>NC_080413.1:31118000-31756000 GCF_030265065.1 Corythoichthys intestinalis
TACTCGTGAACCGATCATCTTGAAACTATGAAGCCAGTATTTATCAAACCTCGGAGCCTGATTTCTTTTATTTGCTCTGCTTAGCCAGCCAATATCCATCATCTCCAGCAGGTTAAAAAGGCCTGATAGGAATCCTTCTTTAGTTTGATGGCATTCTACCACTGGTGTCCACCAACGAGCACAACGATTGGTGTTACAACAGGCAACAACCATCTTACAGCCAGAGCTCCGGTCAGCTGCCTCAGCATTATAGGTACACAATGGTCCACTTGTACTCAGTGTCCTCTGCCTAGAGATAGTCAAAAATCTTAAAGTTAAAACTCCTTCTGACATGGGACTGTGCGAAACTTTCCCATTAGATTAAAATCCTCTTCTGGGGACTCCCTTGTCTGGTAGGGGCCTTTGTGGTCGTGTTATCAGATATGTGGCTGTATGACTTAGTTGCAGACAGGTGCAAAACTGTCGACTGATATTTTATTTTGGGGGAAAAAAAAAAATAATTGTCTAAATAAAGGTAATACTGTATTTTTCATTAGGAAAAAAGTAAATAATATGTTTGTCTAAATAAAGGTAATACTGTATTTTTCATTATTTTTTTGACACTGTGTAGCCAAAGTAAACATTATAAAACTAAATCTAATCCATGTGATTGGTATCTGAATTGGCAGCATAAAACCGAATTGGAACTGCGCTTGTTTACAGTGGTGTCTGTGAAATGAGGAAATACAGGATAACAGAGACACTTGTTTGATTCAAGCGGCATCATACATCTGCAATTATTTGACAAATGGTATTAATCTTACTGAAGGCAAGAAAAGATGGTATAATGTATGGATTTTAAATGCATCCATAAAAATATTTGTTTAGGCATGTGCTGGTATGACATTTTCACGGTATGATAACCTTAAGCAAAAATACAGCGGTTTCACGGTATCACGGTATTCCAATTATAGCTCTAAAATGTGTTATTTTGAGATGGGTTTTTAAAAAATCTAAACTTTTTTTTCCATTAAACAGGATTTTTTTCGTTTTTCACAACATATTTGCAAATTGGAACGTCAACATGAATATAATATTAAAATAAATACAGAGAATAACAAAAATTAAATACTAAAATATTTTTTAAAAAACACAGAAAGTCGCCTGAGAGAAAAAAACACCACATTATGAAAATGTTATTTTGAACAGGTGTTTAAAATGGTGGAAGACTCTACAAAAGTAGGCTAATGGTAGAGAGGAATCTAGTTAGCCATTTTGGCAAGTTAACTAGCCATGTTATCTGCCTCGTTAACAAGCATACGTTATAGTATTTGTTTACCATCGCTAGACACACTAAACACGCTGGAGTGAACTCTAGTATCTGGTGGGAAACGTTCATGACAGCTTTTACTTACCTGAAATTTTGTGTAAAGTGACGGATGATGGTCACATAAATGTAAAATCATGTTGGAGGTGTTGCTTCCCCTGGCAACCACCTTCCACGAGCATGTCAGCTGTCCTTCCTTCTCTAACCCGCGGCCGTCTGTTTCTTTTCGGGAGCTGAAGTACTCCCGTACTAGCCACTTTGTCTTTTTTGAGGGGGAGGTTAGGGGAGAGAGAGCTCAGGTGTTGTCTCACCAACAGACACAGGACAAAGCAACAACCGGAGGGGAAATTGTGAGCGGCGCCACTCCAAGCCACGGATTTCTAGCGGCATTTTTTGGAAATAAAAAATAGCTGATACCGTACTACAGTAAGACAAAAGATTTTAGTTGTTTTGAAACCGTTACGATTTCATACCACGGTAAACCTTGAAACCGGTAACCGGCACATGGCTACATCTGTTGTAATAAAAAGTAAACTTAATTATAACAGCGTAGATCCTGTCTGCCACTCTGCACTTCTCAGGGAAGGCTAGCCTTTTTTTCTCTACCCCTGCCATTATTCTTCAAATAAATCACAAAAATATTCTGCAATGTCATCTTGAAAAAAAGCCAACACTGGAGCGGCGCTGAGAACAAAGACCAGCCAAGGGAATAGAAGTGACACTGTCTAAACAACTCCTAGGTTCTGACTACTCTGAAGTAACCGTGAATGGCTCAGTGCTTCTGCTCCGCATGCTTCAAGGTTATTCGTCGGCACAGTGACACATGGGGACATTTTACCTCGCCACCCAGTAAGTTATGATGTGTAGCACGACTTTTTTCTTTCTTGTGGCTGTAAGATGCTGTGCTAACCGCTGACATTCCTCTAAAGCTTGACTGCCTTCTGATTGGAACCATAACAGTGTTCTTCACAAGATGAGGTGCCTGAGAATGTGAAGGTGAAACAGGAATCCGTGCACTTCATCCATCAAGAAGCCTGTCCGTCCGCTCAAGGCAGCCATTTTGTGTCAAACACACCAACTGATCAGTTTGCGTTGAGAACCAAAGTGAGATTCTATCCAGAAATGAATGCAGATGTGTTTTTTCAGATTGTGACAGAAAATATGACACATCATAGACCTTCAGTGCGCCACGCCTTCAAGTAGGGGGCCACCCACAATCCGCTTCAGTTATTCACAGTCAGTCTCAGTGACACATGCAGCGATCCAACGCCGGATTTATGTTAAAAAAGTACGAAAGCTGTACCGCATACAAACAGGAAGGATTGTCCCAGGAGTGATTTGTTCGAGGATTCAAGGTAATTATTATATTTTTGTGGCATGCATGCATTTTGAAACGTTCTGGAAAAAAAAGCAATGCGAGAAATTAGCCGCTACACATTGGCATTACTTTGCAATAGTTACGTAAAATATATGCTAACTGCACTTTTTTGTTTTTAACCAAGAATCGTGACTCTTTACGTTCATATCTATAAAGAGTTGGGGGATTTAAGCATTTATTTACAAGAATTTTCGACGGAAAAAGCTCTTTGTTTCTACATGGCGGCTGCTAATTTCCTTACTGACTAGCCGCATAGTTCGCAATATTTACGTAAGATAAATGCTACATGCACGTTTTTTTGCTTTTAACCAAGAATCTAGACTGTTTTACATCCATATCTATAAAGAATTCAGGGATTTAAGCATTTATTCACATGAATTTTCAACAGAAAATCTCTGTTTACATATGGCGGCCGCCGCATTGACTAACAGGCTAACATCGTACTTCAACATTTTTAGGTGTAAAATGCTAACTGCACGTTTGTTTTTGTTTTTTGTTTTTTTTTTTTGTTTTTTTTTCCTTTTAACCAAGAATTGTGACTCTTTGCTCTTTGTTTATACATGGCGGCTGCTAATTTCCTTACTGACTAGCCTCTTAGTTTGCAATATTTACGTAAGATAAATGCTACATGCACGTTTTTTTATTGCTTTTAACCAAGAATTGAGACTGTTTTACATCCATATCTATAAAGAATTCAGGGATTTAAGCGTTTATTCACAAGAATTTTCAACGGAAAAAGCTGTTTATATATGGCAGCCACTAATATCCTGGCTAGCCTCATAGTTCGCAATATTTACGTAAGATAAATGCTACTTGCACGTTTTTTTTTGGGGGGGTTTGTTTTTTTTGCTTATAACCAAGAATCGAGACTGTTTTACGTGCATATCTATAAAAAAAATTCAAGGATTTAAGCATTTATTCACAAGTATTTTCACCGGAAAACCTCTGTTTACATATGGCGGCTGCCGCATCGACTGACAGACTAGCATCGTGCTTCGATATATTTACGTAAAATAAATGCTAACTGCATGGTTGTTTTTGCTTTTAACCAAGAATCGAGACTGTTTTACGTCCATATCTATAAAGAATTCAGGGATTTAAGCATTTATTCACAAGGATTTTCAACGAAAAAAAGCTTTGTCTGTGATTCCACTTGGTCAGCTTTGACGGCCACGCCAACAATGCAGGCCCCCTATTAATCGGCCCCATGTCCCGTCACTATCATTTTATCATTTATGGACACAGATTTAACATATGGAAATTTCAGCTAAGATGTTACGTTACAATACATACATTAAGCTGTTTTCTTGACTCGCCAGACGCAAGACAAGATGCTACATTTTATCTGTATTTGTTTCCCCTATGTTGGTTTATTTGCAGCACATGGCCGTTTACAACAAAAGAGCTCCCACAGTCATCACTATTCATATTTTTTAACAGATGGCAACCAGAACGGAAAATAACTCACACTGGTGACTTAATACGACTATGCCATTATTTTAATAGAACATAAATAATTTCCATTTCTGAAACAAGTACTATCCATATTGTTTTCATCAGTTCTTGAGTTTTTTTTTTTTTTCTTTGGATATGCCAGTTCGCCTCACTCTCTCCAAACTGCATCCAAATGTAAGACTGACAGAATAATGGAGAATTAGTCTGTCTATAAAAATCTCCTTAAGTCAGGGGTTTGCACCACAGCCAAATGACACTGAAAGCAATTACCGTACATTTCAACACCCTTTTCAGAGGAAGGGATCTGTCTCGAGGGCCACTCACTAGGCGTACAAGAATAATTTGGTTCACATTTCCATATCCTGCCACTCTGGAGCGCCGGCGTTCATTGCATTATACTACGTTTTATTTCCAGTTTACCCATGTCTCAGGAGTGAATCAGGGAGTCAATGATTTATACGTACTGTAGTATTATTAAAACTGTGGTTGTAACTGAAAAGGCAGATATCTGATTAGACGACTTGCCCCAGTACTTTTCGTAGTATAAACGCAACGGAAAATTAATTTATTGAGCAAAATCAACACCCTTCAGCTTTTAAGGGATTTTTCTTGAAACGAGCTGTGTGAGTGTGAGAGGGAATAACGATTGGGTGATATTTTCATGGAGAATCTCATCTTTGTGGTTGAAGGTGCTGGACTCCGGAACTCAACTGATAAGATTGAATTTGCTGTCATCCTTCCATTTGGGGGGAACAATGGTATTGTTGAATGTCACAATAGGCTCAAGAGGGTTTTTCAATGGAACAAAGAAATGATGCTATGATAAATTTCAATCCCACCTTAATATTTTCAACAGATTCATCCGGGATCACACTCATCTCCCTTCACACACATACTAACAGCGGCATACCCCTCCTCTTCTCTTGTGCCCTTCTGGTCTGTGACCTTTTTATGTGTTTACCGCTAATTGGAATCTGATAGTAGTGATAATACGGTCTAATAGTGAGCGCTGTTAGGCGTGGTTGCTTCAGTTTTTCCTGACGTGAGTCGTACCACAAACCAAATAAGAACAGTAGTCATACAGAGGAGGCTACGTGGGAAAACAGTCTGCTTTACATCTGTTCGGCGGGCGGTTCAGCCTGCAGGAGGAGAAGGAGGTCACAGAGTCATCAGTACCCCTAGGGATGATGTCATCCTGCTGCGCTCTGAACCTCCTTGTGCTCCCTGTGCACGTGTCTCTGCCTCTGAGCATATACCTTGTCACGCCGTCTGCTGAGTCAGTGGAGTCTAAGTTTCTCTGCACCGATGCATTCGCTTGAGATCTGTGTTTGCATAAGGTGCACTCAAAAGCTTGGCAATGCGGCACTAGCATGACAACGTCTGTTCAACATGATTACCACATACGAACAGCTTTTACCATACCACTGTATTCCTTAAAATATAATACAACAGACCATTTACTGTCTCATGTAATTGACTACCGTAATTTTCGGACTACTTTTTCCCTCTTCTTTGAACCCTGCAGCTTATAGTCCAGTGCGTTTTATATACAGTTGTAGTCAAAAGTTTACATACACTTGTGAAGAACATAATGTCATGGCTCTCTTGAGTTTCCAGTTATTTCTACAACTCTGATTTTTCTCTGATAGAGTGATTGGAACAGATACTTCTTTGTCACAAAAAACATTCATGAAGTTTGGTTCTTTTATGACTTTATTATGGGTGAACAGAAAAAAGTGATTAAATCTGCTAGGTCAAAAATATACATACAGCAGCGCTAATATTTGGTAACATGTCCCTTGGCCATTTTCACTTCAATTAGACGCTTTTGGTAGCCATCCACAAGCTTCTGGCAAGCTTCTGGTTGAATCTTTGACCACTCCTCTTGACAGAATTGGTGCAGTTCAGTTAAATTTGATGGCTTTCTGACATGGACTTGTTACTTCAGCATTGTCCACAAGTTCTCAATGGGGTTTAAGTCAGGACTTTGGGAAGGCCATTCGAAAACCTTAATTCTAGCCTGATTTAGCCATTCCATTACCACTTTTGATGTGTGTTTGGGGTTATTGTCCTGTTGGAACACCCAACTGCGCCCAAGACTCAATCTTCGGGCTGATGACGTTAGGTTATCTTGAAGAATTTGAAGGTAATCCTCCTTCTTCATTATCCCATTTACTCTCTGTAAAGCAATTGGTAGCAAAACAGCCCCACAGCATAATACTACCACCACCGTGCTTGACGGTAGGCATGGTGTACATGGGGTTAAAGGCCTCACCTTTTCTCCTCCAAACATATAGCTGGGCATTGTGGCCAAACAGCTCGATTTTTGTTTCGTCTGACCACAGAACTTTCCTCCAGAAGGTCTTATCTTTGTCCATGTGATCAGCAGCAAACTTCAGTCGAGCCTTAAGGTGCTACTTTTTGAGCAAGGGCTTCCTTCTTGCACGGCAGCCCCTCAGTCCATGGAGATGCAAAACACGCTTGACTGTGGACACTGACACCTGTGTTCCAGCAGCTTCTAATTCTTGGCAGATCTGCTTTTTGGTGATTCTCGGTTGAATCTTTACCCTCCTGACCAATTTTCTCTCAGCAGCAGGTGATAGCTTGCGTTTTCTTCCTGATCGTGGCAGTGACAAAACAGTGCCATGCACTTTATACTTACAAACAATTGTTTGCACTGTTGCTCTTGGGACCTGCAGCTGCTTTGAAATGGCTCCAAGTGACTTTCCAGACTTGTTCAAGTCAATGATTCACTTTTTCAGATCCATGTATGTATATTTTTGACCCAGCAGATTTGATCACTTTTTCTGTTAACTCATAAAAAAGTCATAAAAGAACCAAACTTCATGAATGTTTTTTGTGACAAAGAAGTATCTGTTCCAATCACTCTATCGGAGAAAAATCAGAGTTGTAGAAATAACTGGAAACTCAAAAGAGCCATGACATTATGTTCTTCACAAGTGTATGTAAACTTTTGACCACAACTGTATGGCGGAAAACACAGACAAGACTGAAAAAGCAGTTTCTGCTCTTGCACCCCTCTTTAAAAGAAACTGCTGTATTTTAAGCCAAAAGAACTGTTGTGTTTGATAGAACAATATGTCTATATGCTGACATAGCAGATTCATGGCGCAATAAGCCCCCGAACTATTTTTAATTTGTCCGTTTTACCCTGGAAACCCCCGTTTACAGACGACACACAGACCGCTTTTGTTTCAACCCAGCCATAAAGATAAGGTTAGTTGTCGTATTTATTATTTGAAATGCCTATCATTTTTAGCTTAGAATCATTTATTGATGTCTAATATTTAGTTAAAAAAAAAAAAAAAAAAAAAAACGACTTTCAAAAATGATTCACTTGCATATTTCAAACTTTCAAACAAATTACGTCAAGATGAAAAAATTGGCGTCTGTAAAAAAGTCACAGATATCTACCTCATAACTAACGCTTAATTGTATTTTTTTTGTTACGGTCACATTTTCCACAATATTTTAGATGATAAATAATCGATCCAAACAAAGAAAAATGAAAAAAAAAAAAAAAAAACGTTTAAAGGGGTAGATATATGAAAATGAAGATCTTGACCACTCCTTGATGTCTGTGATTTCTGCATCGCGACCCAGGTTATATTACCATGTTTCACCCATAAAATCCGCAAAAAATCCGGCTGTGGCCATTCACAGCTGGGTCTTGACACTACATGGAGTTTTTGGATCGAAAAGAGGTAGACACACTCGTTAAAACCGTGGCGTCTTTAATTCTGCTCTCTCGTGCTCTCGCCTCCAGTTGGGGTTTTGCTGTTTAATTATTATTATTATTTTTTTTTAAATGCCCTCCTGTTCAAAATTTTTCTTCCCCCAGAAAATTGAGATTTTAAGCTTTCCAGTGATGTATCACACATATATATAGGACAATTTTGAAAATTGGCCAAATTGGGGGTCTGAGAACGGAACGGAAGGTTAAGAGAATTTTGTTGTCTTGGGGTAAATTTGATTCTGCACGTCTCTTGATAGTAATGGAGGATATTTTTGCATTTTCCTTGTTAACTAACTCATTGGCTGCTATTGACTGCGCTTGATGTCAAATCCATTTGAAGTGGGAGGGTTGTAGCGAATGAACATTAATTCGCTGCCACCCTCCCACTTCAAATGGATTGGACATCTAGTCATCATAAACTCTTTTAATGAGTTTGATTTTTCATTAGCCACAAGCCTGTTCAGCTAACATTGTCTAATGGAACTGAACGAGTTCCTATAAAAAAAAATATATATTTTTTTTTTATTCATGTAGTATTGAAAATGGTATTGAGTATTTTTTTGAGTATAGATGTCAAGTTGAAAATATTATAGTATCGCGACAACAGTAGTCTTTAGGTATGACTATCTCTGTGGCTTATAGTCCGGTGCGGCTTATCTATGGACAAATGCCATTTTTGTTTCAAATTCGTGGGGTGCAGTTTATAGTCTGAAAATTACGATAATCCTTGTTAGTGAAGTCAGAGGTGTATGTAGAGAAGCCAAACTTTTTATTCAAGGAAGAATACCGTTACTTAAAATTAGGGCTGTCAAAATTATCGCGTTAACAGGCGTTAATTAATTTTTTCACGTTAAAATATTTGACGCATTTAACGCAAATGCCCCGCTCAAACGGATTAAAATGACAGCAAAGTGTCATTTCCACTTGTTACTTGTGTTTTTTGGTGTTTTGCCGCCCTCTGCTGGCGCTTGGGTGCGACTGATTTTATGGGTTTCAGCACCATAACTATATTTGACATCAACAATGGCAAACAAAGTTTATTAAAACGAAAACATTAACAGGGGTTTTAATATAAAATTTCTATAACTTGTACTAACATTTATATTTTAAGAACTACAAGTCTTTCTATCCATGGATCGCTTTAACATAATGTTAACAATGTTAATGCCATCTTGTTGATTTATTGTTATAATAAACAAATACAATACTTATGTACAGTATGTTAAATGTATATATCCGTCTTGTCTTATCTTTCCATTGCAAAAATAATTTACAGAAAAATATGGCATATTTTATAGATGGTTTGAATTGTGAATAATTACGATTAATTAATTTTTAGGCTGTGATTAACGCGATAAAAAATTGTAATCGTTTGACAGTCCTACTTCAAATATTACTGAAGTAAAAGAAGTCTTTGTAAAATTTACTCAAGTACAATTTAAAAAGAATTGGTTGAAAAGAATACTCAAGTAATAAGTAACACTGTGAGTAAGTGCTTACAATGTCTTTTTTTTTTTTTTTAATAATGGCATTTTATCTGTCAGCACAACTTAATCCAGATAAACTGTTATTATTATACCGTACTATAAGCTATTGCATGACTATATTAGATCAGAACAACACAATGAAACATCACCCATCCAAAGAGCATGAGCACCCTCTAATGAAGGAAAAACTTTGTTACTTCCAGAGGTGGGCAGTGACACGTTACATGTACTCCATTACAATTACTTGAGTAACTTTTTGAGAAAAATCTACTTCTAAGAGTAATTTACTAAGCTGTACTTTTTACTTTTACTTTAGTAGATTTATGAAGAAAAAAACGCTACTCTTACTCCGCTACTTTCAGCTACACAAGAGTTGTTACCTTTTTCCTCTACAGTGTATCACAAAAGTGAGTACACCCCTCGTATTTCTGCAGATATTTAAGTATATATTTTTATGGGAGAACACTGACAAAATGACACTTTGACACAATGAAAAGTAGTCTGTGTGCAGCTTATATAATAGTTAATTTATTTTCCTCTCAAAATAACTCAAAATATAGCCAACAATACCTAAACCCTTGGCAGCAAAAGTGAGTACACCGCATAGAAACTACTTACATCCATAAATGTCCAAAATGAGTACTGCTCGTCATTTTCCCTCCAAAATGTCATGTGAATCGTTACAGGAGTACTGTCAGCATTGCTGCAGAGATTGATTGATCAAATTGGTGTGCATGGCTGTCACCCCAGGAGGAAGCCTCTTCTGAAGACTGTGCACAAGAAGACCCACAAACAGTTTGCTGAAGACATGTCAACAAAGCACATGGATTACTGGAACCATGTCCTATGGTCTGATGAGACGGGCGGGCTTTCACCAGGCACGTCTCTATTCTTAGCAGAGCTATCAAAAAAAAATAATAATAATAATAAAATAAATAAATCTAATATGTATAAAGAGGAATAATATAACGACTCTTGTGTTTAGCCTAAAGTAGCGGAGTAAGAGTAGCGTTTTTTATTCACAAATCTACTCAAGTAAAAGTAAAAAGTATCGCTTAGTAAAACTACTCTTAGAAGTACATTTTTCTCAAAAAGTTACTCGAATCTAACGGAGTATTGTACATCATTACTACCCACCTCTGGTGCTAGTACTAGTGCATCATACCATACTGCATTAAACCGTAGTGTTTAGTGGAAACAGGATTTATGAAAGCCTTCTATCATACAGTATACTTGCATGCTGCATGATGAAATTTCGTTCCCACGGATTTTAAGTGTGTGTTTTTTTTTTGTTTTTTTTTTTTTGGCTCACCCCATCCGACATGATGACTGAAGGTTTGTGTGTACTTGTTGTAGATAAATGTATGCTTTGGAATGGCCTTGTTACATCTGGTGGGGTGAGGAATGCGAGTTTCCATCTTTGTGAGCAGTTTGAATTAACTCATAAAAAAGAGCAGTTAAAAAAAACTAAAATATCATGAAGGGAGGAGCATCAAAAGCTGCACATTTGTTTCCAATTTTACACAACGATCCCTGAAAGAAGATCAGAGAATTTGTATTGGAGGGCTAAATTGGCACCTAACAAGGTCTTCCCCTCCTTCTTCACCCCATTCTGGCTTTCCAAAGAACAATATTTTCTTTCCTTGGCAATGAACATATTTGATCACAGTTTTATTCTTAACACAGCAAGTCAAAGAAGTTTACCCCCTCTCCTTTCAATCTTTTTTTTTTTTTTTTTCAACCACAGTTGCTTTAACCACTGCTCCACGTGACGCAAGCAGCAAGGAGACCAGAGAAGGAAAATGTCCAGCTACCAACAGATAATGCCAATACTGGCCTTTATTCTTCATATGAAGGGTCAAATTATATTCATCCTTCATGGTTAGTGCAATGAAGCTGTTCTCTTGATCCACAAAGTCGGTCGCTGATGTGAATCCAACAAACTATTCACATTAAGGAATTCGACACAAAGAAAATTTACAATATATAATTTTGGCATGTCTGCGGAGACCCGTGGAGTCAAATGGAAAAGAAACGGAGCAACTCGGCAAAAGTTTTCTGTGGGTAACTGTTGGTGGAATGTTAAATAAGGGCTATCCCCACATGGAGAAGAAACAGCTCTTGAGTCTCCCCTCGTTTTCATGTGGAAGCCTCAGATGATTTACACCAGGGGTTAGGGCAGGGGAATTGTATGTAGGGGAGCTTTGAATTCCAACTGCATTATGCATTTCCTTTGTGTTTCAGCATCACTCACATATTCTGATGACGGACAGTAGAAAGTGCTTTGTGGCCCAGATGAACTCCTTAGAGAAAAAATGGACAAGAGTCTGCTTCCTGGCTGCTTTGTCTATGAATACCTATCCTGTTTATCCAACCTGGATGAGCCACAGAAGAATGGATGGCAACTACATTGTGATGACATGCATTGAATGTGGGAATTTTGGGGCTGATAAGGAAGAGACAACCTTCCTCTGTTTGTTGCTGTCATTTTCAAGAGAATGCAGGATATCCAGGGACACGTGCAAGCATCAGTAATTTCCCTCCATGAGACACACTTGAACCTTGAACTTAAAAAATAGAATCAAAGCTCATATTTTTATGACTTTTTTTTTCTACCGTAGTTTTTGGGCTATAAGGCGCACCTGGCTTTAAAAACTGCCACCCACCAAATTTGACACGAAAATGGCATTTGTTCATAGATAAGCCGCATTGGCCTATAAACTGCAGCGGTCCTCACTGTATTATAGGATATTTACAACCAAAGATATCAACCGGTAAAACTTTATTTGATAGCGGCATCATAAGACTGTCATAAGACCAAATGAACCACCTTGAAGCTTCGAACCAATTGCTGCAAAGCTTCATTGCTTCAAGAAGCTTTATTTGGCCATCACTACTCCCTTGGGGGAGACAGTCAGTCTCTGCTGCCACCTTGTGTCAACATTGTTGTCGTCCAACGTGCCTCCTAGCATGCATTGCAGTGCTACATATGTGACAGTCAAAATTCATGTTCTGCGCTAATTATATCTTCAGTTACTGTTCCAGTTGGTTCATGAATTGCTAGTTGTAGTATTTGGTAACACTTAATTTGACAGTGGCGCCATAAGACTGTCATAAGACAACCATAATTTTGACATGACAATGTAATGAGCATTAATGAATGCTAAGGGTGTAACGGTACATGTATTTGTATTGAACCGTTTTGGTACGGGGTACTTGGTTCGGAACAGAGGCGTACCGAACGAGTTTCTGACGTAATGTAACCCTTACTTTTCGAGGCTGTGAGTCGATCGGGTTACAGTTTCTTTGTGTAGATTATATTTACTCAGTCTTCTCTACTATAATGAGGACCAACACAGTAGGACAGTATATAACCAGGAAACGTGGCCGGCGCGAGAACGCAGTGAAACGCGGGCGTTAAAGTCAATCAGCCAATGCACACCAGTCGCAGTGGGGCTGCGTGTTAGACGCGTCCCAGAAGCATCCCAGAAGCGGCTCAACGCGACGCACGCGAAAAGAACGGCAGAGTTTATTATTTGACACGAGACGCGGCCCTCCTGCGTCAACACTACTAGCTAGGATTGAGCAGACCGGAAGTCACTCGTGTAAAAATACAGTGGATCCGGTCGATTTTCAAACTAATATGCAATCGTAACCTACTTTTTGAGTCCATCAGATCTCTTGAGTGGTAGATCGGGGCACAGTTGACTCGTCTTTGTTGATTTACTGCTGTCTTCTTTGCTATAATAATAACCAACACGGCCCCATGTTCAATACAAAACCCTCCTACCACAACAAATCAATTAGGAACTAATATTCACATAGGAACTAAAGTTATCCAACATAAAATATACAATATAAATGAATACTACATCACATTTGTAAAATATAAACACAAAATAAATAATAGCCCATTTAAATAAAATAAATTGAAATGAGCTAAAGCACCTGTAATTAAATAATAAGAATAATACACAGATCCTGCTTACACAATTAAATCTATTAATTTCTGTGTGGCGCTTTAACCTGAGAAAATTCACCAGTAAAGCTTTTGAAAACCGTTCATAAGAACAAAAAAAAAAAGGATTCATTGAGGCATTTCATTTGTAAAATACATGTTAAAATCTTTGTCATTGGGATTGTTTTTCTCTTTAGCACAGGACTTCTTTTTTCTCCTTTCTTTCAGAAAGAAAGCTGACCAATACGCAGGGTCTGAAAGGCAAATTGTTGTTGGATTATTATCTTTAAATACCCACTACTTTTTGAGCAGAATTCTAGCTTTGTATAGGCTAATGTTCCTATTGTTGAAAGCACAAAAGTGTGTAATAAACAAGCAGCGCATTTATATTTTGAATTGAATTGAATTGAATTGAATTTATTGTCATTGTCATCATCATCATCAAAATCAAAATCATAAGGAAAGAAAGAGAAAAGAAAAAAGAAAAGAAGGAAATCATCAGTTTGTTTATCTAATTTTGCATTTTATTTTCTTATTGTACCGAAAATGAACCGAACCGTGACCTCAAAACCGAGGTACGTACCGAACCGAGATTTTTGTGTACCGTTACACCCCTAATGTATGCCTATGAGACATCAATTTGTGTCATCCGGCAAATCGTCTCACTTTTGAATGTATTTAAAAGATCCGAACTGGACATATATGGAGTTAGTGACATAAATTTCCAGATGACACTTAATGACATCTGTCATTAGCATTCATTAATGCCCATGATAGTGTTATGTCATAACTATGATGGTCTTATGGCAATTTTATGAAGCCCCTGTCAAATAAAGTTTTACCTAATAAGTCAAATAAATCAACAAATAAGACACACTGGACTATAAACCCCTTCAGATTCAAAATGAGGGAAAAAAAGTAGCGGTTTATAGTCCATAAATTACGCTAGTCATATTAAATTGTTTTTAGGGTTTGTTTAGATTCCTACAGATATTCATTTGTACCAACAAATATATATTTTTCATAGGTAATCTGCATCCACAGTTTACTCATCTCTATTCTCATATTACTAAACTGGGTTTACAGTTGAATAATGTACTGGATTAAGCACAGCCCCCTTGTTTCCATTTATTTTAAGACCCACCTCCCATCACCTGCCACAATTTCCAATTACATACTCCACAAACTTGTACAAATGGAACCTTTAAAATTTGCAAACTATATTTCTTGATAGTTTTATTCCCAATAGGAGCAATAGCTAGATGAAGGAGCACTTAGTTAATATTGAACATGTTTCCATGTAACCATTATCTAAAGAAGTTTGCAAGCATTGAGGGAAAAAATTTACAACAGTGATGTAGAGTAGTAGAATAGATAAGTCTACATTGCCTTTGCACTGTGTACAGCAAATATCTCAATTAATTTATAATGTCTAGCATTTCATGGCAGACATGCACAAAACACTCTCATTGTTATGGAAACAGCAACGGCTTTCCATTTCCATTTTACGGAGGTCTTCTGAGGACAAAGTCTGTACTGGAAATGAAATGTTAGGAGACCATTTAGGTACACTATTTTTTGTTATGTTTTGGTTCAGTTATGTTTCCCTGTCAATACGGGTGGGGAAAAAAAATACACCATGATACATTATGTGCCCACTAACACACTCTTCGGGAGGCATATTTTACATGAAGTTCTTCATTTTGTTGATGGATTACTTGACAGAATTTACAGCAGAATGAATTATATATTACTGCAGCACTGACCTTTCTTTGCAAAATGGAACTCATAAGAGCTGATGTTCACAGGATGTTAGCTGGTATTTTAGATTTTTTTTTTTTTTTTTTGGTCTTATTTTTCTTTTTCACTTTACTGATGTAAGGCAGATGATGGTAAAGGGAATTATGAGTTACTGTTTTGGATGGAGAATGTTTTCTTTTATTAATAAAACACTTTAAATTATTATTCTGGCATGGTGCAGGGTTGGGGATTCCATCAAGATAGCTAGAAAAAAAAAAACAATCATCTGAGATAAGCCCCAGCACACGCAATTGTGAACATAGTTGTACTAGTATATAAGATGAATGGACAAGCATGTTACGTTTATTATGTTCCCACTTGACTATGCAGCCTTGTAAAGACTGAATCAATGCTATAACTTTATGCTACCAAACTTTGTTTTAGAGCCACTGTAGTTTCCACTCAACATACAATCATATATCCATTTTTACCTTTGCCAGAAAGTGAAACCTTCAGAAGCCTTAGGTTATGTGTTTGGTTCTGTATAATTATGTTAAAAATAATTCAGGAATGAATAAAAGGATGATGATAAAACTTGAAAGATATTTTAGTAATATTAAACAGAAAAAGCGATTAAATGTTGAGGTATTGTGCTCAAGGGCGTAGGTTTGGTCTCAACATTGGTAGGGACGATATAACAGCATAATGTCCATGTACACTTTTTGCCGGGGATGGGACGTTATTAAGACCAAATAGATGGGGGAACAGGGGTCAGGGCTACATTTCTCATCAATAAGAACCTAATTAATTGATAGGCTAAATGATTAATGCAAAATGAATCATAGACTTATACTAACTTTCACACTGCAAATCTATAACGTCTTAATATGATAATTTTTCTTAAATCTAGTGGAATAATTTTCTCCATCTTGTTTTGACTGTTCAAGGCAAACTAACAGATTAATGAGTCAGATTTTTCCACTTACTTTGAGTACATATTACTATTTGTTCTTATTAATCCCATACATCTAAAAGTCAGTCATTTTTCACCTAAATCAAGAAAAAAATAATTTCAAATGATGTTTTGAACAATATCTATTCTTAAATTAAGAACATTTCTGACAAAATATTTTTTTAAGATTAAATATACAAACTTTTTGTGTAGATTTACACTTGAAACCAGGGAATTTAAGTTTTTTCTTTCTTCCCCAGTTTTAAGGAGGCGGATTTTTGCAGTGCATATATATTGGTTCAAACCTTTGTTGTCAAAAACTTGCCTGGCACGGCCAGACTGTTCTCCCTGTGTTTTTCAAACATTGAGAGTATAGTGTGGGACCCAGCCCATTAACGGCCTCTCGAGCAAGTACAAAATCAATCGCCAAATCAGATTCATTTATTTGCGTGACGTGTTCTTAACGAGAAACGTCACTCTTCCGCGTCGGAAGTCGTCTCCACAACAACACAGATGGCGAACAGGAGAGCCGAGAATATGTTCCAATCCACGGTAAAAATCGGTTTTAAATTACCAAAAACACATCGACACAAGTCATTGACAACAGTCTGTCTGGCTCTAGCCATGTTGAATAAACTCAGCTCTCCTCGTATGTTTACTTCCGCGTGCAAGTCCCTCGTCCCGCCCGTCGCTGATTGGTCCACTCCGCTGTCTGTTTGCTGTGGCTTGCTCCGCCCTGGAAATGTTATCCGCTTAATGGTGGCCAGACTCAATAGCTGGAACAGCGGTGAGTCTGGAGTACCAGGCTAGTCAAAAACTACTAAAGAAACATTTTCAAATTGTCTGGATTTTATTAGCAAATTTAAAGTGCAGTATTTGGACACAAATTATATTAACATACACAAGAAATACTAACTTGTTAATCATCTCTTAAGTATCCAGGAATGCAATAAAATAAACATTCGTCTAAATGCCACTCAAAATTATCTGTCTAAATAAGTTAAATATAACAAAAAAAAAAACGTATATAACAAAAATAAATAAAAAGCCTTACTTCAGGTAAAACACAACTGTTTTTTTTTCCACAAGCACAGCCAAACTCAACAAAAAATGAAAGCTCCTTTGGGCTGCTGTATGACCACATAAATAAAATAAAATAAAATTAAAAACTGGGGAGTAGGGGGTAAAACTTGGCTCATTACATTTCTCACAGTTTAATTAATGTACAGTAGAAAACATCAAGGTATATATTTCTCTCAAAGCAGCTTCCTCCTGGAGTTCGAGAAATTCACACATATTAATGTTATGCTAACTCTGATGCAGGTCTGACTTTCAGTAGCAAAATTAGTGGTGTCTTACACAACAGTGACATTTTTACATTACTTACAGTGGCTGTTGCTGGCGGAAAAAAAACTAATATCCCTCGTCTTCAAAGGGGGTGGGGGAGGCGGCATGTTGTACTGCAAGTATTATTGTCGGGGGGCGAAAGGGGAGTGGGGGGTCAATGTTTGTATGTGTGTTGTGTGTGTGTGGGGGGGGGTTTAAGTCATCAGCCAATCAAATGTTCGTTTGAGAGAAAAAAAAAAATGACTGGCAAATCCAGCAAGTGAAAAGGGGTCAATGTAAGTCTGAACATAATGAAACTACTGTAATTCACTTAATAATGGTCGAGTCAATTCTATCCTTACAACATATGGGAAGGCAATCTGTATTACCAATATAATTGAAGTCATTATTTAATGCAAATAAGCTTGCTTAAAAGTTGTTGGGGACAATTTGAGCATCCTGAAAAGTTGGTAGTGTTATGTCCCTACCGTCCCTATGCAAACCTACACCCTTGATTGAGCTTAAAGGCCACATACTGGAGGTCAGAAAATGACTTTTGTGATGATTTGGTAACAGATTAGCCTATTGAACTCAAACTCAAAGGTTCAAACCATTGCCATATTACTGATGACATAGTACACAGGCAATTGGACTCGAGTCACAGGAATTGGAACTCGAGTCGACTCGAGTCGCAAATTTGATGATATGCAACGCGACTCGGACTTGAAGAAAAAAAAAAACCTCACTCTGACTTGACTTGCTTGAGGTGGGAGGTTCCGAGAATCAACTTGACTTGTGAGGCAATAAACTCGAGACTCGACTCAACTTGACTCATGAGACACTGACTTGGAAAAACTTGGATCGTAGATTGGTTATCACCTGCCAGTGATCTCCGTGGTCGGTCTAGCCACACCCGCATCATGCCAATATAATCGAAAATCAATCAAATTCCCTGTAGGTTACTCCATAGCGTTTTTTTTTTTTTTTTTTTACATTGACTTACATTGACAATAAGGTTTCCCTCAAAGATAAACCTGAGTGCTTTCTGTGTGGGCCGGAGAAAAATGATGAAGGCCTTGACTAACCTGTGATTCGACTCGACACGACTCGTCTTTACAACCTTGTGACTCAGCTCGACTCGACATGACCTTGAGACTGTACTTAACATAACCTTATGACTCGACTCGACATAACCTCGTGACTCGACTCGGCCACAAGAGGTACTACGCAGGACTTACTCGGATCATAGTGACTCAAAAAATTGTCTTATACGACTTATTACAGAGGTCAATAATATGGTAATGGTTTGAATTTGGGTGCTTACGCTGCTTAGTTGGCTCTCTCAGCATTTTCCTATAGTTGATGACATATTTCGTGCACATGGTGTGTCATAAAAGTGTAGCTTTGCAACTTGGGAAGACAAGAACTTTGGCTAAGTAATATTTCTTGTTGATCACTGTCAGTTGTAGAAACAAATGCAATGAAACGTTAAATTCCCATTGTAACACCGGTTTTAAAATAAATAATAAAAGCAAGTCTTGATCAGATACTCTCAAAGAGGTAAAATAGGGATTTTTCCTTAAGGGATATTAATTTTGTGCAGAATTTTAAAGCCATTGTTAAAAGCCTACTAGACCACAATGTAAATGACAATGTGATTACAGGTAGCAAAAAGGGTTTTCATAATGTGGGGAAACCTACGTGGTGTAGAAAAAGTTCGGCAGGTTCACTTTTCTCATTAGGTTGGAGTCAGCTTCGATTTCCTTAGCAAGTGCTGAGTGGCAGGCTGTGGGTGACTGTTCTAAATGTAAATCATGGCTGAATGGAATTATGGCGACAGTCAGACATCTGTATTTTAATTGGCTCATGTGACATGTCCACCGCCATGCTCCCTTCTAGCACCTAGCAAAGAGCTCCCACAAAAACCCTAATTTATGGCCATGGCTAAGGAATACGCCATATTTGTGTATGTAGAACAAGGGGGGAGATCCCATACAGCAGACTACATGACAAAAACAATATTTAGCAGATGAGATCACTGCTACCATCTCTTTGTAACCTCAGTATGACAAGACTTCCCGAAAATATTTCATTTGGCGGCTTGCAAAAGATTTTTGCTCCTGCTTTTATTTGGTTTGACTTGAGATGGCTTATTTTCTCTCTAGGCTATCTGGCTGCGGACAGCTAATTGTGAGCCGGTCTGGACGGAATGTTTCTTTTGAAGGGAGGCATTATTTCAAATTAGTCAATTTGTCCAGTGAAGTGTGTGGTCAACTGGCCCACACATCTGAAACTGAAGCACAGAGGAAAAACAGGGTATTATATACAGTGAGGAGCAGAAGTACAGTGCCTTGCAAAAGTATTCGGCCCCCTTGAATTTTGCAACCTTTCGCCACATTTCAGGCTTCAAACATAAAGATATGAAATTTAATTTTTTTGTCAAGAATCAACAACAAGTGGGACACAATCGTGAAGTGGAACAACATTTATTGGATAATTTAAACTTTTTTAACAAATAAAAAACTGAAAAGTGGGGCGTGCAATATTATTCGGCCCCTTTACTTTCAGTGCAGCAAACTCACTCCAGAAGTTCAGTGAGGATCTCTGAATGATCCAATGTTGTTCTAAATGACCGATTATGATAAATAAGATCCACCTGTGTGTAATCAAGTCTCCGTATAAATGCACCTGCTCTGTGATAGTCTCAGGGTTCTGTTTAAAGTGCAGAGAGCATTATGAAAACCAAGGAACACACCATGCAGGTCCGAGATACTGTTGTGGAGAAGTTTAAAGCCGGATTTGGATACAAAAAGATTTCCCAAGCTTTAAACATCTCAAGGAGCACTGTGCAAGCCATCATATTGAAATGGAAGGAGCATCAGACCACTGCAAATCTACCAAGACCCGGCCGTCCTTCCAAACTTTCTTCTCAAACAAGGAGAAAACTGATCAGAGATGCAGCCAAGAGGCCCATGATCACTCTGGATGAACTGCAGAGATCTACAGTACAGCTGAGGTGGGAGAGTCTGTCCATAGGACAACAATCAGTCGTACAATGCACAAATCTGGCCTTTATGGAAGAGTGGCAAGAAGAAAGCCATTTCTCAAAGATATCCATAAAAAGTCTCGTTTAAAGTTTGCCACAAGCCACCTGGGAGACACACCAAACATGTGGAAGAAGGTGCTCTGGTCAGATGAAACCAAAATTGAACTTTTTGGCCACAATGCAAAACGATATGTTTGGCGTAAAAGCAACACAGCTCATCACCCTGAACACACCATCCCCACTGTCAAACATGGTGGTGGCAGCATCATGGTTTGGGCCTGCTTTTCTTCAGCAGGGACAGGGAAGATGGTTAAAATTGACGGGAAGATGGATGCAGCCAAATACAGGAACATTCTGGAAGAAAACCTGTTGGTATCTGCACAAGACCTGAGATTGGAACAGAGATTTATCTTCCAACAGGACAATGATCCAAAACATAAAGCCAAATCTACAATGGAATGGTTCAAAAATAAACATATCCAGGTGTTAGAATGGCCAAGTCAAAGTCCAGACCTGAATCCAATCGAGAATCTGTGGAAAGAGCTGAAGACTGCTGTTCACAAACACTCTCCATCCAACCTCACTGAGCTCGAGCTGTTTTGCAAGGAAGAATGGGCAAGAATGTCAGTCTCTCGATGTGCAAAACTGATAGAAACATACCCCAAGCGACTTGCAGCTGTAATTGGAGCAAAAGGTGGCGCTACAAAGTATTAACGCAAGGGGGCCGAATAATATTGCACGCCCCACTTTTCAGTTTTTTATTTGTTAAAAAAAATTTAAATTATCCAATAAATGTTGTTCCACTTCACGATTGTGTCCCACTTGTTGTTGATTCTTGAGAAAAAAATTACATTTCATATCTTTATGTTTGAAGCCTGAAATATGGCGAAAGGTTGCAAGATTCAAGGGGGCCGAATACTTTTGCAAGGCACTGTATTTGTACTCCTTATGATTTTGCAAGTTCACCCACTTAGAAAATAGGTGGAGGTCTGAAATTTCAATCATAGATGCATTTACACTCATAGAGACAAAAAAATCCAATCACATTGTATGTTTTTTTAGACTAATTTTATTTTATATTTACAGAGGATCATACGTAAGTACAGTGGGGCAAATAAGTATTTAGTCAACCACCAATTGTGCAAGTTCTCCTACTTGAAAAGATTAGAGAGACCTGTAATTGTCAATATGGGTAAACCTCAACCAAGAGAGACAGAATGTGGTGAAAAAAAAAAAAAAAACAGAAAATCCAATTGTTTGATTTTTAAAGAATTTATGTGTAAATCATGGTGGAAAATAAGTATTTGGTCAATACCAGAAGTTCAGCTCAATACTTTGTTATGTACCCTTTGTTGGCAATAACAGAGGCCAAGCGTTTTCTGTAACTCTTCACTCTTCGCTTGGTGTAAATAAATCAACTGTGGGAACAATTATTAGAAAATGGAAGACATACAAGACCACTGATAATCTCCCTCGATCTGGGGCTCCATGCAAGATCTCTCTCCGTGGCATCAAAATGACAACAAGAAACGTGAGCAAAAATCCCAGAACCACACAGGGGGACCTAGTGAATGACCTACAGAGAGCTGGGACCACAGTAACAAAGGTTACTGTCAGTAACACAATGCGCCGCCAGGGACTCAAATCTTGCACTGCCAGACGTGTCCCCCTGCTGAAGCCAGTATACGTCCAGGCCTGTCTGCGGTTCGCTAGAGAGCATTTGGATGATCCAGAAGAGGACTGGGAGAATGTGTTGTGGTCAGATGAAACCAAAATAGAACTTTTTGGTTGAAACACAGGTTCTCGTGTTTGGAGGAGAAAGAATACTGAATTGCATCCGAAGAACACCATACCCACTGTGAAGCATGAGGTGGAAACATCATGCTTTGGGGCTGTTTTTCTGCAAAGGGACCAGGACGACTGATCTGTGTAAAGGAAAGAATGAATGGGGCCATGTATCGAGAGATTTTGAGTGAAAATCTCCTTCCATCAGCAAGGGCATTGAAGATGAGACGTGGCTGGGTCTTCAGCATGAAAATGATCCCAAACACACAGCCAGGGCAACAAAGGAGTGGTTAAGAAGCATTTCAAGGTCCTGGAGTGGCCTAGCCAGTCTCCAGATCTCAACCCCATAGAAAATCTGGGGAGGGAGTTGAAAGTCCGTGTTGCCCAACGACAGCCCCAAAACATCACTGCTCTGGAGATGATCTGCATGGAGGAATGGGCTAAAATACCAGAAACAGTGTATGAAAAGCTTGTGAAGAGTTACAGAAAATGTTTGGTCTCCGTTTTTGCCAACAAAGGGTACATAACAAAGTATTGAGATGAACTTTTGGTATTGACCAAATACTTATTTTCCTCCATGATTTGCAAATAAATTATTTAAAAATCAAACAATGTGATTTTCTGTTTTTTTTTTTTCCACCTTCTGTCTCTCATGGTTGAGGTTGACCCATGTTGACAATTACAGGCCTCTCTAATATTTTCAAGTGGGAGAACTTGCACAATTAGTGTTGACTAAATACTTATTTGCCCCACTGTAATTGTGCCCCTGAGAATCAGCTATAATTATAACACTTAACGAGTTGTCAGTCTACCCTCAAAAAGTCCATCTTTACCCCATGAGTAACCACCCACCCACCACTCGATTGAGCTCATTATTGTTACCTGTGCACCCCACAGTCAGTGCTACCATGGGCAAGACCAGAGAGCTTTCGAAAGACACCAGAGAAAAAAATTGTTGAGCTCCACAAAGCTGGAAAAAGCTATGGGAAAATTGGAAAGCAGCTATTTGAGAATAAATCAAGTTGTCAGCAATTGTTAGAAAGTGGAAAAGGCTAAACATGTCTAATAATTTACCTCGGGTTGGGACTCCATGTAAAATCTCTCCTCGTCACTCGTGATGAGAAAAGTGAGGGCTCAGCCTAGAACTACATGGCAGGAGCTGGTCAGTGACCTGAAGAGAGTTTGATGCACAGTTTCAAAGGCTACTGTCAGCAGAACACTGCAGTGCAATGGTTCAAAATCATACATTGCTCAAATCGTTTCTCTGTTGAAGCCAGTACATGTGAAGGCGCATCTGAAATTTGTCAGGGACCATTGGAATGATGCAGAGGGGTCATGGGAGAAAGTCATGTGGTCAGTTCAGACCAAAATAGAACTTTTTGGTGCAAACTTTACTCGTCGTGTGTGGATGAAAAAGAAGGATGAGTTCAATCCCAAGAACACCATCCCCACTGTGAAGTATGGGGTTGGAAACCTCATGCTTTTGGGTTGCTTTTCGGCAAAGGGGACGGGACGACTGTACTGTACAATGCAGAGGGTCAATGGTGAAATATATCTTCCAATTTTGAGCCACAACCTCCTTCCCTCAGTCAGAGAAATTAATATGAGTCTTCATCCTACATGACAATGATCCGAAGCACACAGCCAATCTAACCAAGGAGTGGCTGCATAAAAAGCTTATCAAGGTTCCGGAGTGGCCCAGCGACTGCAATGCGAAAAATAAACAAAATAATCCGCAAAATAGTCTGAATCCACAGTCGTTCTGCATACTGTAGTATTGGCTGTATACTGATGATGATTATCCCGCTGACGTCACATTCGCATTCTTCTTCAATTCAGGAAGTCACTCATTTTCATGGCGCGGGATTCAAAATATTGAATAAATATATCGATCGCTTCCACACACATCCAAGCAGTCCATTTCATTCAGGAGCATAAAATACTGTGTGAAATATGAAATAAACATGGTTTTTGCTGTCATAGGCACTTTAAGGTTATCATATCGTCAGAATCTCATACCGGCACATGCCTACCCCACATTTTCATGAATTTATAAAACCCCGCTGGACGCCCCGGACAGGATGTAAAAAGTGCATGGACATGCTGTATCCGGGAAAAAGGACGTCACCCTAACATAATTAAGTGAACAAAGCTGTGTGGCCTACTTAAAAATGGTTCATATATGTGGGAGTTTTTATTTGGATGTGCCATAATGGAAAACCATTGAAGGCAAAACAAAATAACAGGATAATAGATTTTATTGTACAAATGAACTTTTAAAGTGATCCTCGATCTTTTAGAGAACTAATTCTTAAAAGATACATTTAAGTATAAGTTTTAATAATTTGATATTAAAACCCCTCTTAATGTTTTCGTTTTAATAAAATTTGTAGAATTTTTTTATGTCATAGGTCACCATTCTTGTGGACGTCACCGGGCCCGTTGCCGAACTTCCAGCGTGTCATTCGTTAGCTACCCCAACATGTCGTCGGTTCTGCCCTTCCAATTTGAACCAGATCGGAAAAGTGAAGAGCAGGACAGCACTGTCGGTCGTTCACAAGACGAGCAGCAAAGGCAAAATGCAGAGCAGGAAATACCTGATAAGACAAGAGTTGGGTAAAACTGGTGATGTACTCACGGCAAGTGCGTCTCAATGACAACTGAGCGAGAGAGTGTATGCTGTTGAGAACTACGGTTTTGTTAACAGATGTTAAAGGTAAGCTATTGCGTGATCAAACTTATCCCACTATAATCATGTAGATTTTTAGTATCCAGAGCTGCCGTGTGCTTTACATACAGTACAGGCCAAAAGTTTGAAAACACCTTGTCATTCGTGCATTTTTATTTTCATGACTATTGACAAACTCTCACTGAAGATAATAAAACTATAAACGCACAGGTGTGATAGTCAGGATCGGAGTCATGTCGTGGCTGTCCCCTCATTAAATTCGTCATCTGGATGGAGTGTCCTCCATGCCTTGTACATCCAACTCAGGTTTAACTACGTTAGGGTGGTCCATATTAAGTGCTCGTCGCACATCAGCTTGCCCCTGTACCATTGCATCGGATGTGTTTGGATCAGTTTGAGTAGCAGCATCACTCATATTAGGTGAATACTGAACCGATATGCTTGCCTGATAAACTGACAGTAGAAGTGAATGATTAGCTTCCTCTGTGACTAGCGGCACGCCTCAAGATTCGCTTACCGCTGTAGCGACAGGCGCAGCTTGAGCAGCCAACGTGTCTTGTCTTTGGCGCTTTATTGCGTGCATTTCACTAGGTATCCAAGGTACATTGAGGCTTCTTGTGAGGGCAAATAGTTGGAACAGCATTTGGTTTTAGTCTGCGCTTATGAAAGAGCTCATTGGAGCGGCTGAGTATAAGTTGTCGTCGACGAAAAGCCTCGAACGTGGTAGGAGATAATGGTGAAAACAAAGCCTTGGGTCCTTGGGAAGTTTTGCTAGTCTGCCGGCATTTTACAAAACCTTTCTCCTCTTATGTCAACAGGAAATCTGTGGAGACTCACATCACTCCTTGGTTCCATTTGACTGGAAATTGCATCCAAAAGCAGAACATCGTGGCATTTTACTTCATGAGTTTTGGCAGCAATACGCAATTGTTGTACACGCTACACATTTGGAAACATCCCATTTACATCATCACTCCGAGCCCGCATAACATGGCGCCAACTATTGGTCAAAATATGTACTAAATATTATAAAATATTGCCATTGATTTAACATTTTATGTGTTTCTAACAACATATTGTAGTACAACAGAACAATTGTGGTTTATTAGACCCTACATATATTTAACGTCGAGGGTTGCTTTAAAAAACCTTGGTTGCATAGGTAATTTAAAAGGGAAAGGATTAGTCCGATCAGTGTGCCCTGTTGATGAAATGTAAGGCATGACCCCAGTGTTCTGTAATACAGACAGCAAGTATGACACACACGACGTGCACAGAAGCAACAGGAAGTCTGGCTGTCCAACAACAAACTGCAGTGAAGTCTTCAGAGTGCTCAAGCAGAGGACTAAGTTGAAACGGCTCAGGCTGCGGTCTCAAATGAATTTGTTGTACGAGTTTGTATTTTTTGTGTATTTCTTTTTTTGGATGCATTTTTTTCCGCTGATGTTTTTTCTGCCTTCTAATCTGCCATTTGCCACAGGATTTACATTCTCTGTATTGAGTACACCCAGAGAACCACTCAGCGGAATAAGTCCATTACTCACTCAATTACTGGAACAGCGCAACATGCTGGGTTGCCTTTAGGGAGAGGCAGGAAGGAAGGTCTTGTGGCTACTAGATGTTTTGAGTATGTCAAAGCGTTTCACAAAATTCAGCTGCCAGCCTTTCAACAGCTATCCTTTCCTCACCAAAAAGTGATACTAAGTATAAATAGCTAATTCTGAACGTCGCTGTTGGCTAATGCTAACACACATTACTTTAATTTATGTATAATGACTATTATAATACCAAAGTGTTGTTTTTGGCATAATGCACTCTAATACTTTAATTACACCACTGAAAATGATTTATTATGGCCTGCCACTTTCCCCGAGGCCCTGGTAAACAGTATGCTGTTGCTGCAATATGTGTAATATTAAGAAGCAAAACCACAGGGGGCCCCCCGCCATATTGCATGTAACTACATATGCAATGATACCATGTGAAATTATTTTCATTGAGCTCAAATCCTTGGAGGAAAGACCTGTATTCTCTGCTGTCGTGTTCATTTCAGTGGCATAGTGAGGGCAATCAAACACCATCTTAGTTTTCATCTTCATATCATATGAAGCAGGCCTTCCGCTCGCTTAGTTCGTCCAGACATCTGCTGTAGTCGACTCTAGGTCAGGGGCCTCTTCTGCTGGAGTGATGAGATATTAGCATGTGGAGAAAGAAGGAGAGGTCAAAACATGAAGGAAAGAGAAAGTGTGTGTGGAGAGTCAGGGTCTTGTAGCGGCACGAATACAACATAAATCATCACAGGATCAAAGTTAATAGATAATGGCAGTTCCCACAGTCTGTGAAATCAAACTGCTGCTCCGTTATTCATTTGAGTGATTGCAAAGAGGGTCGATCGGATTTTTCTGAGACTGTGATCTAAATGGAAACAGACATATATTAAGATGCTAGAGATTCACTTGGGTCAACGACAAAGCAACAGTGTGAATTATTTTGCAAAAGCTTCATGAACAAATGACAACATTAAAACACCAATTATGTGAATTGCATGCTACAACAGTGGTGTTGAAGTAAACATAAAAAAGTGTCATTTTAAAAAGTATAATCATGTTGACATCCTTCGGTTGTCATACTAACTAGGATTGAAATTCAGTGTATGTACCATGACTAATCAGAATTCCCTTGAGGACGTTGTGTTGCAAATATACTCCTTGGCAAGAAGGCAAAACCCTGTGCTCTGTTGCTGTTGTAATTTTTTTGATTTACGGTACTTGTTGAAACTTTATTTATACTGTACTAAATACTCATGTCCTCCAATAAAGAGAACAAACAAATGAAGGCAATTCATTGTCAATCAATGGATTATTTAAGATTGTAAACTACAGTTGGCCAAAAAGTGTTTTGATAACTATGTTTCTGTCAACAAAGGTCTGACTGCTGAAATGGAGGCAGACCCTCTTTTGTGCTCCATAAATATTTGCCTCAAACAATCCTCCCCAACAGTAAAGGAGCATTGGGGGGGGGGGGGGGGCAGTCCTTCAATAACATCATAAATGGATAGTTCAGCGAACATCAACGCTGTAGAATATTGTTATATTTTAGCCACATCGACAGAACCCACTATTTTCAGATAAGCAACTATTAGTATCCTAACCTGCATTATTTATGACTTATCCTTGAGTCAAATTGGTCATTTCGTTATGCTTTTCAAAAAATCTAGTTATTCGCATTGGCTTTGCAGAATTTAAAGGGAGCATATCTTGCTTTTTAAAGAAAAAAAAAAACAACTAAATATTGACTTTTTATCCAGATCACTATTTTTAAAAAAGTAGAAAAATAATAATAATAAAGAACCAATGCTTAGGGTGACCATATTTTGATTTCCAAAAAGGAGGACACCCTTGAGATACTTGAATTTTACTCAAACTTCACTCAAAGATGCCTCTATAACTTTAATATATTTAAAGTGTGTCTCCGCCGTCTGGATAGAAAAATTCAGTTTTATTAAAATTAATTAAAAATAAAAAAAAAACTAAAAATTATAAAAATACATAATGTAATGCAGACCCATGGAAATGTAGTCCAGTCAATACATACACAGTAGGCTAACAAATTGTTATTCCCACTCAAATGTTATTCTCATTCAATGTTGTAGATTGCACGCAAAAAATCCGAAATAAACTGACAAACTATTCAACCAGCAGGTTTCAATACGCAGCACTTCAAAACAACATTTCCCATGATGCCTAGCGTGGCTTAGTTCACTGATAGCGACCCTGCTAGCGAGTACCGGGAGCCGAGACAAAATCAAACTTTGCTATTTAAATTTACAATCGTCGGCAGCGCAACGATGCGACACCAAATAGGATTTTACTGATAACGCCAGTAAGAAGCTCCGACAGAAAAAAAGTTGCCATTATATACGTATTTATCATAAAAAAAACTCTTAACAACTGGGCAGGCGCTCTGGGAACACGTCACAGGCAGCACAGTACTCTGTGCAAAGTGTCAATTTCAACACGCACTAATTGTGAAGAAATACGCCTCCGTGTCAATTTGGAATTTCCTTTTATTAACATAGATGACGAAACCCTGAGGTCAAAGAAGCTACTTAGAATATAATACTAACATTCAACCAAATACACGAAAGCAGAACAACTAATACAAGACTTATACAATATACTGCATCTCTGTGTACACATATAACCCAATATACAACAGAAGACACATGATCGACATTAACAGGAGATAAACTTACAGAAAGGTGTATGGAGCATTATGAACACAATACAACAGCATATACGTCTCTTAGAACTACTCCTTATTTTAGTCTGTAGTAACCATCAACCCAGTAGAAGAGGAACTACTCCTTCTCCCCCTACTAGTACGAGCCACGTCAGCGCAGGCAGGTGCGGCCACCCAGCGGCTGGACGGATTCTCTTCAAATTGATCCCGTGAAAAATCATGAAAACCGGACATTTTAAAGAATTTATCAAATGCGGCTGGACACTACGGAGAGGATGTGTAAAGAGGACTCGTCCGGGCAAAAGAGGACGTTTGGTCATAAACATAATGGTGCTAGCTTACTATATTTACCAGGGGACACCATGTGGAAGTTTAAGACTGAACTTACAAAACATTTAAAGCTACAATATTTCCTAAATTGTTTGCTTCAGAAACAAACAAAAAAACTATAAGACGAGCCATCATGGCAAAATTTTATAATACAGTGGTACCTCTACATACAAAGTTAAGTCGTTCCAGGACCTTGTTTGTAAGTCGAAATGGTCGTATGTCGAGCAGGATTTCCCCATTAGAATACATTATAATTCCATTAATTCGTTCCACAGCCCGAAAACCTACACTAAATCCGTAATAAATACTGCTGTTACAATTGCAAATAGTAATTACAAAGAGCAAAAACAAATGCATTATGAATAAAAATAGGAATATTAATATAATAATAATAAAAATAATAATAATACCGGTAATAATGTAACAAATCGGGTTCTACTGCGGCAGTCGTATTTTGTGGGGTGTACCTGAACGCACCGCGGGGCTGACGGCAGACTGAGAGAGTGCAGTTGAGATATTCCTTTCACTTTTAACGTCCTATTGTTGCGGGCTGTTGCCGTGTTTTTTTTGCACAAGTTCTGAAATAAATGATTAAAAATCTGACGAAGCTGGCGATCTCTTTGGCGATGGTTGTCACCCATACTTATAAAGACTAGCAAACGGAGGTCGGAGGAGTAATTGTCAAGCAGTTCACGGACGCGCACCCGCTCATATTTTTCCATTGATAAGCATCACATTTTTTTCTTTTTTCACCACCTGCTTTAACATTCTTGGAACCCATGTTGATTTTCCTCACAAGAAAATCCCCCGTGTGTGCGTCTTGTAGGAAAACAATGAAATTACGCTGCTGTCATAAGTCATTGTATTTCGAGCATTTTGTCGGATGTAGAAACAAATGGCGGGTCAAATTTTACGTCGGATGTTGAAAAGATCATGTGTCGAAGCGATCGTGTGTCGAGGTATCACTGTATTGGTATGGAAAAAAACACAATTAGTTATGAAGAGGCAGCCAGAGTCCAAAGTCATGGACAATGTTTTCTCCACTAGGTAAAAAAAAAAAGTCTACACGGCAGAGGCTAATGGCAATTCTTAGTAATACTTTATTTTTATGTCTCAGAGCATTAAATTAGCCCAATTATAATATTATTGTAAAGTTTTATTGCGTTCATAAACTTTAATTCATTTAACTCGGTGAAGCACAATCCTGAGAATATGAATAGACCAGCATATGCTGTTTTTTTGTTTGTTTGTTTTATTTTATTATTATCATTTTTTTAATTGACACTGCATGGATTTCCGCTCAGTGAGTGTAGGTGTGACTGAATGCCAATCTTTGCCTGGCTCCATGTGCCTGGTGATTGATTGACAACTTATCCAGAATGCAGTCTGCCTATCACCCACACTCAGAGGGAATGCAACCCAGCTTCAATGCGAGCCTGAACAAGATAAGCAGTAAAAAAACAAACAAAAACGATGGATTGATAGAAATCTAGCTAAACAGTTATAATTTGACTTACATACAGTACGTTGACCCAAAAGTCCCTAAATAGCTAATCGTGCTTTTGATTTTCCAAGTGTGTTGGCACATGTTTCTATTAGCTATCTGACTTTTGAACCAGTTTATACTGAAATAGGAGTTGCAAGATAGCAAATATAAAATGCAAGACTGAAGTTTTCAGTTTAAACTTTGGCATACACAGACGGCTGAACAGTCATATTTTTATCTGTTCAGAATAACTGCTTGGACAAGCTTGTGCTTATCACAAGATGATTTGTTGTATGCAGAATAATTTGATTTGGGGTGTCTCTTATGTTGGCCAAAATGTTTTCTTCCATATCCAAGGAGAACTTGACTTGCCAGTTCTCTAGTATTATCTTGTGTGCGTGTCACGGTTGAACGCAAGTTTCCACAGGATAAATGCTCCACTGGCCTTTATTGTTAGTTTGTTTTTAAACGTATTCCTGCTGATATTTGAACTTGTTCATGTTTTTTTTTTTTTTTCTTTTTTACAGTAAGTAAGTGGTTTTAAAACACCCACTGGAGTCGAAGCAGCGCTTTTGAATAATTCTCCAAGGTATACTTGCTGTGTGAACTCAACATCCTATAACTTTAATTGTTTTATTTTATTATTTTTTTTCTTTTTAGAAAATATGAGTGTTTGACATACAGAATGAATGCTGTTCAATTCTTGCTACAACCTTTGATAATGATGTGATGAGAATGGACTGGTATAGTATTTTAAATTGATTTGCTATGAATAAATTAGATTATAACATCAAAATATTGTAAGCCAAGGAGGGTTGCTAGATTAGTGTAGTGAGAATACATACGCATAGCTCTTATGTCCAATTTTGGTGAAATCATAGTTGCTTCCTGGTCACGTCTGCAGCTCCCACCTCTATCTCCTGATTGGCTTGAACATCAGATGACCTGGGCAGTTGTTTGACAGTTGAGGTTTTTGCAAGATGGTACTACATGATGAATCAGGAAGTACGTCTTGCTTGCAAGGCTACCTGAAGGCCTGTTATTTTAACAATTTATTGCCCTATCTGAAAGACTTTTAAGATACTCCTTTTGACACTGGTGTGCTCACATAGATGCCGGGGCCCTTATCAAGGTTAAGTCATGATCATTATTATGTTAGTAATGTGTGTGCCCCCCAAGCGCCACACCCATAATCGCTGTGACAGCACCCTCTATCCTCCAAATGTGAAAACACGCTGCAGCACAGTGCAATAGCTTCCATCCACGCCCTCTGCTCGCCCCTGCCTGCAGCCCTTACACAGATGTAAGAAGTAATGTGTCTGTGCCCTCCTAAACCTCAGTTGCTTAACTATTTGTCTCATAAAGTAGCCATTGTCTCTGTGGCACTTACTAAATTAGCTGAATGCCCAATCTTACCTATTAAACAAGCTAGGCTAGCCGCTCTCCTTAAATCAGTTAATAGCTGTAACAACCAGCACACTTACCGGTGTCGGTATGAGAATAATCAGAAGAAGCTCTACAAGGACAACATATTAAATGGCCACAAGAAGTTCAACATCAACAGCGCTTGCTGGGAAGACCTTGCCCAAAATAGGTTTGCATGGAGAGACAGTCTACAGTGTATCACAAAAGTGAGTACACCCCTCGCATTTATGCAGATATTTAAGTATATCTTTTCATGGGACAACACTGACAAAATGACATTTTGACACAATGAAAAGTAGTCTGTGTGCAGCTTATATGATCGAGTTAATTTATTTCCCCCTCAAAATAACTCAAAATATAGCCATTAATATCTAAACCTCTGGCAACAAAAGTGAGTACACCGCATGAGAACTACGTACATCCCTAAATGTCCAAATTGAGTACTGCTTGTCATTTTCCCTCCAAAATGTCAGGTGACTCGTTACAGGAGTGCTGTCAGCATTGCTGCAGAGATTGTAGAGGTGGTGGGGGGGGTCATTCCCACCACCATGCTTGACTGTAGGCATGACACTCTTATCTTTGTACTCCTCACCTGGTCGCCGCCACACATGCTTGAGACCATCGGAACCAAACAAATTAATCTTCTTCTCATTAGACCATAAGACATGGTTCCAGTAATCCATGTGATTTGTTGACATGTCTTCAGCAAACTATTTGCAGGCTTTCTTGTGTACCGTCTTCAGAAGAGGCTTCTTCCTGGGGTGACAGCCATTCACACCAATGTGATGTAGAGTACGGCGTATGCTCTGAGCACTAACTGGCTGACCCCCCACCTCTTCAATCTCTGCAGCAATGCTGAGAGCACTCCTGTAACGAGTTGCATGACATTTTGGAGGGAAAATGACAAGCATTACTCAATTTGGCCATTTAGGGATGTACGTAGTTCTCATGCGGTGTACTCACTTTTGTTGCCAGGGGTTTCGATATCAATGGCAATATTTTGAGTTATTTTGAGGGGAAAATAAATGAAATCTATTATATAAGCTGCACACAGACAACTTTTCATTGTGTCAAAATGTCTTTTTGTCAGTGTTGTCCCATGAAAAGATATACTTAAATATCTGCAGAAATGTGAGGGGTGTACTCACTTTTTATGATACACTGTATGTAAGTGAGGCACACTCCACCAATTTAATCTCTGCCGGGCTGCCACAGACAAAAGACGGCACAAAAAGGAGAGACAAACTACCACCCATGAGGCCACACCACATTCCATTCCCAGTGACGCATACCCATGCCAACACTGCACAAAAGTCTGTGGTTTCGGAATTGGAATTTTCAGCCACCTGAGGTCCCAACCTGTCCTGTTCAGCTACTTAACACAGAGAATTGGAATCTGAATGTCCTATTGGGCTGAAGAGTTTTAATGCATCACATGGGAGTATCCTATACTGATGATGATGATGATGATGATGATGATGATGGCTCAATTAACAACACCAGTGAAAGGCAATACATCTTCAGATACTTTTCTTTTACACATACTGTGCCTGCTGAGATTGTAAAAATCTAAATTGCCAAAGCCACACAAAATGAAATTCATAGAATGTAGCTGTTGACAGCTGTGTGAAATATTTTTCAAAGAGTTCAATTCCAATCACTCCAACCAAAGACATATTTCGTTTCATCACTTGGACTTGTCTGATAAAAGTTTTATTTTTTTTTGTCGGTATATGTTGTTTGGACATTTGGATCTTAATCTGGTAGAAGAGAAATGTGACGAAGACTGGGTATTTTAGACACATTAAAAATAGAATACAATAAAAGCTGGCGTGACCACTATAGAGTCCCTCATTTTTGGCTGCAAGTGTGCGTACATGATTATTTTAAAATCAGATTTTGCGTACTTTTTAACTCATCAAGTTCCAAGATTAGTTTTTCCGTCATTTGTATTTTGTGGTTTGGTGCAAGTGTGTGCATGTTGAGGCCCAATTTCACATAGGCTATATTTTAACTAATCTAGGGTAAAACATAATTGTGTTTTTTATGTTTTCTCACAGGTATGACTTCTCTTGCGCGCCTTGTTATTGGCTGCAAGTGTGCGCATGTTATGATTTTGAAGCCCGATTTTACATACTTTTCAACTCATTCAGTGCCAGAGATGTGTTTTTACGTCTTTTACATTTTTTTTCATTAGCGCGACCACTGTAAAGCACCTCGTTTTTGGCCTCAAGTGTGTGCGCTACGATTTTGAAGTCTTAGTTTGTATAGTTTTGTAATCAGTCAGTGCCCAAGAAATGTTTTGCGTCTATAGAGCCCATCGTTGTTGGCTGCAAGTGAGCGCACATTGTGATTTTGAACCTAATTTTAAATTCATTTGAACTAATTTAGAGGCAAAGACATCATTTTATGTGTTTTTTATGTTTGTTCACGGGTGTGACCACTTTAGAGCGCACTTGATATATAGATCTGCATGATGAAGGAATCCCGCCCTTTACACCTATGGGGTGGCGTGGCTCAGTGGTAGAGTAGTTGTCCCCCAACCCAGAGGTTGTGGGTTTGATTCTTCGCCCTGATGAACTCGCCTAAGTATCCTTGAGCAAGATACTGAACCCCATGTTGCTCCTGGTGCTGCGTCACCAGTAGGTGAATAGTGAGATAGTGTAAAGCGCTTTGAGCGCCTTGTTAGGTGGAAAAGCGCTATATAAGTATAACACCATTTACACATACTGTAAACAAATTTAGCTGGCTGTCTCTGCCTGTTGAAGTGGGAGTCCTCATATTACTTAATTTAAGAGCAAAGAGCGATGCTTCTTGAAATGTCATTCTTTTATCCAACTGGAAGTAAGGAAACATAACGTAATTGTGAGAGAGAGTTGTTCCCATTTCAGGTCCCCGGATGAAAAGACAATTACCGTATTTTTTGGACTATAAGTCGCAGTTTTTTTTTCATTGTTTGGCTGGGGGTGCGACTTATACTCTGGAGCGACTTATGTGTGAAATTATTAACACATTATTATATCATTTCACATGTTATTTTGGTGTTTTGGAGTGACACTAATGGTTTGGTAAACTTGTTAGCATGTTCTTTATGCTACAGTCATCTGAATAACTCTTAACTCATTTGCTCCCAAAAATGTATAAATACGTTCTATTTTTAATTGTTTCAGTGTCCCATAAACGTATTTATGCATCTTTTACGTTTTTTTTTTCACAAGAGACATCTCCAGGTTCTGATGAAACTTCGCTCCAAAGCACGATGCTGAAAATCCATTTAAAAGCAATAAAACTGGCCACTGGAGGGCAGTAGCGCATTTGGTAAGACCCGCAACCTGATTCAACGGAACAAATGGCCGGGCTGCACGGCCGGGGCGTCGGCGGAAGACGACCAAATGGACGACCAGGAGAACGTCCAGGATGCCAGGCGGAGGACGACCGAGCAGAACAACCGGGAGGACGCCCAGGATGCCAGGCGCTGGACGATCGAGCAGAACGACCGGGACTACCAGTGCAGCGGACGATGCCGTTGAGTCCGTGCTGCTCGCCGAGCAGAGTCTGCACCACCATGCTCGGCCGCTCGTGTCCCCCGCGACCCTCCAGTGTCCCGTGACTCAGTCAGAAACGCGCACGTCCAAACCAGTTCCCCCCAGGAAAACAACATGCCCCACACAAGTTCCCCAGGCAAACTTCGCCACGAGGCAGTGGTCACCACAGAAGAAAGACTACAAAAAAATCCATCTTGATGAAACAGACAGGTGGTGATGAGGGAAAAGTTTACCCCGTCTGGCGAGACAGCCGCGGCCACAACAGCGTCATCTCTCACTTCAATAATTTAGTGTAAATAAATTGTTACTTTGCTATCAAAAGCTCTATTTGTCTTGTTGTTTATGTTATTTTGTAGAAGGAAAACTTTAATCAGATGTTTGGGATGTCAGAAAAGCAAATAATAGCAGTGTTAAAGTCAAAGTTATGTTTGAAATGTATGCTTTTACAAAAAGCTCAATTTCTCTGTTTTATCATCAGAAATTGGAAAATTGCTCCAACTAAGGTATTTTCTAATGCTGATTTCTAAAGAATGGAAAAATATATTAATGAATCTTTTTTCATGTTGAAAGAAGGGAGTCTAATCTTTCTTTTGGTGGGTTCCATGTTTATGTAGCAATAAAACAGAATTTTCTGTGGGCCTTGCAAAATCAGTCAAAATCCAGTAAAACGGCCGGGAGCGAAGGGGGTTGCACTGGTGAAAATGGCTGGGAGTGAATGAGTTAATAGCTATGTTACGTTAACATACCGTCCACGTTCATATTTCGTTGTTCATGCATCATGTAACATTATCATAATGTAAACTTATTCAGCATGTTGTTCTCTATTGTATTTTTATTTTGAATTACCTTTCAAGATAACATATCTGTTCTATGTGTTGGATTTCATCAAGTAAATTTCCCCCCAAAATTCGACTTATACTCTGGTACGACCTATATATGTTTTTTTTTCCTTTTTGTTGGGCATTTTATGGCTGGTGCGACTTATACTCAGGTGTGACTTATAAACAGCAAAATACGGTACCTAGTTTTGGGCAATTTGATAGGGAAGAAAGAAAAAAATAACTCATCAGACCATATGGAATGTTATGCATTTTATTATTCTTTCTTCCCAACTATGGCAGAGCATTTCTCATGAAAAGCAAAAGGATTGCAAAGTAATTTTCCACTTGTTTGAATTCAAAACACTCCAAAGGTTGCCATTTTGTTTTAACTCTTCAAAAATAGACACTTTTAATTACATTTCTACCTTCCTTGATGACAAAAGATTTACAATACACATGCAATTATGTCCACATTATATTGAGAATGGCATTTTTCTCTAACGTAATATAAAATGCTGAACATTGATCAAGTCCTTTTATTGGCGTAACCTTCTGTCACAATAGCAGACAGGCGTACTAATGCTAATATAGCATGCTCCTCCCTTTTTAATTATAATTCTCAACTTAATTAAAGCTTTCTGTGACATTTCGTATTGGCAAGTAATCACATTGCCTTAAACATGATTTGTATCCCACTAGCTGAGAGCGATGTTGGCACATTAGAGAGAAATGTCAGTTCCATTTATTACAAATCTCTTCAAAACTACTGGTTATGAAAACACATTTTCCTTTTCTTTGTTGAACTACTGACAAAAGGAGCTGAATTGATTTGTGGTGTCAGAAGCAGTTCTGCTGTCACATCTATTGTAAAGAACACAATAGAAAAATTGGTTCCGTATGTCGTCCATAAACATTGAATTTTAAGAACTAACCAAGTAGTTTCTGCAGAGGGCTTTAATATACTTTGGAGGGTCATAGCCTCCAATTCAAAAATATTTTTCAACTAAAAGCATGTACTTCATATGAAGAGCACTAAAATGTTTCCTCCCCCAAGAACCTCTCAATGAACTCTGGAGTTTTAATTTCTTTTCTCATAGATGCCAAGCCATGCAGGCAATTGTTGCAGCGCTTACGGGAAATGTTAGCCATCAAAATACATCCTAGATGGGCTACCTCTGGTCTTTATACCATAAGGGAGAGCATTAAATGGAGTTAAGCTTGAACATGTGTTTGCAAATGTCTTCCCATCACAACAAATCAGAATCAGCCGAGTCCAGGCATCCATTGAACTCTTGAAGCCCGGCATGTCTGTCTGCACTAATGGTTCCTGAGTGAATATCAGAAAATGTGTGCCTTTATTATCTTGATGGAATATATTGAGTTGCCCATATCTTAACATTACAAAGTTCGTAATTAACAATATAGTTTGAGCTATAGCAGAAAATCTCCAAATGAAAGCTCGTCTGCACAAGGTTTTTAAAGATTCCAGACATAAGTGATAAGTTTGGTATGGCTATAAATACATTCAGAGCTTAAAAACAGCGTCTCTTGGTAATGGATGCTTGACCTAAACCGAAGTGAAACATAGGACAACCGCCAGAGTCCATGAAAGGACCTCTGACACGCAAATATAAATAAGAGGGGGCCCGGATTTACCGAGCACTTTTCCCCTTTGAAACCTCTCAGATATCAAGACTGAAAATTTATGACTTTCTCCCTCTTCTGATAGGGATGAGGCAAATGGATATCTTTGCAAAAAAGTATCAAGCCACCTTTAAACTCAACCCAGTCAAAGCAAACATGCCAAGCACTATCAGCAAATACTATAAACATGCTTTAAAATTCAACCCAGTCAGGGCAAACAAATGTCTGGAACGATTATTAAATGCTGTTTAAATATCATAATTTAGAGATAAGTTACTGTCAGGATTATGAAATAACAACAGCTTGTACAAAGTTTTCGAGACACTTCACCATTCACGAGGATGAAAAAGTGTCTCCCAATTTTTGACTGCAAGTGTCGGAATATTTAGTAGTTTGTCCTTTCTCGCCCTCAAGTTAGGCAGTTCAGCTCAAATTCAGAGAGTGAAAACACATTTGTTGTGGTATGCAAAAGTTTGGGCACCCCAGATAATTTTTAAAATTTTGCTTTGTGTTTGGAACAAAAATAATTCTTTTAAATATATAGCAGATGAACACAGTAATTCTCATGCCTTGAATTGAGTTTTGTTAAGATTTTGCCTTAGTGTGTCTGGTCACTGTGATTACTCATTGATTTCACCTGTTGTGGCCTAGTCCATGTGTCTTGACCAATCCGCTGCCTCTTGTATCAACCACCTGTGTCTCATTTTCTCGTTACCCAATGTCTGTATTTACAAAGTGCTTATGATACCAAAATGCATGTTTATATCATATTTCACGCAGTATTTTATGCTCCTGAATAAAATGGACTGCTTGGATGTGTGTGAAGGCGATTGTTTTATTTATTCAATTTTTGAATCCCGCACCATGAAAATGAGTGACTTCCGGCTCCAGTCTCGGGTTGGGATCGAATGCTAATGTGACGTCACCCGGGTCAGCATCTCACAATACAGCATTGCTTTTATATAATGCAGATGGACTGCGGCTTCAGCTGATTTTGCGGATAAATTTGTTTATTTTTCACATCACGCCAGCCAAATGTGCTGCAGGGATTTGTTGCTGCACCAGGGAAAGGCATGTGAGCCTTTTTGGGTTTCAAAAAGTTCCCGTTCACCCTCGGAGAATAGCCAAAACAAGTCCGACAACTGTGGGACCATTGGACTTACGAGGAAGTTAGTAAACATCGTATTTTGTATTATGTCAAATACTGGAAAAATGTTGCCTCTCGTTACAATAGAAATGTCAGGAGACGAAAGGCAAAAATACAGTATAGGATGCTACTCGCAGCTTACAGAGTTTATGAAATGTAACATATTTATAGCTGCTCTGGCATTGGCTATTTCCTAGCATCTTTCTGGCATCCAATTGGCTTAGAAACACCTCTACTGTACAGTATATGTATGTGTTTCCCAGCGTGTTCTTCATTCGCCCCTCACACAATGAGGTGTTCCGAAAGCTTTACGTGAGTGTATTAGCTTTTATTCTTTACTCCATTCTATGTTTTTTACATCATGCACAACTCTCATTTTATGGTTATTGTGCAATAATCTAATTTTAACATGTATTGGTCACATGTTTTGATTCATTGTTATGCTTAACCAAAGATTTCTGTTTGAATTTTGGGCAGCTTGGAACGGATTAAGGCATTTACATGCAAAACGCGTTATTACTTAGGGAATTTTCAGTCCCCAAAACTACTTCCAGAACCAATTAATTTCGTAGGTAGAGGTACCATTGTATTTGGAAAAAAAATAAAATAAAATAAAAACTTTTATTTTTATTTGACCTGTTTCCGTTTTTTAAGTAAACATCAGTAAAGGTTGGGTAATGTCTTTGTTCAGTAGGGGGGAAAAAAGATGAACTATTGGAATCCTAGCACAAACCATAAGAAGCCTTTTCCGCAGTCAGGTAGCCCGTAAAACCCAGGAGTAGGGGAGAGGGCAGCCACAGCTGCCACCCAGCCCACTACTTGGAGAGAGACAACTGGGGTGAGGACCTACCACCTGTGTAATTAGTGCTTTTTTTATTCTCCCTGTTGTTACCCATAAATAGTTTTAGTGCATAATGAGAAAATGCTAATAAAACAAAAAATGGAATAGGTTAGGAGGTAAAGTGTACTAACTCTGATGGCTACAGCAAACGCCATCACTGCAACGTACCCCATTCACAGCTTAAACCAACTTAAATAATTAGGTACATACAGTGTTTCACAAAAGTGAGTATACCCCTCGCATTTCTGCAGATATTTAAGTATATCTTTTCATGGGACAACACTGAAAAAATGACACTTTGACACAACGAAAAGTAGTATGTGTGCCGCTTATATAATAGAGTTAATTTATTTTCCCCTCAAAATAACTCAAAATATATCCATTAATAACTAAACCCCTGGCAACAATAGTGAGTACACCACATGGGAAGTACATACAGTACATCCCTAAATGTCCAAATTGAGTATTGCTTGTCATTTTCCCTCCAAAATGTCATGTGACTCGTTACAGGGGTGTTGTCAGCTGCAGAGATTGAAGAGGTGGTGGGGGCGGGGGGGTCATTCCCACCACCATGCTTGACTGTAGGCATGACACACTTATCTTTCACCTGGTCGCCGCCACAAATGTTTGAGACCATCGGAACCAAAAAAATTAGTCTTTGTCTCATCAGACCATAGCACATGGTTCCATCATGTGTTTTGTTGACTTGTCTTCAGCAAACTGTTTGCGGGCTTTCTTGTCTTTAGAAAAGGCTTCCTCCTGGGGTGACAGCCATGCGCACCAATTTGATGTAGAGTACGGCGTATGGTCTGAGCACTAACAGTTTGCCCCCCCCCCCACCTCTTCAATCTCTGCAGCAATGCTGGGAAATTAAATTAGCTGTATTATATATGCTGCACACAGACTACTTTTCATTGTGTCAAAGTGTCATTTTGTCAGTGTTGTCCCATGAAAAGATATAATTAAAAATATATGCAGAAATGGGAGGGGCTTTTGTGATACACTGTATTTGAGTTATTGTTTCTCTGTGTGCATACATAATTATCCGCAATGTATTTTTAATACAAAATATACTAATATGAAATCTGTCCTGCTAAATTTGAAATTTTTATAATTTAACAATTAAGGTCCTGAGCCGTTAGGAGTGTGCGTGTGTGTTGTTTTGTGCCGTTACTTTTAAATTTTCTAAAAGTGCAAACACTCTCAGGTTAAGTTTTTTTAGTGTTTTCAAAGTCCCCTCAGCAATAACATTTTCGCAAATGATCACTCCAAATATAATGAATTTGATAGAACACAATAAATATGATACGATAAGTGAAAATGGAATACACAGAAAAAAAAAAAAAAAAAAAAGATTATCATTTTGAACATGCGTTTTACTCTCGCTTCACTCAAACATCTTATCTCCCACACTTCTATGTTGTCTTCCGTTAGTGACAGTACCTCGACCAATTAGATGAGTGGGATTTTGAATTGTCATTGTTCCGTCAGCTCATTGGTTAACCCTTTAAAACCGAACGTGTCGGCAGCGACGCGTTTACGCATATCGTCTTTGAAGCTTCGTCACGCTGTAATTACGTCACCCACGTGCCGCTGGTTGGTCTCATTTGAAAGTGCGGAAGTTGATGTCCACACCAGTTTTTATTTGAAGTCAATCGACCAAGAAAAACGGGAGATAACGTCATTTGAATTTTATATTTTTATCGCACTCATAAATATGCATGAAAACGCTGCATGAACCATGTATCTATCCCCATATTTCCATCATTTCTTGTCCTTTTTCAAAACCGAATGCAGCACAAAAGACTACATATCCCAAGAGGTGTTGTGATGTCAAGAAGAACGAACCGAATGTGATCATTTTTAATAAATTTCCGAGCGAGGCACCAACTAATGAAAGGGAGGCATGCCAAGCAAGCAACGGCCGGTTGGTTTGAGCGAGCGACTTTGAAACGTGCAGAATGAATCTAAAACTACATTTAGCGCAAGCTAATACATTATTTCATTAAGTCAAGGAAGAAGATGAGCCGTATTTGTCGTCGTTTTCTCTGGATGAGTCGCCGTCTCGGCAAATAGAAGTGACAGTAGCGCGCAAACGGCGAAAGAGTAGGTTGTGAGACGTTGTGTGTGACGCAGACGCAGCTCCGTGACCTGTTCAAGAAGAAGCTTTATTGAGTGCGCAAAAAAAAAAAAAAATACTTTATTGGGTCGCATCCCTTGAAAAATTTTAATTGAACTGAACTACTTGTCAATATTTTTTAAAATACTTTTTACGATGTTATATATATTTTTTCTTCACTATAATCTTTTCAATTTTATGTAGATGTGTGTTCGAGAAGCTTGATCGCATGAACGTATATACTTTTGATAAGGTAATGTGTACTAAACCTAACTTCACAAAGAGATATCCTCCAAACCCTTTTTGTGTTAGATGATGTACAGTGCTGCTCGAAAGTTTGTGAACCCCACAGCGATGGTCAGATTTTTTGTAAAAAAAACTAAAATAACCTTATTAAATGTTAAGTTATACCCAAATCCACAATACTGACATTCCAAATAATGGACTGAAACAAAAGAAATAGTTATATTGTCATTCTTTATTTAACAAAAGTGGTTGATTTAAGAAAAACTCAGATATCATGTGTGCAAAAGTATGTGAACCCCTTCAGTTAATAGGATATTGCGCCTCCTTTTGCAGAGATTACCTCAACCAAACGGTTTCTGTAGTGACTAATCAGCCTCTCACATCTACTTTGGGGGATTTTTGCCCATTCTTCCTTGCAGAACGCAGTCAGTTGAGAGAGGTTTGATGGGCTTCTGGCATGAACTGCTCGCTTCAGGTCCCGCCACAGCATTTCAATGGGATTTAGGTCAGGACTTTGACTGGGCCAGTCCAGAACACGAATCTTCTTCTTTTTCAGCCATTCCTTGGTTGTATTGCTGGAATGCTTTGGATCATTATCATGTTGCATGATCCACCTTCTGCCAAGCTTTAACTTCAAAACAGATGGCGTCAGGTTATGTTCTAGGATTTGACAATATTCCTCAGAATTCATGATTCCCTGGACTATGTGGATTTGTCCAGGTCCTGAGGATGAAAAGCAAGCCCAGATCTTGACATTCCCACCTCCATGCTTCACTGTTGGGAGAAGGTTCTTTTGGTGGTATGCAGTGTTGACTTTTCGCCAGACATGGCGGTTTTGGTTGTGACCAAACAGTTCAATTTTGCACCTACATCAGTTGATGAAAACTCTTTTTAATTTAGTCTCGACAACACAACTGTTAAAAAAACAAAAAAAAACTACTGAATTGATTGATTAGGAAATCAGGTTGAAATAATAGAAAATTCCAAAATGTTGAGGGGGTTCACAAACTTTTGAGCAGCACTGTATATAATCTTTTTTCTCACTATTTTGCACTGTATATAACCTGTTTTGATCATAGTATGTGTAAAACCAAAAACGCCTATGACCATACCTGCTGTTTGTGTTGAATTGTCAAACATAAAACTATTCAATCTTATTTTTTTCTATTGAATGTTTATCCTAACAAATTGAATAAATATTATCAAGCTTCAAAACGGTTGGTCGAGCATGTTTGGTTGTCAATGGGACATCAACATTGCAAATTTTGAAAAAAGATGTTGGGATTTTTTTGTCTTTTTGGGTCCAAAATGTGGATTATAATTGGTCAGTGAAGAAAACAACAGTTTGGACATGAAGTTCAAGGTGTCCTGAAAAAAGGGACCCAACTTGGCCATTGTAAACATTTTTTTCTTTGAAATATAAAGGCAACATCAAATGCATGCAAATTCGGCCAAAATAGGCTTAGGTGTTAAAGGGTTAAAGGCACTATAGGCGGGGGAATTTGTTTCCCTGCATATTGTTGTAAAGTACCATACCAGTTTTCGTTCGTTCTACAAATAAGACACTATTTTCGAGTTTAATGATAATGAAAGTGCATGATAAACAAAGCGCGTCCCTTGAAAGATCAATCAGGGATGAATACTTTTGTTTCTGAATACTTGACGATTACGTTTTTCAAGGGACAGTTGGCAACCCTAGTTACATCTAAGCGCTATATAAGTATAACACCATTTACCATTCATTTACAGCTTAAAACACAGGACGTGTCGGCGGCGACACATTTACGTATATCATCTTTGAAGCTTTGTCACGCAGTAATTACGTCACCCATGCGCTGCTGTTGGTTTCATTTGAAAGTGCGGAAGTTGAGGTCCGCGCCGGTTTTTATCTGACGTCAATCAACCAAGTAAAACAGGACATAAAGTCATTTGAGTTTTATAGTTTTATTGCCCTCATAAATAAACATTAAAAAGCTGCATGGACCATCTGTTTATGTCCATATTTCCATCATTTCTTGTCCTGCACCACGAAAAACTAAATATCCTAGGAGTCATTGTGAGGTCACGAAGGTTGGACGTAATGTAATCATTTTTGATAAATTGCCGAGCGAGGCGCCACCGAAGGACAGGGAGGCAAGGTATCAAGCGACTTTGAAACATGCGGAATGAATCAAACTAAATTTAGTGCAAGCTAATGCATTATTTCATCAATTCGAGGAAGAGGATGGGACAAATTTGTCGTCGTTTTCTTCGGATGAGTCAGTGAGTAAGAAGTGACAGCAGTGCGCAAACAGCGAAAGAGTGGGCTGTGTGATATAGTGTGTGACGTAGCCCTGTGTCCTGTTCAAGATGAAACTGAGTGGCATGCAGTGTTTTGTAATCGGATGACTTTCTTTCAGTAACGAGCAATCTAACGCGTTCATTTTTCCAAGCCAGTAATCTGATTAAAGTTAGTTTCCTCGGTGCCTGTGCGTTACTATTTTGTTGTTGCCTCATACTGTATGTAGAATGAAGAATATTGTAGTCATGTACGAAGAGCATTTGAAAAGAAAATACTGTGCTTGAGTTTGGGAGTGACATCACATCTCACGTTTTTTCATCGGGGGGAAAAAAACGGGTCAAGTGTATTACCATCCTGCCTGTGCGCCACGGCGGTCAACAAAATAGCCTGGCTAGTGGCTACCTATCAGGATGCTAACAGTAAAGGAGCCGGAGAGATACAACAAACGGCTGCATTTGCTCACTGGAGATACAGCCATTACTTCACGTATCCGCCCAGTAAAGATGACAAAAATATTTCAGTGCATTGCAAATTCTACGCAGGCACAGAAAGACTGTCGACGGCTAAAAACTCGACATCCAATTCAACAAGGAAACACTTGGAATTACAGCACAACGCGAAAAAACTCGAATCAAAGCCGACAGGTAATGAGACAGCCAGCACTTCTACAGTTTGTAACCAGCCTTTATAATATGTGTAATTATGTACATTTTATAGTTTGTAATCATAGGCGGAGTTTTACATTTGTGGGACTGGGGGGAGAAGCATGTTGAAGACTGAAACGAAAGTCAAAAGTTTGGACACACTTCATCATTTTTGCGTTTTATATATTTTCACTACTATTGTATATTCTCATTGAAGACATCAAAACAATGAACGAACATGTGGAATGGCGAAAAAAAGTGAAATAACTGAAAACAGGTTTTGTGTTCTACATTCTTCAAAGTATCCACCTCTGAGGAGTCTCCAAACTTTTGGCCAATACTGTATATATATGTATATACACATCTTGACACTGTTCAAGTTCAATCAACTGTTCAAGTTGTTGTTGGCAGCGTTTGAAAGCTTAGGTTTAAAGAAATTCTAAATATCCATCTTGCCTCCTCTGGTGTAGTTTTGGCTTAGCAAAGCAAAGGATAGTCTCCGAGGTGCTAGTCTTATGATCTGTTCGAAAAATGATTTTGACCCATTATGAAAACTTTACGTTGTAGGATTTTTGTTCATTTCATTAATTTTTATTGTTTGTTTTATTGCTTTACAACTTTTGGAGACAACATTTTAACGGCTAGGTCTTAGGTCTTTCAAAGGGGAAGATTTTTTTACATTAGGCTTAATCTTGGAGTTAGCGGGGGTTTAATTAGTCGTTGGAGTTGATTTAAACAAATTTTGTGCAATTTGTCAGTTATTTGTTAGTTTTAGGGCTCCGGAATGGCTAAGCTAGGGCGAGTCAATGGCTGGTCGACTAATTAAATCCCCGCTAACTCAAAGATGAAGCCTTATGTGAAAAACTCATTTACACGCGATGACATTTTTCAGTTATTTTTATGTTGAGGCAGCAAAAGGGGAAAAAATGGTAAAAAATAACTGATAAGTTACTTTTAAAGAAACTTAGTTACTTTGATAATAAAGTAATCAGTAATGTAACTAGATTACTTTTTAGGTGTAATCAGTAATCAGTAATTAAATTACTTTTTAAAATAATCCGTGACAACACTAGTGGCATGCCTGAAAAATTAAAGTGAACTAGTTTATTATGAATATTTTTGTAAATACTTTTTTCCAATGTTATATTCGATTTGTTTTCTCTATCAATCTTTTCAATTTGTATATAGATTTGTGATATAGAAGCTTAAGCTTATTGTATGTGTATACTTTGATAAGGTGATGGGTGCAATACCTAACCTCACAAAGACCTGACCTCCTTTTTGTTTTGGATGATTTTTTAACACTGTTGGTCTACTATATATTATCTGTTTTGACCATAGTATGTAGAAAGAACAAAAACACAAATGAGCATACCTGCTGTTTTTTTTTTGTTGAATTATCAAATATAGAACTATTCAGTCTCATTTTTCTCTGTTGAATGTTTATCCTAACAAGTTCAGTAAATATTATCAAGTTTCAAAACGTTTCGTTGAGCATGTTTACTTGTCAATGGAATGTCAATATTACAAATTTTGATTAAAAAAAATTGGGATTTTTTTATTTGTCTTTTTGGGTCCAAAATGTTGACTATAATTGGATTAGACATGAGGGTTATGGTGTCCTGATAAAAAGGGAGCCAACCATGCAAGTGTGAACATTTTTTTTCTTTGAAATATAGAGGAAACATCAAAGGCATGCAAATACAGACAAAATAGGCCCATGTGTTAAAGGGTAGCAACGGTATTAATAAAGGCATGAGTTAACATGATTCTGAAAAGAAGCATACTTGAACCCTTACCATTGAGCTTGGATACGCTTGTTAGCATTGTAACTAGTTATAACCCTGACAACTCGCACCGTCTCGACACCAAGGGATTCTGACATGTGTCCTGCTGCTGCCAATCAACATCAGTCCAGGTTCCCCTCATCAAAACACACTGCCATGAGGATGTTGTCAAACATCACACATGAAAAAGAATATTTAGGCTGAGGATTATATATTGACTGGTGCAGTGAAATCAGCAAGGAGGAAAAATACCTGCTTGAGAAAGACTAGTGAGTAAAAGATGTGCGGCCAGAGCTATTTCATACACTACACTTTGCTGTCTTCTCTTAAGTTATGGCTGGATAAGAGCTCCTCTTGAAAAACTATTCCCATGCTCCAGTCCCCCCGCACCCAACCCAGAATGTAGAGGTTAACAAACGAGTTCATAGTACGACCTTTTGAGCGTCTGAGTCAGCGCTGACTCCCACACCCTGACCTCTACCTCCCCAGTGTCTCCTTCCCTCTTTTCTTCTCGTCAACCGGGAGGTGTTCGAGGGCCAAGCAGCCGCATGTTATCCGAGATGAAACAATGCTGCCACATGCTCGGCCATCACTTCCTCTTTGCACTCTTTTTTTCTACTCTCAGAGGCTTTAGCTGCCAAGACAAATCCCTAAATCACTCACTTCCTCCACATATTTTTATCTTTTTTTCTTTGCCGTCCTCAAAACCATCAGCTTCCCAAATGGTTGTATTTCCATCTTTCTCTCCTTATTTTATTCCTCCCTTGTTACTGAGTGTTTAGGAAAAATGTGTGGTCACTGACCTGCAGTTGCGAGAAGGCTGCCAAGTCCAGCTTCCTGTGGAGTACATTAACAACGCACAGGTCACAGGTCAGCTGTCTTAACCTCTGATCCAAATGAAGTGTTTAAGTATTCCAGATTCCTCTAAGATTAATTTAGTTAACTGTGATATACAGATTGTGAAAAACAAATAATCAAACTTTATGATTTTTTTTACTGATAATCTTTAATTATCTTACACTTTGAACAATACCAGTGCTAACATTTAAAGACATGAAGTCAAACTGAAAGCTAACACATCTGGACCCAACCTGGGCCCCTGAGAGCTATTAGAGGTTATCACGCCTGAACGCTACCCTCTAAATGTGTGTATGATGGCCGGACTCTAAAGATGTGTTTCCATGTCCCACATAGGGCAAAGAGACAGCATTGTTCCAGCACTTACCCCATAGGAATTCTTTACATGGTTGTGGGTTGAGTGTAAAACATCTTACTTTCTGCACTGACTGTATGTCAGACAGCAGTAAAAGCTTGTCTGGGATTTATCGGCTATTGTGTGTCTGCAGATGATGGACGTGGAACAATGGTCTTGTAAAAGGATAAAGGGTCGAATTGCCGTTGAAAGTATTTAGTCCTCGCGGCACACTCGTTTCCTTTCCTGTGGTCCGTTTTCACTGAGCTCATTCAATACTGTATGTACTTAACTTTAAATTTCACGCATTATAAAGTGAGAATTCTGACCTATGTTATTTTTTTAATCACTGGCCACAATCCTCTTGCATACATTTATTATTCTTGAGCAATGGTGGATAAAGTACTCACTTTTTTTACTTAGGTAAAAGTGCAGATACAGGTGGAAAAAAATTACTTGAGTAAAAGTACAAAAAATTAACTCAAATTGAAAAAAGTACAAAAGTACTTTTCTGCTTTAAAATGTACATTTTTTTTTTTTTGTTTGTTTGTTTGTTTGTTTTTTTTTACAAGTAATCAGTAAAATTGTTTTCTACCGATGCAAAAATGTAATATACATATATACTTTATACAGACATCTGAGGTATTATTCAAAGAAATAACCTTCATTGACTGCTCAGTTTTATTTAAAACTGTGCAGAATCGAAAAAGCAAGCAATAAAGTTGACTGCACTGTAAAAGGAAACCTAACAAGATCAAAAACTTAGCTTAATGGCAGATTCAAAGCAACTATCAGGTGCATACCGCCACCTACTGTATAAGAGTGTGGTGGTTTTTATTGGTCAGTATCTTGTTCACAACTGCTATTCTTATTTTACTTGTACTCTTGATGCTGCCTCTAGTGTTCAGTTACGGTATAGTTGCACGGGGATTATTGATTGCATCGCAGGCTTGTAAATTGAATTATTAATTCACTTTGAGGAAAAAAGAGAAAACAAACAAAAGTAACCTATATCGCGGGAAAAAATTTGAAAAGTAGTGGAGTAAAGAGTACAGTTAACTGCTCTAAAATGTAGTGAAGTAAAAGTAAAAAGCACTGAAGTACAGTAACGAAGTACTTTTACTTCATTACATTCCACCACTGCTCTTGAGTATAAAAAAAATGCTCATGGTCTCCCCCTGCAAAATTATGTTTATTTTCAATTTTATTAACCCTTGAGAGTCGAAGGACGCGCCGGCGCATCCTCAGCGCACGTCGTCTTTGAAGCACCCTCACGTTTTAATTACGTCACCCACATGCCGTTGGTTGGTCTTGTTTTAAAGTGTGGAAGTTGTGGTTTACTCTCGTTATTATTTGAAGTCAATCTACCAACTAAAACGTGAGATATTGTCATTTAAGTTTAATAGTTTTATTGTCCTCTCAAAAAAACATTAAAACGCTGCATGGATCATTTGTGTATGTCTATATTTCCATCATTTCTTGTCCTTTTTCAAAACGGAAGCTCCATGAAAAAAACACAAATCAAACGAACCCTTTCGAAGTCACAGTGGAAGCACAAAATGAGTCTTTTTTTTTTTATAAATATAACTGCCGTGCGAGGTTCCACCGAACGAGAGGGAGGAGTGTTCTGAAGCAGCGAGGTGGCGAGCGACGGCCGTTTGGATCGCTCAGCGACTTTGTGTGACTTTGAGAATGAACGGAAAACTAAATGTAGCGCAAGCAATTGTGCTTTTTGATCAACTTGAGGAAGAGGATGGTCCAAATTCGTCATCATCGTCTTCTTCGGAAGAGTCCTCGAGTGAAGATAGTGACGGATTTGAACACGTGAGTGACGCCATCGACGAGCAGAGGTAAGCCAACTCACTTGTTTTTTTTATGCTGAAAAAGTTTCTTTTGAAAGTTTCTTTTGATATTGCAAGACAAAGTTGATTTTGATGCAATATAAGTGTGTGTTTGTGAAAATAATAATGTGCATATCAGATCAAAGTCGTAAGTGCACTGTGTGTATCCCAGGCCGAAATTTATAATTTGTGGTGTTCTTCTTTCTATATGAAGATTAGGGATGTAGCACATATTCAGCTATGGTATTCTTTCTATTGTCATACATATAGATTTCCATTATTATTTATTGCTGTATATATTTTTATTTTATACTTTATTATTTTCATAAATACTAACGTTTTTTCATGTACATTTATAGTGACAATGAAAGTAAAGTGAAATGAAAATGGAAGGGTGGAAAGAGGACCGACACCCCATGGAAGTGTGGTCTGTGTGATGTAGCCCTGTGTCTAATTCCAGGACGAAACTGCTTTTCGGAGTGGCATGCCTGAAAAAAATTTAACTTGTTTATTGTAAATATTTTTGAAAATACTTTTTTTTTCCAATGTTATATATACAGTGATACCTCGGCTCACGAACGCTTAAGCTCACGAACTTTTCGCCTCAAGAACATTAAATTCGCGAGCATATAGTCTCTGCTGGCGAACTAGTTTTCGGCGGACGAACCAAGCCACGCGGTCGGACAGCGCCACGAGAAGCTGACGCACGCTCACGGCGTCCCAGTTCGTCCCCTCCCTTTCGTTGAGTGCGGACGTGGTTTGTGTTTGATAGACATTTTGGACCATATTGAGTGTACTTTTGCTATTATGGGACCGAAAAAGAGTTACATACAGTCCTTATGGAAGGTGACTCGTGTTACCAATTCGCCCTCGACTGGTAATTGGCGGTGCTTTCAGCTTCCCACCGTCGTGAGAAGTGGACCGGCGAGTCACGTTGGCTCGTTGTCGTCGGTTGTCTTCGGTGCGCCCGATGGCGGCTTGCATACAAACACCCAGAGGTGTCGGATGGCTTTTTGTGGGCACTTTTATTAACAACCAAAAGCATGCGGGGGGCACAGCAGTGGAGTCTACGCTAACTGCGCACTTTGCCGGTAACACTCTCCTTCCAAACAGTAACTCCCTCCCTCCTCCTCCCACTCCTCCCACTCCCATACCATCGCAAAGGTAAATAAAACAACTTTATTATACAGTACAGTTTATTTCTTTAATTATAATACAATAGCACACTTATTATACATAAAATAAGGTATATTTTTGTGTAGTTTTAAGGCTTATTTAGTAGAAAATTATGTTTTATGGGGACCTGGGAACGGATTATTCTCATTTTAATGGTTTCTTATGGGAAATAAATGTTCGGAAGACGAACTTTTCGCCTCACGCACACTTTCTGGGAACCAATTATGTTCGTGAGCTGAGGTATCACTGTATATATATATTTTTTTTCCCACAATCAGTCTTCTCAATTTGTGTATATACATGTGTGTTCCAGTAGCTTGATTGTGTGTGCGTAGTTTTCATCAGGTGAAGGGCCGCAATACCTAAACTCATAAAGAGATGTCCTCTAAACACTTTTTGTGTTAGATGTTATATATTTTTTCACTGTTCTTCACTGTTTGGTCTGCTGTATATAACCTGTTTTGACTAGAGCATGTATAAAGGCAAAAAACGCCTATGGCTATACCTGTTGTTTATGTTGAATTGTCAAATATAAGGCTATTTATTCTAAATTTTTTTGGTTGAATGTTCATCCTAACATGTTGAATAAATATTACAAAGTTTCAAAACGGTTCGTTACGCATGTTTGGTTGTCAATTGGACATCAATATTAAACATTTTGACAAAAGGATTTTGGAATTTTTGGTCTTTTTGGGCCCAAAATGATGATTTATAATTGGTCAGTGAAGGAAACAACAGTTTGGACATGAAGTTCAAGGTGTCACAAAAAAAGGGACCAAACCAGGCCATCGTAAACAATTCTTTCTTTGAAATATAAAGGCAACTTCAAAGGCATGCAAAATCAGACAAAATATGCCCAGACCTTAAAGGGTTAATCTTAAAGTTGGGGGGAAAAAAACAACAATACATCCATCCATCATTTGCTGCTTAATCCCAAGCCGTTCCCAGACCAGCCGAGAGACATAGTCTCTCCAGTGTGTCCTGGGTTGTACCCAGGGTCTCCGCTGGTGGGACATGCCCGGAAAACCTCTCCAGGGAGGTGTCCAAGAGGCATCCGAACCAGATGCCAGAGCCACCTCAACTGGCTCCTCTCACCGCTGAGGAGTAGCGGCTCGACACAGTGTCCCTCCCGGATGACCAAGCTTCTCACCCTATCTCTAAGGGAGAGCCCGGACACTCTGCCGAGGAAACTCATTTCAGCCGCTTGTATCCACCATCATGTTCTTTCGGTCACAACCCATTTCTCGTGACCATAGGTGAGGGTAGGAACGTAGATCGATTGGTAAAGACCACCTTCTTCACCACTGCACCGGTGAAGAGTCTGCATCACTGCAGACGCTGCACCGATCAGCCTGTCGATCTCCCGCTCCCTCACTCGTAAACAAGGCCCCAAGATATTTGAACTCCTCCACTTGGAACAGGATCTAATCCCCGACCTGGAGAGGACACGCCATCCATGGGACCCGGCCGGACACAGTCCGAAAAGGCAACGTGGGTCCCCCTTCCCATGGGCTCACCACCTGTAAGGGCCCAAGAGGGTCTGGTGCGTAGGGAATTGGGCAGCAGCCAAAGTCGGTCCGATCTCCAGCTACAGAAAAAAAAACAATTACAAAACAATAATAATAATATTGACCTCAGAAACGATTTGCTCTGCATGAAATTTGGGGTGTATCTAAAATACCATGCCATTGACCAATTATTTCAAAAGATTAACTAGTCCCAATGTTATTCATATACATAAAGAAAAATTATGAGCCACAGCCGGTCCAGATTTCATGATAAATTGGTGAAATAGGCATCTTGTAAATTTCACACATACAAGAATAATTAGTTGTGGGAATACAGTACATGAGGGGAACTCATTGTTTTTTACTCTAAGATCTTCTTTTCAAGGAGACTTCCCACGAGCTACCTTAACAACGGGGGCTCGGCTCCCCAAAAAAAAAAAGTATATTTTTTTTATGTAAATAATTAATAATGTTGTGTGAGCGCCATTGCCAACACATCATAATAAATTGTGCATTTGTAAAAATGTATCTCTTGTATTTATATTATTTATATATATATAATATTAGGGCTGTCAAAATGATCGCGTTAACGGGCGTTCATTATTTTTTTTAAATTAATCGCGTTAAAATATTTGACGCAATTAACGCATGCACTAAATGACCCGCTCGCACATTGCCTCAAACAGATTACAATGAGGCCGTTTATGGACATTAAGAGTGAAGAGAATGCCACCGGCCACTTGGGGGCAGCGCCGTTCCATACTCATGTTATTTCTTCTAAACGTGGGAGAATTAGTAGTTGTGAGACGTTTATGCTGTATTCACAATGCAATGCAAATTGCTATTTGTGCTCCACACATATTTCGGTAAGCATAAGCTTCTCCTTCACAACAAACATAAGTATTGTTTAGTGAAAGCACAACAAAAGTAATATTCCTATCTCTCCAAAAAAAAGATAATGTTCACAAAAAGAAAAGCACTTCAGTCTATAGTAAAGAGGCCCTATTCTTACAAACAGTTAAACAACAATGCAAAATGAACTGGCATTCCATATCAAAATAGCTATGCAAAATACACGTAAAACTTAGACTTTGGTCACTCTATTTTTATTATTGTTATTTTTATTCTTATTATTATTATATTAACTCTTGATTGAAAATTTTACAAATTTTATTAAAACAAAAACATGAAGAGGGGTTTTAATATAAAATTACTTGTAGTTCTTAAAAGATAATTGTTATAGTTACAAGTCTTTCTATCCGTGTATCACTTTAACAGAAAGAATGTTAATAATGGCATTTGTGGATTTATTGTTACAATAAACAAATACAGTACTTATGTACAGTATGTTGTATGTATATATCCGTCGTGTGTCTTATCTTTCCATTCCAACAATAATTTACAGAAAAATATGGGATATTTTAGAGATGGTTTGAATTGCGATTAATTGCGATTAATTACGATTAATTTTTAAGCTGTAATTAACTCGGTTACAAATTTTAATCGTTTGACAGCCCTAATATATATATATATATATATATATATATATATATATATATATATATATATATATATATATAATGGGCACCCCGTAGCAGTAAATGAAGGCCGCTGGTATATTTAACTTGCCGTCTTGGGTCTTTTACCACACTGGCCGAAAATAATGACAATGCTCTGGACATGCACAGATCTTAAGTTATTGATAGGTCTGTGTATGCGCCACATTTAAAGGGAAAATTATTTTGATTGCCAGTGAATGGGTAGTGATGTTCATGTTTAAGGTGTATAAACTGGCCTATTTCACATTACCCACACCTAGCCAAAAACGCCAACTGTAATTTACTTAAAACCTTCCAAATTTGTGTGTGCATATGCAGTGTCTTGGGTTAAGAGTACTGTATTTTAGGCCTTTGATATTTTGATATTGTGATGAGACTCTAAACCAAGGGTGAGCAAACTATTCCACAAAGGGCCGCAGTGGGTGCAGGTTTCTGTTCCAACCCATCAAGAGGAAACCTTTTTACCAAACTGGTGTCTTGCAAGTGCAATCAGTTGATCGCAGTCAGGTGCTTCTTGTTTCAGCAGAAACCTCATTGGTTAAACTGTCCTTGCTGGATCAGTTGGACCAAAGACCAGGACCCACTATGGCCCTTGAGGACCGGTTTGCCCACCCCTGCTGTCTAAACTCTAAACAAACAAACTGACAAGCTGCTCACCAATGAGTAGTACAGTAGAAATATGTACTTATCACCTCTTTTTTCTATGCATTTCACAGAATGGCCTCAGCAATTTAGAAAGATGTTCGGCTGTCATTGTCAATTATACTGGTAGATGAAATAGTGTGCGGTGTGGTGCAGTTAAAGGAAAGGACCTCTTTATTTTCTCCATGTCGCCCAAGAGCGTATCCTTCTTTGGCTGCTAGGTTCCTGAACTTCTAGCTCTTAATTGGCACCCTTTATTCTTCATCCAAAACCAAGGAGTCAAAAGTCTTAGACTGTATGTCACCACTGTGTCAAAGCCAATATGTTGCTAAAAATACACAGTTTGAACACATTTCCGTTAAATGTATTTTCCCTCTGTGAACACTTACAGTGAGTGAGTCACATACTTTTCAATGATTGTTTTTTTCCTTGTCTAAATACAACAGTTTGTGGTCATATACCTCTTAAAATGTGTTTTATTGACTTTCCAATTGAACTACTAAAACTGTCTCCATGGAAGTTCAAACTAAATGAAAATATCATGGTTGCTTAAAGTGCCTGTGACAGCATTAAAAAATCTTAAATAGCAGTATTATGTAAATTAAAATCATATTTTGATACGATTCGACAATATAAAACAATTTGGCAAAGTGCAGATGATGAGAGATTAGTCTTTCTGTCGTTTAGCCTTGCCTGTCATTATATCGCTCTAGCGTCCCCAGTTGGATGATGACGTCGGCAGGGTAACAATTTCGGCTGATTTAGAATTCAGCCCATTGAGGGGGAAGATTCAGAACGAGGAAAATACGACAGAGCGCCTAAATGTCATCATTGTCTCAATTTCTCTACACCAATATTTTTACAGGATAAACAATTTATTTTACCCCAATTGCTAAATAAATGGTATGGTAATGACAAATAACAGTCTTGTGCTAAATGGAATATGAAATATTAAAAATGCATTTATTCAGTACGACAGGGCAAAATTACTGCATAATGGTCAAACTGCTGACGTCTTAACCTCCCGAACGATATTTAATGCCACCGGAGTTAGTCCAGCTTTTGTCATTTTCCTGCCCCGGCTTCGGAGACAAAGGAAAGAGCGTGGGGTGGCTCAGTGGTAGAGGAGTTGTCCCCCAACCTAGAGGTTGTGGGTTTTATTCTCTGCCCTGATGAATTTGTCTAAGTGTCCTGGTGCTGCGTCACCAGTAGGTGGATGTCGAGATTGTGTAAAGCGCTTTGAGGGCCATGAAAGGTGGAAAGGCGCTATACAAGTTTAATAACCAATTTACCAATTAAACAAAACAGGAGGCATGACAGCTAGCCGACGTGCTAACCCAAACTGTGCGGCTTTTTCTCGCCTTTCGAAAACAAAAGTTACACAAAACTACCCCGACTCGTGTCACACACAGTGGCGAGGTTGAGTCTCTTCACCGATCGGCCAGGCCCTGGCAGCAAGCAAGTTTGGGCTCATTGTTCCCCTGCTGCGGCCCCCAGCAGGAGTGCTCGTTGCCGGGGACGCAGCTGGAGAATGACCGCCGAGCGTCTCTTCTAATCTTTTTCTCCATTCGAAAACAAAAAAATCATACCAAACAACCCTGACTCATGTCACACATGGCGGCGAGAGTGGCAGGAGTGCTCGTTGCCGGTGACGCAGCTGGAGAATGACCGCCGGACAAACCGGCTGACGCGGAGGAGTGCGTGGCTGCCCGAACCAAAGCCGAGGATAGTTGTTTATTGGCGGGCACACGAAGAGGACCAAGGGGGTGTAAGTGACATGGTATGTGACAAGCCGCCGGTCGTCGGCCGAGTGGTCTTTTGGTAAACAGGGAGCATTGTCACCCACTTCCTTATTAAAACGTGTGCCATGATCCCAGTATTTGACATATTACAAAACACGTAGCTTACTCACTTCCTCGTCGGTCTAATGGTCCAACAGTTGTCTGACTTATTTCGGCCATTCTCAGTTGTTAACTGGAACGTTTTGAAACCCAAAATGGCTAACACGCCTCTCCCTGGTGCAGCAACAAAAGCATGCAGCACATTGGGCTGGCGTGATGCTGGCGTGATGTTGTGAGATGGTTACCCAGTTGACGTCACATTCGCATTCTTCCTCAATCCAGGAAGTCACTCATTTTCATGGCGCGGGATTCAAAATATTGAATAAATAAATCGATCACTTCCACACACATCCAAGCGGTCTATTTCATTCTGGAGCATAAAATACCACATGAAATATGAAATAAACATGCTTTTTGCTGTCAGACACTTTAAGCCCTTGACAAAATTGGTACTCCTGTTCATTCACCTCACTAGATTGGTGGTAAGGTCATGTTAATATCTTGTCTAACATTTGTTTGCCACAGTCCTCTATTTCTGAAAAGTGCACAGACCCATAGAAAGTCAAAAGTGTTGCTCAACTGGTACAATAGCACAAGCCAAATAAACAACTTAGACCTTCATTGTGTGCTTTAAAAAATTTTCAGTCCTTTCAATCAACAAAATTATAATGTGTTGACATTTTGCCAAGAAGTTGCCTTGGTACTTTTAGAGTAAAAACGAAACATTGTTTTACTTGATTTTCAGTTTTGGCTGTTTGTTTGTTTGTTTGTTTCCTGTTCAAATACAGTCCAATGTCAGCCCTCTTACACTTATTCAATCCATACTTTTAATCATTACATGTTGTCTGTTTTATTTTTAATTTTAATTTTCAAAAGTTATTAAACGTATTTAATACCTGTGTGGTCCCTATTGAGATTACCATGGGTGTCTACCTATGTACCATAGGCGGGGTTTCTCTTTTGTGGGGGGGGGGGAGCGCAAACATGTTGATGACCTTCACCAATAAAATTAATTTACAAAATATATATTCATATACAGTATATCTTGACACTATTCGTGTTTAAGCTAAGTAGTTGTTGACGCTTTAGAAATCTTAGGCATAGACTTCATAACCTATTGACATGACACGGCAAACGGGGCCGATCCGTAGGGGGCCTATTTTCAAAAACTTCAATTATTAATACTTTCAAAACCAAAGCTGCTACCGACCTAAAACCAAAACGGGCACCTACCTTAGCCATATATGAGTCTCCATGTGCAGCGGAATCAAATAATTCAAAGTTGTTCCCTAATAAAATCCCGATTAATTATTTTTCATATAAGTACAACAAAACTTAAAATGGCAATAAAATTCTCAAATTTTTCACTAAATGCAAAAAAATCACCAAATGCAGAGATAGTCACCTATGTTTTCAGGATCAATAGCAATATTTAACATATCATACAAGCTTTTGCCCAAAATAACAACTTATTTTTCTTTTATTTACTGCATGTTTTCAACAGCTAATAAATCCCTCGATTTTCACATCAGAAACTTAATACTTGAGAAAAGCATGCAGGATCAATTTTACAATATATAAATAGATTGCTTTAAATTCTATATAAAATCACAACTTTTTATAGAATAGAATAACCCTTTACTGTCATTATACAGTTGTACAATGGAATTGTGGAGCAGTTCCCTTTGCAGTGCATGATAAGTTAAAATCTCAAAAGTTCTTTATATAAATATATAATATATATACAGTATATATAAATTCTTTATAGATACGGACATAAAACAGTCTCATTTAAAAAACAAACAAAAACCAAAAAACAAACCCACAAGTTGCTACCAAATTCTTCCACCATTATAATGTCTCAATTAACTCTATGGCTGCCATTGACAGCACTTGACGCCCAATCCATTAAGACCGGGAAGGGCGAATGAACGTTCGTTCATTCGAAACTACAGCATTCACAGACACTCTTTCCGATTTTCGGGGCATTTACAGGTCACTTTCTGTTCATTTTCAGTAAAGATGCACCGATACCGATACTAGTATCGGCAGGGGGCGCTGATCCGACCTGAAATGGTGGTATCGGTATCGGCGAGTACCAACAAAGACGGCGCCGATACCACTTACCTGTCCAATATTATAGCATTTGACCGCAGCCTTTTTTTTTCCTCCTGGCGCTCACTACACTCTGTCTCTGTGTTGTGTAATGACACGTGAACACCAAGCAGCTATCGCTATTGGCCTGCTCCAGACCAATGAGAACGGGCCAATAGCCACTCCTGACCAATGACAAGGCCGCTTGGCGGCGCCGACATGGCGGCGGTCGGAAATATTTCAAAATAGAAATCCCGTCAATTAAAATCAATGGCTGCATGCAAGATTTGCGGCCTGAAAGTTTCGAGATGTGGAGTTAAATCGGCCAGTTTCAATAGCTCGAACCTGATAAAACATTTGAAGACGAAAAGTGAACGAACACAACGAGTTTGAGCCTGCAAGAGCAGAACTGCTCTCCAGAGGAAGGGCGCAGGACCGGAGCAACAATCTCTGGTCAGTTTACTACGTCTACTTTACTTTTATTGTCTTTTACTGAAAGAAATGCCGCAGTCATTGGGACCTGTTTCCAAAGTAGGGTTGCCACCTTTCAGAAATAGAAATAAGGGACCCACCCCCCCCCTCCCGAAAAAAGGAGGCTAATAGAGAGACGGGATGCTGTGGTCAATTATTATTACTTATAATTGTTAGCGTCCGCAAATGCGGAAAAAAGGTTGGACCTTGAAGCGGACAACAAGCGGGGGATACGTACAAGGGTTTAATGATTGCAAACAAAAAAATAACATGCGATCGCGGGATAGTAGAAATAACAAAAGGAGTCCGTGACAGCAGGTCGACGGAGCTCAATACTACAAACTCGAGGGTTAACTAAGACGATAGGCAGCGAGCCAAAGAGCCAAAATAAAAACCCTCAAATACCTGCACAGGGTAGAGGTTACAAACGAGTGCAGCACACTAATAGAAAAAAAAACAATGCAGGGGCGTGACAAGCAAATGTAGCGAGACTATAGTGCGAGATGTCAAATGGCGATCAGCAAAGCAAATATCTCGGCAGCCTTCTCTGAGCTCACCCGTGCTTAAATGCTGCGTTGATGAGCCTGCAGTGGATTCAGGTGCGACGTCAGGAACGCCCCCACTAACAGCCCAGCAACAAAACACAATCTAACCAGCAGCAGAATGTGACCATAATTTCATGAAAGTTGCACTGTTTGGCCTTTGAGAGGTTTAAAAAAGTTTACTCAGTTCAGAGTTTATTATTATTAACTTATTTTTACTTTCTTACTGTTGGGCTAGTATTATACTTTGTACTAGTCTCATTGTACTAGCCTATTTTGCAAAGGTAAGCAACAGCCTGACAAAGCCTTGATAGCAATGATTTCGCATCCAATTATGTAGCTCTTTGGGGGAAAAAAATAAAATAAAATTAATATATAAACGGGGTGGTATCGGTATGGTATCGGTATCTGCCGATACTGCACAGCCAGGTATCGGTATCTGGGCCAAAAATATGGTATACTAATTTTCAGGCATTTACAGGTCACTTCTTGTTGACTTTGACTCACTGCCTATTCAAAACCGGGTCACTTCCTGTTCTACAACCCAAAAACAACATTTACAGGTCACTTCCTGTTGACATTTGACTCACTGCATATTCATTCCTGGGTCACCTCCTGTTCTGTAACTCAAAAACAACAGGTCACTTCCTGTTCTCTAACCCAAAAACAACAGGAAGTGACTTGCCAGACGTGTCCCCCTGCTGAAGCCAGTACACGTCCAGACCCGTCTGCGGTTCGCTAGAGAGCATTTGGATGATCCAGAAGAGGACCGGGAGAATGTGTTATGGTCAGATGAAACCAAAATAGAACATTTGGTAGAAACACAGGTTCTCGTGTTTGGAGGAAAAAGAATACTGAATTGCATCCGAAGAACACCGTATCCACTGTGAAGCATTGGGGTAGAAACATCATGCTTTGGGGCTGTTTTTCTGCAAAGGGACCGGGACGACTGATCTGTGTAAAGGAAAGAATGAATGGGGCCATGTATCGAGAGATTTTGAGTGAAAATCTCCTTCCATCAGCAAGGGCATTGAAGATGAGATATGGCTGGGTCTTTCAGCATGACAATGATCCCAAACACACAACCAGGGCAACAAAGGAGTGGCTTCGTAAGAAGCATTTCAAGGTCCTGGAGTGGCCTAGCCAGTCTCTAGACTCAACCCCATAGAAAATCTGTGGAGGGAGTTGAAAGTCCGTGTTGCCCAACGACAGCCCCAAAACATCACTGCTCTAGAGGAGAGCTGCATGGAGGAATGGGCCAAAATACCAGCAACAGTGTGTGAAAAGCTTGTGAAGAGTTACAGAAAATGTTTGGCCTCCCCTATTGCCAACAAAGGGTATATAATAAAGTATTGAGATGAACTTTTGGTATTGACCAAATACTTATTTTCCACCATGATTTCCAAATAAATTCTTTAAAAATCAAACAATGTGATTTTCTGTTTTTTTTGTTTGTTTGTTTGTTTTTTTTTTTTTCCACATTCTATCTCTCATGGTTGAAGTTTACCCATGTTTGACAATCACAGGCCTCTCTAATATTTTCAATTGGGACAACTTGCACAATTAGTGGTTAACTAAATACTTATTTGCCCCACTATACAGTCTGTATGTATATACAGTGGTGCCTAGCTCTACATACAAATTTAAATAGTTCCAGGACCTGCTTTGTTAGTTGAAATGTTTGTCTCTTTCTTTGTCTCTGTACCCCAAAAGATCTTTCTGTCCAGCGACATTCTCTGAATAACCAACTCAATATAAACAACTACAATGGGATAAAACGGTTTCAGTCTTTAAAGAAACTCAGATTCAGCACTTTTTGTATCCAAGCTGCTGAACAGGACAGGTTAAGGGGAAAAATGCTGCAAATGAAAATTGTGTTAGAAAAAAATGCTGTTTAAGAAAGGGTGCGAAAAAAAAAAAAAAAGGGAGAAAAAAAATCAACCATTTTTAGTGTCAGGTTATAATGCTTGTTGCAATATTTGGCACATAAATTCATATATCTGACTGTAATATCAGCACCTCACTAGCCATTAACCTCACTGCACGTCACTGCTGCCACAGCGAGTGACTCCCGTAATTTGTTTGACAGCTTCTACCCTGGCTGACTCAGCTCATATATTTTCTATCCGGACTTGGGACCGATCAAAACAAATATAATACACTTATGAATTACAGAAAAATCAGGTTTTATTGACTTGGTGAGCTGATGCATAGTTATACATAGTATAAGCCTTTAATATGTGATTAAATTAAACTTATTTTATCTTTTATTAGGTGACTGGGTCAGCATCCCAGTTCTGAGATCAATGTTTAAAACCCAGACTTCCTGTTTGGAGATTGCATGCTGTTCCCCTGCTTGCATGAGTTTTCTATATGTACACCAGCTCTCTTACTTTCCCAAAACATGTATGGTAGGTGGTTCGTTGAACATTCTAAACTGTGAGTAGTGATTGTCAGTGTAATAGGTTGTTTGTCTATTTGTCCCTTGCTCTTAGCTTGCAATCATTTCAGGGAGTACTCTGACTCCTGCTGAAACGCAGCTGCAATAGGCTCCTGTTACCAAGTGATAATAATGAGGATAAGCGCTACATAGATTTCATTCTAAATTATTTGGAGGGAAAATTAGTTCACACTCTGTAGCTGTATATTGAATGTTTTTAGTACACAGAGAACCAGACCAGACACATGCAAACCTACAAATACACTGCTGGCCAAAAGTATTGGCACCCCTGCAATTCTGTCAGATAATGCTCAATTTCTCCCAGAAAATAAATGCAATCACAAATGCTTTGGTAGTTATCTTCTTTTATTTTGCTCGCAATGAAAAAAAAATAAATAAATAAATAAAATAAAATAAAATCATTATCATTTTACACAAAACTCCAGAAATGGGCAGGACAAATGTATTGGCACCCTCAGCCTAATACTTGGTAGCACAACCTTTAGACAAAATAACTGCGAACAATCGCTTCCGGTATCCAACAATGAGATTCTTACAATGCTCTGCTGGAATTTTAGACCATTCTTCTTTGGCCAACTGCTACAGGTCTCTGAGATTTCAATGGTGCCTTCTCCAAATTGCCATTTTCAGATCTCTCCACAGGTGTCAGGTCTGGACTCATTGCTGGCAACTTTAGAAGTCTCCAGTGCTTTCTCTCAAACCATTTTCTAGTGCTTTTTGAAGTGTGCGTTGGGTCATTGTCCTGCTGGAAGACCCATGACCTCTGAGGGAGACCCAGCTTTCTCACACAGACTTCATAATGCCATGCAAACAGTCAAGCAGTCTAGTGCCAGCGGGAAGCAAAGCAACCCCAAAACATCAGGGAACCTCCGCCATGTTTGACTGTGGGGACCGTCTTCTTTTCTTTGAAGGCCTCTTTTTTTTCCTGTGAACTCTATGTTGATGCCTTTTCCCAGAAAGCTCTACTTTTGTCTCATCTGACCAGAGAACATTCTTCCAAAATGTTTTTGGCTTTCTCAGGTAAGTTTTGGCAAACTCCAGCCTGGCTTTTTTATGTCTCTGGGTCAGAAGTGAGGTCTTCCTGGCCATCCAATGATGGAGTCCCTTTTCATTCAGACGTCGACGGATAGTACGGGTTGACACTGTTGTACCCTCGGACTGTGGGACAGCTTGAACTTGTTTGGATGTTAGTCGAGGTTCATTATCCACCATCCGCACAATCTTTCGTTGAAATCTCTTGTCAAAATGTCTTTTCCGTCCACATCTAGGAAGGTTAGCCACAGTGCCATGGGCTTTACACTTATTGATGACAATGTGCACGGTAGACACAGGAACATTCAGGTCTTTGGAGATTGACTTGTAGCCTTCTCAAGTCCTCAGACAGCTCTTTGGTCTTCTTTTTCTCCATGCTCAATGTGGTACACACAAGGAGACAGGATAGAGGTTGAAACAACTTAAATCCATTTTAACTGGCTGCACGTGTAATTTAGTTATTGCCACCACTTACTTTGCTGTGGCACATAACAGGTGCTGTTAATTACACAAATTAGAGAAGCATCACATGATTTTTCAAAGGGAGCCGATACTTTTGTCTGGCCCATTTTTGGAGTTTTGTGTAAATTTTTTTTTTTTTTTTTTCCATTCGCTTTTGTGTTTTTTCATTGCAAGTAAAATAAATGAAGATATTACTACCAAAGCATTTACAATTGCAATCATATTCTGGGAGAATGTGTGTATTATCTGACAAATTTGCTGGGGTGCCAATACTTTTGGCCAGCAGTGTATACGAAGATGTAAAAGTGAGTTATCCCGGAGGTACTTTAACACCTTGTACAAGGGAATCTGGACAGTATCGGGGAGCAAATCCTTCCAGTTAGCTACAATGCCCACTTATGTTTTTTTTTTTTTTCTTTTTAATTTTGATTTGTCTATTTAACCCATGAAATTAAAAAAGTGACAAAGCAAAGCTAACTTAAAAAAATGCTTTCACACAATGACAGGTCGATATTAAATGTACATCTTTGTGTATTTTAAAGAGGAAAAAAACATCATAAACATTTTAACATTTTTTAAAAACTCTTAAAATTAAAGGTAATATCACAGTGTCAATAGCTGCTTTTGTCTACTCCAATGGGCAGTTGTGGAATTTCAATCAGCCACCTTCCTGGCTCCATTTTATGTCCGAACAGACCTAACTCCTGCCAGACTTAATAATGTACTCATGCATTGCTGCTTTTCTTCTTCCAGATTGGGGATACATATATATTTTTTCCCCCAAATTGTGCTATACTGTATATGGTGCCCACTGCCCACCCATGTACAAAAGTATTAACATAATTTGCGTCCCCCCCCCCCCCCCATTTTTTTTATGCACAATGATTGTAAAGCAATAGTTGCAGCTAATTTCAAAAGTGCAAAGTGACATATGCATACGTTGTTAACAGATTATTGTTTTTGCACATGTGCAAAAGACATTTGGAAGGTTTTTATATAGCCTCGGCCGAAAACAAATTAGGTTTTACTGTATTCCTCAAATATCTTGATTTATTCTCAACACTTCATTTAAATTAAATTACATCCCGTCTGATTCAGTACTGGATTGATAATGACTTGGCTTGGGTGTGTATTCGTCTGCACCTAATATTGCGTGTGTTAAAGTGTATGTGCACTTTGAAACTCAGTGCCAGTCTGACGCCATCGCCACAGGGTGTCTGGTCCCAGCTCAACTTCCAATTCTCCACCCCATCTAAAGCGCACACACATTTCTGCTGTTGGGTTAATCCCATTGCTATGTACTAGGTAGTGCCACAGACTTTCATCAACCTTCTTGTCAGCCCCCTCTAGAGAAACTCTCAAGGGGCTAAATGTAAACATGTATGGGGCACATGGGATTAATACAGCTACAAATGACCACTCTCCGGCCTCATGTCTACTTGCAGTGTCATATACATTTCGTGCATTCATAGTGCATGTGCATCCGTGTGTATCATGATCATATAATAACTTAAAATTGTACAAGGTCAATGAAAAACTCCATTGTGGCTCTTAAAAAAATAAGATTGCCAACTTTAATGTAGAGTATATTTTTTGTTCAACCATCAATTGACTATAAATAGTGTTCTGCTGTCAATAGAAAATGAATATATAAGAATAAAAAGGATATAACGTGTTTATTGAAAGCTGTTCAATTTTTTTTATTTTTTATTTTTTTCTCCCAAAACTTTCAATTAAGGTATTGGATCAAAGCTGTGATGTTGGGTTCAAATCTAGTGATTGAAATACGACTGTTTAGTAAAATTTTCCACACACAAAAATATTGTGCATAAAACACTCTTGATTTGCTCAGTAGTCCCTATTTACATGCTCATAAATGTAAAGTGTCATGTGTTACAAAATAAAATGTGCTGGTTGCACAAGAAATCTTTGTTACTTCTGATCAACGGCTTCTCTTAAGTACCTGGATGTGTTTCGCTGAAATTGAATTTAAAGATCTGGATTGTAATTAAGAGACCTGAGAGCTTTTAATGTGATGATTCAAATTAAACAATACCGCTTGAAATAATATACCATAATTTCTTTTTGTAATTTTTGTGGCAGCATATGGCATCAGATGGAGTTCTATTCATCTGTAAAATCCTCAGAGTTTATGAAGAATCGAGACTGTTTTGCGTCCATATCTATAAAGAATTCAGGGATTTAAGCATTTATTCACAATAATTTTTAACGAAAAAGCTCTTTGTGATTCCATTTGGTCAATATCATTATGAAGTCTATGCATCATAATTATGACATGACACTGTCATGATCATTAATGAATGCTTATGACAGATGTCATTAAGTGCCATCCAGCAAATTATCTCACTTTTGAATAGATGTAAAAGATCTGGACTGGACATAAATGGAGTTAGTGACAAAATTTGCCGGTTGACACTTAATGAAATCATAAGCAAGAAAGCCCGTCCGTCTCAACAGACCATAGGACATGGTTCCATTAATCTATGGACTTTGTTGACATGTCCTAAGCAAACTGTTTGCCGGCTTTCTTCTGTACCGTCTTCAGAAGAGGCTTCCTCCTGGGGTGACAGCCATGCACACCAATTTTGATGTAGAGTGTGGCGTATGGTCTGAGCGCTAACAGGCCGACCCCCCACCTCTTCAATCTCTGCAGCAATGCTGAGAGCACTACTGTAACGTGCCAAATGACATTTTGGAGGGAAAATGACAAGCAGTACTCAATTTGAACATTTAGGGATGCACGTAGTGAAGGGAATGGTTACCTTTCTCGCACACACCATATAACTGTTTGCATTACTCTAACACACTTTATATAATCAATCAGGGAATAGTATTGTTTCTCATATTTACTGTAGGACTGTTTGTATTACTCTAACACATCTAATATAAAATAAATAGCACTTATACAATAGTTTAATGAAAAGAAGCAGAATAGAGGGCATAACAGATACACAAAGCCATCTTATCACAGAGGCCCAACATGCGTGATGAGTAAGATTGACGCACCAACTCTCGCAATCAGTTCTCCCGGGCACTCGGGACAAAAAGCAGGGTGTTCTGTCCTAAAACAAGTAGCGTCGGAGAACGCTCGATATCCAACGGATAATACAACTGACAAGACTCCAAGAGCCCCCTCTGACGCTGAGGGTGCAGGATCCACATCCTCGTTGCCCGGACAACATTAACTCCCAAATCTTCCTGTCCAATCAACAAAGGACAATAATCCCACACACACCCTTCTTCTTCCTTCTTCTCACCCTTCTTCCTGCCCACGGTCCGCCCCCGCGAGAGCTTTCAAAAGACTGAACATTTAGATAACAATTGTCGCTTCCCAGCAATATTTCTATGTAGCCGTTGTTTTGCCGACCCTGGATCTAGCATTGTCTCTCAGTCGGCAGTTTTTGCCTTGTTTTTGACCATTGTCGACGAATAAATTGTTAACCTGTTTTCGTTGAGCCTTCTTTAAACCGTTCAAAATGGAGTCACTACAAAGGGTTAACACCGGAGTGAACGCACAGGATTTTGTCCCCTTCCGGCCGACTTGCGAGGTTCGTGCTACAAGGAGAGCAAGAGGCCGTTCTGCGTGGTACGAATAGTTTATTTTGTGAATAAATAAAAATAAATAAAAGACTTCGAACATAAATGGATAACCCCACGGGGCTGGGACTTACCAATGGTAGGAGGGGCGAACCCCAAAAACGCTACAAAACAAACCCAAAACCAAAACAAGATGTCACTGCACACCAGGGGTCGCCAAAACCCGCACGCCACCAACCACTGGAAGCCCCAAGCCCTAAAACAACGTAAAACGAAACAATGAGGATCATAGATAAACTGGCAACATTCTCATTTGGTGAAATACAAAAAGTCAAAAGTGAAATAGCGACTAAAACTGGATCCGTATTCGGATGTCCGAGGGACGTGTTAGGTGCGATACCAGTTCTTTAAACTTGGCAGAACCGTGCGCGCACGCAACCAGACTGCCCCGCAAGGTGACGACGTCCACTCAGCATGGCGATGACATCCGCTCCACCCAACACGGAAGAATTGGACATGAACATTTAACGTAAGCAAAGCAGCAGTGTCTCATTATTAGCGGTCACCACGTAACATGGCCAGCCCGCAATCACTCCATGCTAAAAGAGAAAATTAAAAATAATGGCATTAACCAAAGCTGGTCCAAAAATAGTTAAAAAGACGCCATACATACCGATCCGAGTCAGTGATCCCGCATGACAAAGTTAGGAGGTGGGTCCAACTTTGTCTCACGCTAATCAATAGCGCCAGGTGTGACACGTTTACACCAACGGCAGCAGGAGGAGATTCTCGCCTGGTCGTCACAAAACTAAAGCGATCGGTGCATTTTAGGCAACATTAAAAAGTTCACAGCCATGCACGTTCTTACCTGGCTGACAGCTGAAGGAGCATAAGAGAGGCAATAGACCCTACTCACATAACGTCACAACCACGCCCCCGCGCCATATTGTCCGTCAACTCGTTGTGTTGACGCATTACCGCTACGCAAATTCCTCCTATTATGGCGTGTTTTTCTGCCCGTTAACATTAATAATCAAAATGGTGAAGGCGTGTGTGGCGGTCGGTTGCAATAACAGAAGATAGACGGAGAGACTTGAAGTTCTACCGTATTCCGAGAGACCCGGAGAGGAGAGCGAGATGGACTGCTGCAATTCGACGAGAAAACTGGGCTCCAAACGATTACCACAGATTATGTAGTAGTCATTTTATATCTGGTAAAATACATTTAATATATATTTAGGGGGTTTTGGACTGACAACCACAATTAAGATCATTGCTAGGCTAATCGCCGACAACATACACTCAGACGTTGTGAATGAACTACCTGAAAATATATAATTATAAGGGGATAATAAGACAGTTGTCATACAATTAATTTACAATTTCACTATTGAGGTCAAAAGCCAAAAAATAAATTCAACTAGGGACAATCTGGAGTAGTGATATCGCACTTCATATTTATTACATTTTATATATGTATGTAGTGAGAGTGCTATCGCTAAACCATATAAACATTAAAAGCCCTTGCGCCATTGACAAATGACATGAAATACATTAGACTTGACAGTGGATGTTAGCAAGAACAAAAGATTTTGAATTGAAAATTTCGTAACTCACCTTCCCGAGCACAAGATAGATTCCTGCCGAATTTTCGTGGACGAGGACCTGTTTCACCCAACCAGCAACAAAGTATTTATAAGCCTCCAACCTCTTAAATTTTTTCAAACTTTCGTGAGAATAGGCTGATTTTGTGTGGACAAGATAGTTGTAAATATCAGGGTAGCAGATGTCAAGCAGAGACGGCGAAGACAGCGGGTCGAAAAACATCGATTTAGGCATCAAATATGGATCTGGTGAATGGATAAACTGAAGCTTTTCCACATAACGCCTTTTATGCAACACATCCAATGAGTTTACAGTGTCAGATAACACCGGGGCTTCCATGAATTGCTCTATAAATTGCACGACTAATTGAAACCATTGAGAATAGGGCTTAAAAATGACGGACAATATGGCGGCCGAATACAGCGACACGTCATTTTGTGACGTAGGTGAGTAGGGTCTATAGGACATGGGAGACCTCGACACCAAAGAGCAATTGATAGGGTCAAGATAGTTCCCTCCTTATATAGGAGGGTTCTACATGCTGATTGGCATGCTGGGCTGATTAGCACAAACTGACAACAGGTGGACAATCTGACCCTACTGCCACAATAAAATTTGTAAAATTTTCAATCAAAAAATAAACTAGTAGCCCACCATTGTTGATGTCAATAATTACACAATGCTCATGGGTGCTTAAGCCCATAAAATCAGTCGCACCCAAGCGCCAGCAGAGGGTGACAAAACTCCAAAAAACACAAGTAAAAAGTTGGCATTGCACTGTGCTGTCATTTTAATCTGTTTGAGCGGGGCATGTGCGTTAATTGCGTCCAGTATTTTAACGTGATTAATTAAAAAATGAATTACTGCCCGTTAAAGCGATAATTTCGACAGCTCTATAGGAAAACACGTAATTATAATAATAATATAAAGTTGTTTTCTTCTATCCAACATATTTCATCTCTCAAATCCTCGAAAATGGTAAAGATCCTGTTTAAAGTCCTAATCTTTTTTTCATTAGGCTAGAGGAAGAGCCTAGAGTCACTCAGCTGCTCTCGATCTAAATCAATACTCTAAAATAATGCTGATGAACTCAATTGTTTTCATGATTTTCATTTTAATTTAATTCAATGTTCATTACTGAAACACACAGAAGCTCAGAAATTCAATAGCAACAAATGACACGAAGGGTTTTGTCGATCTTGTTTAAGTATCTATTCAGCACAGAGAATAAATTGGGAAACAAAGACACTGTTTTAGTGAGAGTTAAGCAAAATAATTATATAAAGAGAAATACTGCCATTTTTATTTCCAAATACATCGCTTGTGTTTCCTCATCGTGAACAGATGGTGAATGCCATATTAAATGTTTTCTTTTTGCACATCAAAACAGAGGTCACAGCTGCACTGCTCCCAAAACAGATGCAGATGTGTCGGCACAGTTACCTGACAGCCGGTGCAGATGGAACATTTTCACAGGGAGGAAGTGAAACATGTGAAGAAAAAAAGAATGTGTTATTTATTTATTCAGCCCAAAACAATGAGTCTCTTGAGGGAGCCACGAAGATCAGAGAAGCAGAAGTGAACATATTACATGATTTTGCCCTCCTATTACAAATGAGCTTGAAGTCCAAATGGTCCAGACAGTTGAGGAAGACTGTTAGTGTTTCTGGTGATTTGTAATTCAAATAGTTGTGTAACACAATCTACCTCAAAGTCCTGCTTTAAAATTAATTAATAGCTTTATTAATTTATGTTTTTCGTTTGACAGAGCAAAGCGTGCTCACCATCAGGCTTGGCCGGCAGAGCAATAAGGGGAGAAGGCCTTGTCAGCATTATGTTTAGTCTGTTCGATTAACATGTTAAAATATGTACATAATATAAAAAAAAAAAATACCCATCCATTAAAACTGGGAGTATGTGGAAGGGAAGTTGGTTCAGGAGAGATTGCACAAGCAAAAGTATGCTCCAAGTAAATTGATCTACATTCCAACTATTATAATCTGTCAAGTACAGAAGAAAAATAGTTTGTGATAAGACTCCATAACAAGCTCATTTAAATGTTGGCAACGTTTTATATCAAACACGTGTTCTCATTAAGAAAATATGAGAAAGCAGTGTTTCTTAGGCTTGTGCAGGGGAATGTTGTGCTGCTTGGCATCTATTTATTGGAATATTTGCATATCATAGTCCTTTCTCGAGAGGCTGGGGACAAACCTAGTGGAATTTTAAGAATCAACGTATTCCCAGTTGAAATATTAAATATTTAGAAATGTCGTACGTGCTAGTCATGACAGGAAAACCAATATTTTGCCCGCAGTGCTCCTGGCACTGAGATAAATATAATCAAATTGCTGATGTCAGAAGATTAATAACAGTAATATAAAGAAGTCTGAATGCATTTGCATTATTAGACATCAGCTAAACCCATTTATGTTATGTTTGTAGCTATATGTATTGGAAATGATCAAATTGAGCCAGCCATCATTGCACATGCAACTGCCTCAAGAGGTAATAATAATACAGACTTGAAGCATGCAAACATTGAACACAAAATATACGGGATATATGTTGGTTACTAATTTTGAACGACTAAGTTAGTGGACAAACAGATCTTAGGGATCTAATATGGAACATAGAAGTAAATGTTTATTTTTCTGAACAACAGACCTCAGAAAAACTACCCTTATACTCAGGGGTGAAAGTGGCTAGAATTTCTTGCCGGAACTCCCCGACGTGAAGGTCGCCACGGAACCAGAATTTTATTTCTTTCTTTTTTTTTTCTTTCTTTTTTTTTTCTTTTTTTTGGGGGGTTGGTTCAAATCTCTTAAACTACTGAAATGCAAAGAAAACTGTTTTAGCACCGTTATTTCTATAACACATACAAAAACTGATTTTCATTCAAAATTTTTTCAATGATTTGCAAAATAAAACAACAACCATCTCCTAATTTTTATTTTCCCTCCTTTCCTCACATACTAAATGCCAAATCTCTATTTTAACTACTTAAGAACATAGAATGTATATTTAAATTGAAGTTAATGTAAACATTTGCTTTTTTGTTTGTTTGTTTTTTTAATAATAAAGCCATAAATAACATAAATTCAGAAAAATAAGTACAAATGACTCATATTATGCAGAGTGAAATGGAATATATTTTGAAGATCATTGACTTTTTTAAATCATTAGGAAATGAATAAGTAGCCTAACATAAATGAACAAATATAAGTCCAAAGGGCACATTGACAGCTAAGATGTTCTGAACCTCCAAATCAGAGCAAATAAAATTAAATATGACAAATGAGCTTCTTCAACTCTTTCGTTGCTCTTAAAAATTTGATCCATTTTATGTTGCATTGCTCTTTTTCTGTCGCATCAATTAAACAACCTTTTTTTTTTTTTTTTTTGCTGTTCCAGAAAACATGCACATTTGAACCAATCAGAGCGAACTATCTCTGCTGATCACATGTCAGTATGTCAGCCAATTGAACGGATAAATGGGTCCAGGCGTTTTGCTTTGCATTCGCACATTGACGTGACTCATCATCATCAGACTCAGATAACTGCAGCAACTGGGGAAACCTCCCTGCCGTCTGTGGAATAAAATAAATAATAAATATTGGTGGAAACGGCTTACTCTAAACAAGTACTTTATTATGCTTGTTGTTAACACTTGTGTATGTAAATCTGATGTTGGTAGATTGTTTTTTTCTTGGAGATGAAATGCATGTGTGGCAGCTTAGCAATATTTTTTACATAGTGTTTTGACAGTTCCCATCATATTTTCGGAGTCAAAGCATCGTGTACCGGAACAGCATTCCGGCCCTGAATCTTTTACCGGAACTGCATTCCGGCCCTGAATCTTTTACCGGAACTGCATTCCGGCCCTGAATTTTTTACCGGAACTGCATTCCGGCCCTTAATCTTTTACCGGAACTGCATTTCGGCCCTGAGTCTTTTACCGGAACTGCGTTCCGGCCCTGAATCTTTTACCGGAACTGCATTTCGGCCCTGAATCTTTTACCGGAACTGCGTTCCGGCCCTGAATCTTTTACCGGAACTGCATTCCGGCCCTGAATCTTTTACCGGAACTGCATTCCGGCCCTGAATCTTTTACCGGAACTGCATTCCGGCCCTGAATCTTTTACCGGAACTGCAATTCGGCCCTGAATCTTTTACCGGAACTGCGTTCTGGCCCTGAATCTTATACCGGAACTGCGTTCCTGACCATTCTGGTTCACTTTCATCCCTGCTTATACTTAAAAACATGTTAATATTGTATGTATTTAATGTGTATTTACACAAGTTTGGTATATCATTCAACTAGGGCCATGTTTTTCCTTACTTAAGGATTTCATTGGAGAAAAATAGGCTTTGTGTCATAGTTAACTATGCAAGGTTCATATAAACACTTATGGTACAAATATTGTTTTCTCTGGATTTAGGGGCTTAGCACATGGCTGGAGCAAAATATGTTGTCTGATCCCGTTTCAATCCCTGTTCTCAACTATATTACAAGACCCAATTACATTATGATACAAACAAACAGGATGGCAAAGTTTTTTCAGGAGGAGGAGCCTACTTTAATGATAAAAGTCGCAAAGGGACTCACTTTCACTCTTCTGTTTGGGTATAAGGAACGATCTGACAGATAAGTCTGTGCGGCTCACTTTTTGGCATTCTTTATATTGTGTTGTGATCCTTCGAAAGCCTGCTCATATTTTACTATGCAACCGCATTCCCTTTTGTCAATTTTCCATTTCTGTAGTTCAGAGGTGCTCATTGTTTTTTTGCACTAAGATCTAGTTCTCAAGGAGACAACATCCTGCGAGGAGGGGTAATTTTTTTTTTTTATAATGTACGTATGTTGTATGTTGCCCACACAACATAATTATATTCGGGGAGGGGGGCTACACACACTAGCAATGCAATTGACGTAGTGGGCACCGCTACTGTAGTTCATCATTGTCACCTTCAGTGGAACCTTATTTGGAATAACCAACATTGAGCTCAGGCTCCTCTTGTTATTTTTTTCTTTTTTTTTTGCCAGTTTGGACAGAATATTTCTCCCAAATGACCAGCTGGAAGTCAGTTTGAAAAGCTCTAGCACAAATGAGCAGGTAGCTAACCTCCTGCTTATTTGTCCTCCTTTACCTTTGTCGTGCTTTGTCTTTTGACACCATTGAGGGAAACACTGCAAACTTTCTGGCCTTGGGACAAATTGATGTGGGCTTCAGACAAGGGCGTAGGTTTGCATAGGAACGGTAGGGACATAACACTACCAACTTTTCGCGATGCTCACAATATCCCCACCAACTTTTAAGCAACCTTATTTGCATTATATAATGACTTCAGTTATATAGTAGGTCATTTTTCTCCTATCTTCCTATATGTTGTAAGGATATAATTGATCCTACCATAATTAAGTGAATAACTACTTTTATTATGTTCAGACTTACACTGACTACTTTTCACTCGCTGAATGTGCCAGTCCATTTTTTCCCATGAAACACACGTTTCATTGGCTGATGAATTGAACCCCCCCCCCCCCCCCACACACACACACACACACCCACTTACACCCCGACAGAAAAACAACATGCCGCCTCCCCCGTCCCCTTCAAAGACGAGGGGTATTAGATTTTTTTTTCTGCCAGCGGCAGCCACTGTAAGTAATGTAAAAAGACGTCAATGTTGTGGAGGTGGGGAACACCCTACTAATTTCGCTATTGCTACAGCACTTCAAGTCGATTTCACTCACTGAGATATCTTGAAATAAGAAAAACAGCTAGCTGAAAATAAGCTTTACAGACTTATTTTAAGCAAATAGTTAATCTTAAAAGAAAAAACTTGTTTGTCAAAATGTTCTTAATTCAAGAATATTGTTCAAAACATTATTTGAAAGAATTTTTTTCTTGATTTAAGTGATAAATGAACACATTTTAGATGTATGGGCTCAATACGAACAAATATTAATATATTTACTTAAAGTAAGTGGAAGTTGCCCAAGCATTAATCTGGTGATTAGCCTTTAACACTAAAAAAAAGATGGAGAAAATTATTTGACTAGATTTAACAAAAAATATCAGATTAAGATATCATAAATTAGCAGCGTGAAAGTTCGTATAGGTCAAGATTTATTTTGCATTAATCATTTAGCCTATATATTAATTAGGTTCATATTGGTGAGAAATGTAGCCCTGACACCCATTCACCAAATATGTTTGGTCTTATTAATGTCCCGTCCCCAGCAAAAAGTGTACATGCACGTTATTCTGTTATATCATCCCTACCAATATTAGGACCAAACCTACGCACTTGGCTTCAGATAGCACCTTATGCTGACAACTAGTGACACGTTTTTCTTGTGGGTGAAAATGAAATTTGAACATTTTGTTTCCAAACTGGATATGTGAAGATCCCAAAAATTTGACTGACTGTTTATATGAGTTATCTTTTGTTTCTTTTGCATATGGCGGAAAACACTCAGGTGACTTTAAGTTCCGCTCTGAAACCCTCAATTTGGCCAAATTTCAAAATTGTCCTATATGCATTGGTGATAAATCATTGGAAAGCTTTAAATCTCAATTTTCTGGTGGAAGAAAAAAAAATTGAACAGGGGGGGCATTTGAAAAAAAAAAAATCTAAACCCCTAAACCTTGACTCCAGGTGAGAGCTTGAGAGAGCATAAATAAAGACAACATGATATTAACGAGATATTATCGCGTACTTACTTTGTTTCGATCCAAAAACCCGTGTAGCATGTATCACCGGGTGTCAAGACACAGCTGCGCATGGCCATAGCCAGACTTTGGGGGGATTTTATGGGTGAAATACGGTAATATAGCAAGGGTCGTAATGCAGAATGATAGTGGTTAAGATTTTCTTTTTCAAATATTTACCCTTTGTAATGTTTTTTTTTCCAATTTTTCTTTGTGTGGACCGATCATCATCTAAAATATCGGGGAAAATGTGACGGTAACAAAAAAAATACAATTAAGCGACAGTTACGTATGAAGTAGATATCCCTGACCAATTTCGTGAGTATTTTTTTCATTGGGACCTAATTTGTTTAAAAGTTTATAGAATTATTCACTCGCATATTTTTAAAGTTTTTTTTTAACCAAATATTAGACATAAATTAATGATTCTAAGCTAAAAATGATAGATATTTCAAAATACATAGTTAGTTACCTTCTTTTTATAGCTGGGTTGAAACAAAAGCAGTGTCCGTAAACGGGGCTCTCCAGGGTAAAACGGACACATTTTTAGAAAGGTTGGGGGCTGAATGCGCAATGAATCTGCTATGGCAGCATATAGGCATATTGTTCTATCAAACACAACAGTTCTTTTGGCTTAAAAAACAGCAGTTTATTTTAAAGAGGGGTTGGTGGAAGAGCAGTACTGCTTTTTCAGCCTTATGTGCGTTTCCCGCCAAATATATTGTTTTGTGTTATTATATGTATGCATATCTACAGTATATGCATCTACCATATGTGTCGAGATTTCATAACAATGTCATAGATTGCTATGAATTCTATATTTGTAGTGGCCATTCAGAAAACATGCTTTTCTCTTTATCACATTCCATTTTACTATCAGCTGATTGCTCTAAATTGACTGTTAGTAAAGATAAAGATCACTGATATGAGCAGTGTCGTTCTCTACCAACTACTGAAATAGTGCAGCTGCAACAAGGGCTTGTGAAGGCTTGGAGTTTATCATTCATCGATGTTCACTGGAGCCAGACAGGTTGTTGTCTTTGACCCCTACAATCCCTAAGGGTTTAGGGTTATAGTCTGACCTACTGATGTTTCCTCACTGCCAGTCAACACTGCCTGTGTTGCCAGGAATATAGTCCTAATTTCATTTCTGACACCTGGCATTGCTCTGCCACAGGCCCACAAGCCATTCAGTCTGTCTAGTCTGAGTGGAAATGTAAGATGAGGCATATTTATTACAACAACGTATCCGTATATATGTGAGCTTATGTGTGCATCACAGGGTTCCTGATGTACGCTAAAAGGTAGTTGGTAGCTTGTGCCACAAAAACAAACACGATTATGTTGTGGTTTTGCATGAACAGAAACAATTTAGGTATAACTAGAATTGCGGTTCTGAATCGTACAATTGATAGTGCAACAGATAACATCCCTCCATTCATTTCCACGTGCTCTCATTTAGGTCACGGATAACTAGAGCTTATCCCAGCTGACTTGGAGCATGAGATTGTGGATTCGTTAATCAAAGGGCTCATTAGACTAAACAACTATTCACTCTCAAATTCACATTAAATGGTGATTTGGAGCTTCAGTTAACTTAAGAAAGGTGTTTTGTTGGTGTGGGAGGAAACCAGGGTACCTTGAAAAAAATAGTGCAAGCAGGAGTTAACATTACACAGCTACTTTTCAGCAAGCTAAATCAGGGGTGTCAAACATACGTTATGCAGGCCCAACTAGCTAACCTTCTATAACTGACTGGTAACCAGTTAAGGAGCAAGTCTGTCTTTTGCCATAATATGATGAGATAGTTTTTAAGTTTAAAAAAGTGGAATTTTGGCAAAATGCAGTAGTCAGGGAGCATTTTTTTTATTTTATTTCCTCTTTCGTCTAAACGGGTATTTGATTGTTACCTCACAGCCATAGTCTTTGCTTATGTTCAAATCACTGTCATTTATACTACAAAGTAAGAAAGTATAGACTATCAGTGTCATTCTTCCTTTATCACTGCCTTGAGGCCAAAGGAATGAAAATAAAATTGGTGTGCTCTGTAGATGTGTACGGATGCGCGTGAAGGTGAAGTGAAGAGAAACGAGATAACAACTTCTTATTGCTACAAGTCCTATAACTGCCTTCCAACAAGTGTCAATTAAGTTATCCCCAGATGTCAACAGAGATCTACCAGGATATTAGATGTTTTGGTGTCAGGGGACACAACAATTCTCTTTGCACGAACCTTTATTTGTTTACCCACCAGCAAGCACAATATTGGTGTCATCCCATTAAGGTTAAATATACTGGATTTATCTCTCTTTAAATAATAATAATAATTTTATTGCCATAAAGTAACATTATTTCATTTTTGTACTTGACCAAATTTACACTGCTTACACTGACATGGTATTTTCTTCCTATGAAAGACAAATCTGAAGTTTTCAATCTATCGATCAAACAAATTTATTTCTATAGCCCTTTACAAAAGCCCAAAAGGTCTTCAAAGTGCTCTACAACAAAGACCAACATGGTTCATGATAAATATGTTTAATGTCAGTAAAACAAGTGTTTCTTTGAATCTTTCCTTTTGCAACAAAACAGACAAGTTAGATTTGAATTGAAAGCTCCATATATCCTTCTGAGGATAAGCGACTCGGAAAATGAATGAACACCAAAATATGAGGCTCTGTTTATGTTGAAAAAAAAAAAAAAGGTGGGTGTTCATCATTTGAGGTTTGTTTTGTCAGTGGAGCTTTTCTGTTTTAATCTTTCTATTTCTTATCTTTTTGCACTTCTGAGCTCCAGTACTTAGCAAACAATCAGTGTGATCAGTTTTCACCAAAGGCCAACTCAACGCTGAATTGCTTGAATACACTTGAACAATGGCGCTCGCCGATGCGAAATCGACTGCTCAATGATGGCTTGGTGTGTTCAGACCTTTAGCAATAGGATAAGAAGCTCGGTCATCCAGCAGGGACCAGTGGTGGATGAAGTACCGTATTTTTCGGACTACAAGTCGCACCTGAGTATAAGTCGCACCAGCCATAAAATGCCCAACGAAGAGAAAAAAAACATATAAAAAAGCCGTATTTTGGGGGGAAATTTACTTGATAAAATCCAACACATAGAACAGACATGTCATCTTGAAAGGCAATTTAATATAAAAATACAATAGAGAACAACATGCTGAATAAGTGTACAGTGTACAGTGCATGAACAACGAAATGTGAATATACTGTCCTCACCAGGACGCTACGGCTCGGTCCTGGCTATTCAGTGGGCTAAACTCCCAAATGACGATGCTGCACGTCCGTATAATGTGCTGAATGAATTTCGTCCTCGATACCAAACAGGTTCGCATCGAAGTAAATAAATGATAATTAGGTGCTTCTACAGCAATGACATGACACAAACGGTTAGCATGCGTTCGCTAGCATTAGCGCTTCGCTCAAACAACCACACAACTGGCGCTAAGTGTCTGATCACGGGTGGAAAACACACAACAACAACAGAAAAGATGATACACACAGGCGTTGCCTCTGTAGAGATATTTTACAAGCATAAACAATGAATGTAGGTTAGCAGCCGTGTTTCTCTCTCGCTAACTCGTCCACTCAGTCAGAGCTACGTAGCTGTAGGTCTTCTTCTGGCGTGTGAGTGCTCTTCTTTACGTAAACAAGTGCAAGTGCGCCCGCACGTGGGCGTGGAAGCGCCACAAACTAAAAACATGCATTTCAATATAAAAAAGTCAATAATACAATTGAACACATATTGCCAAAGGCAGAACGCGAACGTGGCTATAGCTATTAAGTTATTCAGATAACTATAGCATAAAGAACATGCTAACAAGTTTACCAAACCTTCAGTGTCACTCCAAAACACCAAAATAACATGTGAAATGATATCATAATGTGTTAATAATTTCACACTTAAGTCGCTCCTGAGTATAAGTCGCACCCCCAGCCAAACTATGAAAAAAACTTCGACTTACAGTATAGTCTGAAAAATACGTTACTTATTTTTTTTCACTTAAAAGTACAGATACAGGTGCAAACAATTACCTATGTAAAAGAACAAGTATTTAAGAAAACAATTACTCAGGTAAAAGTACAAAAGTACTGGCTTTGAAATTTACTTTACAAGTAAAAAGTGATAATTACTTTCTCACGTTGCAAAAATGTAATATACGTATATATATTACATATATATGGTGAAAAACACAGACAAAACTGAAAAAGCAGTTTCTGCTTTTCCATCTACCCCTCTTTAAAATAAACTGCTGTATTTTAAGCCAAAAGAACTGTTGTGTTTGATAGAACATAATGTTTATATATTATATATAATTATATTACATATTATATTATATTATATTATATTATATTATATTATATTATATTATATTATATTATATTATATTATATTATATTATATTATATTATATTATATTATATATTATAGCAGATTCAAGATGCATTAAGCCCCCAAACTATTTTTAATTTGTCCGTTTTACCCTGGAAAGCCCCATTTACAGACGTCGCGCAACCGCTTTTGTTCGAACCTAGCCATAAAAAAGGTAAGTAATCGTATTTATTATTCGAAAAGTCTGTCATTTTTAGCTTAGAATCATTAATTGATGACTAAAATTTAGTTGAAAAAAAAAAAAAAAACGACTGTAAAAAATTATTCACTCATATTTAAAAAAAAACAAATTACGTCACAATGAAAAAAATTATGTCTGTAAATAAGTCACGGATATCTACTTCATAATCTACTTCATAACTATCGCTTAATTGTATTTTTTTTTTTTTTTTTTTTTTTTGTTACTGTCACATTTTTCCTAATATTTTAGATGATAAATAATCAATCCAAACAAAGAAAAGTTGTAAGAAAAAATGTTTAAAAGGGTAAATATACGAAAATGAAAATCTCTACCACTCCTTGATGTCTGCGATTTCTGCATCACGACCCTTGTTGTATAACCATGTCTCACCCATAAAATCCCCAAAAAATCCGGCTGTGGCCATTCACAGCTGTGTCTTGACTCTGGGTGATACATGCTCTATGGAGTTTTTGATCGAAAAGAGGTAAGTACGCGATAATATCTCGTTAAAATCATGGTGTCCTTGATTATGCTCTCACATGCTCTCACCTCCAGTTGGGTTTTTGCTGTTTAAAATTTTTTATATTTTTAAAAAAATGCCCTCCTGTTCAAAGTTTTGCCTCCCCCAGAAAATTGAGATTTTAAGCTTTCCAATGATGTATCACCCATGCATATAGGACAATTTTGAAATTTGGCCAAATTGGGGGTCTCAGAGCGGAACTTCAAGTCACCTGAGTGTTTTCCGTCATATACGTACGTACATACAGAGATCTGAGTAAATGTTCAGCGAAAGAAGCGGAAAATTCATTAACTGCTTCGTTTTGTTTAAAACTGCAGAATGGAAAAAACAAAACATAGCATTGACTGCACAGTAAACAAAAGCTTAACAGCTCAAAACTCCAAAACTTTGCTTAATGGCGGATTGCAAGCAACTATCAGGTTCATACCGCCACCTACAGTTTAAGAGTGTGGTGCTTTTTATTCGTAAATATCTTGTTCACCTGCCATAATCTTGCTTCTACTCGCTTTACTCAGTTATAATATGGTTGCACGGGGCTTATTGATTGCCCCGGACGCATTGAAATCAAATTATCAATTCACTATAAGAAAAAAAAAAAAAAAAAAAAATGTAACGTGTAACGCAGGCGACAATCTGAAAAGTAGTGGAGTAAAAAGTACAGATACCTGCTTTGAAATGTGGTGAAGTTAAAAGTAAAAAGTACCACTTCATATTTGTACTCAAGTACAGATACTCAAGTACAATAACGAGGAACTGGCAGGGTATCATAGAAGAGCCGCAGCTCCTTTAACTCAAGAGGAGCCAGATGAGTTGATTCAGGCATCTTATTAGGATGTCTTTTGCATGCCTCCCAAGTGAGGTATTTCGAGCTTGTCCCGGCAGGACAAGGTCCTATATATGACCCAGGACATGCTTTCAGACCTGGGAACACCTTGTGATACTCCGGAAGAGGTGAACAAAAAAGGCTGGGTAAAGGGAAGTCTGGTCATCCTTTCCAAGGCTGCTGGCCTCACAAACTGACCTCCAATAAGTGGCAGAAGATGAATGGCTGGATGTTATTTAGAATAAGAACCGTGAGTCCCATGGTGAAAATAGTCACAACTTACCTCTTTCCCTGGGTATAACATTTGTCCACTTTTGAAAAGCCCAACATAAACATTTTCCAACTTCACCTCTCCTCTGACAAGCACCTCTCGCCCACTAGGCTTCTCTTGTCAACATAACTTTAGAACTAAAATGAGCTCCCATTGCCTGAATGGCAGAAATGATTACCCGTTTTCCTTGCAATATTGCGGCTACGACCAGTGCTTAATTTGTAAATCATAAGGTGCCGGAACGCAAAGTACATATGACAGTGGAGTGATGATGAGACAGACACAGGTCCCAGAATATAAGCAGAAATGGTGCTGAAACAATATACAAATGCCCACTTGCCATGCTGTGGGACTTATAAGCCTCAATTTCAGATAATAATAATAATAATAATAATTAATAATAATAATACATTGTACTTCTAGAGCGCTTTTCAAGCCACATAAAGACACTTCACAAGAGTGATGGAATCATAGTACCTGCAAAACAATCATAAAAAATTAAAAAGCATCATATCCATGGTATGAATGTTATCACAACAATTTAGAATTATTTAGGCTATACCCTGCACAGCACGGGCAATTGTCCACATAACCACAGGTGCGACTTACAGTCAGCAATTAGTTTCTCAACAGGTCTAACTTGTAAAACAAACAAAAAAAGAGATTGGCACGGCGGCCTATTTGGCTTACCATATTTAATTGTCCAAAACATTCCTTGTTGTCATTGTTGCTTTTCTGACTCGTTTGTCTGTCTTTTAGGCATGTTGAAATAGCGTTTGATCATCAAGTTTTTTCTAATTAATGTCAGGGGTTGATTTGGTGGTGCAGCTTTTGAGCGTATCAACAAATCTGACGTAACATTTTTATAAACAACATTGTTACCAGCATCTCCAAGGGGCCGCTGTCCCGTTTCAGTGTGACCGGCATTGCCAATTTGGTGTAGAAGAAGTGGGTGAGCGTATGGGGGAGAGAAAGGAAACGCTGCGTTGACTTTTACGATGGTTCGGAGTTAAAAGCACCGCTAACCAAAAGCGCAGATTGGAAACAACATGCAATTCTTGTGATATGTTCTCTAAATGAATCTATGGATCTTATTATTTTATCCCTGCGACCCGACCCCGGAGCAAGAGGAAGATGATGGATGGATGGCTGGACATTTTTTTAAAACGTTTCTATATTGAAGCATCAACGAGGCTGTCATCGGCACGGTAATTTATGCGTCAACGCGGGGCTCCTATTTGTGCGTCAGCGCAACGCACCGATTGATGGACTGCATAGCCGCCCGCCAGTGACTTGCTGTTTGTTTTGCATTAGGGTGGCGGAAAGAAGAATAAAATGAGGGGGTAAAAAGCGTGCCGGATTGGACTAAATAAGTCCCGGAACACGTGGAGTCCAAAATCAAGAGGTACCGGAACATGTTTCGGCATGATCCGGCACAAATTAACCCCTGGCTACGACCAGTCACTGGCCTTCGAAGGTATTTGATTGCACTGTTCGGCCAAGGCTCAAGACAACTAATGCCCTCTACCCTGCATTAAAATTTAATCATGCAAAACAATGTCAATTTTAGTAAATGTCTGTGGTTTTCACACACTTGTGACAATACTGGAATATAGTAACTTTGTTTTTGTGTTTTGCAATTACATGTACTGCATTAATCCCCAAGCCCTTTTTGAATATGCCAAGTAGTTTTTAAGATGCTTAGAGTCAACAGGGGTCAGCAATGATGCAAGAATTGAACGTAGCAGAAATTGAGAGATATCTCAAATAAAATATGAAAAAAAAACAGTATGAGACAAACACAAGATGTTGAAGGAAAACAATTGAAGAACTGCAATTATTATACTGGACTAATCAGCCACTTGGTATTGCGAAGTTGAACACTTCACCACTTTAAAAAGTTAGCTGTAGGAACACAAACAATTAAGATGGCATATTTTTGCAGGTATTAAAATTGTTTGATTTGCCTGAAGAAAGTAAAATACAAGTATCAGCCGAGGGAAAGAGGTTGAATGATGAGAATATCTCTATAGTGTGTGTGCGGGTGTGCATGCGTGCACATGTGCCTTCTCCAAAGGTCAGTGATCATAAATGGAACACATTCCCACCGAAAGAAGTTCCAAATCAAAGTCCTTCCCATATCCTCCAACTCTCCCCTTTCCAACAATTAGATCCAGTATTGGCATATGCACTCTGCTTGCATGAGCAAGGACTAATTCGTGGTGTCATCATGCAGCTGTCAGTGCAGATTAGCCAGACTAGCTGTCGGAGAGGTCCCTGTCTTAACATCTGTTTCAGTGTTGGATCATCAAATGGCTTCATTGCAAAAATTAAATAAAATGCATCAACCATGTCTTGTGATCATCCAGAATGAGTCTATCCACTCCCACCTGAATGCTTCTACATACAGACACTTGTTGATTCAAATGTAACTCAAGGCAGGACTACAGACTTTTTTAATAGAAGCACATTGTGCCCTAATCTGAAATTTTAGGTGTGCAAACAACATTTACACTCAGCACTGACATTTCCATGTTGTCGGTGTTAACAAATGATGAAAAATTTATATACCATATTTTTACGACTAAAAGTCGTACCAGCCAACGAATGCACAATGAAGAGGAGAAAACAAATAACTCCAACTGGATATATCAGAAACAAAGAACAAACATTATAAAATAATAAAAGTTAAAAGAAAAGCAATAGGCTGAATAGGCGTCTGTTAAAGGGAACCTCGGATTTAAAGACCTGGCTCTAATAAGCCACAATTGTTCTCTTTTACTAAGATATGTTATTAGAAACACATATATTATTGCCATTGATTTAAAAATCTATAATATTTAGTACATGGAGAGCGCCATGTTTTACGTGCGCAATGCACGCTGGGGGTGATGACGCAGTTGGCCTGGACTGGGAGAATAGCTGTGCTAGCTAGCAAGCGAAGCTAGTATGATGACTGCAGGGGTCGCGTTAACCGAATATTTTCCGTCGTTGACCGTTTTTTTAAAACAGTGACGGAAAAAACTGTCCATCTGTCATTTTGACAGGTTGCAATTCACACCCCAGACCACAGGGTGGCGAGTGAGCATATTAATTAGTTATTGTCTCTCTTAATGCATGACGTCGTTGGCCTTACTCGGAAAAATGTCAAGGCAACTGAGTGTCCGAACTAAGTCGTCTGTCCGAGGCAGAAGTCCAAAAACTCATGACAATAGCCTCTGAAGGAATCCCAGTTGAGACATTTGATTATGCACAAGCGGGCACGCAATTCAAGTCCATGCGCACCAGGAGGAAGACTGCGTTCAGGCCACAGCAGGTGAACTGTTAATTTCATTGTTCCATATGTAGCCTACCTACTGGGGCAACAGTCAGCTGTTTTTGTCACTGCGGAGAAGAAGTTACATATTCATATGCTTGATGGCACGGTGTGGATTCTGTTAAGCTTGTTCGGACAGAATATTGTAGCGTCACCAGGGTCTGGTGGCGGCACCGTGATTGACACATCAACGCGAGGTTCTTATTGGTGCACCCGGTGCGCCAGCGCGTCATCCAATTGGTGGACTAGATTGTCGCCTGTGTATATATTTGCCTCTTTTTCTTTGGGGGCAGAGTTGTTGTTTTGTTGGTGTTGCTGGCGGTAAGCAGAGTAAAAAGAGGGAGAAAAAAAACACAACTTCCGTGTCTCATTTTTTGCCGCCAAGCAAGCATTACAATATTAATTAAAAATGAATGAAAACTAAATACTATTGAATATGTCATTATTGTCATTTTAAAAATTTAACTGACGGGTAAAAATAGATCATGACCGGATATTTATGACCCTGTCAGTCAAAATGACAGACAACGAAAAAGTCTAGTCTAGCGCAACCTCTGGATGACTGGCATGATTTTGTCACATTTTGCAGCTGGTCAGATTGTTTTGTTACAGATCTGTGGTATGAGTTCCCAATGTTATACAGTACATGCATCCAATTCTAGTTTATCAAGAGTGTTTTTACACCGATCCTAGGCGGTTTACCGAGATATTGACTTGCTGCTATTTGACAATGTGAATATCCCTTCATTGCTAGTTGCATCATTGCCTTGTTTTTTTTTCGTTTGTCTGGCTCTGACTGCAGTTTTCCCTTTTTTTTTTTTTTTTTTTTTTATTGATCCCGACCTCCTGTCACAGACCCTTTTTGTGTCTCCCTTTTTACGATCGCATGTTTTTGTGTGTGTTCAGTAAACGCTTTTAGGCAATCCTTATGTTATTGTTATCCATTTGTAGTCTGAAGTTTGCCACATTTTCTAATTCTGTGATCAAGCCAGCTGCACTTTCTTTTCAGTAGCGATTCCTTTTCAGGTTTTACCGCACAGACGGACAACATATGTGGGTTGCGATTGCCTTATAAGGTAAATCATGACTCCAGCGTCACGCGGAATTATAATCCTGTGCTCTATGCGATCGTCTGTCACACGGGACACGTGGGTCCGCATCCTGCTGGACACCTTCATTTAATTGCTTTTGCTATTTGTTTCTGAAATATCGACAGTGTTGTCCTGCTCATCTTTTTCCACTTGTGTTCAGATTGGAAGGGCAGAACCAACGATATGTTTATGCAGCTAACAAGTGACACTGTGGAAATATGGCAGCGCTGCCCAGTGACGTCACCGCCCAGAGTGCATTGCGTCGTCCACAACAATGGCGACCTACTAGTTTACCGGTTTTTCAGATTTTATAAAAACAAAAACATTATGAGGGGTTTGAATATCAAATTGTTATAACTTACACGATCATTTATCTTTTAAGAACTACCCCAGATAGCAGAAAGACGTTGAAATGATGTTGAATCAACATTCCTCTGTCAATCTTATATCGTTGAATTAACGTTGACACCCGACGTTGATTTGTCAACACTTTTGCACCCTCGATTAATGTTGTTCCAACGTTGAAATCCTTACAAAACCTACACATCATTTTGATTATTAATAATATTGGAACAACGCTGAATCAATGTTATTGTCACATCATGGAGTTGTGTCACGTCATTTCCTGTTTTATTTTGAAGGCTTCACCCTCCTTGTGTCTGTACACTTGCCCTTCCTCGTGTCACCTAATCACCTATTGTTTCCACCTGTTGCCCATTACTTCTTGTGTATAAATAGTCTGCATCTCCCCTGTCTGGTGCCAAATTGTCTTACTACCCATGTTAGTCACGTCGGCCTGGTTTCACAGCATTCATAGTTGTCTAGATTTTACTTTTGATCATAGTTGTCTTGGCTTATTCCTCCAGTTGGAGCGTTTTATGTTTGTAATTTTCCTCCTTTTGGAGTGCCTTTTGTTTGAGTTTTTGATCGAGATTGTCCTGACTCATTCCTCCATTAGGAGCGCCTTTTGTTGGTATTTTTCCTCATCCCCGCATGCTAGCGGAAGAACCTCTGTTTTCTCAATAAAAGTTTTTGCCTGAAACTCCGCAGTTGAGCCCGCCTCGTCATCTCGGCCTGACAGTTATATTTTCCTTCATTTTCAACCATGATGCTATTCATGCTTTCAAATATGTCCATATTGAGAGGTGCTGCTTTATTTACAGATGGAAGAAACAGCCAGGCTGACTATAAAAAATTATACACAAACAATTAAAAAATAATAATAATTAATTTAATAGTGAATAAATAACAAAATAAAAATTTGGCTAGATTTCCAATTATTTTTCATTGAATCGCAACAATAGAAAACTTCATTAACTCTCTAAAGTTATTTCAAACTTAAGCCTCCTCCTCAGTCTGACGAGTTTTGCTGTGAACTTTGCCACCAACGCAGTGTGTGACATACTGTAACGTAGCCAACCCTGCACGACAGCAGCAAATGCATATTGTGACGCGGCCATCCCTGTCCACCTCTTCAGTGAATCTAAAAAATACAAACAAAACGACATTCACAGTTAATTCGTATCAAGAAATTCAAGCAGGTGTCATGGGTTAGTTTAACATACTTCAGTATTTTGTGGTGAAGTGAGATCTCAACTGATCCCAAACCAAGTTTGGGCTACATATGGGAACGGAGCTAGCTAGTTAGCTAGCTACGATGAAAAAATGACCACACTGTCTTTGTGTTCAACAAATTAATTTCGACAAGGCTCGATTGTGTCATATCTAGTGATTTTAGCGCTTTAATTGGGAAAAAGAGTTACTTTTGCCTGAACTAAGCTCTACTTAGCTAACATCCATGCTAAGTAGGTCTTCACTTGTATGCCAATAGAAGCAAATGCACCGTTTCTTACAATTTCGGCAACTTTGTCATGTTGTATCAGGCAAACCTTTTTATGTACGACTTTGATGACTGAAGGAATTCGGCCCCCCGGCCAAGCCGCCGTAAAAGCGACAGCCGAACCAGATGGCATTCCGCTGGCCCAGCTCCAGCGAGTCGGCCGGGAGGGCCAAACTCCGCGCGTCCACTCCGGTGTTAACCCTTTGTACTGACTTCATTTTGAACGGTTTAAAGAAGGCTCACCGAAAACAGGCTAACAATTTATTCGTCGACAATTGTTAAAAAACAAGGCAAAACAGATGACGGAGAGGCAGTGCTAGATCCAGGGTCAGCAAACAACGGATACATCAAAATATCCCTGAGAAGCGACAGTTGTCCGCTAAATGTTCAGTCTTTTGAAAGCTGTGGTGGAGTGGGCAGGGCGGAAGGCATGCCTGGGTGTTGTTTTGGGATCATCCCTCTGTGGCAGGTTTTATCGTGTGTCATCTTCCGTGGCTGGGTCGTAGTTGCCATGGCAACTGACGCATGTCTTGACGTCTCAGGCGCCGAGCTATCAACTTGTTATCTTGGTAGGGCTAGGGTGTTCTGACCCCACCGAAAAGTCACTGACGTCTTCTCCTTACCTTATCAGGCGAGGGCTGATAAGTTGGTCCCCTTTACTGTGTCAAAGGGCATGGAGTGAAGTCTGCCTAAATTATGGTTAAATGCTTTACTATAAAGAATGTGTTAGACTAATGCAAACAGTTATACAGTGTCTGCGAGAAAGGTAACTATGCCCTTCATGATGAACCCGGCTCATTCTACCGTAAGACATCGTTGCTGATAAAGGCTTTGGAAAAAAGCAACAGGGTTACCTTTAAATATGGCTATCCTTAAAGGCATTTCCAGTGAAGTTTGTTTGAGGTGATACGCTGTTTTCCCACTCAACCAGAAACATAACTACTTTTTTAACCAAAACTCCCGCTCATCCTCCTGCCCTGCCCTGGGCTTGGTGGGCCGCTGAGGGTCCCGTGGCGTGCCGTGCCGGTCGGGGGGGCTGCGGCTGTGGCTCGTGGTCCGGTTGGGCGGGTGGGGGTGGTGGTAGGCGTGGGCGTCCCCTCTTGCCATCCCAGAGGGCTGGTTGATTGGTGCACGGATTGCCAGGGGGACCACCCTGGATCCCGGGGGGTGGAACGATGGCTCCTTTGCTAGGGTGCGGGAGGAGGGATGGGCTGCGCTGAACCCCACCCAGCCAGCCCGGCGAGGGAGGGCGGGCCCTGGGTTGGTGCCCGCGTGGCGTCTCCTCTCATCTGCGTGGCTGTCCTGGTGGGGCTCGCGTGCAGCTGGATGTGATAGGGCGCGCTCAGGTGGTGGGTCCCGGTGCCGGGATTGGTGATGGGGCGGCGTAGGGTTGGTCCCCAACGGGCTTACACTCACAGGGGAGTCACACGATAACTGGGTTCTAGATCACAGAGCTGAATTGTGTACACTCCCTTTCAATCGTTTAGGTTATAGACTCCCCCATCCCCGTCCCCCTCTTTCCCTGGTCAACAGGCCCCCCACATGGTGTCAACCGGAAATACATCTAGCTGACGATAGCACCAACATATTAGTAGTTAGTCTAGACGTTCAATGTATTTCTTGTTGTAGTTTGTGTTTCTTTTCTTTCTTCTCTTGTGTTTCTTTTCTTCTGTTTCCCCATACCCCCTTCCTGTTCGCTGTTTTGTCATAATAAACGAGGTATGTTGAAAGATCACAATGGGAGTATGTCAGACTCTCAATGTGAAACATTAAAACTGTTCAGACCATTCGGGCACTTGGACTTCCATTCTCCGTGTCAAACAGCTGAACAGGACCGGTTAAAAAAAAAAAAAAAATCCCGCTCATCCATAATTCGATGACTTTTCAATCATATTTCCCGGTCAATCAAAAATCACCTATTTGTCAACATTATTTCATCAACTATAAAACAATGTTAACCCAACCATCGCCTCACACACCGTAGAACAATGTTGTTTCAAAGTCACTGTCAAGTTAATTGGTATTTGCTTTTTTTTTTTTTTTTTTTTTTTTTTTTTTATTGTTTTCCAGTCACATGTTAAGTTGAGCATCGGTATTTGCAATGTTGATTCAACATTGTTTATTTTCGAAAATTTCAATGTCAACTAAACTGATGATTTTGATAGAAAATCAACATTTTTTCAACGTCGGTCTGCTATCTGGGACAAGTCTTTATGTCTGTGGTTCCCTTTCATGTAACATATTAAACATTTTTTCATAAAAACGCAACATAACAGGTTCTCAATGGTCAGAGTGAAAAAAACAGTAAATCGCCCTTGAGTATAGGTCACAGGCCCAGCTCAACTATGAAACAAAATGTGACTTAATCCCTGGATAATTATGTGTAATTATTAAAGAACAAAAATACACCCACTATCTCATATTTTATATATTATAAGATAGCTGCACACTGGGTTGGTGCTAAGCACGTCCGCGTCACAGTTCTGAGATCAAGGATTCAATCTCAGGCTCTTGCTGCGTGGGTTTTCTCTGGGTACTCTAGTTTCCTCCCACGTGCATGGTAGGCTGATTGAACAATTCAAATTGCCCGTAGGTATGAGTGTGTGCATGAAGAATTGTTTGTCTACTCGTGCCCTGTGACAGGCTGGCCACCAATTCAGGTTGGACCCTGCCTACTGCCGATAGTTAGCTGGAATAGGTTGGAGCAGTCCTGCGAACCTCGTGTGGCACAGAAGGGGAATGAATAATAAGTCCTCACATGGCCATTGGTGAGTGGGTGCGTTGGAAACACACAGTGTACTAGTTTAATAGGGCACTGGGTGACAGATATCAGGTGATATATGAAAAAAAATATTCAGATATATAATAGATACAGAAGGAATAGCACAATCCTCTGAGCTTTAATTTTAGTGCTGTGAAAGCTGTGACAAGGCACAGTATTGTCTCACAATATTTGCCATCACGCTACAATGAAAGTTAAGAAGTAATCTTTGCCACTATCTCGACAGCATGCCAGCTCAGTAGTGATCCTGCTTAGCAAAAATGACTTGGATTCTCAAATTACAGAGTAAGACATGACATACCCTCTACTCTCATTACACGAGCACTAAAGCAATCTTTCATTGATAATATCATACTTGGCAGTGACTTCAGGTAAACAAAATCACAAAAAAAGCATGACTTGAGATTGTCCCCTTGCTCCAATTTGGAATGTTAGTGTTCTCTTCTTCCCAAACCACAGCTTCTGTTCTGAGCTGTGCTTCTCTACTAATAAATAATACATCTGCATCATTAGTTTGTTCACATAAAGGTGGACAAGGGAACTCTATGCCTGTTCAATGCTATAAATCAGGTAGAAAAAAATTGTTAGGAACTGACAGTTACAGTCTGTTCTCGATGGAATTCAATGGTACTGGGTACAAAAAGTAGCAGAGCATAGACCAGGGTTGTCAAAAACAAATTCACAGTGTGTCAATACTAAAATATGGGACACAGCCATTGGTCAAACTCAATATATATGGAAGAATTGTTTGCAATTGTACATGTTTTTTCTTACTTCTACATATTAGTGGTAAATGCATTAGAGGTATCTGTTTCTAATTAAAATTAGTTAAGAACATTCTTTAAAGTTATTTCTCCCAGTGTAATGAGCACGCCTTTCCCAAAAAGAGATGTATTTTATCCAACCTTTAAATACTAATATTAATTGCAGCAGGAAAGATGTTAAAAGAAAACATTCATTCAAGCACATTTTGCTACTTCACTCTCTGAGGTGGGTTGAGCAGCCAAAATTTTTACTCGAGTAGCGTGACTTGTAAATAATATTTCAATAGTAAAAGATAAAGCCGTCATGCAAAAATGTACTCAAGTACAAGTAAAAAAGTATTAGTTCAAAAGAATACTCAAATAATGAGTAACATTGTGAGTAACTGCTTACAATGTCTTTTTTTTTTTTAAATCTTTTTTCTTCATCAGCACAACTTCATCTATATGAAATAAGGATGCAACAATACTCGGTTTTATATTGACCCGTTCGATACGCTCTCTTCGATTCAATATGCAAAAACATTATATCCAAATGAAAAGCTACCAAAATGTATTTTTCAAATTTATTTTTGTTGTCTCTCTCGGTAAAATGTCCGGCGCAGCTTTTCCTTGAAAAAACAAATTCTGCCGCAAGCAGCCCCCCTCCTCTACTCCTCCCCCAAACTGCATGAAAGGTGGAAGCTGTAGCGCACGCGGATCCTTGCTCGTGAGGACAGACCGAAACTTATGGAGGCAGCTTGCCGGCTTCAATATCGTACAGATCCATTGTTTGGCAGCATTTTTTTTCCACCAATATTTTTTATTGATTTTCAAACTAATAATTCACACCATCAAAACAATACCATAAAGAGACCACACCAAGAACGCACACACAAAAAAAAAAAACAACTCCAAAGAAAAAATAATTGTTCCTTTACCATTATTAAGCTCCAGCTTCACCCCATTGATCCTCCATAAACACAGAATCACACTCCCTAATATAATATAGTAAACCTCAAGACAGTTTCATCTTTTTGACATAATTCATAAAAGGTGTCCACAAGTCCTCAAAAATCTGTTGTTTGCCGTTCAATATGTACTGTATGTCAAACGTTCTAGAGGTATAACTGACAACATCTGATTGATCCATTGTTTGGTAGAAGGTCCACAATCCGATTTCCATACTAATGCAATGCATTTCTTTTCCATTATTAAACCAAGATTGATAAGTGTCTGTTCATGTTTGTTGTAATTATGGTCTTCTGGAAACAATCCCAACAGAAAAAAACTTTAGGCCAAATGGAATGTCTTTCAAAATCACTCCCTCCAACGTCCTTCCTACCTCATCCCAAAATGTCTTACTTTTCCGCATTGCCATACACAGTGATGCAGGGTACCTTTTCTCCTGTACATTTAAAGCAGGTATCAGGAATATTTTTATTATACTTATATGTTTAGTTCTGCTGGTGGTTTGGCAGCATTTTAAGTGAGCTGATATGCTATCCCCATTCGTACATATAAAAGAAAGAACGTTCAATAAAGACTGCCAATATATTGTTGCTGACTTGGCTGTTGCAAACAGCATCCCTTTGACGACAGGTTAAGACTTGGGGTCACAGAGACCTAACTCACGGTTACATCATGAGCAATGATTGGCAAATTAAGAGCGCTGTATTTTAAACTCGTCCTGTTTATGAAAGTCAATTGTCAAATGCTGGTGTTGTGGCAGTAATGAGCAGACGTGACTTCTGTGGCGTTTGTTAACTCTTTTTAATGCCCGAAAACACTCGCGGACACACAGTAGATATAAACAAATAGCAACCTAGATATGCTACGTTAGATCCCATGCCATTGGCTGCGTGAGCCCAGAGTGATCATAGGACGCGTAGTCCATATACTACACTGATGAATTAAAAACGGCCATGACTGAATGGAAGTTAAGCAGGCCAAATCAATCCATACCAGTGACGATAGATAATGCTGCAAGTATTGTTAATTCAGTACGTAACACAGATGGACTCGGACCACAAATAGGATGTTTTTCTCATGTGGCAAACGTACAGTACCTGCCAAGAGAGTACCGTAATTTCCCAAATATAAGGCGCACCCGTGTATAATGCGGGAAATTATTGTACCCGTTTATAACGCGTACCCTAATTTTAGCACCAATAAATAGAAGAATACAAGAAAACAGAGCTCGTGTACAGATACAGAGATGTCATTTTACTGACTGGTGAAACACAGCACAAGCATAGCACATTGGTAGTTCAAAACATTACCGTAAACTGACAATATTTACGGTAATAATATGATTTGACAACTTCTCCAACTTACCAGAATCTAGGAGAAAACAAAACGGATGCGACTTTTCTTTTAAAGGCTGCTGTATAACTTGCTCGTTTCCTCATGATGAATAAATGTTTCTTCCATGGATTGATACGGTAAAACTACTGAACTATTGTTATTTGGGTTTGAGTTTCCCGAGGGACCGATATAGTTGACGGACACAGGAAGTGTGTGTCCTTACATTTGTTATGCTCCGAATTGTAGAGCTGCAATAAACGTCGACTCAAATGAGTTCAAGAAACTAAATTCTGTGCTTTATGAAGAGTGAAAAAAGCAGAATTTAACACAGACGAAATCATTCGGCCGATTAGTGTGAAGTATTACCGAAACAAAATGGTGACGTCACGTACCGTAATGGTCGGCAACGGGTCGCCGCATACGTTTCTTCAACACAACTTGGCCGTGTCAATGAAAAAAAATCGGTTTATATATATATATAATACATATATATTTCTGTCTCCATCCATGTACCTGTTTATAATGCGCACCATGAGTTTACAAGTTGATTTTGGGGGAAAAAAGTGCGTGTTATATTCGGGAAATTACGGTAAAAGCAATCAACAGTGTGCCCCGACTCACTTTACAAACAGTAAAGATTGCTCCCAACACTTTCTTCAGATCAGTAAGATGTAAGTACATAAATATTATGCACTATAATGCATGTTTATACAGTATGATGGCATTGCTATTTTTGCTTGTTAGCAAAAAAAAAAAAAAAACACTTGTATTTTTTGGTTCAGAGCATTAAATGTATTGAATCGAATCGAAAATCGTGTCCCACCTATCGAAAATCGTACTGAACCGTGACTTAACTGTATCATTGCATCCCTCATATGAACTGTTATTATTTTACAGCAATACACTGCTGGCCAAAAGTATTGGCACCCCTGCAGTTCTGTCAGATAATGCTCAATTTCTCCCAGAAAACGATTGCAATTACAAATGCTTTGGTAGTAATATCTTCATTTATTTTGCTTGAAATGAAATAACACAAAAGAGAATGGAAAAAAAAAACATTTCAAGCTGTCCGAGGGTACAACAGTGTCAACCCATACTATCCCTCGGCGTCTGAATGAAAAGGGACTCTATGGTATGATACCAAGGAAGACCCCACTTCTGACCCACAGACATAAAAAAGCCAGGCTGGAGTTTGCCAAAACTTACCTGAGAAAGCCCAACACGTTTTGGAAGAAGGTTCTGTTGTCAGTTAGGACAAAAGTAGAGCTTTTTGGGAAGTGGCATCAACATAGAGTTTACAGGGGGGAAAAAACAAGGCCTTCAAAGAAAAGAACAAGGTCCCCACAGTCAAACATATCGGAGGTTCCCTGATGCTTTGTGATTACTTTGTTGCCTCTGGCACTGGACTGCTTGACCGTGTGGGTCTCCCTGAAGGTCATGGGTCTTCCAACGGGACAGTGATCCAAAAAACACTTCAAAAAGCACTAGAAAATGGTTTGAGAGAAAGCATTGGAGACTTCTAAAGTGACAGGCAATGAGTCCATACCTGAATCCCATAGAACACCTGTGAAGAGAACTGAAAATGGCAGTTTGGAGAAGACACTCTTCAAATCTGGAGACCTGGGGCAGTTGGCCAAAGAAGTCTAAAGGTTGTGCTACGAAGTATCAGGCTGAGGGTGCCAATACTTTTGTCTGGCCCAATTTTGGAGTTTTGTGTAAAATGATCATGATTTTTTTTTTTTTTTTTTTTCATTCTCTTTTGTGTTTTTCATTGCAAGCAAAATAAATGAAGAAATTACTACCAAAGCATTTGTAACTGCAATCATTTTCTGGGATAAATTGAGCATTAACTGACAGAACTGCAGGGGTGCCAATACTTTTTGGCCAGTAGTGTATAACCTATTACATGATAATATTAGGCCAAAAAGATGACCAACAAAAATCATCAAACTCAGACCAGAATAAAACTATGAAAATGCACCCATCCAAATAGCATGAGTCCCTTCTAGTTGAAAAAAAAAAAAATGTTACCTCTGATTGGTATAATGGAATCATGTGGTTATTGTTGCGACGTCTCATTGGTGAAATTGAGACAGCCACTGGTGGCATCTCTGGCAAAAGTAAAGTAAATATGTAGAATAAAGCGGAAAAATGTAACGATTCTAGTGTAGCCCAAAGTAGCAGAGTAAGAATATTGTTTTTTTTTTACAAATCTACTCAAGTAAAAGTCAAAAGTATTACGTGGCAAAACTACTCTAAGAAATACTATTTTCTCAAAAAGTTACACTTACGCTTTTACATTTACTTGAGTAACGTGTTACTACCCACATCTGTTCACTCTGATGCCCATTCTTTCTACGTCAGATACCCTCTTGAGATGGATTCTTTAGTAGAAGCAATAGTGGCTATACCCACAAGACAAAATTTTGTCCTATACAGTGTCATACCGATAAGTTAAGCTGCCTCCCACTGATCTTGAGCGTGCCTGTTTTCCATTTGGTTATTTGGGGAACGGGAAGTGTAAATTTGGCCAAGAAGAGTGATGGCATGGTTGCTAATGACTTCAACAGAAAAGGGCATGGGGGCTTGCTTATCACAGCTGACATGTCAACACACTAGCAAAGCTTTCTGGGACTTCCAGTATTAGCAGTGAATGGACCATATGCAACTAGTCAGCTTTGATGCACATTGGACATGACCTTACTGGACAATCATTAATACACTGTACGAACATTTTGCATGCTGTTTTCAACATATGAATAATGTGTCATCTAAATGTGGCAAAATAAAAGACAGGGTTTTTTTGTGTGTGTAGCATCACTAGAACGTGTCAAGTGTGTTTGTTTGGCTGTGTTGTTGCCGTGACTTGCAATTATTGGTTTGACTTTTTTGGGTGTTAGCTTAAATTTGCTACATACATCTCCAAGGTGTAAACCAGCTCTGATAGGCTCTGGGACTCCTGTGACTTTAGTAAGGGCAAGTGATATAGAAGATGGATGATAGAAGATGGAAAAGTGAAAATGGACTCAATTTTTAATGATTTTATGCCTTTCATTGCGTTGGTGAGGGTAAACAATTACAGAGTGAGAGGACTAAATTTTTTTTTTTTTTAAATAGTGAGTGCCTCGTGGTTAGGCTTGGAAATGCTGAAATTGGCCAAGAAATCATGCGAGAACATTAACAAATGGTAAAGAAAGAATGCGGTAGGGTGGTTGGGGGGCAAATGACAGTGGCAAGACACCAAGACGTCTGTAAAACACATTAGGAAATAATGGCCATTGCCTCCATATGTGTTTTAACGCATATGCATTATTAAAGAAAGGTGCTTTTACACTTTGCATTTTATTGAAACCCCTGCAATAAACTTAATTACAATTTTTTATGATCACTTGACTCACATTTAGATGAATATGATTTCCTTTTTAGTTTGTAAATAACATTTACAAAGTTCATGAAGAAAAAAGTTTTGGCACATTTATTTCACAAGATAGTTTTTTATTAAATAAACAAAAAACAAAGGTGTGAATAATGGTGGCCAAAAATATAATATGCAGCACTTCAGGAGTTAATTTAGTTTAGTTTGAAATCAAATAAAATGTATTTCTATTGCCATTTACAAAAACCCAAAAGGTCCTCAAAGTGCTTTACAACAACGATATAGTTCATTATAAATAAAAGGCAGCAAAGTATTAGATAATGACAAAAGTAAAATCAATTATAAGATAAAAAACCAAAAAAAGTTTAGGTTAGTTTAGTTTAGTTAATTTAGTTTAGTTAGAGTTCTCAGGATTTCCCCTAGCATTTTTTGAAGTTGTTGTGGTGGTGGGCAGCATCAAAGTCTGACAGCCCCACATGAAGTGCCGCAGCGAAACTGATTCATCATATCATGACTAATGAGAATTTTTTTCAAGAACATTTATTCTTTCCAAGAATAACCAAAACAAAGATTTATTTGATGTATTCGAAATGTGACAGTCTACATTTACGATGGAGTATTGGGGCCAAATAAAAATTAAATAAATAATGACTATGAGATTAAAGTGCTGGCCAAAAGTATTGGCACCCCTGCAATTCTGTCAGATAATACTCAATTTCTCCTAGAAAATGACTTCAATTACAAATGCTTTGGGAGTAATATCTTCGTTTATTATGCTTGCAATGAAAAAACACAAAAGAGAAGGGAAAAAAATTAAATCATCATTTTACACAAAACTCAAAAAATGGGCCGGACAAATGTATTGGTACCCTTTGAAAAATCATGTGATGCTTCTCTAATTTGTGTAATTAACAGTACCTGTTACTTACCAGTGGCACATAACAGGTGGTGGCCCGAACTAAATCACACTTGCAGCCAGTTAAAATGGATTCAAGCTGACTCAACCTCTGTCCTGTGTCCTTGTGTGTACCACATTGAGCATGGAGAAAAGAAAGAAGACCAAAGAACTTGAGAAAAAAATTGTGAGGAAGCATGGGCAATCTCAAGTCCATCTCCAAAGACCTGCATGTTCCTGTGTTTACCGTGCACAGTGTCATCAATAATTGTAAAGCCCATGGCACTGTGGTTAACTTCCCTAGATGTGGACGGAAAAGAAATTTTGACAAAAGATTTCAACGAAAGATTGTGCGGATGGTGCATAAAGAACCTTAGCTAACATCCAAACAAGTTCAAGCTGTCCCACAATTCGAGGTTAGAACAGTGTCAACCCGTACTATCCGTCGGGGTTTGAATGAAAAGGGGCTCTATGGTAGGTTACCCAGGATGACCGCACTTCTGATCCAGAGACATAAAAAAGCCAGGCTTGAGTTTGCCAACACTTACCTGAGAAAGCCACAACGTTTTGGAAGAATGCTTTCTCGTCAAATGAGACAAAAGTAGAGCTTTTTAGGAAATGCATCAACATAGAGTTCACAGGGAAAAAAACGAAGCCTTCAAAGAAAAGAACACAGTCCCCACAGTCAAACATGGCGGAGGTTCCCTGATGTTTTGGGGTTGCTTTGCTACCTCTTGCACTGGACTGCTTGACCATGTGCATGACTTTATGAAGTCTGAAGACTACCAACAAGTTTTGCAGAATAATGTACGGCCCAGTGTGAGAAAGCTGGGTCTCCCTCAGAGGTCATGGGTCTTCCAGCAGGACAATGACCCAAAACACACTTCAAAAGGCACTAGAAAATGGTTTGAGAGAAAGCACGGGCGACTTCTAAAGTGGCCAACAATGAGTCCAGACCTGAATCCCATAGAACAGTTTGGAGAAGGCACCCTTCAAATGTAAGAGACCTGGAGCAGTTGGCCGAGGAAGAATGGTCTAAAATTCCAGCAGAGCATTGTAAGAAACTCAATGATGGATACCGGAAGCGGTTGTTTGCAGTTATTTTGTCTCATTCACTTATTCATGTTCTCAGCTACGCTACATGTACGTAAAATGCGTAGCTGATTACGTCTACATTACCCCTACTTAATAATATGACTGTTTTCCTCGTAGCAATAATACGATTTGCATCTCTTTTCTTTTTCTTTATTTGTCCCCTAATATGCACTACATTACCACAACAATAATAGTCCTTCTGTTAATGGACCTTCGTCCATTGACAACTTATTTTCTAAATACTTTCAAATAATCATCTGAAATTACTACCAGTGACATTAGCAACAAACAAATCCTAAGTTAGGACACGACAATTTGGGTAAAACATGCTCTAAAAAGAACCTAAACGTCATGTCAATGTCAATATTAAGGTCGTTTTCACAGGTTTAAACCAGAATTACATTCTTTAACTTGAAATACCTTTCTATGGATTTATCTCCCGACTCCCAACATAGTCAGAATCACGCTTGCAACAGGAGAACCGATGTGATTTTCAAAATAAAGTGTGCAAAGGAACAGTTTTTATTTCACATTTTATTTCAGACGACTTCTGGAAAATAGTGCGTAGATAATGAGCTATAGATATTCATTTAGTCATATTGTTAAATTATACATATTATAGATTTGAATGTTTTTTCTTTGTTGTTTTTTTTTAAAGATACATCTCATTTGCAAGGCGTGGCGGCTTTTATTTTGGTGTGGCGGTGCGCCACAATCTTGTGTAGGGAAAACCCTGATCACAGTGGGGAGAACAAGTATTTGATACACTGCTGATTTTGCTGGTTTTCCCACTTGCAAGCCATGTAGAGGTCTGTAATTTGTATCATAAGTTCTCTTCAACTGTGAAATAAGTATTTGATACATTACCAACTAGTAAATATTTCGGCTCTTAGTTCTTTTTTAAGAACCCCTCCTGTTCTCCACTCATTACCGGAAGTAACTGCACCTGTTTGAACTCGTTACCTGTATAAAAGACACCTGTTCACATGCTCAAACAAACAAACTCCAACCTCTCCACAATGGCCAAGACCAAAGAGCTGTGTAAGGACATCAGGGATAAAATATTAGACCTGCACAAGGCTGGGATGGGCTACAGGAAAATAAGCAAGCAGCTTGGTGAGAAGGTAACAACTGTTGGAGCGATTATTAGAAAATGGAAGAAGTTCAAGTTGACGGTCAATATGCCTCGTTCTGGGGCTCCATGCGAGATCTCACCTCGTGGAGCATCACTGATCATGAGGAAGGTGAGGGATCAGCCCAGAACTACACGGCAGGACTTGGTCAATGACCTGAAGAGAGCTGGAACCACAGTCTCGAAGAAAACCATCAGAAACACATTACGCCATCATGGATTAAAATCCTACAGCGCACGCAAGGTCCCGCTGCTGAAGCCAGTCCATGTCCAGACACGTCTGAAGTTTGCCACTGACCATCTGGATGATCCAGAGGAGCAATGGGAGAAGGTCATGTGGTGAGATGAGACCAAAATTCAACTTTTTGGTCTAAACTCGGCTTGTCGTATTTGGAGAAAAAAGAAGGATGATTACAACCCCGAAGAACACCATCCCAACCGTGAAACATAGAGGAGGAAACATCATTTTTTGGGGCTGCTTCTCTGCCAAGGGTACAGGACAACTGCACCTTATTGAGGGGAGGATGGATGGGGCTATGTATCGCCAGATCTTGGCTGACAACCCCCTTCCTTCAGTGAGAGCCCTGAAGATGGGTCGTGGCTGGGTCTTCCAGCATGACAACGACCAAAATCAAACAGCCAATACAGAGTGGCTCCTTAAGAAGCATCTTAAGGTCCTGGAGTGGCCTAGCCAGTCACCAGATCTGAACCCGATAGAAAATCTATGGAGGGAGCTGAAAGTCCGTGTTGCCCGGCAGCAGCCCCGAAACCTGAAGGCTCTAGAGAAGATCTGCATGGAGAAGTGGGCCAAAATCCCACCTAATGTGTGTGCAAACCTTGTCAAGGACTACAGGAAACGTTTGGTATCTGTAATAGCAAACAAAGGTTTCTGTACCAAATATTAAGCTCGATTTTTGCTATGTATCAAATACTTATTTCATGCAATTAAATGCAAATGTATTATTTAAAAATCATACAACGTGACTTTCTGTTTTTTTTTTTTTTTTTTTGTATTAGATTCCTTCCCTCACAGTTGAAGAGAACTTATGATACAAATTACAGACCTCTACATGCTTTGCAAGTGGGGAAAACCAGCAAAATCGGCAGTGTATCAAATACTTGTTCTCCCCAATGTATGTGCCCACCTTCTTAAGATTTGGGTTTGGAAATGTGGCAGGTTTCCACAATAAGTGTCTGCTAAAGGGAAATTGACCAATGGGCTACTTGAAAATGCCTCCTCATTTTATTTATAGTATGGGTTCAGTAGAGTTATTAATTTAACAGTATGTACTGTAGGTAAAATGCCTTATATACAGTAACAATACTGTTAACAAAATAAAGGTAACTGTAATATATGTGTAAATCTTGTTTAATTCCTTTGGTGGTTTTTTTAACAGTGCATACAGAGGTCAGAATCCCACAGAATTCTAACTACAGAATGGTTAATGGTGATAGAATACATTTGCTTGCCCATGTGACCTGCTCATTATACCTTAGTAAGACCGATTGAAAAGAATTACTGCAACTGACCAAGTATGGAAATAGTGGTGAAAAGGATTGTTGCACTGTCTGGGATTGTTTAACCTGATACCCAAATCGTGAGCCAACAGAAACAGTTTGAAAAAGGACAGATTTTTCCAAAAAGATTTACTACACCAATTAGGACAGGATAATGACTGTATCTGTATCACATCACACATTAATGAGTAAATGCACTCCTTTGTCATAACTGACTGTGTATGTTGTAGCATCCATGACAGTCTTTTCAAGGACGCCAACAAGTCATCAGTATTATACACTCGGGCCAGTTTTGTATCATCATTTATCGCGCAGAATACAGCTCCCCACAATATTTTTCAATTTTCTTAGAAGAATAGTTTTTCTTTGTTGTTCCGAGGGCTGACACTGCCCTTGAATCGCAAATTGTGTGGTCCTGCATTCTCTATAAACCCCACATTGTGCTTTGTGTTATTGGATAAGGCATGATGTCCACAGAAATTATGCTTCAAAGACAATATTTTATGATGCCCCTAAGTTATCAGAATTATTATCATCAGAACACATGTGTTTAACTGCAGACACTGTCTCTATCTTAATGTGATTGAACAAAAAGGGATAAAAAAGGTTTTTTTAATGTGTTTTTCACCTTTAAATAATTGCCCGAAGTCTGCTCTGTGTGATCTTAAAAAAAAATTGTTGGAGAGATATAGTAGATGCGAGTCTGCTTCTTTATTACTGTCCTTGTACTAGTTTCCCTGAGTTTTGTACCTCTCCTTAAATGGTTGTATTTTCTGGGCTGCTTCTCAACGTGGTGTGTCAGAAAATATAGAGAGTTCTAATACAGGACTGTCTCAAAAAATTAGAATATTGTGTATTCTAATTTCCTGAGACAGTCCAGTATACACTCCACATTTACGAGAGGCTGTAATTCAGGGGGTGGGCAAATATTTTTCCATAAGCTCATATCAAAAAAATGAAAAGGTTGTTGAGAGTCAAACCATATTGTTAACCTTTTTTGTGTTCAGTATTATTTTAGGGGTTACATGCTATGCGACACAGGACTTTGGGCAAACTATTTCTTTCATCCCGAGAATTTCCGATTCTCTGTTCTGCTGTAGCCCGAGAGTTATACTTTAGAAAAACACGACCAGTTTGTCAGTGCTAAATGTGAAAACAATTTAACAACAACATATGCTCAGTATTGCGAAGTGTCTTTATGTCAGGCTTCTTCAAAATTCAACAGTGTACTTAGTTTTGGGGGGATGTTTTTTCGTCTGAGGATTCAATGTTGGAGGTTCATCGACATCCGCTGCTCACAAATTATGAGAACGGGCTATTGATTAAAGCTTGGGTGAAGGAAAATTAGTACTTGACACCACCGTCCCTATCCCCTTTTATTACTTTAAAGTGCCTGTTACACGAAAAAGCATGTTTATCTCATAATACACGCGGTATTTTATGCTCCTGAATGAAATGTACCGCTTGGATGTGTGTGGAAGCGATCTCTATATTTATGTAGTTTTATCAATCCCACGCCATGAAAATGAGTGACTTCCGGCAACAGTCTTGAGTTGAAAAAGAGGGCGCTGTGACGTGTACGGAGGAAGGAGTCCTCTTCACCATACATCCGTACTGTTGTATGAGACGGACTAAGGATTCAGCTGATTTTGCGGATTAATACGTTTATTTTTCGCATCACGCCAGCTAAACGGCTGCAGAAAAATCTTGCTGTACAAGGGAGAGGCATGTGCGCCTTTTTGGGGTTTCAAAAGGTTCCTATTCACCGGTGTATATTGGCAAAAAAAAAGCCCTACCACTGTGGGACCATTGGACTTACCAGGAAGTGAGTAAACATTGTGTTTTGTATTATGTCAAATACTGGGATCATTTTAATATGTAGGTGGCTTGCATTTTGTGGCTGATATGCTCTTTGCCCCCTCGGCCGACGACTGGCAGCTTGTCGCACAGCCCCCCGCCGGGAAAGCACTATACTCGGTTTTTCCCCTCTTCATGTGCCCAGCGTTCTGTCGAATTTTCCGACCGATCAGAAATTGCAACTTTGAGTTAAAAATAGCCGCAAATACAGCGATTACAAAGTAAACACTACAAACTTTAAATAAAGGACTACTTACATTCGATCACGAATGGACATGTAAAAAGCTCTCCTCATACACATTAGCTGCAAATGTTAGCGGCACAACAACTGCAGCCGCTCGCCTATGTCTCTCTCTGGCTGTTTACGACTTCACCGTGTAGTTAAGCATTATTTTGCCATATTCCTGTTACCCATTTGGCAGCTACACGCTCCTCCGACGTCGGCCGGTTTGTTCACCGGTCATTGTCCAGCTGCTTCCCCGGCGAGCTCTCTTGTCTGTAGTAGCAGAGAAACGAGCTGTAAATTGCTCTCCGCCGGGCGGTTTGCTGATTGGTGAAGACACTCGACAACCCAGTCGTCATGTGAAATGATCCGGGCTAGATATGTGTGATTATCCGCTTTGAAGACTTTGAAACATCACTCATACCTTTTCATTTTTTGTAAAACTTACCATTTCAAGTTAGCGTGACTTAACATTTCAAGTTTGCTTACTGAAAAATGTAACTTTTGCCCCAAAACAAGTTATCAATTAACTTGATAAAATGAGCTACGTCAAGTTACTCCCCTGATCTAATCAACGCAAGAATCCATCCAACAAGATGAGGTAGACCACTGGGAAAGTGCCCCCCCTCCGCTACCTCAGCAGCAGTCCTCACACCAATGGCATCCATAAACTAGCATGCTCAGATTGGATTACTAACTACTAAACATGACAAAAATAAGTCAAAATAAATAAAGCGTGAAGCAGTTGGCATTCACCATGGTTGCATATTTTCAAAACAAGTATCATGCCAAAACAAAGACCAGGATTGCAAAACCATGTCACCACCGTATTTCAGAGGAGAGTGCTGAACCTGTGTGGTAATCTTTTTCTGTACTAGTAGGATTAATTTTTTTTAATTTTTTTTTTTTATATGGTACCACTAATATACAGGACTGTCTCAAAAAATTAGAATATTGTGTATTCTAATTTCCTGAGACAGTCCAGTATAATGCACACACGTAAAAAAAGGAAGAACGCAGATTTTTCAAATCAAAATGTTTCACATAATCTGCCAGCCTTCTTCTTTCCCCTGTGCAATACTTACAAGTACATTGAGACTCTGTAACGACGTGCTGCCTTATGCCTCCGTGCTAGCTAAATGGCAATTTTCACATAGCATTATGATGCACCATTACATACTGTAGGCGTGGTGTGTCAGACAACAGCATCCGCCTGTGGAATGGCCTGTCTTGTTATTCTGCCCCACTGCTGTTAACGTAATGGCAGAACATCATGTCCTCTATTTGGTTTCAACACATTTTATATACAGAACAGAAAGGCCTGTAAAAGGGGCGTTATTCTCTGCCTTAAACATGCTGAGTATAGCCACCAAGACTCATCCCAGAATCTTCAGAGACACACTGCAGCTTGTAAGCATTTTGTTCTAGCTGGACCGTTGGGATATGGAAGTATATTTACCCCTCACATCCTTGGTTGGTTAAATATATTCATAACTTGTTCTAACGATTACATCATCTTCAACACAATACTAGAATGTGTCTTCAGGGAGGGAGGGAAAATAAATAATCCGTGACAGCTCTCAAAGTATTTGATTCCCATATCAATGTGACCTGAACAAAAAAATAGGTCTAGCGAATGTGAAGACTCGGAGCGAAATCTAGCACAGCGCATCTGCTACATCCATGAATTATGGAGCACTCTCGCGGTGCCACTCTCTAATCAGCTTCCTGATTGGGTCGCGGGTGTGTAGTGTAGTGTGGGCATGTGTGTGCTGACATATCCGTTGGCATGCAAATGTCTGGACTAGAATCACAACCACTGGGTGAACACATGCAGTAGTGTGAGCCGCACACACCAATGCTGCGTGCGTGTACAGCTGCATCGCGTCGTAGCCTCGGCCCCGTTCGTTTGCCGACAGCAGGGAAAACAGAATCATTTTTGACCGAGGCCGCTGCTGATGAGGAAAAACACAGATCGGTAATCCACACATTCTCCTGCCAATCAAAGACAGACGTGCCCTGGGAGCAGCGACAGTGCACATACACACTACAGCGGCAGAAAACAGAGCTGTCCAGAGCAAATGCATGCCCACGCTGACTCCATGACTGATTCAGGCGCAGGGGTGTCTGGTTGCGTCTGGCTGGTGTGTGCATGTGTGCACTTGGAGAAAGGATGCCTCTGTCCTCTGGCTGGCTCTCGGCTTTCGCTCTGCTCGGTCTGCTTACTTTACGGTCATCTGTGCATCTCTGTGTCCAGAGGCTTAGGTTCCCTTTTCGCACATTGCAGCGACAAATAAGAATCCAATTAGTTCCTTCCTTCCTCAGTAGCACAAAGCCAACCCAAATCCCTGTGCAAATGCAACATCTAGGGGGAAACAAAGGGTTGGGTGAGGACAATCTGTTGTGTGTTTATTTTTGGTTGAGATGGGCCAGCTCGAGTAAGAAATTGATGAGTTGATGAAGGGACCGAGGAGTGGATTTCGGATGAGGAATCAATGAAGTAACGGCGTAGGAGGTGACGGATGAATGAGAAGGAGGCATAAGTAGTGAAAGAATCAAAAGACGAGGAACAGCAGGACTGGGGAAAGACGGAGGTATTTGAGAGGGGACAAAGAGATGAATTAAACATGCAGGAGCTCAGGTGAAATATCACTCGACCTGTTTTGAGGCTTAAAGTCGACTGAAATGAGATGATTAATGCCTACTGTTTGCAAAGGCTAATAATTCTCTACATCCACGCACCCTGCGGTGCCTGTTTTATACATTTGTGAGGTGACCCTGAGTCTTTGCAGATCCACCCTAGAGACTGACCTTGTAAGATAAGCTTTATCTCAGCCAGTTGGTCTAATGTGAAAGTCAAAGTGTTTATGATTTAACTGAATACCAGTTTTTGAAGTCACTAATAGATGTAAAAGTGTAAAGATTATATGTTTGTAAGTCCTTTTACATTGGAAACAAAAAGATGAGTATTTCTAAAAATCTAACCAAATAACATGTACCCTGCTAATTTGACATTATTCTGTTTGTACATAGGTTACTATTTTTCACAAAGTGTAGCGTCACCCACCACTCTAATTGATTGATTTACTGAGATCTTAATTAACCGGTGCTAAATTGCATGTTCACTCACTAACAGACTGATTGACAGACTGACTCTAATGGCAACAAGTGTAAAGTGGGGGAGTTTAAAAGAAGGTTTTGCACTTAAGCAATTTAGGTTTAGCTGATAGTTTTTTACCATGGGAGAGCATTTGGTTTGAATGAATTAGAACTGATAGTGAGCAAGGTCAGCAAATGGATTGCTTTGGATTAAGTTACTGCGCTACAGAAAATAAATTCATTGCCTTGTTATTTTTTGGGAAGCCAGCAACAGTGTGGTTTACTCAATTTAACTCACCCCAAATCCTGGCAACTGGCTATACTGGACTGTCTCAGAAAATTAGAATACACAATATTCTAATTTTTTGAGACAGTCCTGTATATATACACAGGACTGTCTCAAAAAATTAGAATATTGTGTATTCTAATTTTCTGAGACAGTCCAGTATACTGTGTGTGCCTCTACTGAAACACATTGGTTTAAAAACTTGTGGGGTTGAATGAATGAGCATAAGTGATGATAGAGAAATGTGGTGTTCTTGTTAAAATTTACAAAATGTTTATAAAAGTGGAAGTGCCTCTCATTTTCCTTGTCCTACAATGTAAATGCATGCTGATTTATACATCTACTTTAAACATACTGTTTAAAGATGCAAAATCAGTGCAATTCTCATGTTTGAGTAATCACATTGGCAGACAGATTCCTTGTTGTGACCGGTCCACTTCTACATTTATATTTTTGTGTGCAGAATTAGGTTTGCACCCATTTTAGCGCTTTGCAACATTTACTAAATCTGGCCACAAGTGTTGCATCATCATGCCTTATTTACTCTTGACCTTGGGCTGACTGAAGTATCTGATGCACAAGTCACTGCATTCAACATGGTTTGGAGAATATTAGTAGAATCTTTTATGAAAATAACCAGGGCAAACCTTAAACATGATTGAAAAAGTGACAAATGCAAGTGATACAGTGCATGCAGAAATGGAACTCAGTAGAGTAGGGACATGCACCGCAATTAAACACAGTGGTTGAATGTAAAAAGTACTTATGAAGTAAAAGTACTTCGTTACTGTACATACTGTAAGTGTATTTTTTGTGTATCTGTACTTTACTTGAGTACAAATATGAAGTGATACTTTTTTACTTTTACTTCATTTGGCAGCACATATCTGTATGTTTTACTCAACTACTTTTCAATTTGTCGCCTGCATTACGATGGGGCGCCATTTGTAAAGCAGCACATGCTGAATATTATGACAACATTTTCTCACATTTAGCGCCACACAGTGTTTAAAATGGTGTGAAATTTTTAGAGTCACTTTTTCTTTTTTTTCTTTTCTTTTTTTTTTTTTTTTTCACATTTACAACATTATTCAGCAACTTGAATATTTATTTTTAAATAAGAAGTTGTGGACTTGATTGTTTAAATCCAGAACTAAATATTTAATTTAAATCTCAAATTTATATCCTATATCCTAAATGTTAAATCAGGAAACGGTCGGAACTAAATATTTAGCTTAATATGCAAATTCACATAACTGGAGATCGGAAGTAACAGTAAAAGCTGGTGGAGCAGCTCAGACTGTTTGTTTACGTTGCTTGAAAATGAATAAAACCTACTCAACGGTGGCAGTCTGCTCTTGGACATGAGTCAGTGTGGTAATAACAATATATAGGTAAAATACATATTTAGGAGAAACTATATAAAGAGTATTTTGTGTGCTCCAGCTTTTATTTTGTTACTTCCAGTCTCCAATCATGTGAATTTGCATATTAAGCTAAATATTTAGTTCCAACCGATTCCAGATTTAGCATTCAGGATATAGGATATGAATTTAAGATTTAAATGAAATATTTAGTTCTGGATTTAAACATTCAGGTCCAAAACTTATTTAAAAAATGAATATTTATGTTGCTAAATAATGTTGTAAATGTGCAAAAAAAAGGGACTCTGAAAATTTCACATCACGTTTTGAACACTGTGTGGCGCTAAATCTGAAAAAATGTTGTCGTAATTTTCAGAATGTGCTGCTTTACAAACGGTGCCCCATACATTACACATTACTTTTGTGTTGTTGTTTTTATCTCCACGTGAATTGATAGTTTCGTTTTCATCCCTCTGGCGCAATCAGTTAGCCCTGTGCAACAATATCGTTTTTGAGCCCTAGAGGTAGAAACACGAGTACAAGCGAGATTAGGCAGGTGAACAAGATATTGACCAATAAAAACCAACAGTGAGAGCAGCGCGCCTTCAGATGCGTGTTGCACACTCTTGTACAGTAGGTGCGGCTATGCACCTGACAGTTGTTTGCAATCCTTTAGTTTTGTAGTTATTTTGAGCTTGTTAATCTTCTGTTACAGTGCAGTTAATTTGATTGTTTTTTTCCATTCCGCACAGTTTTAAACAAAATCGAGCAGTCATTTAATTTTCTGGGTCTTTCTTTGAATATTGGCGCAGATCTATATATTTACAGTATATAATAATATCTTCATTTATTTCGCTTGCACTGAAAAAAAACAAAAAAGAAGGAATTTTTTTTAATCATTATCATTTTACACAAAAAATGGGCCGGACAAAAGTATTGGTACCCTCACCTAAATACTTGGTAGCACAACCTTTAGACAAAATAACTGCGAACAACTGCTTCCGGTATCTGTCAATGAGTTTCTTACAATGCTCTGCTGGAATTTTAGACAATTCTTCTTTGGCCAACTGCTCCAGGTCTCTAAGATTTGAAGGGTGCCTTCTCCAAACTGCCATTTTCAGATCTCTCCACAGGTGTTCTATGGGATTCAGATCTGGACTCATTGCTGGCCACTTTAGAAGTCCCCAGTGCTTTCTGTCAAACCATTTTCTAGTGCTTTTTGAAGTATCTTTTGGGTCATTGTCCTGCTGGAACACCCATGACCTCTGAGGGAGACCCAGCTTTCTCATACTGGGCCCTACATTAGGCTGCAAAATTTACTGGTAGTCTTCAGACTTGTCATCCACACAGTCAAGCAGTGTATTGCCAGAGGCAGCAAAGCAACCCCAAAATATCGGGAAACCTCTGCCATGTTTGACTGTGGGGACCGTGTTCTTTTCTTTGAAGGCCTCGTTTTTTCCTGTAACCTCTATGGTGATGCCTTTTCCCAAAAAGCTCTACTTTGGCTCATCTGACCAGAACGACCAGAACCAAAACATGTCTGCCCATGTCAGGTAAGTTTTAGCAAACTCCAGCCTGGCCTTTTTATGTCTCTGGGTCAGAAGTGGGGTCTTCCTGGGTATCCTACCATATAGTCCCTTTTCATTCAGAAGCCGACGAGCTGACGTTGTTGTATCCTCGGACTGCAGGACAGCTTGAAGTTGTTTGGATGTTAGTCGGCCTTCTTTATCCACCATCTGCACAATATATCGTTGAAATCTCTCGTCAAGTTTTCTTTTCCGTCCACATCTAGGGAGGTTAGCCACAGTGCCATGGGCTTTACATTTATTGATGACACTGCATACAGTAGACTCATTCACATCTTTGGAGATGGACTTGTAGCCTTGAGATTGTCCATGCTTCCTCAAAATTTTGCTTCTCAAGTCCTCAGTTCCTTGGTCTTCTTTCTTTTATCCATGCTCAATATGGTACACACAAGTACACAGGATAGAGGTTGAGTCAACTTTAATCCATTTTAACTGGCTGCAACTCTGATTTAGTTATTGCCACCACCTGTTATGTGCCACAGGTAAGTAACAGGTGCTGTTAATTACACAAATTAGAGAAGCATCACATGATTTTTCAAAGGGTGCCAATACAATTGCATGGCCCATTTTTTGAGTTTTGGGTAAAATGATTTTTTCCCCATTCTCTTTTTTGTTTTTTCATTGCAAGTAAAATAAATGAAGATATTACTACCAAAGCATTTGTAATTGCAATCATTTTCTGGGAGAAATTAAGCATTATCTGACAGAATTGCAGAGATGCCAATACTATTGGCTTGCAGTGTATTAAGCATTATTCTTTTAATTGCGTTTTTTTTTTTTTTTTTGCTCTTTAACACAAGGTTACTAGAACTGCTCTATCCAGATTAGTGGAAATGTGTAAATAGTTTCCTTTGACCATTGCTGAAGAAACATCCCCTGGTGACACCTTGCCTGAATGTGCCCTCTGTGGCACATGTTTTATTAGCAACCATCTGCACCCGCTATGCGCGTGTATTGATTCATGTGCAAAAATGGGTGTGGGTGTGTGGTAGGTAACAGTCATTAGTGCAGGAAATGAATAGTTGCTACCATGGTTCACAGGACCCTAATGAGGTGACCGGGCCTTTGGCTCTGCTTACGGCTCCTTGTTTTATACGATCTGTGTGGCTCTCATCATGTGTCCTTAGAACACCCAGGGGCCTCATTAACATTTCACCATTGTTTATTTGGAAGGGAAAAGAAAAGGGAAGGCAAAAGATGAAAGAAACGCCTGTGATCAATTCCTGTCATATGCCCTTTCACAAAGCTCGGTTTGTTCTTGGGATAGTATTCAAAAACACACCTAACTTTCTTGAGGTTTTTTGAAGACTGTGCATCTCGATGCTGTGATCTTTTAATGGAATTGACTAGATCAGGGCCAAATTGCTTCTTGGTGTCATCTAATTATTTTGGGAATGACTGTTTTGCCAATTTAGGGGGAAGCCAACTGTTCTTTGTAAAGATATAAGAATTGCAGTGTGATGAGAGATAATGTCAGATGTGTTTTTTTTATATATTTTTTTTAATTAAAAATAAAGTGTCAATAATGAGTGAGTTGTTGGAATATTTAGTGAAACATTAAAATATGGTTACAGGAGCAATACTTTTAACCCGTGAAGGGTTATGGATTTCAGGACTTTTGGCTGCTTATCATGGCCAATAGAAAAATTTGTTACATGACTATAACATTGGTCTAACGTTTTGGGACTCTCTCTCTTTCAACTCAATGGTAAAAGGTCTCAAAACGTATGACCGCAGGTGTATGTAAACATCCGGACTATAAGGTTATCAAAGACAGAATGTCGGTAACACTTTACAATAAGGGTCCCTTAATTAGCATTAGTTAATGCATTTTTAGACAATAACTCAAGTTTAAGTAACAAGACAATGATTCATTTAATCCCTTATCTAACATTTATTAATATATTAATTAACATGAGTTAACGCATTAATTAATGCATCAGTTAGTGCATTAGTTAATGCATAACCAGACAGTAACTAATAGTTTGGTAGAATTAAAACTATATATAGTCCTATATAGGATGAGGGTTTTATGGTTAGGGTTTGTTAACTTAAGCATTTATCATTATGTGCTACACTTTACAATAAGTGTCTGAAAAACATTCAGTAATGGTTAATAAAGGTTAAGGGGGATGGGGGGGACTTACACATTTATAATTTCTTAGTTAAGGAACACGTGTGCTATACTTTACAATAAGGGTCCAAAAAGCATTCAGTAATGGTTAATAAAGGTTAAGAGGGGGGAACTTAAGCATTTATTATTTCTTAATTAAGAGTTACGTGTGCTACACTTTACAATAAGGGTCCAAAAAACATTCAGTAATGGTTAATTAAGGTTAAGTAATACTTATGAGGTACGTTCACATGAAATACTACCATACTTAAGGTTAGGTTATAATATAATAATACAATACATTACTTAACATTAATTCACATATACATTAGTGCATTAATAAAAAGTATAAATGTTTACTGGTACTAGTAAGTGATTGTTATTTTAAAATGAGAAACATTGCTCTGTGAGTCCTTGGTGCTGCTAACCTAACCTTAAGTATGGTTTTATTTCACGTGAACGTACCTCATAAATATTACTTAACCTTAATTAACCATTACTGAATGTCTTTTGGGCCCTTATTGTAAAGAGTAGCACATGTGTCCCTTAACTAAGAAATTATAAATGCTTAAGTTAACAAACCCAAGTATAACTGTAACTGTCTTGAAACTCTGAATAAGAAAAAAAATTGCAATAAAATAATGCAAACTGGTTCAACTTTAAAGTAGCTGAGATCTGTCATGAGAAAACATCGCTTCAATGATATCTGGCGCCATCTAGCGCCGTGAATGGGGAGAGTAGCTGAGATTCGTCATGACAGAACATCACTTCAATGATACCTGGCACCATCTAGCGTCGTGAATGGGTATAATGTCTAGACCGCGAATATAAGACGACCCCCTATTTTTCATTCTTATTTCAATGCATAAAAACCCGTCTTATATTCGGACCAATACGGTAAGTTACTCTCGAAGTTACCTTGATAATCCAGAAAACCGGCTTCTTAGTACAGGCCACAGGACTGTGAGCTTGTCAACAAGCTGGTCTGATGAAGGGAAATGTTGTCGTGTCATTACTACTACCTTTGAATCAAAACAATTTTTTGTCACCTTTTGGCAGTAAATCTGCTGCCACAAACATTTCGTTGAAGTATGGGACAATCTTTATCGCTTGGGCTCACATTACAATGCCATTTTCTCATTCTCCCCTCTTCTTGTGACTAAGGCTGATTTTATCCAAAGGAGACCTTGTGCTGTCATCCATTGGTAAAAGTTTATTTCAGTACTCCCTCAGTTTAATATGAATGATCCCCATACCCATTAAAAACTATTGATGGGAAAACTCGCCTTCGGCACTCTACATTTGGTTTCTCGAGTTTTCTTGTCAGTGGTACTAAAACCAATGGGAAGATGTATTATTGTACGATGAATAAAAAAATTCACATTTTTGGCTATGATTCCAAAAGGTATACAGTGATACCTTGACATACGATCGCTTCAACACACAATCTTTTCCGACGTAAAATTTGACTCCCCATTTGTTTCTACATCCAACGACATGCTTGAAATACGATGACATGACAGCACCACAGACTGATGCATAGTGGATTTTCTTGTGAGAGAAATCAACACAGGTTCCAAGAAGGTTAGTGCAGGTGGTGAAACAAGGAAAAAAGTTACACTTACCATTTAAATGAAGATGGAAATGATAGAAAAATATGATTGTGCGTGCGCATCAGTGAACTGGCTTAACAATACGGTCATAGAATGTCAACCATCTCGACGGTCCTCCTCTGACCTCCATTCGCTAGTCTTTATAAGTTAAGGTGACGATTATTATTGTGGTAACATCGCCAAAGAAATCGCCAGCTTCGTCAGGTTTTTAATCGTTTAATTTAGAACTTGTGCCGCACAAAACACCTGCTGTCCAACACAGCTGACGCCAACAACAACAGAACATGAAAGAGAAAGTAAAATCTCAACCGCATCTTTCTCTCTCCGTGACGTCAGCCACGCGGTGCATTCAGGTACAGCACGCAAAACACTTCCGCCACATTAGAACCTGATACGTTACATTACAGGAAAAATTATAATTATTATTTTATTATTCCAGTTTTTATGAATAATTTATTTGTTTTGCTATGTGTAATTGCTATTTGTAGTAGTACCAGTAGTATTTATGATGGATTTAGTGTTATCTCGGTTTGTGGAACGAATTAATGGAATTTTTATGTATTTTTATGGGAAAATCCTGCTCAACATACGACCATTTCCACTTACAAAGAAGGTCCTGAAACGTACCATTGTATCTGGGGCGAACACAACACTGCTCATTAACAAGTAGACACACTGGGATTGTGCTTCCTTAGCTGGACATGAAGTCTTAGACTAGTTGGAGAGAATTACACACAGATTGCAATATCAGTGTAAGCTTAAAACCAACATATGACATACCGTATGAATTGTACAGGATGTACTTTTGCCTGTCTTCCTTTTTACAGGCTGAATGAGTGTCAAGATGCCACTCAGGTTGTTGTTGTTTTTCTTGTGGGCACTTACTTTGAAGTCTTACTCCTCCATCATTTGTGAACCGATCCTCTTTATACTTAGTAGACATACAGCATGGACCAGTATGTATCAATCCTTGGAGTTCAATTTTTATTTTTTTTGTATCAGTGCTGATTAATTAATTGTGGAATTACTGTGCTTGTAGGTTCCCAGTTAGCCAGTAGAGGGCAATGCGAACTTAGAAATGTTAAAAAGTTGTTTTCATGGCCGTGGCTCGAGGTCGTTTAAAGGATAAAGCATAGACTTCATAATTCTATTGACGGGTCACATCCGTCAGCCACTGCGCAACGCCTTCAAGTAGGGGGCTGTCCTACAGTCCACTTCAGTTATTCGCAGTCGGTCGCAGCTAGTCAACACATGCAGGAATCCAGCGCCGGATTTAAGTTGAAGAACGAAAGCTGTACCGCATACAAACAGGAAGGATTGTCTCAGGTGTGATTTGTTCGAGGATTCAAATTATTATATTTTTTGTACCATGTATGCATTTTGAAACGTGAAAAACATCAATGGTAGAAATTAGCCACTACAGCATTATACTTCACAATATTTACAGAAAATAACTGCTAATTACATGTTTTGTTTTTTGCTTTTAACCAAGAATCGAGACTATTTTACGTCCATATATAGAATTTACGGATTTAAGCATTTATTCACAAGAATTTTACCCGGTAAAAGCTGTTTGTTTACATATAGCGGCCGCTAATTTCCTTACTGACTAGCCTCATAGTTGGCAATATTTATGTAAAATAAATGCTACCTGCGCATTTTTTTTTTTTTTTTTTTTTTTTTTTTTTTGCTTTTAACCATGAATCCAGACTTTTTTACATCCATATCTATAACGAATTCAGGGATTTCAGCATTTATTCACAAGTATTTTCACCGGAAAAGCTCTGTTTACATTTGGCGGCCACCACATTGACGGAGTAGCATCGTACTTCGACATATTTATGTAAAATAAATGCTAACTGCACTTTTTTTTTTTTTGCTTTTAACTAAGAACCGAGACTGTTTTACGTCCATATCCATAAATTCCGGGATTTAAGCATTTATTGACAAGAATTTTCACTGGAAAAGCTCTGTTTACATATGGCGGTCACCACATTGACTGACAGACTAGCATCATACTTCGACATATTTACGTAAAAATCAATGCTAACTGCACGTTTTTTGTTTTTTTGTTTTTCACTTTTAACCAAGAATCGAGACTGTTTTACGTACATCTCTATAAAGAATTCAGGGATTTAAGCCTTTATTCAAAAGTATTTTCAACGGAAAAAGCTCTTAGTCTGTGTTTCCACTCGGTCAGCTTTAACTGAGATAGGCCCTTTATGAATCGGCCCCGCGCCCCGTCAATACATTATGAAGTCTATGGATAAAGCTAGAAACAAAAGTGCTAAATAAAACAATGGCTCCAGAATACGCTGCTACGGAGCCATTTTTTGAACGTATAGCAAAAGAAAAAGACCACGTTGGAGCACCTTATCTCGCTTCTCAGTCCCGACAGTGATTTCCAGACTTGATGGGATATACCGGTGAATCTACAATACTTTTGCAGGTGGAATTAAAGAATTGAATTTGTGTCAGATAAAATGTGACAAAACAATTTACATACATAGTCTCCAATGCTCAATCAGTATAATTTTAAAGATTTACTTTAGTTGGAAACAATTTCTTTCTGTGTGAAAAGTGCAGTAGTGGACAGCAGAAAGAAAAATGGTTCACTTGTCTCCGTGCATGTCTTTTGATGTAAATATCCCATATTACAATGTGTAAACCTGCAACTTATATGTGACTTATATGTGAAAAAATATATTTTCTTATAAAATTTGGTGGATGCATCTTATGCCTTGTGGAAGGGAGAAGCATATAAAAAGAAGCCATCTCAATAAATACACTGCACTGCATCCGTTAACACTTAAATTCTAAAACATTCTGAGAAAGATGTATTTTTTACCTAGAAATATTTACACGCATCACAAACTGAAAATCCAGCACCAGCATTCATTTTCAATTACGTTCCTGGATCTTTTATGAATGCAAGGCCATTATCTTCGCTGGTTTTAGCTCCATTTGATCTCCACCAGTCCCTGATGAAAATGTCTGGCCCTTCAGCTGCTAAACACTTCACTGTGTTTGCCTGCAAGGTGCTAATTTTCTCTGTCATGCTTGGAAGGCAGCGGAAATTTGCGGGTCACAAAAAACCAAAACCAACTCAAGAGTTCAGATGTCCGCAAGGCTCTTTTTAATCATTCTGCACCGATCGTTAAATCTTTCTCCTTTGGCTATATTTCTTAAAAAATTGTTGGAATACTCACACACACACACACACACACACACACACATATGTATATATAAGAAGCCATTATGATGCTTCAAGCTGCATTTGCATTAACTTGAAAAGTTTTTGCACTCAACTGAATTCTTCATTCATGGTTCTCCAGTCATGTTTGGCAAAGTTTTAAACCACCTTGTTATCTTAGGCATGCTGTTCTGCAAATGAAGTGCATTGTCAGATGGAATCATGGGCTCACTGCCCCCAATCATCGTTTGAGGGTCACTTTGGGAAAAACAGAACCGATTGTAATGATCAGTGCTGAAAGGGGGTAGACGGGATGGGCTAACATTGTGATATTTTCCTATTTAGGGAAAGACAAGAAATCAAGAAAATTCATTGCGGGGATGTGAACAAAACGGGAAAAACAGGACAGTAATTTTGCTAATAACCACGGGACGGAACCAAAAGACAATTTTCCTTCAGACTCTTTAGTTTTTGTTTTCTTTAGTTTTTAAATAAATGTTGCATAATTGCCTGAGTCAATTAAAATAAAATCAGGTCATCAATGTCTTTTTGGAACAACACTAATACCCCAATGTTATCTAGGATCAGCAAAGACTTGTTTGAAATTCAGGGGCCGTTTACATGGTTACACTCCGAGAATACGACACATTTCATATTTGCGTTTACATGGTTCTGTCTTGATTACGCCTCCATTTGAACGATAATGCAATTCTGCGTGAAAACAATGTTGTCTTCAGGCTAGGCCCTAGGGGGCAGTGCAGTTTTACAAGGCAACAGACAATGATGCACTTCCTTGACAACAACCTCCAACAGCGCCCATCGAAGCAATGGCGTCCACGTTTTTTTCTTTTGCTTCAAAAGGCACATAAACGCGAACATAAAACATACACGTGACAATTTGATTACGATTCATAAAGGTTCAAAAACTATGTTTTTCCCTCATAAATTTATGGCAGCCGCTCGTAACAGAACGAAACTCAAGACATGTCTGCTGCCCGGTCACCGTTAACGGGCGCACGCACGTTATGATGGATACGCGCGACCACTGGGTTAATTGCAATGTTTGTTTACCACTTTTCATCTTAATGCGAAGAAAGAGGAAATGACAATTGGCCAGCCATTATATTTACGTCATCAGCCTTTGCGCTATGACCGGGGAATTAAATGGCTGCTTTCATACATTACACGTCCCGGTGAAGTCCCAGACATTATTCTAGGACGCGACCAGGTTAATGTCCGTGTCATCTCCTTTCAGTTGACCCGAGAAATTGCTTCTATCTATCATATGTTAGATGGGATTCACGTATGACTAGGTGAAATTAGACACACTCAAGTAGAAAACCTTGGTGTCAGGATTAGTGATGAGACAGCATAGAATAGGATGCTAGCATACTCACACTCACAAGGGATTTACACAAATACTGGGTTCTAGAGCATATGGCGGATTTGTGTACACTCGACCTCCTGTTTGTCCCTAATAGTAGATAAATGGAAATAGTGTATGAATGAGATGTTTACTCAGCTAAACCTACCACTTATGTCCGAAAATTATGTCCCTGGTGCCAAATTCACTGGTAAAGATGTGGAAGAACATACAAATGTTCAGTTAAAGAGATGCGTTGAGTGTCGAGGGCTGAAAAAGAAGGGAAAAAGTCGACCTGATCATGAGTTAGCTTTTTTTATCGACACCTTTATCTTGTGTGCATTGCCTTGCGCTATTGACAATGACATTCTCCTGTTTCAACAATCTATTCTTTATCACCATATGCCCTGTCCTTATATATATATTATATCCTCTGGTTGTCTTAAGTCTCTGACCGTTCTTGGGGGCAATTTACATTGCTATTTTTGTATAGCGATCGCAAATGCTACTCGGTTACAGCCAACGAACACTTTTAATTTTTTCATTAATAACAAATCTTAATTCTATAGTTTATTTACACTTCCCCCTTACCTTTTGTGTTGTAAAAAAACAATTTAAGTAACAGTGGCAGTCAGATACAATTTAAATTTTTTTCAGGTCATGCATTGTCAGAGAGAAGCAGCACGACAAAACGCTATACAAAAAAATAAGTAAAAATATCAAAATGGCTTACCCTCTTCGTCCTCTGTATGACTATGGCCCCGAACAAAATGTTTACTGCATATGAAATAAGAATGGCTTCACCTTGCTGACGTTAAACTGGTCTTTTGGATGTCCGCGAAAGTTTATCCATTCTTCACATTTTTCCTCTGAGTTTTTGGTTTCGGAAAACGTATGAAGAAAACATCTTTCATATGTTGTATTGTATAGGGTTGTTTCTACAAGTTCTATAGCAGCAGTGTTTGATCAGCATGTTCTTTTTTGAAAGATTACTGGAAAAAAATAGCAGAAATAACATGGATTGTATGCAAGGGCGTGTCTATAATGTCCCACTTCTGCGTTACGATGGCGACCTCAAGGTCTAAATATAGCATTCGTGCGGTACGCTATTGGACACTCAGATCTCCCTTCTCCGTGTCAAGCAGCTGAACCGGACAGATTAAAAAAAAAAAAAGAATACAAAACGTTTAATTATGAGTAGGTGGTTAAATGATTAAACGACTAGTCGCGCACATCCCTATTTTATATGGCCTTGCATAAACCAAGTTGCTACCCAAAAATTTGGTCATTAAAAAGGCTATTGGCTGAATATTAAACTAGCCATTGACATGGAACAATAATGCTGCAATTTTCCATGACTTTTAGAGCTCACACTGCATAATGAAATGGCATGAGACGAAACTACTGTATACAGTGTTAATCTTCATGGTCTTATACCCTTAGGAGAAATCTGCACTCTGTTGCAATTTCCATAGAGATTCCAATGGGCATAGATGAGAATGTTGTGTGTTTCTGATATTCTCCTGTTTGGCACAGGACCATTTGGGCTCTCAGTGCCCACTTCTTTTGTGTTGGCGGAGGCTTTGTTTGTATGCATATGCAACCATAGCTCTGAAAAAACAAGCACAAAAAAGACAGTAAAGCCTCCCGTCTGTAAATCAAGCTCAGTGCCAGGTGACAGCCAGTGCCGGTATCCAGAGGATGTGTTGTTTCGAACGTTGCTTGGATTGTGTTTTTGAATGGCTGACAGTGCATTAAAACAAGAAAGAAAAAAAGCAGGGTCAGATTGTTTAGAAAGAGTTGACAGTTTTCATTTTTACAGTTTAAAGTTAGTTTTTTTCTGTTGAATTAAGGGTGAGTGTCATAAAGATGCTTTATTTTAGTTCCACAGATTTATTCTAACTAACAACATAAAAACATATTTGGTAACTGCTGTGCTATTGATTAACATCCTTAACTGTTTTCTGCAGATGGTATATTTCCTGCGTCCAAAAAAATGTGCCTTCGTCGATAGCTAATGCAAAAACGGTATTCAACTCAACTCATGAATGGGCAATTAAATGTTCATTTGCACAAACCCCTTATTTAATAAAAATGTCGAATGTGAATAAAAATCGCAAATGGATTTCCAGTCAACTACTTAATGATACATAATGAGTAATAATTATGGCTAATACACCATCTGGTTGTTTTAAGGAAATAACTCCTGGTAAATAAAACATTTTATTCATTTTTTATTTTGGCAAATATGACAAGAACTACGGAACCAGATGGATTTACCACTATCAGAACTGACAAAAAATAGTGCATATGAAACATAACAAAATACTGTAGTCAATTTTTGTTGGTTCATAATCCAATTTTCAATAGATGACTTTGCTCTTATGTGCTCCTATAACAAGGGTGTAGGTTTAGTTTCAATATTGGTAGGGACGATATAACAGCATAACCTGCATGTACACTTTTTGCTTGGGACGGGACATTCATAAACAGATTCGGTGAACAGCAGTCAGGGCTACATTTCTCACCAATAAGAAGCTATCTAATTAATAGGCTAAAAAAATAATGCAAAATAAATCTACAGTATATTGATTTACAATAACTTTCACACTGCAAATTTACAACATCTTAATCTGATAATTTTTCTTAAATCAAGTCGAATAATTTTCTTTATCTTTATTTGAGTGTTAAAGGCTAGTTAACAGATTAATGCGTCAGATTCTTCCAATTTTAGTAAATACCAATATTTGTTGTCATTAAGCCCATACATCCAAAAGTTGGTCATTTTTCACCTAAATCAAAGAAAACAATGCTTTTAAATAATGTTTTGAACAATATTTTTTTTTTAATTAATAAAATTTCTGACAAACTAGTTTAGGAATAAATATACTAACTTTGCGCTTAAAATAAGTCTTAAGCTTATTGTCAGCTAGCTATTTTTCTTATTTTAAGAAATCTGAGTAATAATTACTTTATTTCTAGTAGATATACACTGGAAACAAGGGGATTTAAGTTTTTTTTTTTTTTTTTCCCCCAGTTTTAAGGAGGTGGGTTTTTGCCGTGCATATATATTGCTTCAAGTGATACATCGTTAACATACAAAAGAAATAAAGATGTGTTAATCATCTCTTAACTATCCAGGAATGGTTGAAAAAAAAGATAAACATCAACCACTCAAAATTGTCTCTCTAAATAAATTAAATATCACAAACAACTTCTTAGTCAGGGAATAACAAAAATAGATAAATATTGAGCCTTATTTCAGGTAAAACCAGAGGTTGCGCTAGACTTTTTCGTTGTCTGTCATTTTGACCGACAGGGTCATAAAAATCCGGTCATAATCTACTTTTACCCGTCACTTAAATTTTTAAAATGACTAGATCTTGATGCAGTCACTATATGTATATACACAATAATACAATAATACTTTATAATATAAAGTAACTAACATTAGTGCAGTCATGGATTAGAGTAAGCAGGCCAGTGCTGTGTTTCCATATATATTTTTATTATATTATGTATATACAGGATATATATACACACATATATATATATATATATATATATATATATATATATATATATATATATATATATATCCCCCCCACCCAAGTGGGACCTTCCATGATCCTAATACATTTAATAATAATAAATTATTATATAATTCCATTATATATATATATATATTTTTTTTTTTTTTAATTTATTATTATTATTAAATAAAAATGCACGTTGATACGACGCACATAAAGGCAACTTCCAATTTTTTAAAAAAATCGTTAGAAAGTTGTATGCACTTACAATCCGCTAGCTTCTTGTTTCCTGTTGTCTTCCGAAATACACCTGGGTGACGGCACGTCAAGTGTTCGTTCATAGCCGACGTGCTACCGTGGTATGCGAGCTCAGCTTAGCAAAAAGAGTACACACAGTGGTGGCACCCTCCATATTTTCCTTGAAATAATTTCAGGCTCTGGCTAGTCTGGTCCGCTTTTTTGGCTTTATGCCGCTTTCACTGTGTTACCAATTCTGCCCTTCTTGGTAATTGGCGGCGTTTTCAACTGCTCGCCGCAATGAGGAGTGAACCGGCGATTCACTTGATTCGTTGTCATCCTTCACTGCATCAGTCCCTCTTTTTTCACCTCTTTTATCAACACCATCGTCGTTTTGGGGCTTTTTGAAGAAACTTCGGACACTCAGTTGCCTTGACATTTTTCCGAGTAAGGCCAGCGACGTCATGCATCAAGAGAGACAATAGATAATTAATATGCTCACTCGCCACCCTGTGGTCTGGGGTGTGAATTGCAACCTGTCAAAATGACAGATGGACTTCAGTTTTTTCCGTCACCGTTGTAAAAAACCGGTCAGCGACGGAAAATATTCGGTTAACGCGACCCCTGGGTAAAACACTACTGCTTTTTTCCATTAGCACAGCCACACTCAACAAAAAAATGAAAGCTGCTTTAGGTTGCTTTAAGAGCACATAAATAAAATATAAATGAAAACTGGGGCGAAAGGGGTTAACCTTGGTTCATTACATTTCTTACATTAATTAACATTAACAGTAGAAAACATACGGGAGGATATTTCCATTAGAGCCGCTTCCTCCTCGAGTTCGAGAAATTCACACAGATTAATGTTATGCTAACTCTGATACAGAACGGGCCTTCAGTAGCAAAATTAGTGGTGTATTCGCCACCTCCACAACATTGATGTATTTTTACATTACTTACAGTGGCTGCTGCTAGCAGGAAAAAAACTTCTAATATCCCTGGTATTCCAAGGGGTTGGGGGAAGGTAGGTGAATGCATTTGTGTGCGTTTGTGGGGTGTGGGGGACTGGCACATTCAGCAAAAGAAAAAGGGTCAATGCAAGTCTGAACATAACGAAAGTACTGTAATTCACTTAATAATAGTAGGGTCAATTCTGTCCTTACAACATATGGGAAGACAATCTAAATTGTCTATATAACTGACGTAATTACAGTGGGGCTGTCGTTGGGCAACACGGACTTTCAACTCCCTCCTTACCCCTTGGCGTCAAAATGATAATAAGAACGATGAGCAAAAATCCCAGAACCACACAGGGGGACCTAGTGAATGACCTACAGAGAGCTGGGACCATAGTAACAAAGGCTACCATCAGTAAGACAATGCGCCGCCAGGGACTCGAATCCTGCACTGACATTCTGTCTCTCATGGTTGAGGTTTACCCATGTTGACAATTACAGGCCTCTCTAATATTTTCAAGTGGGATAACTTGCACAATTAGTGGTTGACTAAATACTTATTTGCCCCACTGTATATAATGCAAATAAGGTTGCTTCAAAGTTGGTGGGGACAATTCGAGAGTCCTGAACAGTTGGTTGTGTTATGTCCCTACCGTCCCTATGCAAACCTACGCCCTTGTCCTATAATAACAGAAAGTCAGATAGCCATGTGTTTTTGGCACTTGGAACATTTCTCACTTGGTGTTGTGTACTGTTTATTTATATACAGGACTTTCATTACGTGGGCGCCAATGGAAGCCAAGTCCACACCAAAATGCCATACCGGCAAAATGTAGTGAAAATATTTCGGTCATGCACCAATTGCATTTGTACTTTTTTTCCAACATAGATTTTTCCATGCAAGATGTTGTCTGTGTATGCTCTGCAAGTGGTTGGCAACCAGTTGAGGGTGACTCCAGTTTCTCACCTGAAATCAGATGGAATAGGCTGGAGACCACCCTTGACTCTATTGAAGACAAGGGGCAAAGAAAATGAAAATTCATAGAAAGTCAATTGTAAGATCTTGATTGAAAAATCTCGTTATACCTCACAGTGGCCTCCAGATAGCTGTTCAAACATTTTCCACACAAACCCAGTCCATTCTGCCTATCAGATGAGAAACCCAACTCAAGTGGAACTCAGCAGTCTTGAGGGAAGGAAATATTTTTTGTGGGATGTGCTGGAAGGAGTTGGGTAAGAAACACGTTCTCCTTCTTTTTGTACTGCTTCGCTTTGGGAGGAGGATGGTAGCAATTACCAGAGCCAGCAGCTGAGAGAGATCCAAACCTCAAGTACATCAATCAGTATTACACCAGTGCCACTGTGCACGTGTGAACTGTGGTGATTATGTGAAAGAGCACCCCTGAGTGGTGGTTCACTGCATAACACCCAACGAATTAGAATAAGAATACATGCACAATTTGCCCCTTGGATGCGAAATTTGAATGGTGTGCTTTTGTCTTTTCAAAATTAATGTTCACTGCCTAATTGCTACGTTCATTAGCCAGAGAACAATAATGTGAAAAAAAAAAATTAAAAAAAGAAAAAAAAAAAAAAAAAACACCACCCTGATTTAATTTCCATGGGTGATGAGACAGAAAAAGAGGCAATATGCATGCTGCGTGTCATTTGGTTCATGTTGGACTGCATAAAAAGCAGAAGCAATTTAGGTTAATGTGGAGTGAAGAAAAGAGATGTTGCAAAATTGCAGGGTTAATTTAAAGTGAAGATTCATGACATTTTTTTTTTGTTCAGCAAACTCGACGGAAACATATTATTACTTCTATTGTTGGGCGTTCGACTTTATTGCAGCAATTTATCATACTTTTTATTGTTCTCTCCTTAATGAGAAATTATCCATTGTTTGTTCTGGTAACCACTAGGCTAAGCCTCATCGGCTGTGACATTGCCAGTGATGGCAATTCAACTATTTTTTTTTTTCAATGCTTTCTAATTGAATTCTCTGAAAGAAAGATGACGGTGTTTCTGTGATGGTGTTTGGCCTGTAAAATATTCTCATTTCAAATGATAGTTGAAATATAATTGTAAAATGTACAGTACATTAGCTACAATCACGACACTAATCAAATAAACACATCTTCTGGATTCTTATAAACCAGGGGTTTTATAAACCAGAGCTAATCTAGTTTAGTTTATTCACACATCATTCAAAGTATACAATATATGGTACAGATAGGTTTCCGAGGTACTTCTGTTTACTTCTGCTCGTAATTTCCGTTTTAGAATTTCCCCATCCAAAATAACAGTGGAGCTGGAGTAACGTTACTCATCAAAATCCCTTGAAAAAGACAATTTGGAAATACAGCATCCATCTGCCATCATCACGACAGGGGAGGAAAACATGTTCATGAAGGCAGATGTGGAACCAAGCTCGTACCACCGCAAAGACCGGTGTTTTTGTAGCCATGTTACCGCTGTGTTATGGAAGGTATGTTTTTCCTATCCCTGCGTTTTAATGTGTCCGGTGCTCAAAAATACTAAAGCTAAAATCTTGCGCATGAAACGACTTGTTACCTTTGATATTGTTATTACGATGATGATTGTAACTACGATGATCTTTAATATTATCTACAACTACTGTAGCTGCAACACATGCTATCTGCTGCTAGCCTGTTGCTAATCAGTACGTGTAGTATGGCACAATTGTGTCAACGCATAAATGCAAGTATCACAAGTTTTTTTGTTCGTTTGTTTACAGGTGGAAAACGCTGTCAGGCAAGGGAAGATAAGTTGATGTGCCTCACAGCAACACTTACTGTACGTTGATGGACATATATCGAGACTACGTCGTTCTACCCTTGTGCGGCCGAGAGGCTGGGGCTGGAGGCAGTGGCTCGCCTCGCGGTGGACCATCAGCTCGATCCCGAGATCCAACTACGAGCTTTTAACCAAGGACGGCGGGAGAAAGCCCGTCCGGAGGTCGTAATGTCTGGTGAAAGTTTGGCGAGGCTCCAGACCTCGGCTTTCTGGTATCACGTTCTCGTATGCTATTTTTCCAATAATTTTGTAAATTGTGATTTATTGACCTGTTTTGCACATGCATCAATTGTTTTAAATAAAACAACAAATGGAATCATGCTGTCCGAATGTTTTATTGTGATCAATATCTGCAATAAAAAAGAATAACATACTACTTTTGTTTATATGTACATACCTAGTAGTATTTCCTTGTAACAAAAAAATCCAGGTCAGCCCTTCTGCATTCAGAAAATGGAAGATAATTTGTAATTTCACCTCATTTTGGTCACTCAAGTGGCTGGCGTATCAATCTATACCTCACATCAACACAGGCAGACAAGTTGTTATAATTTTTTCCACGAAAGATCAACGAAGTGATAAGAACAAACATACAATCTCATCTACGTCGTGCTGAATCAATTTTTGGAGATTACCTGGGTTCCTCTGGCTTGACTTAGTAGTTTGAACTTTGTCAACACATTGCTTACTTCAATCGCAATTCATGTTGTTTTTTTCTAAACCGGAAGTTCGGAGCAGACATTTTCCAAGTTGGTGCCGCCTATATTTTGCTCAGGAAACTTGTCTATATACAAACAGATACAGTACCGTATTTTCGCGACCATAGGGCACACTGTATTAAAAGGCGCAGGCTCATTTTCGAGTGATATTTTTGTATTTAACACACACACACACAAGGCTAATGAAAAACACGCTAGCATGCAAGCTAGCATATGTTTTGTAGGCAGTGGGAGCAAAACAGAGTTAAATTTTACTTCATTAAAGAATTTTACAAAGTACTCGCACCAATCTTAATCAATCCACAGACCCGCTGTCATCTCCTGTTTTCACGTGCACACCCAAGGCGCGCTATTTTCAGCTTGGGAGCGTCATGAAGCACGCCCTCACCTCCCGGGCTGGGCTGTCCTCATCTTCTGTATCCGAATTGAACAGCTGGGGCTAAGTCTCCATCAAACATGGCATATTTCCTTCCCAATGTTGTTTAGCTTAACGCACACACTCGAACATTATAGCTACTAGGGGCACGCCTCCTATCTCACGTAACCTTCTCCCTTTAAGGTTCTCATGTCGCTCTCACTTATGTCCGCCTTTTCAAAACTTAAACTTTAAAAACAATAGGCGCACCACATTATTAGGTGCACAGTCCATTTTGGAGATTTTTCTTTTTTTTTTACTTTTAGGTGTGCCTTATGGTCGTGAAAATACTGTATATGTTTATACAATTAGATGTGCAAAAAAATACTCCAAGGAAGCTTTTTAAGGCTTTAGAGCTCACCAACATGGTGCACAAGGTAGACTCCAAGAACCACAATAGGCCTAATAGCTTACCACTGATATGATTTTGTAGGAGTAGGAATGGTGTAGAAGTCACCATTTGAAAATTAAGCCATAAGTGTTAACCAGCCATAAAATGCCCAACGAAGAGAAAAAAAACATACATAAGTCGCACCTTGGGGGACATTTACTTGATAAAATCCAACACATAGAACAGATCTGCCATCTTGAAAGGCAATTTAATATAAAAATACAATAGAGAACAACATGCTGAATAAGTGTACATTGCATGAACAACGAAATGCGAATATACTGTCTTCAGCAGTCCTGGCTATAGACCCTACTCACCAACGTCACAGAATGACGTGTCGCTGTATCCGGCCGCCATATTGTCCGTCATTGTTTATCCGTATTCTCAATGGTTTCATTTTGTCGTACAATTTATAGTGCATTTCATGAAAGCCCCTTTGCTTTCAGACGCCGTAAACTCATTGTATGCGTTGCATAAAAGGCGTTATGTGGAAAAGCTTCAGTCTATCCATTCGCCAGATCCATATTTGATGCCTAAATCGATATTTTTCGACCCGCTGTCTTCGCCCTCTCTGCCTGACATCTGCTACCCTGATATCTACAACTATCTTGTCCAAACAAAATCAGCCTATTCACACGAAAGTTTGAAAAACTTTAAGAGCAGCACTCTAAGCAACATTACCCCGTGAGACCCTTTAGTTCCAATTTTCTAAAATGGCGACAATCAATAAAAAAAAAAAAAAAAAGTTGACTGCGATGGCCGACGCTTCAAGGATAAGTGGATATTGGACTATTTCTTCAATAAAACACACAACAACTGTGTCTGCCTCATTTGCAAAGAGACAGTCGCTGTTTTCAAAGAGTTCGATGTGACGCGATAATGATATTACCGAACAAGACACGCTGACATGTACGACAACATTACAGGGAAGATACGCAGCGAGAAATTATAGCAACTTGAAGCTAGTTTAATTTCACAGCAGCAGTATTTCGCAAGAGCCCGAGTGTCGAAAGAGAACGCCACAAAGACGAGACTGTTGAAATTATGAATTAAAAAAAAAATAATAAAGCAAATGTGACACACATAAGGGCTTGCTAAAATGTGTTTAAATATATTGCTCTATGTAAATCAGCCAAGGTAGCCCCTCGCATTTTTACCACACCAAATCTGGCCGCCTTAGGTTTGGACACACCTGTTTAACTGATGATCCGTAGACGAGGCCAGCTTCTTTCACTTGGTACCAGCTAAATATTATTCAAAATGTAATGATGGTGGAAGAAATAAGCATCTTGAATTTGAAACTGTATGTTGTCGGCGATTAGCCTCGCAATGATCTTAATTGTGGTTGTCAGCCCAAAACCCTCTAAATATATATTAAATGCATCTTACCAGATATAAAATGACTACTACATAATCTGTGGTAATCGTTTAGAGGCCAGTTTTCTCGTCGAATTGCAGCAGTCCATCTCGCTCTCCTCTCCGGGTCTCTCGGAATACGGTAGAACTTCAAGTCTCTCTGTCTATCTTCTCTGTTATTGCAACCAACCGCCACACACGCCTTCACCATTTTGATTATTAATGTTAACGAGCAGAAAAACACGCCATAATAGGAGGAATTTACGTAGCGGTAATGCGTCAACACGACGAGTTGACGGACAATATGGCGCGGAGGCGTGGTTGTGACGTCATTTGAGTAGGGTCTATACAGCGAGCTAAACTCCCAAATGACGATGGTTGACGTCCGTATAATTTGCGGAATCAATTTCGTCGTCGATACCAAACAGGTTCACATCAACGTAAATAAATGATAATTTGGTGCTGTTACAGCAATGACACAAACGGTTAGCATGTGTTCGCTAGCATTAGCACATCGTTCAAATAACCACACAACTGGCTTTAAGTGTCCGATCGCGGGTGGAAAACACACAACAACAACAGAAAAGATGATACACACAGGCGTTGCCTCTGTGGAGATATTTTACAAGCATAAACAATGAACGTAGGTTCGCAGCTTTGTTTCTCTCTCGCTAACTCGCCCACTCACTCAAGCTGCGTAGCTGTCTGTCTTCTTCTGGCGTGTGAGTGGTCTTCTTCACGTAAATAAGTGCAAGTGCGCCCTCACGTTGGCGTGAAAGCGCCACAAACTAAAAGCATGCATTTCAATATAAAAAATTCAATAATACAATTGAACACACATTGCCAAAGGCAGAACGCGAACGTGGCCATAGCTATGAAGAGTTATTCAGATAACTATAGCATAAAGAAGTTGCTTACAAGTTTACCAAACCATCAGTGTCACTCCAAAACACCAAAATAACATGTGAAATGATATCATGTGTTATAATTTCACACATGAGTTGCTCCTGAATATAAGTCGCACCCCTAGCCAAACTATGAAAAAAAATGTGACTTATAGTCAGAAAAATATGTTTGTTTGTTTGTTTGTTTTTTTTCCCAGAAGTATGCATCTCGCTGGTGGCTCTCCACATTTATAACTAGCCAAGAAATAGTTCTCGGTTTCAAAATTTTTGGTGACCTGTTTAGACAATTTCTAACTTACTCATCCTGTTCATGTTTCACTGTATCTCTACCTGATACTCTTGTCCCCAGAATAGCCAAAAGGTGAGAGGAAACAATCCTCCATCCCCGATTATTTCTCTGCTCTTGAAGTTTGGTTACTAAGCATTCATGCATAGCAAAGCGATAAAACACGTTAAAGCCAACTGTTTATTCTTTGTGTCTCCAAGGTAGAGTATGAAAATAAAAGCCTGATTGTTGTGCGAGGATTTATGCATTGTATGCAGGTCACATCTCAAGGCCAAGTTGGAGGGAGATGAAAGGGAGAGGTGTAGCGTTCCGTCCTATGACCAATGATTGGTAGATACAAAGCATCACTGGTGGTAAACAAATAGGGCTCCTTTGGGGTGAAAGGATTTGGGAATGTGTTATCAGCAAAAGCCTGTGCTCTCTGTACTGTGTGGAAACAAGAACATCCACGATGTAGCGACTCATTCATCTTAAGCTGTCCTGGAAGCTAATATGATGCTGCAAATGTTTTCCACCTTTCACCTTTGTACCTCCTTGTAAAGGACATCCATCTCCTCTGGCTCTGGCAGGGCAGACTCATCATCCATTAAAAAAGTGTCACTGGCAATAAAGGGGGTTGCACTGCTTTTAAAAGGTAATCGACAAGCCGATTTGATCGGTGGAGTCCAGCCACTGCCTGCCTCACTCACCATGGCAAGTCTTATCTGTGTTGAACATGTCGAGTGTTCCAATAGACCTTATAAAAAGTATCTCCAGTTGTCTGTCGGCACACAATATTATCTTCCGGCAGAAAAAAAAAAGTTGTCAATCTTTTTGTCGAACGTGGAATGCATGCAAACTTAACATTAGCCATATTAAATTCTGCAACCTCTTAAGGACGGGCATGAGACTTAGGATAACACTGAGGTCGAGGTCGTGAATAATGCTACTGGTACCACTGGACACTGTGTATAGAACAATGTAACGATTAAGAATTTAAAGCACCAATTTCATGATGATATTGATTAGTTGGACAATGACACAATATTTGACGATTTTGCAGTCTGCCTTGATTTGATTCACTTCAAAGGCCTCCAATGATTTACCATACAGGGTGACCCAAAAAAAAGTTTACACTCAGTTGACTGATTGTTTAAAAGCCATTGAAACATATCTAAATAGGTTGTCATGCTTAAGTGATTCATTAAGGTCACTCAATGCAGCTGGTAATCTCTCGTCTCTACAATTCTTGTGCTTCTGCTGAAAATGAAGAAAACTTTAGCTGTACCTGAATTGCTGCGTGCCGGTCTGACACCTACTGAGATTGCAGCAAATCTGAGAATATCCAGATGTGCAGTCTACAAAGTTAAAAAGAAGCTGAAAGATACTGGAACAGCCTCACGAAAACCTGGGTCTGGAAGTGCCGATCTGTGCGGACCAAAAAGTTGATTGACAAGGTGATATGTGGCCACCCCAGAGTCCAGATCTCAATCCCCTGGATTATAGCATATGGGCAACTGTGGAGGACAATGCCTGTAAGAAGCCACAAACTTCTGTAGCAGCCTTGGAGAGGTCCATTGTTAGATCTTGGGAAAAGATGACAGCATCCTACATAAAGAAGACCTGTCAAGCGTTCCGCAGGCGCCTGGAGGCTGTTGTGACACTTAAGGGAGGACACATTGAAAAATAGAGTGTACTGTACATGTTCTTTACAATAATGTATAATTTGTGATTAAATTCTAATTCTAAGATGAATAAACATGGCATTTAAGTTGTATTATGGCAGTGTAAACTTTTTTTTGGGTCACCCTGTATATACGTACATATTTTACCCTCTGATGCATGACTTATGAAATACATGGTCAAAAAAAAAATTCTGAAGTATTTTTATTCGTCCACAGACAGGAAACTAATGTTCAATTTCTTATTTTTCAAAAATGATTTTTTTCATGATGTTAGAGACATGTTCAATCCAGTGGAAGTGGTCTCCATGCACCTGTACGCACCTGTACACTCAACATAAAACAATGTAAATTTACTTCTACTAAACCAATTAACTTGAGTTCTATGTCAACACGTTCAACACTATAGACATAATGTATAGGCCTGAATAGAAAACCAATAAAAGTTCTAGTTGTGACACCAATTTCTCTGCTGTTGTCTGGCAGCCAGTGATCAATACTGTTATCACTACAGCTGGCACGTACAAAAAGGGGGGGGCAGACGGTGTTTGAGCCTCTGCCCCTTTACCCCTACATGCCCGTTTTGACTGTTTTTTAAAAAAAAATATTGGTGCGTATGTGTGTGCTGGCCGACAATGCAGACGCGCCACCGAGTACTTTACTTGTACACCGAAAACACCTTTAATATAAAAATGTCTGTGTGCAGCTTCATAACCCCCCCCACTGCACGCTCTTCCTCTATGACCTTGGTGTGTGGGACATCTGGTGGTTGGGTGTTTACCTTTATAAACTGTGTTCGAGCAATTTGTGAAAATGTATACATTAGGTTTATTGTGGGATTTTTAAAAAAATAATTAATAATATGTAATTTTCTCCTATGTAGTTTTCTACTTTAATAAATGTAATTACCCCCCACCCCATAGCTATTTCCATCCGTGTGTCTCTACTCTCTCTAATCAACCATATTTGGCCGTTTTCTTCACAACGTTATCTAGAACGGTACACATCTTTAAATTCACATTATCATATAAATTTAATGTTTGCAATCAGTCACTTTTCTGTGATTCCGGTGTTTGTATGAATCTTAATATGAAAATTTGGTAATTCCATTTCTACGTATTTTGTGGTAAAGTTTATATTTTGTATTGTCCAGGCTAACCACCCTTGTTAAGTGTTAGTTCTTCTCTCTCTCTCTTCACAACGTTTTTGAGGGAGAACATTTTTAAGAAAGCTTTAAAAATAAAAGCCACCGGGGAATATGATTTTTTTAATTTAAGGTTTATATTTCATTATGTAGACGTGCCTCGTAAGGAAAAGAGATTGAAGGATTAAAAAAAAAAAAATGAGCTGGATGAGGCTGCTAAAGGCAGTGTATCCCTCATCAGCTGGGTGAAGAGCACAATAGGTACGAAAAATACAGTTTGCAAGGCTATTCAGGTATAAAATACAGCAATTATGAACACAATTACAATGTTATTGTTCTATAATATTTTATATAATTACTACATTTATTAGGTGTTAGAGTTGTCAAATACAGTATGGATAGTGATGAAATAATAGTTTGGAAAAAAAACTGCTGATGGTGGCTCAGTGAACATCTGATGTGGTTTGTTCTCCGATGAACAACAAGTTGACTCATTGTATGCGTTGCATAAAAGGCGTTATGTGGAAAAGCTTCAGTCTATCCATTCGCCAGATCCATATTTGATGCCTAAATCGATATTTTTCGACCCGCTGTCTTCGCCCTCTCTGCCTGACATCTGCTACCCTGATATCTACAACTATCTTGTCCAAACAAAATCAGCCTATTCACACGAAAGTTTGAAAAACTTTAAGAGCAGCACTCTAAGCAACATTACCCCGTGAGACCCTTTAGTTCCAATTTTCTAAAATGGCGACAATCAATAAAAAAAAAAAAAAAAAGTTGACTGCGATGGCCGACGCTTCAAGGATAAGTGGATATTGGACTATTTCTTCAATAAAACACACAACAACTGTGTCTGCCTCATTTGCAAAGAGACAGTCGCTGTTTTCAAAGAGTTCGATGTGACGCGATAATGATATTACCGAACAAGACACGCTGACATGTACGACAACATTACAGGGAAGATACGCAGCGAGAAATTATAGCAACTTGAAGCTAGTTTAATTTCACAGCAGCAGTATTTCGCAAGAGCCCGAGTGTCGAAAGAGAACGCCACAAAGACGAGACTGTTGAAATTATGAATTAAAAAAAAAATAATAAAGCAAATGTGACACACATAAGGGCTTGCTAAAATGTGTTTAAATATATTGCTCTATGTAAATCAGCCAAGGTAGCCCCTCGCATTTTTACCACACCAAATCTGGCCGCCTTAGGTTTGGACACACCTGTTTAACTGATGATCCGTAGACGAGGCCAGCTTCTTTCACTTGGTACCAGCTAAATATTATTCAAAATGTAATGATGGTGGAAGAAATAAGCATCTTGAATTTGAAACTGTATGTTGTCGGCGATTAGCCTCGCAATGATCTTAATTGTGGTTGTCAGCCCAAAACCCTCTAAATATATATTAAATGCATCTTACCAGATATAAAATGACTACTACATAATCTGTGGTAATCGTTTAGAGGCCAGTTTTCTCGTCGAATTGCAGCAGTCCATCTCGCTCTCCTCTCCGGGTCTCTCGGAATACGGTAGAACTTCAAGTCTCTCTGTCTATCTTCTCTGTTATTGCAACCAACCGCCACACACGCCTTCACCATTTTGATTATTAATGTTAACGAGCAGAAAAACACGCCATAATAGGAGGAATTTACGTAGCGGTAATGCGTCAACACGACGAGTTGACGGACAATATGGCGCGGAGGCGTGGTTGTGACGTCATTTGAGTAGGGTCTATACAGCGAGCTAAACTCCCAAATGACGATGGTTGACGTCCGTATAATTTGCGGAATCAATTTCGTCGTCGATACCAAACAGGTTCACATCAACGTAAATAAATGATAATTTGGTGCTGTTACAGCAATGACACAAACGGTTAGCATGTGTTCGCTAGCATTAGCACATCGTTCAAATAACCACACAACTGGCTTTAAGTGTCCGATCGCGGGTGGAAAACACACAACAACAACAGAAAAGATGATACACACAGGCGTTGCCTCTGTGGAGATATTTTACAAGCATAAACAATGAACGTAGGTTCGCAGCTTTGTTTCTCTCTCGCTAACTCGCCCACTCACTCAAGCTGCGTAGCTGTCTGTCTTCTTCTGGCGTGTGAGTGGTCTTCTTCACGTAAATAAGTGCAAGTGCGCCCTCACGTTGGCGTGAAAGCGCCACAAACTAAAAGCATGCATTTCAATATAAAAAATTCAATAATACAATTGAACACACATTGCCAAAGGCAGAACGCGAACGTGGCCATAGCTATGAAGAGTTATTCAGATAACTATAGCATAAAGAAGTTGCTTACAAGTTTACCAAACCATCAGTGTCACTCCAAAACACCAAAATAACATGTGAAATGATATCATGTGTTATAATTTCACACATGAGTTGCTCCTGAATATAAGTCGCACCCCTAGCCAAACTATGAAAAAAAATGTGACTTATAGTCAGAAAAATATGTTTGTTTGTTTGTTTGTTTTTTTTCCCAGAAGTATGCATCTCGCTGGTGGCTCTCCACATTTATAACTAGCCAAGAAATAGTTCTCGGTTTCAAAATTTTTGGTGACCTGTTTAGACAATTTCTAACTTACTCATCCTGTTCATGTTTCACTGTATCTCTACCTGATACTCTTGTCCCCAGAATAGCCAAAAGGTGAGAGGAAACAATCCTCCATCCCCGATTATTTCTCTGCTCTTGAAGTTTGGTTACTAAGCACTCATGCATAGCAAAGCGATAAAACACGTTAAAGCCAACTGTTTATTCTTTGTGTCTCCAAGGTAGAGTATGAAAATAAAAGCCTGATTGTTGTGCGAGGATTTATGCATTGTATGCAGGTCACATCTCAAGGCCAAGTTGGAGGGAGATGAAAGGGAGAGGTGTAGCGTTCCGTCCTATGACCAATGATTGGTAGATACAAAGCATCACTGGTGGTAAACAAATAGGGCTCCTTTGGGGTGAAAGGATTTGGGAATGTGTTATCAGCAAAAGCCTGTGCTCTCTGTACTGTGTGGAAACAAGAACATCCACGATGTAGCGACTCATTCATCTTAAGCTGTCCTGGAAGCTAATATGATGCTGCAAATGTTTTCCACCTTTCACCTTTGTACCTCCTTGTAAAGGACATCCATCTCCTCTGGCTCTGGCAGGGCAGACTCATCATCCATTAAAAAAGTGTCACTGGCAATAAAGGGGGTTGCACTGCTTTTAAAAGGTAATCGACAAGCCGATTTGATCGGTGGAGTCCAGCCACTGCCTGCCTCACTCACCATGGCAAGTCTTATCTGTGTTGAACATGTCGAGTGTTCCAATAGACCTTATAAAAAGTATCTCCAGTTGTCTGTCGGCACACAATATTATCTTCCGGCAGAAAAAAAAAAGTTGTCAATCTTTTTGTCGAACGTGGAATGCATGCAAACTTAACATTAGCCATATTAAATTCTGCAACCTCTTAAGGACGGGCATGAGACTTAGGATAACACTGAGGTCGAGGTCGTGAATAATGCTACTGGTACCACTGGACACTGTGTATAGAACAATGTAACGATTAAGAATTTAAAGCACCAATTTCATGATGATATTGATTAGTTGGACAATGACACAATATTTGACGATTTTGCAGTCTGCCTTGATTTGATTCACTTCAAAGGCCTCCAATGATTTACCATACAGGGTGACCCAAAAAAAAGTTTACACTCAGTTGACTGATTGTTTAAAAGCCATTGAAACATATCTAAATAGGTTGTCATGCTTAAGTGATTCATTAAGGTCACTCAATGCAGCTGGTAATCTCTCGTCTCTACAATTCTTGTGCTTCTGCTGAAAATGAAGAAAACTTTAGCTGTACCTGAATTGCTGCGTGCCGGTCTGACACCTACTGAGATTGCAGCAAATCTGAGAATATCCAGATGTGCAGTCTACAAAGTTAAAAAGAAGCTGAAAGATACTGGAACAGCCTCACGAAAACCTGGGTCTGGAAGTGCCGATCTGTGCGGACCAAAAAGTTGATTGACAAGGTGATATGTGGCCACCCCAGAGTCCAGATCTCAATCCCCTGGATTATAGCATATGGGCAACTGTGGAGGACAATGCCTGTAAGAAGCCACAAACTTCTGTAGCAGCCTTGGAGAGGTCCATTGTTAGATCTTGGGAAAAGATGACAGCATCCTACATAAAGAAGACCTGTCAAGCGTTCCGCAGGCGCCTGGAGGCTGTTGTGACACTTAAGGGAGGACACATTGAAAAATAGAGTGTACTGTACATGTTCTTTACAATAATGTATAATTTGTGATTAAATTCTAATTCTAAGATGAATAAACATGGCATTTAAGTTGTATTATGGCAGTGTAAACTTTTTTTTGGGTCACCCTGTATATACGTACATATTTTACCCTCTGATGCATGACTTATGAAATACATGGTCAAAAAAAAAATTCTGAAGTATTTTTATTCGTCCACAGACAGGAAACTAATGTTCAATTTCTTATTTTTCAAAAATGATTTTTTTCATGATGTTAGAGACATGTTCAATCCAGTGGAAGTGGTCTCCATGCACCTGTACGCACCTGTACACTCAACATAAAACAATGTAAATTTACTTCTACTAAACCAATTAACTTGAGTTCTATGTCAACACGTTCAACACTATAGACATAATGTATAGGCCTGAATAGAAAACCAATAAAAGTTCTAGTTGTGACACCAATTTCTCTGCTGTTGTCTGGCAGCCAGTGATCAATACTGTTATCACTACAGCTGGCACGTACAAAAAGGGGGGGGCAGACGGTGTTTGAGCCTCTGCCCCTTTACCCCTACATGCCCGTTTTGACTGTTTTTTAAAAAAAAATATTGGTGCGTATGTGTGTGCTGGCCGACAATGCAGACGCGCCACCGAGTACTTTACTTGTACACCGAAAACACCTTTAATATAAAAATGTCTGTGTGCAGCTTCATAACCCCCCCCACTGCACGCTCTTCCTCTATGACCTTGGTGTGTGGGACATCTGGTGGTTGGGTGTTTACCTTTATAAACTGTGTTCGAGCAATTTGTGAAAATGTATACATTAGGTTTATTGTGGGATTTTTAAAAAAATAATTAATAATATGTAATTTTCTCCTATGTAGTTTTCTACTTTAATAAATGTAATTACCCCCCACCCCATAGCTATTTCCATCCGTGTGTCTCTACTCTCTCTAATCAACCATATTTGGCCGTTTTCTTCACAACGTTATCTAGAACGGTACACATCTTTAAATTCACATTATCATATAAATTTAATGTTTGCAATCAGTCACTTTTCTGTGATTCCGGTGTTTGTATGAATCTTAATATGAAAATTTGGTAATTCCATTTCTACGTATTTTGTGGTAAAGTTTATATTTTGTATTGTCCAGGCTAACCACCCTTGTTAAGTGTTAGTTCTTCTCTCTCTCTCTTCACAACGTTTTTGAGGGAGAACATTTTTAAGAAAGCTTTAAAAATAAAAGCCACCGGGGAATATGATTTTTTTAATTTAAGGTTTATATTTCATTATGTAGACGTGCCTCGTAAGGAAAAGAGATTGAAGGATTAAAAAAAAAAAAATGAGCTGGATGAGGCTGCTAAAGGCAGTGTATCCCTCATCAGCTGGGTGAAGAGCACAATAGGTACGAAAAATACAGTTTGCAAGGCTATTCAGGTATAAAATACAGCAATTATGAACACAATTACAATGTTATTGTTCTATAATATTTTATATAATTACTACATTTATTAGGTGTTAGAGTTGTCAAATACAGTATGGATAGTGATGAAATAATAGTTTGGAAAAAAAACTGCTGATGGTGGCTCAGTGAACATCTGATGTGGTTTGTTCTCCGATGAACAACAAGTTGAGGAAGGAAGTTTTTATATAAAGGTGCTACTATGTAGTGTGTAATAGGTCCCCCTCCATCATTCCCTCACTCACACACACATAGAGGAATTACTGTCCATATATTTTTTTCTATTCACTATTCCCACTCCCAATTAAGGTCTGTCACAGTCACAGCCAATCATACTGTAAAGCTGGTTAAACTGTAAATTATGGTGTTGTAAGGTGTGCTAAATTCTTGTTCATGTGCCTATTAGCACCTGCCCCTCCATCGGTTTCTGCACGGCCCTGCACTATAGTCATCACCACTGAAGCTAGATGGAATTACTCCGGCTATTTGGTAAAATGACTTATTCTTTACTGCTTTTGAAGAATAAATAATCTGGTAAAATGCATAAAATAATGCAAACTAATATAGACAAAAATGTATATTTTAAATTAACTGTTTTTAAATATAACTATTAAAACAGTCATAAAAACTGACACAATTATGTAGCGTGTTCAAATATATACTGGGGAATGCATGATGTCCACTTCATTGTACACATGATTAACTAATTAATTAATTAAATCTTTATATATTTTACAAAAATATTTCAAATTCCAAATTATATCTTTCCGTGGATGTTACAGTATATCATAATGTATACAGTGTATCACAAAAGTGAGTACACCCCTCGCATTTCTGAAGATATATATTTTCATGGGACAACACTGACAAAATGCCACTTTGGTCAGTCCCAGCACCATGCTTGACTGTAGGCAGGACACACTTATTTTTGTACTCCTCATATGGTCCCCGCCACACATGCTTGAGACCATTGGAACCAAACAAATAAATCTTCGTCTCATCAGACCATAGGACTTGGTTCCAGTAATCCATGTGCTTTGTTGACATGTCTTAAGCAAACTGTTTGCGGGCTTTCTTGTGTACCGTCTTCAGAAGAGGCTTCCTCCTGGGGTGACAGCCATGCACACCAATTTGATGTAGAGTACGGTGTATGGTCTGAGCACTAACAGGCTGACCCCCCCACCTCTTCAATCTCTGCAGCAAAGCTGACAGGACTCCTGTAACGAGTCACATGACATTTTGGAGGGACAATGACAAGCAGTACTCAATTTGGACATTTAGGGATTACGTAGTTCCCATGCGATGTAGTCACCTATGTTTACAGGGGTTTAGATATTAATGGCAATATTTTGAGGTATTTTGAGTGGAAAATAAATGAACTGTATCATATAAGCTGCACACAGACTACTTTTCATTGTGTCAAAGTGTCATTTTGTCAGTGTTGTCCCATGAAAAGATATACTTAAATATCTGCACAAATGCGAGGGGTGTACTCACTTTTGTGATACACTGAATATATATATTTTTTAACCACTGTAGCTCTTCGGGCATAGAGGTTTTAACAGGTTATACCAGTTGTAGTTGACACGGGTGGCAGGTTGTCATCTACAGTGGTAGGAAAAAGTATTTTAACCTTTTGGAATCTCACATTTCTGCATAAAATCAACATCAAATGTGATCTGATCTTTGTCAAAATCACACAGATGTAAATAACTGTGTCCGGTTTAAAAATTTAAAAATTTTTAAATGTGATGGTTCACTTACTGTACTTCTTTCTTTAAAATACAAAGAAACTTTGATATTTATGACAATTTTGTTGCTGAAACGTTTTAGACATTTTAATGAATATCATGCTGTTTAATAAAATGGCATATCTGAAAGACTATGTCCAAGGTCAAAGGCCACTGAGGTGTGAATTTATCCATGTGTAATGTATTGGTCAATTTAATAAAAATAAAAACAGCAAGAAAAGATCAGACAAATACGCAATAGTGATGGAAGTAGTAACAATTTAAAACTTCTTCCAAAATTTATAAATTATTTTCCTGTATTTGGAATTTATTTAAATGAAAACCTGTTCTGTTTTCATGGCCAAAAAAGGAAAGGTCAAAGATAAGCAGGCAACTTAGCACAATGTCGCTTACAGCTACAAATCAAGTCAGAAACCTTGGCGTAATTATTGATTCAGACCTAAAATTTGATAGCCATCTAAAGTCCGTCACTAAATCCGCTTATTACCACCTAAAAAATATAACCAGAATTAAGGGGCTTCTGACTCAACAAGACATGGAAAAACGTATGCATGCATTCATTTTCAGCAGATTGGACTATTGCAACGGTATATTTACAGGTCTTGATAAAAAATCAGTCAGGAAGCTGCAGCTAGTACAGAATGCTGCGGCCAGAGTCCTCACAAATACAAGGAAGCTGGACCACATTACACCGGTTTTGAAATCGCTACACTGGCTTCCAGTGAGTCAAAGGATAGATTATAAAATACTACTGCTTGTCTACAAAACACTTAATGGCCTTGGACTAAAATACATGCTTGACTTGTTAGATTCCTATGAGACATCTAGACCCCTAAGGTCGTCTGGAACTGGTCTTCTTCATGTTCCAAGAACAAGAACAAAGCAGGGTGAGGCAGCATTTAGTTATTATGCTCCTCACCTCTTGAACAAGTTACCTGAACGTCTGAAGTATGTTCAAACTGTTAGCTCTTTTAAATCAGGGCTAAAAACCAATTGTTTAGCACTGCATATTCATAACTGGCTTTATATTTCAATCTACCCGCTTTCTATTCCTCTTGTGCTTATCTCCATTGCTGATTTCAATTATTATTAGTAGTAGTAGTTTTTTATTTGTGTTTGTTTTATTTTTATTCATTTATTTTTATTCTATTTGTGATTAAATGTGATCTTTTGTCTTGGTTTTTACATTGTATTGATTTAAATGTGATTTTTATGATCTTCATGTGATGTAAAGCACTTTGAATTGCCTTGTGTTGAATTGTGCTATATAAATAAATTTGCCTTGCCTTGCCTTGCTTTCTATTAGCTTGAAGAAAACAGGATTTGTTGCACATCACAAAACAATAAGCTTTCAAACTTAATATAATTCAATGTAATTCTATTTAATAACTTAAATTGAAAGCATGTTGATTGCTAAGAATGAAAATAAGTGCTTGTATTATTTCAAAAACCTCTGACACCTTAAAAGGTTTTCTGCACAAATGCACGAATGATGGTTAACTGTGACTGACTAATTAATTTACAAGAAACATTTTGAACAGAATGGGATTCTTTCTGACACTGTAATAACTCTGTTCACTGAGAACTCATGTTCCATAAAGCAAATAACAATTCAATGAACCTCGAGCTGATTTTTTAAAACACTCTCTCGCTACTCACACCTGCCATCATCTATTCTTCCAGTTCACTTGACATTAACATGACTTTTAAATTAAAAAATATAATTGTAAACAATCTGCGCCTACTTCAACTTTTTTGTACAACTTTATTTGAAGTGGTTCGCTTTCATTCTGGCTGCAACTCAGCTCTCCATTTTACCATAAGCTTTTAACTATATTTTTTTATATCCTGTTTTATAGGAATCCTTTTGTGACAGGCCGGGTTTCATTACCGGAATCTTAAGAGAGTGATCTGCATGAATAAGCCGCTTTTTAGCCTTATGCTCCTTAAAAATTTTGATAGTCGTCTACAAGGCAATTTGTTATGTTGGAAAATAATTTCATCGCGTCGCTGTGTCTTAAATTTTATCCGAATACCTTGAGGCTATGTCAGTTCAAGTCTGTGATCCCATGTGCCCCACAGATGGGATACAGGCAGTTTTGAAAGTACTGTGTAACAGTGAGAATGTGAGAACAGACAAGAACATGCTGCTTACTCATGACCCAACAAGCTGTTTTAAATTAGAAATTGTACATCAGGGATTTCGCAGTACTCTGGAAAGTGTCTTTGGTCAGTTTCAATCCCACAGACACCCATGGAGTACTTTGAAAGTTGTCTCAGATTGCGAAAGATTATTCCCGTGTGACAGCATACTTCAAAATAGTATCACCTGAGGCAGAAGCTGATTAAGGATCCTTTTGAAGGGTAATGGATAGTAAAATGGCAATCAAGCCCAAAAGATGACCAAGGGGACGAAATATGCAAACCATTCGGTGATAAAAAAAAAAAAAAAAATGGGATGGAGCACAGACAGTATCGTACAGTGGCCAAGATTGTCAGGCAAATTGCATATTCCGAACGCTTTGTGAAAGAAAAAAAAAAAAAAAACACGAATAGCAATTGCCACAATACAACCACAAAAGGACAACAACAATAGCCGACAAATACAATGGCAGTAGACATGAGGACAACGCTTACTGCAACCAACACACATCCCCTGTTCAAAATAATCAGCTTACATACGCATGATTGTCTAATGTCAGCGGTTAATGTCATACATGGAGCAGAAAATGAGCAGTATTCAATAATAAGGGAATAGAAACGTATACAACTTTATCCGTGGGGAGTATGCGGCAAGATAGTAAGTAATAAAAATTTACAAGCATGGTTCATATGCCGTAATTTGGCACTGCTGTGAGATTAAAGACAATTCTTTTTTAAATGATGAATTGTGTTTTGTCGTGAATGAGCACCACTGAGCACTATGCAGCACTCACCTAGCGTGCTATGTGTCGCTTTTTTAGTAACCGGTGAGTCTCTGTTGCCAGGGTCGAGTGATCAATCAGATCAACACACAACTATCATACCAGTTTCCCTTTATGTTAAAGAGAATTATAATACTAAAGGGCTGTGAGAGATCACTAGAACCGTTATGTGGCAAGATAACAAATATTAATAAAGTTAACAAAAAAATAAATCACATTCATGAGCAATTATCGAAAATAGATCGAAAATTACGAACATTTCAGATAGCATTCCGGAAACAGCCGAATGGGGTTTTGATGTCACAGCCAGCAAACAAAAGGTCAAGGCAGGCGCCATCGTTGTTTATCGACAAGAGAGTTGCCTTCGTGTTTTATCAAAAAATCGCTAAAATGATTCAAACCTGTCATGCTATGTGGTGTACTAATAGCCATTTGTTGCAATGTTGTACCCATGAGTTCCCGAACGTGAGAAAAAGCTGGACTACGCAGACAATGAGTAAAGTTTGTCGGTGCAAAGAGGGCTAATTCTGCAGACCCAGCCTCCAACACCGTTTTGTGTGGTGCGCATTTTACACCTGAAAGCTATTCGAACTATAGACAAATGAAATCAGGTTTTGCTAAGAAATTGCTGCTAAAAGCAGATGCGGTGCCCACCATACACGCGCAGCCACCTAAATGTCCCGAGATATCAAGAAAGAGGACGATGACTGGCACTGATGAGACCACCCCACCACCCCAGGCTAAGCAAAGGAGGGGAGAAGCCTAGCTCGAAATGGCCAGAGTGAGTACTCTTTTATAATAAAAAACATATCACGCATTGGATATAGGACTGAACATATCACGCATTGGATATAGGACTGAACACATGTATGAATTATCGCTCGTAAAATATATACAACAAATCCTCTAATCCCATTCATATTGGTGTCTGCTGGCAGAGCGAAAACCTATGATAGCACAATAAATGATAATTATCCTATACATTATATTGCGGTCATGGTGTATCAGTTCCACAAAAAGAAATGCAAAACAAACCATTCGGTGTTTCCCACATGATCTGTTGCCGGTGTTTCATCAGTGTGATGATCGTTTCAGTGAAATGATCATTTCATTAGGCTGCATTGGCTTTCGTTTGGGCTCAAATTGATAACCCAAAACACCAAAGAAAGGTTCATAAATCTCCTCATCACCATTAGAAGAACGTTCGTTACGTCGGATTCGTCGCTGCAAGTAGAAACAAAATTGTGCGCCATCATCGCCGCCATTCAGTACTAAGCACTGAGCCGGGTGTTTCCTAGTTGTGACGTCACGCACACAATATGCTAGATTTCCGGGATCTCGGGCGTCGGTCATTTTAGCTTGACAATCGATCCAAATTCCTATCATTTTCTTGGTGTTGCGATGTGTGTAATTAAACGAAGTGGCATGATATGAATCCAAAAGGCATGCGTTTATGGATAAATGATGGAATATTCACATTTCCCCAGGTGTTGTAATACTCTTTAAAACCATTTAGAACAAGCCGGAATAAACCCAAAATGAGATTGGCTTGTTTAATTATTCGAAAGTAAGACCCATTTTATGAGTGAGCCTCAATTAGGGCCCGAGCACCAACTGGCGCGAGAGCCCTATCATAATGCAAAGGATCATTATTATTATTTCTTCTTCATGGCCAATGGAAATGGCCAATTTGGAGGCCTGAACATGCTCAAAAACTCACCAAAATTTGCACATTCATGAAGTTCAGTTCAGTTGATGATTTGGCAACCTTACAAAAAAAAAATGAAATAAAATGGCTCAGTGGTGCCCCCTTGAATTTTTTTTTTAAAAAGCTCTCTCCTACTAGGTTTTTTTCAACGTAGAGCAATGAAATTTGGGGAGTTGGTACCTTTTGCAAAACTGCTTCAAAAAGTCCCTTGCACAACAGGGAATCAGGTATTTTGGATTCAATGTAAAAAAAAAAAAAATTAAATGCTATTTTGGTCGATATACAGGGTGCACGTTTGAGACCTTGGCCCCTAGTGATTTAGTTGGATCCTCCTCAAAATTGGTGAGAATGTTCATGAGACATATCAGATCTTAAGTTTGCGTGCCTGACCTGGGCGGGGTGCCAATGTCGGACTTTTTTTTTTTAAAGCACCAAATTCAGAAAATGACTAATAACTCCCTCACACAACGTTCAATGTTTTTTCATATCTGGCATGAATGTGAGGTATCCCAGTCTGAACACGACTGCATTGAAATATTACTCATTAGGTCTGACGCTCCTTGCTGGGAATAGGAAATGGCCTTTTTTATGAGACCGGCTCCTCCTGCAAGGGAAAAAAATCAATTGACCACAAACCTGCATCAGGAAAGCCTTAAGACACGTGTTCAGGTGCCTGAAATAAAGTATTGGGGTTTCATTGAAGCAGAGGGGTACAAACAGGAAAGTTAAAATGACAGTCGCCATTTTGCCTCGCCACAAATTTTGAGCAGACATAACTTGGCAGATATTCAACATATCTGCGCCAAACTTCCCGTGCTTGGTGAGAGTCATACCCTGAAGGGTCCTGTACGGCTTATTTGCACAACGCTTCAACGCCAAATAGTGGCAACAGGAAGTCCCTCATTTTATTTACGTATGTCCAGTTCTTTTCAGGATGTTCATTGTGGTTACAAGACCTTTTGTAATACTACATTACAAGGCCCATGTCCACAAGTCTCTGTCTGTCGCCCTTTACTCGTCATTAGAAGGAAGAAGATTTTTTCAGGGACTTAAGCAGCTTATAGTGCCACAAAATTTGGCACACTTGGTCGAATTGGCCTAATTGGAAGATACATTTTTGGTTAGCAACAAGGCCGTGGCTGCACAGCTCAGTAGCGCCTTTTTGTAGGACCCTCTTCAATAGGGGCTTTTTTTCCCCTTGGTGTGTGAATGTATTTCAAATTCCAAAGAAACAGGTGAGTTCCGAGCAAGTTAGGTTCTCAGGAGATGATGAGAGGGGGACGATCTGCCACCACCCTGACCTGCGTGCGGTCCGAGTTGCGTGACATCCGAGTTGCAGCAAAGTGCGAGGGCACGTTCAGTCCAGCTTGCAGGCCTATTTTCTTTTATTACTTAATTTATGTTTGACATGTCGAGATACTTTTCCCCTTAAATTTTGACGAGGGCCGCCACTAATGCACGCTTCATTTCCAACATTTATTTAATTGCTTGTCAGTTTTATGTTCAGTTTTTTTTTTTTTATTAAGTTATTTTTTTTTCTAGGATAGCAAAAAATGAACTGTTTAATAGATTATACTGTTTGCAAATGAAATGGGTAAATGCTACAGTGTTATATGATAGTAATGTTTAACAAGAAGAAAGCAAATTGGATTGTTGTAGAATGAGACTGAACAACAATCTGTTGAGTTTCACAACAGGAGGTCCTTACTATTCAGCATTACCAATGTATGCTGATTTAAGGATACAAATGATGCAAATTTAACTAGTTTGCACAGCTATATAAGGGATCAGGATATTCTGGCAAATTAAATAATTCATGGTTCCATCAATGAAGTAGCAAGGCTTGGGCTATTTTCTATTTTTGCCAGATACGCATCCGTCAAAATGGGCGGAGCCAGGCCTGGAGTCAACAGGCCAGGTGTTTATTTACGGTTTAAACACCAGCAAAAATGGACGAAGAATGCTTCATCATGGATGTGAAAAGTCACTAAGGCATTTATGATGCAGCAGATCCTTTTTATAAATACAACATTATAAATGAAGGTGCATGGGATGCCATAGTAAAAGCTATGAGGATGGACGGTGAGTTTTTATGCAAGTAATGTAATTTAAAACTAATTAAATCGTGTCACAAACCCATGGTTAAAGTAAAAAAATCAGGAAAAAATGTTCAGTCAAATCAAGGTCACCTCTTTCTCTCTGCTTCTCAGTACAGACTGTGTGTTTGTCATTGTTTTTAATGCCACATTACCGCGCACCATCACACGAAAGCTCACGACGACATGAGCTGCCAGTCCGCAGTTGTGAGCAGCCGGTATGCTTTGTCCTATTTTTAACGTACTGTGGAGCACGCAGTCAACACAGAGATTGGCAGATTTGTACTGAAAATGTGTTCAGTATAATTTGGCTTTAGCACATGTTCTGCCACCTTTGACTGTTTGTATGATTTTATTTTACCTGTTACATTTAAGACAAAGCTTATGACATCCACGGTCTTCCTATATGTTCAACTTTTGAATCATTTGGATGTTTTTCTTTAGCAGCAGTAAAATGAGCTTTTATGGTCTTTTTGGTCATTAGTGCCATTTATGCCCAGTCTTGTCCCTGTTATTAAGTCATGACCTTTATTGAGGCAGTTGGTTGGATGTTTTCTTGGTTTCCTTTGTGACATCCCAGATGAGTTGTCGCAGCCTAACTAGGGAAAGTTCACTATTGGTAATTGTTTTCTCCATGTGTGGATAATGACACTCAAATGTTTCGCATGGCCTCAATCTCTTCTCTCACACCCAATTGTTATCTTAGTAAAGCACAAAAAAGACACTCAGAATAAAGATGAGCTATTCTTATATGGAGGAGGAAGACTTATGATGACTAGTAGCATAATTGCTTATAAGAGGATAAAATCTATTATCTAAATGATATGCAAAGGGAGCGGCCATCAATTCCAATACATTTGACAGTATTTGTGGCATAGACTTGTGTGATCAGGGGAAGGTACTTGGTATTCTACATGCATACGAACTGGAAATACCAACAAAGCAGTCTCAACAGGGAATTAATCATTAAAGACAACATTTCTGATGATGAAGACCTCTTTGTGGAGGTTTTCCAGTGGAGTTTATATGGGATTAACTATATGGTACGTTGGTGTATAAACCACAAATTAGCATGCATGATTAGTCTTTTAAGACAGCTATTAGATAGGGATTATACTTTAATTCAGCCAAAATGGCTTGCAAAGCTTTGACTGCGCTATAGACGGAATTAACTAACCTGATAATACACATAAAATAGCAAGATGGAAATTTAAGCAAATGCAACCATTTACACGTAATGTTTATTAATATACACAGGGAGCTTTGAAGTTTTTTCTGCAATAAACTGACGACCGGTAAATCTTTCAAATTTTTTAATCGGGTTTTGAAACTAGTTATAGGTGAGGTGTAGCTTAAAACCAAACAACCATTCCAACCAAAATATCTAAAAAAAATATTCGCTGGCAAATGTGATTAGCAGGTAAAATAATAATATTGCGAATAAGGTTTACATTTGTAAATAAAGATGTCCCGATCGATCGGGTCCGATCACGTCATTTTCAAAGTATCGGAATCGGCAAAAAAATATCGGACATGCCTTTTTTTAATATATACAGTATATATTTTTTAATTAAATCATTTTCTAATTGTATTTTACGTTACAGACAAAATGTCTTACACTCATCCAGAGTCTTTAGTTTTGGCTTAAAGTAGGACTGCCACATTTATCGCGTCAACGGCGGTAATTTTTTTTTTTAATTGATCACGTTAAAATATCTAATGCAATTAACGCATGCGCTGCACGACCCACTCACGCATTGTCGCGTTCAATCTATAAAGGCGCCGTTTTACCTATTTATAGAGCTCAAAGGCAGTGTAAAATGAGTAGAGTGAACTTCGGCAGTTTTTGGAGCCTTTATTTAATTGGCTAAAGCCTTAAAATCCCCCTCTCAACAATTAAAAATATCGTGGGAAGCAGTGTGGGGAAGAAAGGTAGTAGTTGATCTTTTTCTTAACACCATATGTTATTTCTCAACGCAGAGAAGATATATCAATTGGTGTCACTACGCACAGTCATGGTTGCACTTCCCATCATGCATTTGGGCAGAACAGTTAAATGGCTACAGTATCATTTACTGAAAGATCAACAAATACACTAGATGGCAATATTTAGTCACAATATACAAAGTCATAATTATCCTTTAAGAATTACAAGTCTTTCTATCCGTGGATCCCTCTCACAGAAAGAATGTTAATAATGTAAATGCCATCTTGAGGATTTATTGTCATAATAAACAAATACAGTACTTATGTACTGTATGTTGAATGTATATATTCATCCGACTTTTATTCATTTTTTTCTTAATGCATTGCCAAAATGTATATGATCGGGAAAAATTATCGGGAATGATTGGAATTGAATCGGGAGCAAAAAAAAAAAAAAAACAATCAGATCGGGAAATATCGGGAACGGCAGATACTCAAACTAAAACGATCGGGATCGGATCGGGAGCAAAAAAACATGATCGGAACAACCCTATTTGTAAATATACTTGTACATGTGTGAGCTATGAGCATCCAGGGTTAAATGAATCAGCATATTTCTTTGCAAAAAAGAATACATCACATCATTTCTGAATTCTGGTGAAATTCCTAACTTTACACTCCTTGGAAATCTCACAATCCCACTACTTTCTTCCGCTAAAAAAAAATTAATATTCAAATATTTCACTACGCCAGGGGTCCTCAAATACAAATCTTGAAGGTCAACAACTGTTTTTTTCATACAAGCATGGGTCCATTTATTAATGTCGGTCAAGTACAAGGCAGGTCAAAAGTGGTAAAGGTTTTCTTTTGACCAAAAAATAAGTCCCATGCACATTTTGATTAAATAAAAATGAATTAACAAAACATTTTCTTGACTTACAATGAAAATACAAAAAAACAATTAAGTACATTGTTTACACATGTACACTAAATAATTGACAAGATCTGTCAATAAGGTGCTAACAATAACTATTGACAGTACATTTTGCAACAGTAAAACATTGCTGTACAAAAAAGAACATACGCAAGTACATGTTCACATTTACAGAACATGAATGACAAGCTTTGTCATTAAGGTGCAAACATAATAATTATTGACAGTATCTTTAACCCTTGAGAGTCGAAGGACGCGCCAGCGCGTCCTCAGCGCACGTCGTCTTTGAAGCGCCCTCACGTTTTAATTACGTCACCCACATGCCGTTGGTTGGTCTCGTTTTAAAGTGCGGAAGTTGCGGTTTACTCTCGTTATTATTTGAAGTCAATCGACCAACTAAAACGTCAGATATTGTCATTTAAGTTTTATAGTTTTATTGTCCTCTCAAAAAAACATTAAAACGCTGCATGGATCATTTGTTTATGTCTATATTTCCATCGTTTCTTGTCCTTCTTCAAAACGGAAGCTCCATGAAAAAAAACGCAAATCAAACGAACCCTTTCGAAGTCACAGTGGAAGCACAAAATGCGTTTTTTAAATAAATATAACTGCCGTGCGAGGTTCCACCGAACGAGAGGGAGGAGTGTTCTGAAGCAGCGGGGTGGCGAGCGACGGCCGTTTGGATCGAGCAGCGACTTTGTGTGACTTTGAGAATGAACGGAAAACTAAATTTAGCGCAAGCAATTGTGCTTTTTGATCAACTTAAGGAAGAGCATGGTCCAAATTCGTCATCATCGTCTTCTTCGGAAGAGTCCTCGAGTGAAGACAGTGACGGATTTGAACACGTTGGTGACGCCATCGATACTGCATGACGAGCCACAACTCACTTTTTTTTTTTTTTTATGCTGAAAAAGTTTATTTTGAAAGTTTCTTTTGATATTGCAAGACAAAGTTAATTTTGATGCAATATAAGTGTGTGTTTGTGTATATAATAATAAAATGTGAATATCAGATCAAAGTCGTACGTTGACTGTGTGTATCCCAGGCAGGAATTTATAATTTGTGGTGTTCTTCTTTCTATATGAAGATGTAGCACATATTCAGCTATGGTATTCTTTCTATTGTCATACATATAGATTTCCATTGTTATTTATTGCTGTATATATTTTTATTTTATACTTTATTATTTTCATAAATACTAACTTTTTTTCATGTACATTTATAGTGACAATGAACATAAAGTGAAATGAAAATGGAAGGGTGGAAAGAGGACCGACACCCCATGGAAGTGTGGGCTGTTTGATGTAGCCCTGTGTCTAATTCCAGGACGAAACTGCTTTTGGGAGTGGCATGCCTGAAAAAAATTTAACTTGTTTATTGTAAATATTTTTGAAAATACTTTTTTTCCCAATGTTATATATATATTTTTTTTCCCACAATCAGTCTTCTCAATTTGTGTATATAAATGTGTGTTCAAGAAGCTTGATTGTGTGTACATAGTTTTCATCAGGTGATGGGCCGCAATACCTAAACTCATAAAGAGATGGCCTCTAAACACCTTTTGTGTTAGATGGTATATATTTTTTGACTGTTCTTCACTGTTTGGTCTGCTGTATATAACCTGTTTTGACTAGAGCATGTATAAAGGCAAAAAACGCCTATGGCTATACCTGATGTTTATGTTGAATTGTCAAATATAAGACTATTTATTCTAAGTTTTTTTGGTCGAATGTTCATCCTAACATGTTGAATAAATATTACAAAGTTTCAAAACGGTTCGTTACGCATGTTTGGTTGTCAATTGGACATCAATATTAAAAATTTTGACAAAACAATTTTGGAATTTTTGGTCTTTTTGGGCCCAAAATTATGATTTATAATTGGTCAGTGAAGGAAACAACAGTTTGGACATGAAGTTCAAGGTGTCACAAAAAAAGGGACCAAACCAGGCCATCGTAAACAATTCTTTCTTTGAAATATAAAGGCAACTTCAAAGGCATGCAAAATCAGACAAAATAGGCCCAGACCTTAAAGGGTTAACTGTAAAACACTGCTCAATGAGAGAAATGGCATTTGGGGGTCACAAAGCTGTTTACTCACATCATCAGCCTGTACTTACAGTGGGGCAAATAAGTATTTAGTCAACCACAAATTTTCCTACTTGAAAAGATTAGAGAGGCCTGTAATTGTCAACATGGGTAAACCTCAACCATGAGAGACAGAATTTGGGGGGGAAAAAAAAAACAGAAAATCACATTGTTTAATTTTTAAATAATTTGTTTCCAAATTAGAGTGAAAAATAAGTATTTGGTCACTTACAAAGAAGCAAGATTTCTGGCTGTCAAAGAGGTCTAACTTCTTCTAACGAGGTCTAACGAGGCTCCACTCGTTACCTGTATTAATGGAACCTGTTTCAACTCATTATCGGTATAAAAGACAACTGTCCACAAACTCAGTCAGTCACACTCCAAACTCCACTATGGCCAAGACCAAAGAGCTGTCGAAGGACACCAGAGACAAAATTGTAGACCTGCACCAGGCTAGGAAGACTACATCTGCAATAGGTAAAACGTTTGGAGTAAAGCAATCAACTGTGAGAGTAATTATTAGAAAATGGAAGACATACAAGACCACTGATAATCTCCCTCGATCTGGGGCTCCATGCAAGATCTCACCCTAAGGCATCAAAATGATAACAAGAACGGTGATCAAAAATCCCAGAACCACACGGGGCCACCTAGTGAATGACCTACAGAAAGCTGGGACCACAGTAACAAAGGATACTATCAGTAACACAATGCGCCGCTAGGGACTCAAATCCTGCACTGTCAGACATGTTCCCCTGCTGAAGCCAGTACACGTCCAGGCCCGTCTGCGGGTCGCTAGAAAGCATTTGGATGATCCAGAAGAGGACTGGGAGAATGTGTTATGGTCAAATGAAACCAAAATACAACTTTTAGGTAGAAACACAGGTTCTCGTGTTTGGAGGAGAAAATATACTGAATTGCATCCGAAGAACGCCATACCCACTGTGAAGCATGGGGGTGGAAACATCATGCTTTGGGGCTGTTTTTCTGCAAAGGGACCAGGACAACTGATCTGTGTAAAGCAGGGGTGTTCAAACGTTTTGCAAAGGGGGCCAGATTTGGTGTGGTAAAAATGTAGGGGGCCGACCTTGGCTGACGTCCTTTACGTAGAACAATATATTTAAGCAAATTTTAGCGAGCCATTCTGTGTGTCACATTTGCTCTATTTTTTTTTTTTTTTTTAATTAAATAATTTCAACAATCGCAGCTAGCCTTTGTGGCGTTCTCTTTCGACTCTCGGCCTATTGCGAAATACTAATGCTGTAAAATTAAACTAGCTTCAAATTGTTTCAATTTCTCGCACGTATCTTCCCTGTAATCTTGTCGTACATGTCAGTGTGTCCTGTATGGTAATGTCGCCTCACATTGAACTCTTGAAAAACAGCAACTGTCTCTTTGCAAATGAGGCTTGAAATGTTGTTAGATTCGGTTTTCTACTGGTGGCATGTAAACAAACAGATTGCAAAGTGCCGGGTGCGACCCGTATTTTACACTGCTGTGGTCCGTCCACTGTAGCTAGCAGCATGCAAGCTCTCTCAGCCAATCAGCACATCCATGCACGCTCTCTCAGCCAATCAGAGCATCAATGCACGCTTTCTCAGTCAATAAGCGCATCGTTGTCATAAAGATGACAACAGAAGTGAGAACATGGAAGATATTTGACTAAAAATGAAACAGAATTTAGCGATAGAATAGTAGTGCATAACGATTGATTGGTAACTCATACAAATAATATATGTTAATAAAAGTTTGCTCTGGGTCCGCAAAGAGGTGTGCCATGGTCTGGTCGTGGACCGCAGTCTGCTAATTGACGACCCCGGCACTACACTAACAAAGTCATGCTTCCTCCTCACTGCAAAATATTGTTTTTCCATTTGTATAATGCAACAACAACTACTTCCTGCACCAAAATTCCTACGAACGGAGCATTAGCAGGACACAAATGAATGCTCATTTCAAAGGTGCTATCAACATAGCCAATATTTCCATTTAGAAAAGGGTTAACCCAAGAGTTGTAATTGAGTTTTTTTTTGTTTGTTTGTTTGTTTGGACTTATTTACGTGGTCTTGCGTGAACTGGTTACTGCCACAAAACTTGATTATGAAAGATTTATTGTTTGCTCATAGATGTATACTAACAGTTCAGTACATAGTTTCAGTGAGACCATCTTTGTGTAGTTTTATTGTTTTGATATCCCTTTAAAACTCCATAATGTAATATGGAAACATTATTTTTCTTAAAGCAACACAAAATAACTTTTCAGTTTTGGTCGATTTTAGTGACGCAGGTGGAAGACGTTTACATGGTGATGCTCCAAGAATATGACAAATTTCATGTTTACATGTACAGTGGTACCTCTACATACGAAGTTAATTCGTTCCAGGACATTGTTTGTAAGTCGAAATGGTCGTATGCCGAGCAGGATTTTCCCATAAGAATACATTATAATTCCATTAATTCGCTCCGTAGCACAAAAACCTACACTCAATCACAAATCGTTAATAAATACTGCTGTTACTATTGCAAATAGCAATTACAAAGAGCACAACCAACAAATTATGAATAATGATCAGAATAATAAAATAATAGCAATAATAATAATACCTGTAATAATGTAACAAATTGAGTTGGTGTACCTGCACAGCATGGCTAATGACAGAGTGAGAGAGAGTAAGGTTGAGATTTTAATTTCTCTTTTAATGTCCTGTTGTTGCTGGCCTCAACTTTGGCAGACAGTTGCCATGTGGTGTTGCACAATTTCTGAAATAAATGATTTAAAACCTGACCAAGATGGCAATCTCTTTGGCGATGGTACCAAAATAATAACTGTCACCTTAACTTATAAAGACTGGCGAACGGAGGTCGAAGGAATATTGTCAAGCAGTTCACGGACGTGCACCCCACGCTCATATTTTTCTATATTATCCATCTTCATTTCAATAGTAAACCTCACCTTTTTTCCCCACCTGCTTTAACATTCTTGGAACCCATGTTGATTTCTCTCACAGGAAAATCCGCCATGCGTCCGTCTTGCGGGAAAACAAAGAAATTATAACACTGCCATAAATCGTCGTATTTCGAGCATTTCGTCGGATGTAAAAACAAAGGGTGAGTCAAGTTTTACGTCTGATGTCGAACAGATCGTGTGTCAAAGCGATCGTATGTTGAGGTACCACTGTATATGGTTCCGTCTCCATTCGAACGATGTTGCAATTCCGCGTGAAAACAATGTGGTATTCATGCCAAGCCCTAGGGGGCAATGCAGATTTACAAGGCAACAGCCAGTTCTGCACTTCCATAACATCATCAACCTCCTCAGCCCGGAAAACAGCATACCCACCCACTTCAAGCAATAGCATTTTTCTTTTGTTCCAAAAGGAACAAAAATGCAACATTAAACATATTTAAATAAATAATATTATAAAAACAGCAAATTAAAGCCAACATTCTGCCATGTTTGCTGTTTTTAATGTCGAGTACCAGCGCTGCGCACACCCAAAGTGATGTGTGCGAGTGCTGACGTCATTGGCGGAAAGCTTGGTTGCGGAGCAACCCCCGCAATCGAATCCTTCCACTTTGGAGCTAGGAATCAAAGGTTTGCGTCTTCGCCTTTCGTTTTCGCTTTCACCATATAAAGGCGAGGCCATTCCGCAACACAATTGTTGCATCTTTGTGTGGCAGCTTCACCATGTAAACGGCCCCTGCGACTCCCATGAAGACCAGCGCACAGCATCATAAAATCATGACCTACAGGTTGGCTGTAGATAGATTAAACGACATTTCTGTTTCCAGTGGCTGTGTGAAGGATGAATAGTGATTAGGTAATAAATCCAGTTGTGGCTAAACAATAACATATCACGATGTTGAAAATTGAAATGTTTGATTTTGTACCGTATTCCTCCACCGACAAGAACAAGTCAGCGAGTGAAAGCCGGAGCAATGTTTATTCTTGAGTGTCCTTTTATCCTGGTAGCAGTGTTGTTTTTGGCAGCCATTTTAATTTTCGTCTTAGTCTTTTGGGTGAAAATACTTATTAGTCTTAGTCATATTTTAGTCATTTCAAAATGTGTTCGTCTTCGTCTAGTATAGTCAACAATTATCAAAATGTTTCCGTCCATAAACTTCAAAAGTTTTAGTGCATCAATAAATAAATCAATAAAAGGTTTCCACCAATTTCGAATGAAAATGACAAACGAGCACATAACTTTAGAGTGTAAAGGACACCACCATTTACATGATAATACACATTCAGCAGGAAAACAGCACATTATTTGCAATTAGTTAAACTCACCTGGACTCCATGAACTGTATTTAAAATGTTTTCCAGGAGTTAAAGACACAGTCGCCGTGCTAAATGCAAAGGCTATCACAAACGCTATGCTAATGCAAACGCTATGCCATTGCTACAAGTTGTTTATGTGTGATGATCACTCAGAACAGACCTTTAACGGCTAAAGCCTGAGTTATGCTCCTGCGTTGCGGTGACGGCGAAGTGACTACGGCGTCAATGAGCATTCGATAGTTCTGCGGCGAGGTAATAGGTTGCTCTTTAATTCACCACCAAGCCACTAGAGTGGTGTGGTGTTATGTTTGTATGGTTTTGGGGCTTGCTTGTTGATTTCCTCTAGTCTAGTTTAACAGAGAAAAATATAAATAAACAATGCAAGATGGACGCTTGAATGTGGATCTTCAGCTCATCAACATTGAATAAATGTTGATCATACAAATGTTGAGGCGCAGGCAACGCAGAAGACGGTTTCGAGGCGGTCTGTCCGACTTTTGATGCTGTGCAGAGTTCGAGCCTCGGGTGGAAACCAGCAAGCTGTGGCGGCTACCTTCTAACTGGCGTCGAGCACTGCATCCAGCGTTTTGTCGGAGGTCTGCAACGTCATCCAGCCTGATTTGTTTGCCGTGTCCTACAACCAGCCAGTGGGAAGCCATAGCAGATTTCTGGCGGCTATGGAACTTCCCAAACTCCATTGGAAGCCTAGATGTTAACGTTATCATAAAAGCACAGAGGCACTCTCAATCAGTGATGACGTATCGAGTGTAAACTGTCTGTTGTTGAAATTAAACATCAAAACAACTCTTGACACCAAACCTGTGCTTTATTCTTCATATACTTGAAGTGTGACACATAAATAAGTCACAGACTCACAGCAAACATATGTACACAATAAAAGATGAAGTGCACCAACCAAAAATACGACATAAAGTGATAAAAAGCTGGCAGTTTTTTGGCCCACTGAGTCACCGCTTCGTGTGGCTATTCCATTTCGAACACACACGTCTCGGTGGTTCTTCCATTTTTTTATTCAATCTCTGGTTGACCTCCAGCCCCATATTTTCAGCAATCTCCTCCCACGAATTGCTTGCCGTTTGGCAATCTTCATAATGTCTTGACGAGACATTGTAGAAGTTGTCGTACTTGCTCTTCGTTAATACTCTCGTCACCTTGGTCCATTTTTGCGTGTAGAAAAATCATGTTTGACATTGTTGGTGATTTCGCGCTGAACCGGAAACAACAGTCTGAGCGGACCAATCAAAGTCCATTTCCACCACGTCACACGCGTTGACGCGACGCGAAATCATAAAAATGAGAAGGAGCCAGAGAGGCTACGGCGGAGTGTCGTAAATCAGGTCTTCCTTGATGGCGCAGGTCTGACGCGGAATCATAAGTCGGCCTTAAAGCAAAACGACATACGCATTATAAGAAAACTAAACTTACCAAGCAGCACCTGACACGTTTCACAAAATGTGCCTGGAATGGCCACAGGCTGACTCATCGGAGCGTGTGTGTGGGGCAGGGGGGCGTGGTAGAGAGCACACGTCAGCACGTCACATGAGTGACACAACCAAACACTGCTAAATGCAATCTAATTACACATACAATAACAAAATACCACACATTTTTGAATTTATGACTGAAACTATGGCGAATTTTCATCTCGTTCTCGTGTCGTCGGACGTCATTGTGTTTAGTCCCCCAAGACCCGTTTTTCGGCGCGCCATCTTGACATCATCGTCATGACAAATTTGTTCATTGACTAAATATTTTCGTTATCATCATCATTGACGAAAATAACACTGCCTGGTAGTCTGAATTTTTCTTTTTTTTCGTCTCCTCGGACAAAACGTTTTACTTATTTTGTTACTCTTTTACCATCTTTACAGAGTTCACGCGAATGCGTTCGGATCCACTTCCGTCTTTATAACAAATGGGGAAAGGGGGAAGTGACCTATGCTGTAAAGCAGTCAATATTTAGAGGTTTTTTTTTTGTGTGTGGCACCCTCCTCAAAGTTAATTACCGTATTGGCCTGAATATAAGACAGTGTTTTTTGCATTGAAATAAGACTGAAAAAGTCGGGGTCGTCTTATATTCGCGGTCTAGACATTATACCCATTCACGACGCTAGATGGTGCCAGATGTCATTGAGACGATGTTCTGTCATGAAAGATCTCAGCTTCTCTCAAGTTTAACCATTTTGCATTATTTTATTGCAATGTTTTTCCTTATTCAGATTTGTTTCAAGCCTACAGTTACAGTTAGACTTCAGTTTGATGGTTAATGCAGGTATTGCAATTTTGTTGTTTTATAACAATAGATGAAGAAGGTTTATTTACTTGTATTTGTATTTATTTGTTTGTTTTACTTATTTGTTTGTTATGTTTATTTATTTATTTCAAAAACCAGAAGCCATTCATTTACAAATGTGATTGCATTTTAGTTTACATATTTAAATGTTCAGATATTAAGATTTGAATGAGGCAAAATAACATGCTTTTTCTCTCATATATTGTTATAATAATTTGTTTCAGATGTACTGTCATTATTTTCTGTATAAAAATTAATTTGGTGTTCAAGAAGTCTTTTTTCAAACTTGATTCTTGAAAAAGAGGGGGAAGTGTTATGATCAGGGCCGTTTTATATTCGGGCCAATTCGGTACATATATAGACCTCCTCAAAATATAAAATAGTTGTCATTCAACTAGTTGTCAGTCGACATATCATCACAAATGTTATGAAAATATTTTATAAAGTTTGAAAAGTTACCTAGTGTTGCTTTGAATAAAGCAATAGCAATTAAACTGCTTTTTCTCAAATTGCTTTTACTTCACTGCAAAGTCTCAAAAACTGTCTTTAAGAATGCATCCCCTGGCTTCATGTTCCCTGAGCCTGAAGGCTACATCAGTATTCCAGGGATGAATCTCACCCCTTCCAGCCAACCTGCGTGCGTGCGCACACACACGCACGCACACACTGTATGATTGTATTGCTACGCTGGGAATACGATCTGATGTGGTTGTCTTCTGGTACATCACCAGCTCCCTAGAGTCCAGCCACCCGAGCAAAGCACAGCCCATATTCCTTACAAGAGTTTGACAGCATGGAAGAGGATCGAGTGGAGTGTCCTGTGTGTTAATGTGGGAAGTTTTTTTTGTTTTTTTTTTCTTTAAATAAATAAATAAAAATATGACAAGAAGGAAAATGTTATGCAAAATGACAAACAAGTGCAGTCAAAACAACAATGTCTGTGCTATAGAATACCTTATACATAATGTCAGGAGGACTTGTCCTTGTATTCTAGCGGAGTAAATGTGCTTTTAAAACTCCTAGCTGCAGGAAGAAGATGCACCAAGATTTATCAGGGGAGCCTCAGAGAAAAGGGCACCATATGGGATTGGCTTGACAGCTCACACATATTAAGTAATAAAACTTAAATTTACCTTAGTAAGGTCACCGTGCAGCTTCAACTTCCACTATTAAATCAGATATTGGACAACACATATTTTAGCATTATTGACTAAGTTGCTTAGTTATGCTGGTTTCTGTAGAGTGCATAACAACCAGTTCAATCAATATTGTGTTTTCATGCTATAAATGGTTAATTACCTTTGCTATAGGCAACATCGTCTACTTTAATTTAGTGATAATATAAGAAAAACGTTTACTTTATATCTTGTCACACATGTAATAATACGTAGGAAATAATTTAGTTTCTCTCTTCCCTGAGAGTAACCTTCATGTGTTTGCTTATTTCATCTCACTTGAGACTTGGCAGATCCCCTTCATATCACTTTTATTTTCGAATACCAAGATAACAGATTTTTTTTAAACTATCTTTTGCCAGGAAATGTTCTGTACTTGCTCCAATATTTCCACCTTGACACATGCATGGGCTTCATTAAATGTTATTTTAATCTGTCATATCTTATCCTAGTCTTATTAGTCTTCTTTTAGGCTTGGCTCATGATGGTAAACTGATGCAATGGTGAACCAAAAACTTTATGTTTACATGATATGACATTTGTTTTTAGATGGTTGCATGAATAATCCTCTTAACATTTTAGAGCAAAATGCATTACTACTGAGTCATATTGATTTCATTACGGCTATTACTTTGAATATCATAAGGAGCTGATACCAAGGCTAGTTCTGATTCCAAGTATTGCCTCAAGTCTGTGCTTCTCAATTAGAGAAATAAGAAGAAATAAAGGTTTAGCGCCCTACCAACACTCTCCCGCCGCTGTAAATAGTATAATTTGTCTATAATATTATGATTAATATTATTATTAAAAGTACACCTCAGCATAACATTGTGTCCTTTTTTTATATTAAAGAAAAAAGTAATATAGATCGAAGTTCAATAAAGTACCGTCTTTTTTTTTTTTTTTTTTTTTTTTTTTTTTTTTTTTTTTTTTTTTTAAACCTGTCCCTTTCAGCTGTTTGACACAGAGAATGGAAGTCTAAGTGCCTGGATTCTGAACAGTTTTAATGTTTCACATGGAGAGTCTGACATACTCCCATTGTGATCCTTCAAAATACCTTTTTATTATGACAAAGCAGTGAACAGGAAGGGATTATGGGGGGACAGAAGAAAAGAAATACAAGAGAAGAAAGAAAAGAAACACATAAACAACAACAAGAAATACATTGAACATCTAAACTAGTTACTAATATGCTGGTGCTATCGTCAGCGAGATGTATTTCCGGTTTACACCATGTGGGGGCCAATTGGCCAGTGAAAGAGGAGAATGGGGGTGGGGGTGTCTATAAGACTATAAGCTAAGTGATTGAAAGGGGTAGAGTGTACACAAATCAGTTCTGTGATCTAGAACCCAGTAATCGTGTGAATCTCTTATGAGTGTAAGCCCTTTGGCGACCAACCCTACGCCGCCGCATCGCCAATCCCGGCACCGGAACCCCCAACCCGAGCATGCCCTACCACATCCAGCAGCACGCAAGCCCCACCAGGCGCGCGACAGCCACGCAGACGGGCGGAGAAACCGGGCGGGCGCCAACCCAGGGCCACGGCCCCCACCCAGCCAGCCCGGGGAGGGAGGGCGGGTAGGGGGTTGTGGGGGCCATGCGAAGCCCATCCCTCCTCCCGCCGCCCAGCAAAGGAGCCACCGTCCCCCCCCGGGACCCAGGGTGGTCCCCCGGGCCACACGCGCGCCCATCAACCGGCCTTCAGGGATGGCAGGAGGGGACGCATCACCAACCCCACGCCTACACCCACCCCCGCCCGCCCACCCGGGCCACGAGCCACAGCCACAGCCCCCCAACCGGCACGGCACGCCACGGGACCCCCAGCGGCCCACCAAGCCCCAGGCAAGGCAGGGTCCCCCGCCGGTGCAGGCGACACCCCGCTGATACACCGGCGCCCAGCCAGCGACCCGCGACGGAGCGCAGGGCGGATGCCCAGCCAGAGAAGAGAGGGGAAGGCGGAGGCAGGAGAACGCCCAGGAACTGCCACGGGGTGATGCAAGATCGGAGACCCGACCCCCCAACCCACTCCCGCGGCCGGCAGCCGAGGCAGAGGGGAGGCCACACCCCGGGAGCCACACCATATAGAAAAAGTGTGGGACCCACCTACCACCCTATTACTGTGGCTGCCAGGTTCCCGACTGGCAGCCATCACCCAGCACCGTGATGGGGGTGTGAGGGGAGGGTAGTGCAATGTATGCATTAAAATAGGAGAGCTTGGCTTGGGGCAGTGGGACCGCAGCAAGGAGTTTCTGTCCAGCCGCCCGTCCCACCGCCCTTTGCCGGAGCTCTCCTGTGGAGTATGATGTGTGTGGTGCATTTAAAAAAGGTGCAGGGATGGCGGGGCCTGTGGTGAGGAGGCAGCCGCAGCCGCCGCGGCCTAGGGAGGCGGACAGGGCCGGAAACAGACCAAGGGGAGGGAAGCGCACCCTCTACAACCCACCCCCGGGCCAAGAGGGGCGCGCGGTATGGCACCAGAGGGCACCTCCCCGGTACCGTCTTTTTTTAACTATAAGTCGCACCGGAGTATAAGTCGCATTTTTGGGGGAAATGTACTTGCTAAAGTCCAACATATAGAACAGATATGTCATCCTGAGACAATTTAAAATAAAAGTACAATCTAGAACAACATGCTGAATAAGTGTACAGTGTGATAATGTGACGTGATGCATGAACAACGAAATGCGAACATGGCCGGTATGTTAACGTAACATAGCTATTAAGAGTTATTCAGATAACTATGCTAACAAGTTTACCAAACCATCAGTGTCACTCAAAAACACCAAAAATAACATGTGAAATGATATTATAATGTGTTAAAAATTTCACACATAAGTCGGTCCAGAGTATCCACGCCCAGCCAAACTATGAAAAAAAACTGCGACTTGTAGTCCGAAAAATACGGCGTCGCTGTAGCTTTACCAACATCTTTTCAACAGAAAAGATTTGAAGCGCATCAATTTGACTAAATTTAAAAAATAAAAAATAAAAAAAGGTCACATCCAACAGCCAATACAGTGGCACTTCGACACACGATCTTTTCGACATCCGACGTAAAATTTGACTCGCCATTTGTTTCTACATCTGACGACATGCTCGAAATACGCCGATTAACAGCAGTGCCGCAGTTTCTTTGTTTTGCCGAAAGACGGACGCACGGAGGATTTTCTTGTGAGAGAAATCAACATTAGTCCCAATAAGGTTAGTGCAGGTGGGGAAAAAAAAGAAATGGTGACGCTTACCATTGAAATCAAGATGAGATGAGAGAAAAATAGGAGCACCGTGTGTGGATCCTTTAACTCGACAACATGACCGTAGAATATCGATCTCGACGGTCTTCCTCCGACCTCCATTCGCCAGTCTTTATAAGTTATGGTGACAGTTATTATTGTGGTAAAGAAAAGAAATCACCAGCTTCGTCAGGTTTCTAATCATTCACTCCATCAGTTTGTTCAACACAACACGCCTCCTGTCCGCTACACTTTACGCCAGCAACAAAACATAAAAGAGAAAGTAAAATAGAACCGCGCTCTCTATCTCACCAACACGTCAGCTACGCGGTGCATTCAGGAACAGCAAAATAACGTCCACTACATTAGAATCCGATTCGTTACATTATTACATGATTTATTAATATTATTATTTTATATTATTTTTTTAAGATTTTACAGTTTTGTTCTGTGTAATTGCCATTTGTAACAGTACAATGAGTATTTATTAAGGATTTAGTGTAGCTTTTCGGGTTGTGGAGCAAATTAATGGAAATATAATGTAGGGGTGTCAAACGATTAAAATTTTTAATCGAGTTAATTACAGCTTAAAAATTAATTGATCGTAATGAATCGCAATTAATCACACCATCTATAAAATATGCCATATTTTTCTGTAAATTATTGTTGGAATGGAAAGATAAGACACAAGATGGATATATACATTCAACATACGTTACATAATTACTGTATTTGTTTATTATAACAATAAATCAACAAGATGGCATTACCATTATTAACATTCATGTTAAAGCGATCCATGGATAGAAAGACTTGTAGTTCTTAAAAGATAAATTTTAGTACAAGTTTTATAATTTTATATTAAAACCCCCTTAATGTTTTCGTTTTAATAAAATCTGTTAAATTTTCAATCAAAAAATAAACTAGTAGCCCGCCATTGTTGATGCCAATAATTACTTACACAATGCTCATGGGTGCTGAAGCCTATAAAATCAGTCACACCCAAGCACCAGCAGAGGGCGACAAAACTCCGAAAAACGCAACAAGTACACATTTCACTGTGCTGTCATTTTAATCTGAGCGGGGCATGTGCGTTAATTGTGTCAAATATTTTAACGTGATTCATTTAAAAAATTAATTACCGCCCGTTAACGCGATAATTTTGACTGCCCTAATATAATGTATTCTTATGGGAAAATCCTGCTCGACATACGACCATTTTGACTTACAAACAAGGTCCTGTAACAAATTAACTCCGTATGTAGAGGTACCACTGTACGGTCAAGGTAGTTGTTTTCCCATTTGATACTGAAAAATGAAATTTCATAAAATCAATAAATAAATTCAAGATTAGCAACATTAACTCATGAGGACAATATGCCAATCAATTTGACCGAAAAAAAACAAAAATTAATAGAACAAAAACGACAGTGTCATTGGACAGAGGGACCATTTTTATTTTTGCTGCAGGCAGTATCCTTTGCTATGGTGTGGGGTTATTTTTGCGCTGGGTAACTTGGTATGCCACCTTATATGATGCCAACAGCACTCGCTGGTTTTCTGATGTAACATCGACAAAGTGGGATGATTGTTGGCAATGTTCGGCAATAAGCGATAAGCGGCTCATCACTGTGATTGGGGTCTCATGTCTTTAAGTGACGTCCAAATTGAATTTGCTTCCTTCTGTCCGCTGCAGACATTTTTAAACACAGTAAACTGACTGGTCTTTTCGTCTCACACTGTATTAAACATAGTGTTGCACCGATACCTTTTTTTGACCCCGATACCATTACTTGGCTGTGCAGTATCGGCCGATACCGAAACCATACCGATACCACTTTGTTTGAAATATACAGTATGTTTATAGTAAAATGAAGAGCTACACACTTGAATGTGAAATTATTGGTATCATGGCTTTGTTAGGCTGCTGCTTACCATTGTAAAACAAGAAAAAGACTAAACAAAGTGAATCCAGCAGAACTTTTTATTGCATACCTGGTATGAGTGACAATAGTTAAATAAACCTTTGGCTCTCAAAGGCCAAAATAGTGCTAAATTCATGAAATTAAAGAATGTATAATACCAATACATTGTGAGGGGGGTGTCCCTTTTTTCTATTCCTGAAAGGTGGCAACTCTACTTTTGAACCAGATCTCAAATTACTGCGGCATTTCTTTCAGTAAAAGACAATAAAAGTAAAGTAGATGAAGTAAACTGACCATGGATTGTTGCTCCGGTCCAGCCCCCTTCCTCTGAATAGCAGTCCTGCAGTTGCAGCCTCAAACTCTTTGTGATTGTTCACATGTTTCATCTTCAAATGTTTTATCAGCTTCAAATGTTTTATCAGCTTCGAAGTATTGAAATTGGCCGATTTAACTCCACCTCTCGAAACTTTCAGGCAGCAAATCTTGCATGCAGCCATTGTACTCGACAGAGATTCTATTAGAGCTGAAACGAATACTCGAGCAACTCGAGTAACTGGAGTTTAAAAACTGATCCGAGTAATTTTATTCACCTCGAGGAATCGTTTAATTTTGCCAGCTCTAAGCATCACATTTTGCCCGGACTACTTTTAATGCGGGACAACGCGCTGACGTCACGTGCGTAGAGGAAGAAGCAAAAAAACAAACTACAAACTACGCCGACGTTGCTAAAAACTACACCCACATGATGCTAGTGTGGTAGCAGGTAGTGACCGATGCGTCTCATAGATATCCCATATATTTAGGACTAGATTGCGAAATGACAGACTCTGCCGCGTCTGGACAGCGTTAGTAAACAGCCGCCATCTTTAAGCACTAGACTTCTCATCGCTAATAAATATAACGGTACTGTCACTCGCTCACGTAACGTTAGCCCTTCGGAGGGCTAGGTTTCTATTGATTATGACCACTGTCGATGCGTGGCTAACGTGTCTAACATACAGGCTTTATTTAATCTGTAAAGACACAGCGCTGTAGAGTGATGAGGGTGTAAAATTAAAACATAACTAAGCTAACTGTCAGTTTTAGCTCAGTAGTCATTGCTGAATAAAACACCAAGTAACAATGGTCCCTAATGTGCTCCAATACAGCAGGTATCATACATTTATTTTGACCACTGCAAAAACTCAAAATCCTATCAGTACTTACAGTTTAGACTAACTTAAAACTTAACTAGAACTTAAAAATAGCTTGACACAAATGGAAATTAAATTGAAACACGTGGGAAAAACACGTAGCTTTCAAGTGATGTGTGTTATCAAGCATAATTACATTTTTAGGTGAGAAATATGTTTTCTTTTATAAGATCTAGAAGTTTTTTGAGTGAAAGCAGTGAATTTTTTTTGTAGTCACATCTTAAATGCAATTGTTAGCTGTTTTTAACAATGTACATCGAAAATAAAGACATTGATTGACTGAATTTTTTTTTTTTTTTTTTTTTAACCGTTTTTTAACCTGTCCTGTTCAGCTGTTAGACACAGAGAATGGAAGTCTAAGTGCCCGGGTTGTCTGAACAGTTTTAATGTTTCACATTGAGAGTTTGATATACTCCCATTGTGATCATTCAAAATACCTTTTTATTATGACAAAGCAGCGAACAGGAAGGGATTATGGGGGACAGAAAAGGAAAGGAGGAAAGAAAAGAAACACATACACAAACAACAACCATACATACATAGAACATCTAGACTAATTATGAATATGCTGGTGCCATCGTCAGCGAGATGTATTTCCGGTTTAAACCATGTGGGGGCCTATTGGCCAGTGAAAGAGGGGGACGGGGGTGGGGGTGTCTATAAGCTAAGTGATTGAAAGAGGTAGAGTGTACACAAATCAGTTCTGTGATCTAGAACCCAGTAATCATGTGAATCTCTTATGAATGTAAGCCCGTTGGCGACCAACCCTACGCCGCCCCATCGCCAATCCCGGGACCAGGACCCCCAACCCGAGCATGCCCTACCGCATCCAGCAGCACGCGAGACCCATCAGCCACGCGACAGCCACGCAGACGGGCAGAGAAGCCGCGCGGGCGCCAACCCAGGGCCACGGCCCGGGGAGGGAAGGTGGGCGGGGGCGTGGGGGGTCAAGCGCAGCCCATCCCTCCTCCCGCAGCCCAGCAAAGGAGCCATCGTCCTCCCCCCCGGCATCCAGGGTGGTCCACCGGGCCACCCGCGCACCAATCAATCGGCCTTCAGGGATGGCAGGAGGGGACGCACCACCAACCCCATGTCTACCCCCACCCCCGCCCGCCCACCCGGTCCACGAGCCACAGCCGCAGCCCCCCAACCGGCATGGCACGCCACGGGTGCTGAAATTGTGTCTTTAACAAATAAGGTTACAAATTATAATCCACAAGCATACGTTTCTCCCATTTTCTGTACCTTAATGGTGCTGTCGTACAAATGCGAGAAGCTTTTTTATTTTTTTTTGTAACTGTGTGTTACTGCTCCTTGAAAACAAGCAAGTCAAGGCAAAGGACAGAGCATAAACCTGAATCGTGAATAACATGATAAGAGTGTGAAATTAACTCCATCTTCAATCCGCAAAAAAAAAATGATGTGAAGAAATGATTATTTACGGGGTGTGTGTGCGTGTGTGTTACATCGGGACAAAACAATGAGTGAAGGACACAGAGAGATGAATGTGACCGTGTTTAATTGTATATGTAAATATCATTTGGGCATGAATTATCCATCTCTCAGTGACTCAAAGATTTGTATTAGGGAAACAAGTGCTTGCTTTTTGCACTTGATAAATGTGCTCCAGAGAGCATGCATAATTGTAAAGGGCACAAACTTTTCATAACAAAAATAAATTTTTAGAAGGGTTTTTTTGTAATAGAATATTAACGTTTTTTGAAAGGTGACACGGCACTTTAAGGAGAGGTTCAGACAACTCTGCCTACTTAAAAAGTTAAGGGGAAAATGTACAAAAATTGATCAACTTGTACTTGACTGTAGAAGCACATACATTTAAGCACAAGCCATACCAAGCATAGTGGTAGATAGACCTTGAAAGAAATGTGCACAGGGGTAATAAGATGATCTTGTACTGAGGACTGGAAGCAAGTGGCTTAAATACACCCGGAAAAGACCCAATAGGCAGGGGGCAAAGATGCACCCACGCAGGTAATCGGCATAGATGACACAGTTTATGCTGACGCAGTCAGCGGGAGCAGGTACAGGCGGGCAGGAACAAGTATTCCAATCCAGAGGTGTTACAAGATCAGTGAGGGTGGCGGCATGGCTCCAGGTGGCGTAGTCATCTCCCAACCCAAGGGTTGTGCATCTGAAGTATGCTTGGCAAGATGCTGAATCCAACATTGCTCCTGGTGCTGTGTCATCAGTAGGTGAATGAGGGGACAGTCTCAAGGAGCTTTCAGTACCTTGATAGTAGACTAGCGTTATAAAAGTGAAATCCCATCAGTGCCCATTTTAGCCCACTTTTGAAACTTATTAAACGTTTAAATCTTGTGATAAGGTATTCAAAAAGTAATTTCAAAGACTCAAAACTGTTGTGTTTGATAGAACAATATGTCTATATGCTGCCATAGCAGATTCATGGCGCATTAAGCCCCCGAACTATTTTTAATTTGGCCGTTTTACCCGTAAAACCACTGTTTACAGACGTCGCGGAATCACTTTTGTTTCAAACCAGCCATAAAACAAAGGTAATTAATTATATTTGTTATTAGAAATGTCAGTCGTTTTTAGCTTAAAATCATTAATTGATGTCTCATATTTCGTTTAAAAAAAAAAAAAAAGACAAAAAAATGATTCACTCACATATTTTATACTTTTAAACAAATTATGTTACAATGAAAAAATGGCGTCTGTAAAAAAGTCACAGATATCTACCTCATAACTATCGCTTAATTGTATTTTTTTTTTGTTACTGTCGCATTTTCTCCGATATGTTAGATGATAAACAATCGATCCAAACAAAGAAAAATTGAAAAAAAAAAAAAAATTTTTTCAAAGGGTAAATATATGAAAAAGAAAATCTCGACCACTCCTTAATGTCTGCGATTTCTGCATCACGATCCTTGTTATATTATCGTTTTACCCATAAAATCCCCCCAAAATCCAGCCGTGGCCATTCACAGCTGTGTCTTGACACTCAGTCATACATGCTACATGGAGTTTTGGGATCGAAACAAAGTAAGTACATGATAATATCTCGTTAAAGTCATGGCGTCTGTAATTCTGCTCTTGCGTGCTCTCACCTCCAGATAGGGTTTTGCTGTTTAAAAAACTTTTTTTTTTTTTTTTTTCAAATGCCCTTCTGTTCAAAATTTTTCTTTCCCCAGAAAATTGAGATTTTAAACTTTCCAATGATGTATCAAGCATGCATATCTTAATAATTTTGAAAGTTGGCCAAATTGGGGGTTTCAGAGCGGAACTTTGAATTGCCTGAGCGTTTTCCGCCATATACAGGTAGTCCCATGGTTATGATGAACCCGAGTTACGCGATTTCGACTTTGCGGCGCCTGCGTCTTGTTGTTATTTGTTTTTTTAGTTGACTTTTGTTTTGTGACGCATGCTTTTATTTTGCCGCAGGAAGTGTATAGCGGGTTCGGCGCGCGCGAGCATTTACACACCCGCCCATCCCACATACGGCAGTGACGCCACACGCACACATGAGGAAACAGGTGAGTGAAGAGGTGACAGCCTGTGTGCATATTTGTTGCTTGCGAAACATCCAGATGTGACGGCTGTATATAACCCCTTTTGTACTGATTATTGTGCGTTTTCAATTGTGGTCGAATACTGTAATTTTCACACTTGACTGTAAGCCGCCACCCACATGGAAAAAAAGCATTTGTTCATAGATAAGCCGCACTGGACTACAAGCGGAAGCTGTTCTCACTGTATTATGGTATATTTACACCAAAATATATTAATCGGTAATGCTTTATTTGACAGCGGCATAATACGACTGGCATAAGACCAAAACAACCACCATGAAGGTTTCAACCAATTGGCTGAAAAGCTTTATTTCTTCAAGTAGCTTCATTTGGCCATCACTGTTCCCTTGGGAGAGACAGTCAACCTCTTCTGCTATCTGCTTTAAACTATTTTGTTGTCCAACATGCCTCCTAGCATGCATTGCAGCTCTACAGATGTAAATAACAATCAAAATTGATGTTCTGTGCAAATTATTTATCCAGTTACTGTTTCAGTTGTAAAGCACTTTGAGGGCCTTTCGGGTTTTTGTAAAGGGCTATATAAATAAATTTGATTGATTGATTGATTGATTGATTCAGTTGTTTCATTAATTTGTAGTTATGGTATTTGGTACCACTGTATTTGACAGTAGCGCCATAAGACTGTCATTAGACAATCATAACTATGACATGACACTCTCATGAGCATTAATGAATGCTTATAACAGATTTCATTTAATGTTATCCAGCAAATTATCTCACTTTGAATGGATGTAAAGGATCCAAACTGATCATAAATGGTGTTAGTAACATAATTTGCTGGGTGACACTGTCATAAGTATTCAGTAACGTCCATGACAGTGTCATGTCATAAATATGACCGTCTTATGAAAGTCTTATGACGCTACCAAATACCATAACAATCAATACTGAAACAACTGGAATACTGAATAAATAATTAGCATAGAACATTAATTTTGGTTGTTTTTTACATCTGTAGCGCTGCAATGCATATTAGGAGGTATGTTTTGCCTCTTAACCCAAATAAATCAACAAATAAGCCGCACTGGACTATAAGCGGCAGGATTCAAAATGAAAGAAAAAATAGCGGCTTATAGTCCGAAAATTACAGTATTTGGGGCGAGTTTATGTGATTGTTTTTGATGATGTGCAGATCCTAACTGATACAGTACGTGCCAATTGTTTGCTATTGCTGTATCAGCAGCTACTTGTAAACACATATTTGAATTGCTCTTACTGAAGATGAGACGGATTTAAATTCATTTTATTTTAGTTTCGTTCTGCAAGTGTTGATAATTGAGCTTCTGAATAATCCTTAATAAATACTGCAGGTACAATTACAAATAGCAATTACACATAGCAAAATAAATCAATTTTAAATAAATTGGAAATAAAAAGTGTTTTTATTGCCACCTTAACTTATTGACTGATTCGGGAAAAATAATTAGAAGTACCCAGTCTGCCATTGCTGAGGTGTGACGCCCACACCACACAGCAACAGCAGCCAACAGTACTGTACGTTGACTGACACCGGACTGCTTAAAGGTGCAAACACCCCAGTAATGGCGATGTACACAAATCTCTACTTGGGTTCGTCAATAGAACCGGGGGAGACAGTGGGTAGGGAGTAAGAAATGGGGTCTTCAAGGGCAGCTGTGGGTCCTGGTTTTTCTTCCTAAATATTGGACATGGACAGTTTAACCAATGAAGTTTCTGCTAAAACAAGCAGCACCTCAATGCAATACATTTATAAGACACCAGTGGCCTATACTACGAACCGAGTTCAACCTCCCCAGAAGTAATCCAGTTTACCATCGGGTAACCGGAGTTGACAAAACCTGGTTGTCTAGTTTGTGGTCAATCGGTACTACGACGCTGATTATGAGGTTGATTAGTCGAACCTGTGTCAACCCAGTCAGAGTTACTGCGCGTTCACATAAAAGGGGGCGGTGACCAGAGTCAAACACTACTTGTGACGATGGCACGGGCACCTTACTTCACGGAGGAGGAATGCGCGATGATCATGCGGAATTATGAGGAATTAAAATCCACCCTCACCGCGAAATCCAACACCGCTTCGGCGAGTAGAGCGCAACGGGTCTGTTGACAGCGAATTTACAGATCGTGTGATTTGTGAATGCGTCAATATGCCAGTTTACTTATGTCCATGAAAAGAAATAAAGCCTGCTGTCAGGACAATAAAATAAGATTTGGTACATTAACAGTAAGAAATAATTGTCACGCATCACCACACGAAACAGGATGATTGTATGTTTAGTCCTCTTGACTGTACGAATACGTATGTTCTTTTTTTTAGTTTGGGCCTAAAAAATCCAGCCCGACCCGACCCGAGTCCGATCAATAAACTTGATTTGCAGGCCCGAGCCCAACAACCCCCCCCCCCCCCCAAAAAAAAATAAATTATGTTATATTTGTGAGGACTCAGGAGAAGAAGGAAATTAGAATACACAATATTCTAATTTCCTGACTGTCTCAGGAAATTAGAATATTGTGTATTCTAATTTCCTGAGACAGTCCTGTATATATACACAGGACTGTCTCAAAAAATTAGAATATTGTGTATTCTAATTTCCTGAGACAGTCCAGTATATATATTACTATTTTCATTTGACTACAACCAGGAATGACACAAGAGCCTATAAAAAGTTGTTTAATGTCTGACCGCTTGTGTTGCCTCATGATTCACGAAAAATATGCTTTGCTTTAGCATTTTAATGCATCCCAGGCTTTAATGCATCGTGATGCATTGCCGAATCGAACCGAATCGAATCATGGCCCTCTGAATCGAATCGAATCGAATTGAATCGAATCGTGGCCCTCCGAATCGTAATCGAATCGAATCGTGAGGGCAGTGCCGATGCACACCTCTAATTTTTTGTGAATAAATGTGCATAAATGGAAGCTTATCCCGTTTTTGGTACTTTTATACACGTATCCTAGCTACCACGCGTTACAATGTACAAGACATGGATTACACAAGGTGTGCTCTTTGGCCTGTACTGTATGTAAAGCACACGACAGCTCTGGATGCTAACAATCTACTTAATTATATTGGGATAAGTTTGAAAACGCAATATGCTTACCTTGAATATCTGCTAATAAAACCGGACAGCATACGCTCTCGTTCCCAACCGGAGTTCCCAACTGGACTCTCTCGCATCACCAGTTTTGCCCAACTTTTGTCTTATCAGGTATTTGCTGCACGCATTTTTCCCTGAAGCTCGTCTTGTGAACGACCAACAGTGCTGTCCTGCTCTTCACTTTTCAGATCTGGTTCAAATAGGAAGGGTAGAACTGATGACATGTTGGGAAAGCTAACGAGTGAATTGGAATTTCATCAACGGGACCAGTGACGTCACGCACTGCGACGTAACATGAATGGCGACCTTTTACAAACTTTATTAAAACAAAAACATTAAGAGGGGTTTTAATATCAAATTATTATAACTCATACTAACTTTTATCTTTTAAGAATTACTAGTCTTAAAAATAGAGGATCCCTTTAACCAATGAGGTGTCCGGCAAAACAAGAAGCACCCGACTGCAATCAACTGATTTCACTTGTAAGACACCAGACAGGTGAAAAAGTATCCTCATGAAGGGTTGCAAAAAGCCCCACACTCACTGTGGCCCTTTGTGGACTAGTTTGCCCACCAGCCGTATTGTCGAGCCAATTCACACACACACACAAACACACACGCACACACACACACACACACACACACACACTATACTCACATTTTTCTATTGTTTGTTTCTTCATTTCAATGGTAAGCACCACCAGTGGTTTTTCACCACTCTTGCCAGCAGCACTAACTTTCTTTGGATCCATGATGAGTTCTCTCACAAAAAATTTCCAGCATGTCGTCATATGTCGACACAGACAGCGAGTGAAATTTTTACGTTGCATGATGAAATAATCGTATGTTGATGCGTTGTTATGTCGAAGTAGCACTGTGGATACATTAGAGATTTGACTCAGCATAGCTGACACCTGATTATATTATTTATAGATTACAACATGAAATCAAGAAGCGATATGGCACCTAGGGAGTTTTTGGGTGAAAATGACAGTTGAGCCTGAATGATTTATTCGTGTAACAAGTTTGAATATTAAGTTGAAAGTGGGTCTGAAGAAAAAGAAAGTCCTAAAGATTGCTTCCCGAGTACAATGACCATTTGAGCCTTAGGCAGAATCACCAGATTCAGGGCACAAAAGTGTCGGGTCCGACTGGGAAGCATTAGCTTTTGCTTAATTGCTAGCGGATCTCTGAACCCAGTAGAACACTGAATAACAAATATATATTTATATGTTAGAACCAGATAACGGCTTTTGTGGATGGGCCAATATCGGCTCATCTTGGTATGGAAGCGACATCATTTCATTAACTCTTCATTAACTCATTCACTCCCGGCCTTTTTACTGGATTTTGACTGATTTTGCAAGGCCCACAGAAATTTCTGATCTATTGCTATATAAACATGGAACCCACCAAAAGAAAGATTACTGGACTGTCTCAGGAAATTAGAATACACAATATTCTAATTTCCTGAGACAGTCAGGAAATTAGAATACACAATATTCTAATTTCCTGAGACAGTCAGGAAATTAGAATATTGTGTATTCTAATTTCCTGAGACAGTCCTGTATATATACACAGGACTGTCTCAAAAAATTAGAATATTGTGTATTCTAATTTCCTGAGACAGTCCAGTAGACTCTCTTCTTTCAGCAGGAAAAAAAAGTTAGTTCATATCTTTTTCCATTCTTTAGAAATCAGCAGTTTGACCAATTTTCCCATTTCTGATGAAAAAACAGAGAAATGGAGCTTTTTGTGAAAGCATACATTTCAAACATAACTTTGACTTTAAAACAGTTATTTTTTGCTTTAGTTACATCCCGAACATCTGAATTATGTTTTCCTTTTACAAAATAACATAAACAACAAGACAAATAGAGCTTTTGATAGCAAAGTATCAATTTATTTACACATAACTAACTGAGAGATGACACTGTTGTGGCCGCGACAGCTGGGTAAACTTTTCCCTCATTGCCGTCTCATAAAGATGAGTTTTTTTTTTTTAGTCTCTGCAGGGTCTGCTCGGCGAGCAGCACAGAACCAACGGCATCATCCGCTGCACTAGTGGTCCCGGTCGTTCTGCTTGGTCGTCCAGCGCCCGTCATCCTGAACGACATTCGGTTGTCTTCCGCCGGCGCCCCAGCCGTTCGTTGCCGTTGAATCGGGTTGCGGGTCTTACCAAATGCCCTACTGCCCTCCAGTGACCAGTTTTATTGCTTTAAAATGGATTTTCAGCTTTGTGCTTTGGAGCTAAATTGAATCAGAACCCAGAGATGTCTCTTGTTAAAAAAAAAAACAACAAAAAAAACAAAAACAAAAAAAACGTAGAAGACGTATAAATACGTCCTTGGGACACTGAAACAATTACAAATAGAACATATTTATACGTTTTTGGGAGCAAATGAGTTAAAAACACGGCGTTTGACAAAATAATTTAGCCGTTTTAGAGGTAAAATTTATATGCTATGAAATCATTGGGAAAACTGCGTGGATGGAGAACATGCATGTAGTGGTGTTGCTCCCTTTGTGTTGTAGCAATTTCCAACACAGAACCAATCAAGCATAATTTTGGTACAAAACAAGTTAAATGCTTAGAAAAATAACAATAAAAATCTGATTGCCACAATGGTGATACAATGCCAACAATGCGCTGGACTTAAACAAGGTCAAAGTGTTTCCCTTTTTTTTTCTTTAGGTCAAAAGTAGCCTACTGCAGATTGTGGTTTAGTGAAATCCAATTTACTGTATTTGATTCAGAGTTTTCACCCTTGAGCAAGACAGTGGGCCATAAACAGCGATTAAATCAGACAGTATTTACAATTAAAACAAGATTGGGGCAATACGAAAAGGCTGCCAAATCAATTACAATACTGATAAAATAATTCCAAGTGAAACTAGTTCATATGCTTTCTTGCCTAATAAAAGGACTGCAATCTTTACTTTCTGATATGTTTACAAGAAATGGTTAGTCCACACATGCGTTACATTGTTGACAAGAGTCACCTTTTACCTTCGCCTCCTGCAGGCTGTAGTTAAACTTTCATTGCCAGTTTACTCTTGAACAAGTAAGCAAGCAAATGAACCAAAGAATGTTTACTTGAAGTGTGTCTCTACAAATAATATGACAGTTATACGTACATTGCGTGCTTTGATGTGTCATTCATTGCAGAGTACAAATGACTTAACTTATATTTCTATTGACTTCAACTGTTAAATCTCTCCTAGGTTCAGTATTAACTTTTTGTGTGAAAGAAATGCACAATACACATCGTGAATTTAATTTATCACTTGAGCACTTCACTTTCATGGGTATGGTGAAAAATGACTATTTCACGCATCAAATCCAATTCTTCTTTATCAAAGCTTTGGTGAGCATGTAGTATAAGAGAGGCTGTGGACTAAAGAAAATATTAAGGACACCTCTGTAATGGAATGGAGTCCCTGTTTAGCACAAGCCTCCCAAAGCTTTCAAATCCCTCCTCTCTTCAATTTCATTTCTGGCTCCTCCCCAGTGATTGCCATGGATTTAATAAGATCAGAGAAGGATAACGGATTTTACCTGGTTTCACCTTATCAGTGTATTTCAAGCATAGAGGAGGTTTAATTTGCTTCAGTGTTCTGTGTTGTATGAAACATCACTAATACTACTGCCTTGTTCCACAGATCTTCCTGCCATCTCAGTCGAAAAGGTAGAGAGCTTCGTTCTATGTAGAGTCACCACAACAGAGGCAGATAATTAACTATGCCCCCCTGTGGCTTTTCGTTAATCATCCCATAAAGCAGTCAAATTTTGAGCATTTGTGGCAGATACAATTTTATACTTGCATGAACATATTAACCCTTTAACACCAAACGTGTCGGCAGCGACGCTTTTACACATATCGTCTTTGAAGCTTCGTCACGCTGTAATTACGTCACCCACATGCCGCTGGTTGGTCTCGTTTGAAAGCGCGGAAGTTGATGTCCACACCAGTTTTTATTTGAAGTCAATCGGCCAAGAAAAACGGGAGATAATGTCATTTGAGTTTTATACTTTTATTGCACTCATAAATATGCATTAAAACGCTGCATGTACCATGTATCCATCTCCGTATTTCCATCATTTCTTGTCCTTTTTCAAAACCGAAAGCAGCACAAAAGACTACATATCCCAAGAGCCATTGTGATGTCAAGAAAGACGAACCGAATGTGATCATTTTTAATAAATTTCCGAGCGAGGCGCCAACTATTGAAAGGGAGGCATGCGAAGCAAGCAATGGCCGGTTGGTTAGAGCGAGCGACTTTGAAACGTGCAGAATGAATCTAAAACTACGTTTAGCGCAAGCTAATGCATTATTTCATTCACTCAAGGAAGAAGATGAGTCGTATTTGTCGTTGTTTTCTTGGGATGAGACGGCGTCTAGACGAGTAGAAGTGACAGCAGCGCGCAAAGCCGCAAACGGCGAAAGAGTAGGCTGTGTGACGTTGTGTGTGACGCAGCTCCGTGACCTGTTCAAGAAGCTTTATTGAGTGCGCAAAAAAAAAAAACTTTATTGTGTCGCATGCCTGAAAAATTTGAATTGAACTGAAATACTTGTCAATATTTCTTAAAATAATTGTTTCCAAAGTTATATATTTTTTTTTTCTTCACTATAATCTTTTCAATTTTTATGTAGATGTGTGTTCGAGAAGCTTGATTGCATGTACGTATATACTTTTGATAAGGTGATGGGTACAACACCTAACTTCACAAAGAAATATCCTCCAAATCCTTTTTTTGTGTTAGATGATATATATATGATTTTTTTCTCTCACTATTTTGCACAGTATATAACCTGTTTTGAAATCCCAAAATATTTTTTCAAAATTTGGAATGTTGGTGTCCCATTGACAACCATACATGCTCGACCAACCGTTTTGAAGCTTGATAATATTTATTCAACTTGTTAGGATATACATTCAATAGAAAGAAATAAGATTGACTAGTTTTTTGTTTGACTATTCAACACAAACAGCGGGTATGGTCATAGGCGTTTTTGGCCTTTATACATACTATGGTCAAAACAGGTTATATACAGTGCAAAATAGTGAGAAAAAAATTATATCATCTAACACAAAAAAGGTTTGGAGGATATCTCTTTGTGAAGTTAGGTATTATACCCATCACCTTATCTAAAGTATACGTACATGCAATCAAGCTTCTCAAACACACATCTATATAAAAATTGAAAAGATTCATAGTGAAGAAAAAAATATATATAACATTGAAAAAAGTATTTTCAAAAATATTGACAAGTAGTTCAGTTCAATTCAATTTTTTCAGGCATGCGACCCGATAAAGTTTTTTTTTTTTTTTTTTTTTTGCGCACTCAATAAAGTTTGTTTTTGAACAGGTCACTGAGCTGCGTCACATACAACATCACACAGCCTACTTTTCTGCCGTTTGAGCGCTGCTGTCACTTCTTCTCACCGAGACGCCGACTAATCCGAGGAAAACAACAACAAATGCAGCTCATCTTATTCCTTGAGTTGATGAAAAAATGCATTAGGTTGCGCTAAATTTACTTTTCGATTCATTCTGCACGCTTCAAAGTCGCTCGCGCAATCCAACCGGTGTTCATGCCTCCTTTTCCGTAGTTGGCGCCTAGCTCGGCAATTTATTAAAAATGTTCACATTCGGTTCGTCCTTCGACATCACAACGGATCTTGGGATATGTAGTCTTTTGTGCTGCTTTCGGTTTTGAAAAAGGACAAGAAATGATGGAAATATGGAGATAGATACATGGTACATGCAGCATTTTAATCCATATTTATGTGCAATAAAACTATAAAACTCAAATGACATTATCTCCCGTTTTTCTTGGTCGATTGACTTCAAATAAAAACTGGCGTGGACATCAACTTCCACACTTTCAAATGAGACCAACCAGCGGCACGTGGGTGACGTAATTACAGCATGACGAAGTTTCAAAGACGACATGCGTAAACGCGTCGCTGCCGACACGTAGGGTGTTAAAGGGTTAAAGAAGTCTTCTTTTCATTCCGTTTATCATAAACATCAAAGATACAAGATATGTTGCAGCTTTAAGTGATTTGTTCTCAAAAGCCACATTTTTTTTTTAAATTAACACTCATGACAGACTCATTACAACAACTATGAGGGGATTTATTGCGTGAGGTGAATGGGCTAACTCTGGGTCACAAATGTGTGCCTGAGTTTGACATTGCAAAGCAGTTTATACTGTAAGTATTCAGAGAAATTAAGGTTGAGGAGAAGGAATGGCAGAAGAGTATAAAATACAGTTGGATGGAAAAGAATAAGATTGGACCGCAGTAGGGAGACAATAGAACAACGAGGGGTCAGAAATTCCACAGGGGAGAGAAAACACTGAAAAAAGTGAGGAGATTTAATGTGGCAATGATAGAGCAAGATAGACAGAACCACTAAGGTCAGTGGAGACATCGGTACTGACAGCACCGGCCAGGTTTGAACAAAGGAAGCATGTATAGTGTATTAAGAGAATTGCCGGGGGCATGGCTTCAACAGCCACATCTGAACAAGTGACAACTGTAGATGAGCCAAGAGACACTGAAGAAATATGTCAGGCAATCAAGTGAAGCCGACAAGCGTAGCAGTGCTTGCTAAAATTCTGTTGACTCAATAGAAGCAGACGGCACCAGAGTGTTTCTCCAGGAATGCCCATTGAGGTAAAACCAGTGCAGCTATTCCACTTTAACTCTGTTTATGTTGAGCTATGAATTTAAATTTAAGTTGTCAGCATGCAAAGCTGCCTACCAGTTATCTCACCATCCTCTCCCCACACTGACTTTTTCCACAGCTATGCTTTAACTCGTTCCCCTACGCTGATGCATATCTGCACCTGCCAACAAATAGCTGCAAGGGCACACAGATTAACAAACATATTTAAAAGATGTACTTTATTGCATACAAATCAGTCACCTCACTCCATGGGGAAACGTGTTACAGAAACCAAAGTCATTAAACTACACACTATCCATGGTTCTAAGATTGAACACATTTATTTTTCGGCATTTTTAATTGTTTGCATTGAAGAACCAATAATTTTCATTATTAATTAGTGAATTAGTGTCCAAAAAATACATAGTCCACCAATTTATTCTGACTCAAATTCAGCAATAATTCAACTTTGTATGTCATTAGAATTCTAGGACTGTTGCTGAAATAAATCGACCGAAGTTCCCATCGTGTGTGATTCCTCATGGGCTGTAAACGCAGTCCCATAACTCTAGTCAACAGTGGTTGTACTGAATTAAACACCCAAAGTTTATAGTCAGATTCTTCTGAAATAAGGCTGCACAAAGTTTGCTTACATATCCACATGATGTCATGCTACTTTGTTTTGAACTACATATTTTAAGAGTGAGAAGTTCATATTTTATTCTACACATTATACAACCGTCAGAATATAGTTGATCAGATGACAATGCGTTGGAGGTAAACAATGTCAAATTGCTTCACTTGATGTTGATTAACAACCCTTTTATCGAACTAGATTTAAGGTAACTTTTATTAACTTTTATATCAGGGGTCTCAAACTTGCGACTAGTGGGTGACATCAAAGTGAAGTTTTTATGCTTTCCCCCTGCGCATCATTGCCAAGGGCTGTTATTATCATTTTTGTATCTCTTACAATACAAGGTAGTTGGGGTGTTAAAAATTATAGATATATTAAAAATTCAATTCAATTCCTTTATTGTTATTGCAAGCCAAGCAAACAACGAAATTGGAAAGCTACTCTGTGGTACCATAAAACAACTGACAGTTAAATAACACACAACTTAAACATACTACTAAATAAAAGACAAAAAATAAATTATTCTGCAAAAGTCGCTATATAGCAGCATCATGAACAATTAGTGCTGTTCAGTGTTGAGAACGCGGATGGCACTGGGAAAACATCTCTGAGTCTGGTTGTACGTGATCTCATCGCCCTGTATCTCCTGCCAGAGGGCAACAGTTCAGAAAGGTGGCGACCAGGATGGGAAGAGTCTTTAATAATGTTCTTTGCTCTTTTAAGGTGTCGCGCAGCAGCAATGTCCTCCAGAGGTGGCAGAGAGGAGCCAATAATTTTCTCAGCCGCTTTCACCATCCTCTTCAGTGATTTTTTTGTTCGCTACCGAGCAGGTTCCATACCACGTTGAGATGCAGTAGGTGAGGATGGACTCAATAGTTGCTCGGTAGAAGGCAATCTTTAGTTCCTTGCCCGTGTTGTTCCTCCTGAGGCCCTTCAGAAAGTGGAGTCTCTGGCGAGCTTTCCTCACCACGGCCGAGGAGTTAGCTGACCAGCAAAGGTCATCAGAGAAGTGGACGCCGAGGAATTTGAAGGTCGTTCCACCTTCCACACATATTCCGTTTACCCAGAGAGGTGCCGGTTCCGGTCCAGGCACCTTCCTGTAGTCCACTTTTAATTCCTTGGTCTTGGTGGAATTCAGAACCAAGTTGTTCTCCAAGCACCATGCTGACATTCACTGTACCTCATCTCTGTAGGCGGATTCGTCTCCTCCGGAGATGAGACCAACAACAGTTGTGTCGTCAGCAAATTTGATGATGGTGTTTGATGAGTGGACAGGTGTGCAGTCATGAGTATACAAGGAATAGAGAAGCGGGCTCAGCACGCAGCACTGAGGGGCTCCAGTGCTCAGTTTGATGGTAGGGGATGTGTAGTGGCCGGGTTTAACATACTGTGAGCGGTTGATCAGAAATTCCTTGACCCAGGAACAAATGGAGGGGAGGAGGCCCAAGTTAAGCAGTTTGGTCACCAGGATGTCGGGGATGATGGTATTGATGTATTGATGATGGTAAAATCCATCTGAATCAATCCTTAGTGGCTGCACTTCTACTCCCGCCCAGTAGTTGGCAGCTCGGAGCAGCATTGCCTTGCAGTCTGCTGAAGTAAAAATAATATTTGACTAATCCAAGCAGAGATTTGTATATGTCCCCCTCTCGTGGTTGGCCGCCATTACTGGGTTGTTTACCCACCTATAGCAGCCTAGTGTTAGTCAATGTAAACAGTTACATTAGCTGCTTTTGATTGTATGCTGCCAGCGGCGCACCTCAGCGGACAGGGTACTTCCGGTCTTTTTGCTCGGATTTGTCCCTTTATGAATCTGAAATTTGGGCTCATTTTGGCTTTTACTGCAAAAACAGAGGCAAGAATTATTTAGAATCCTGCATTTAGGCAGGTTTGGACTAAATCAGATTTGCACAAAAAAAAGAAAAGAAAGAAAACAAATGTTATAATAAACCCAAATGTTGTTCAAACATAAAACAAAAACATTTTTACTTGAGTGCTTGATGAGGTTTCAGTAATAAATTTATATAATTGTACTTTTATGCATACGCGGAGATTGAAGGGAGATAAGTGGGGCAATACCTTCCCAATGGCCGAAAAATAGCATTGCATGTATTGAATTTCCTAAATGGGTAGTCCCAGGTTACGATGTACCCGATTTACATGACTTCGACTTTGAGATGCCGTTTTGTCTCCAGTCGCTGTGTATTTCATTATGATGTTGACTTTTTTTGTGGTGCATGCTTTTATTTTGGAGCAGGAAGCGTAGAGCAGGTAGCACTTCCGCGTGCAAGTAAGAATGCATGTACAGATGAAGAAGTACGTATTTGCGCATGCGAAGAAGCCCACATGCGCGCACTCGAGGAAGAGCGCATTTGCTCCCACGAAGAAGTCGCGCAACTGAATGAAAGAAGGGAAACATTACAGTTTAGCCCGCTGTCTAGCTATGACTTAGCTCCAATGTTTTGGCAAAAGACAGTACAATGACGTATAAGTCATACATGTTTTTGAATAGTTATTTTGAGATTTAGGGTGTATTCAGGGGTACTTAAAGAGTTAATTCCAAATTACGCTGAAATTCTAGTTACGTCGCCAGCGTAGGAACATAACTCGTCCAGGGACTACCTGGATATATGAATTTAAAATAAAAACCTAGCCGGTACAATGTTGTCTATAAAAGTTGGAAAGCAATAGAACAAACAACAAAATGAATGTAATAAAAATCCTTTTCAAACAGATCATGTGACGAGCACCTTAGGGATGGTCCTTTGCAGAAGGTAAGATGGATATTTGCAATTTATTTGTTTTATGTTTTGCCCCCTCCCTCCCAAAGTCACACTCTGCCTACGTTTTTATGTTCATTTTTATTTGTTTTTTTTTCTAAAGTGATATGCAAATTTCGAAATAATCGACTTCAGGTTTAAGTATCAGGATTAATCGGGATCCAATCGAATCGTGAGCCGTGAATCACGAAACAAATTGATATAGATATATAGAATAGAACAGATATGAGGCAATACACACCCCTACAATTGATTGGGCTCAATGCAGTTTTCAGCAGTGTTGGTCTAGAATTTTGCCAAAGTGAAATAAGCGACAGTCATTTGATTGAAACTTCCAAAGTGACACTAGGTGGAAGGAAAATGTATTCTGCACCCAGGCATTCCTGCAGTAAAGATGAAGGTTGACGACCAATGCAGCCAATTTCAGTATAAGTGGGAGACAATATTTTTTCGTTGCGTACAAGGGCATCCCGACCCCAATGTTTTTACTGCACAGAGAAAATAGCAACGGTCAAGAATTGCAATATAAGAAATAATTACTCAACAAGGTATGCTGTGAAATATGTAAATTAGCAGAGAGATGAGAGTGGGTCAACGATATTCATTTTCTAAAGAACCATTCCTGTTCTCAAATATTTAAAAGCTTTTTTGTGGGATACTTGATGTAGCCCACACTCACGCAGAGTAGATAAGAGTCTGCAACCCGTGTTTTACATGAGCTTTACCTGCCTCGAGACAGCTTTTATTATTACTAATAAGATTTTTGGTATATTCTGCATCCATCTGATGCAGTATTATTTTGTCAAATTATTTGACTGTAATAAAAATATACATCCCGCACATTTTGCACCGATATGAGTCTTGACTATAATGCTCTACATAGGAACACTTGTGGCAGCCATTGATATTTGCCGGCTGTTTATCTACTCCAAAGCAAACTTATTAGCTCATTACACCATGGCGTTTACATTCTGGGGAGCCTTTGTTTGCCACATTCTACTAAATGAGGTCTTATTAACACCTGCTGATGTCCTTGAGGACGGAGGAGAAATAGGTGAAGGCAAGTTGATGGAAGGGATTACCTGTCCTGTAGCTTGTCTTTGCAGGATGATACAATTCTAATTGGTTGTTAACGTGGGCTGAACGACATTATAGATATTTGAAATAAATTGTGATTGTCACTCTACTTGGTAGTCTATCTTAATTTCAATGTAAAATAGCAAATGCGTTGCCCAGCAAAACTAATTCAACAAAAATGTATTCACTGTATACTGTCTACAAGGGTGGTAAGGGTTCCAAAACATTTTTTCAGTCCCGTGTTTTTAAATGATCCCAAACACAAAAGAAACGGTGAAAAAGCTACAGAATTTACATTCGCCCTACCCTGGAGTGTGCCCAACTGTGAAAAAGATCCATTTGAGATAATCTCGACCTTTAAACTTATAAATCTCTTTGAAAAATGTAAAAAGGGAAAAGACTCCTACCCTTTTTTAAGTGCACCTACCAACACTGTCTTTGTGCAATAGTTGAATTTTCTCTTATGTCGCTTTTCTAACCCTTGCTGCCTGTCCCCAACTCTGGCAATCAACTTGGTTGATTGATACTTGATTAGAAATCCATCACCAAACGATGAAATGTAATCTTGTCGAAGATTGTGTGTATACGTCCCATATGTGATGATGATTTTATACAATCATCCTAGTTTTGGTGTATTGTTAACTTACAACTGCTTGTTAGGTGCTGTTTGGACATTGACACGTCACTACATCGCTGATTACTATATTTTGATGAGAGTCCAGGCTGTACAATCTGTATGTTTATGATGCAGGGGCATAGGCAGATATGTGATTAAAATCAGATTTTCATTAAAATTTGGAAAAAGGCTTGATGACAAAATGAGGCTAGAATATTTCATGCATTTTAGTGTCTTTACACTATCATCTGTCACAATGTGTCTCTTGAACAAGAGAAGTGTGTATTAATAATCAGTTCTGTCCATATAATATAGATGGTACTGGTATCAAAAATGTACGTCTCTAAATGTTTACAAAAATTTTGACCAAACTATAATTATATATCAACAGAGGTATTCAAAGTGCCTGTGACAGCATAAAATCTTAAATAGCATTATTAGCTGAATTAAAATTATATTTTGAGACCATTCGACTATATACAGTACAATTTGTCAAAGCGCAGATGCCATGAAATTAGTCTTTTAATCTGCCGTTTAGCCCCGCCTGTCATTGTAGCACTCTAGCGTCCCCAGCCGGATGATGACGTCGGCAGTGTAACAATTTCAGCTGATTTAGGGGCTGTTTACATGGTGACTCTCTGAGAATACGAAAAAAATTCAAATTTGCATTTGCATTTGCGTCTCCATTTGAACAATGTCGCAATCCCGCATGAAAACGATGTAGTATTCATGCCAGGCCTTAGGGGGCAGTGCAGATTTGCAGGGCGACAGAGTATGATGCACTTTGACCCCACCAAGCTCCCTCAGCCTGGAGAAAAATATGCCCGCCCACTCGAAGCAATGGCATTTTTCTTTTGCTCAAAAAGGCACAAAAATTGACATTCAACATATTTAATTTAAAAATATTATTAAAACAGTAAATTAAAGCCGACATTCTGCCATATTTGCTGTTTTAATGTTTAGTAGCACCGCTGCGCACGGCCAATGTGACGTGTACGAGTGCTGACGTTTACGGCGCGGTCTCGCGCCGCGGGAGCCTTTAATATGCATGCCGAGGAAGCCCCCCCTCAATCCCCGGCAATCAGATTCTTCCACTTTGGAGGCAGGATTCAGAATTTTTCGTCTTCGCCGACACCATATGCGAGTTCGCTACTCAGTCATTGTGTCTTTGTGTCGCAGAGTCGCCCTGTAAACTGCCATTTAGAATACAGCCCATTGAGGGGGAAGATTCAGAACGAGGAAAATGTGACAGAGAGCAGCAAAATGTCATCAGTTTTTCAATCTGTCTACTCCAACATTTTTACAGGATATTTGTTTTCATCTAAGTATTTTTTCCCAATTGCTAAATAAATTGTATGGTCATGACAAATAAGACTCTTGTGCTAAATGGAACATGAAATATTAAAAATGCATTTACAGGGCTAAATTACTGCATAATGGTCAAAACTGCCGACTTCTTAACCCCCTGAACGATATTCTATGCCATCAGAGTTAATCCGGCTTTTGTCATTTGCCTGCTCCGGCTTCAGAGACGGAGAAAAGAGCGTAAACAAAACAGGAGGCGTGACAGCTAGCCGACGTGCTAACCCGAACCGAGCGGCTTTTCAAAGTCCTTTTCTCACCTTTCAAAAATGAAAAATCACACAAAACTACCCCGACTCATGTCACACACAGCGGCAGGGTTGATTGTCTTCACCGATCGGCCAGCCCCCGGCGGCAAGCAAGTCACGGCTCGCCGTTCTGCTGCGGCCCCGGCGAGCAGGCAGAGATAGGGGAGAGGGGAATGAACGCAGAAAATAGCGCATTCTCAGTAAACAAAACGGACAACGTCGGAGCGGGGGGCTGCCCGAGCCCAAGCCGAGGATATCGGTCTATTGGCGGGCACACAAAGAGGACCGAGTGGGTGGAAGAGTCCATGGTGTGCGACAAGCCGCCGGTCATTGGCCGAGTGGCATTTTTGGTGGACAATCAACCACAAAATACAAGCCACCTCCGTATTAAATCGTGTGATATGATCCCAGTATTTGACATAATACAAAACACATCGTTTACTCACTTCCTTGTCGGTCCAATGGTTCCACAGTTTTTGGACTTGTTTTGGCCATTCTCTGCGGTGAACGGGAACTTTTTGAAACCCAAAAAGGCTCACACACCACTTCCTGGTGCAGCAACAAAAGCCTGCAGCACATTGGGCTAGCGTGATGCAAAGAATAAACGAATTAATCCACAAAATCAGCTGAATCCACAGTCCTTCCGCATGCTATATAGTCATGGCTGTATTGTGAGATGCTGACCCGGCTGACGTCACATACGCATTCTTCGTCAATCCAGGAAGTCACTTGTTTTCATGGCGCAGGATTTTAAAAAAATAATAAATAAATTAGGGCTGTCAAATGATTAAAATTTTTAATCGAGTTAATTACAGCTTAAAAATTAATTAATCGTAATTAATCACAATTAATCGCAATTCAAACTATCTATAAAATATGCCTTATTTTTCTGTAAATTATATATATATTCAGTAAAATAAATTGTTGGAATGGAAAGATAAGACAAGATGGATATATACATTCAACATACGGTACATAAGGACTGTAGTGGGCATTTCACTCTACTGTCATTTAAATCTGTCTATGCTGTCCTCACTCCGAAGCGTCTACTTTTTCCAAAGCTAGGCAGCTGGTGAACGATGCCTTAATAATCAGACTTCTTCCTTTTTCATCTGATTTATTAATAAAATGGCCTCAAACCATTGTCCTCTTGAGACCGTCGTAAAACTACAAAAAAAAAGTAAACAAGCATTGCATTAGCAACAACGTTAGCTTAGCACGCTATACAGGTTCACTAAACATAAACAAAAAGCATCTCATACAAAAAATATAACATTTCGCTTACTAACATAATATGTACATTCTTTACAACAACCATACTTACGGACAAATCTTTTCCAAGGATCATATAAGCACAACATTACAACGTAGGCGTCAGCCCGAGACGTCGTGCAGCCATATTGAACTGGCAAGAAAACAATAAACCATGTCGCAAAGCGACCACAAGAGTTCGCTGTTAGACAGCACAGAAAGCCTTGCTGTAAAACTTACCAAAATGCAGAATACTGTCTGAGCGGGACATGTGCGTTAATTGCGTCAAATATTTTAACGTGATTTATTAAAAAAAATAATTAACGCGCGTTAACGCGATAATTTTGACAGCCCTAAAATAAATTGATCCTTTCCACACACATCCAAGCAGTTCATTTCATTCAGTAGCATAAAATGAAATATGAAATAAACATGCTTTTTGCTGTCATAGGCACTTTGAGGACTCATAACACAGTTGAAGAATAATATGAGAACACATTTTGACTGGATTTTCTCTTCAAACAGTTTCAAATGGAATCAGTGGTTTTTAATCAAGATTATTAAATGTATTTTCCAGTCGAAAACATTAATGCAATCATTACTAGTCCAGCTAACAAATTATATAACTACAATTCCACCCATTTTTACGTCTCTAATATCATTAAGGTAGTTTCCAGACACTTTGTTACCATCAAATGTGGAGTAATGACGCATGTTTAATGATCACTGCCACCGTTTTTCTTTATAAGCCTGCAGGGTTATTCTTTTCCTTGCAAAGCAATAATCCACCAAACGCGAAACAGCCTGCGTAATTAAGTATTGATCTCAAAGATCAGGCAAGTATTAAAGAGTGGGTCTTTGCCCAGACATTTGTCATAAGGTAACACTAATGAACATCAGATTCCTACACTGATGAAATATTTGAATTATTGCTTTTACATAAATAATAAGCTTGACCCAAGTGAATGGTATTTTCACTCAATAACTTTCTCTTAAATTTAATATGGTAAGAAAAGTATGAATGTTCTTGGCATTTTAACTCGACACCATTTCTTTTTTAATAAAGAATGTTAAATTGTGATGTATTTTTTTTAAAGGAAAGGAAAAAGAAGAATCAGCACCAAAAATCTATAAGAAGCTTTTGTGTGTTTTTTTTTTTTTTTTTTTTTGTCTTTTACCACACTTATATATTTTATAAGACATTTTATTTCAGTTTGGCCTTTGTTTATTGCTGATTGGCACAAATGCAATTATTTTGTAAGGGCTGTCATTTTACTGGTCTGTCTTTTTTCAAGGCATGGCTGGATTATATCATTATGGAAAAAAAAAAAAAACAGGAACACGCCATCATAGAAAAAAGCAATAAAAAAGACATGTAGAGTAGATGATTACCTTTGAAAAACAACAATGTTCATGATTACAGTATGTACTGTAGCTGTAAGCACAGTTTTACAACAGATCAAAAAAATAAAGTTTCTTTCAAGCTTCGTGGACCACTTCGCCGATTTCTCTGAAGTCAGTATTCTGTTTCACTTTTTGCAGTGGGAGCAAATCCCGTAGTGGCATGAAAATTGTGAACATCAACTCATTGGTTGCCAACGACTGTGCCAGACATCCAATCCATTTTGACTGGGAGAGGCTGGCAGCCAATGATCGCTTTCAGCCCTCCCAATCAAAATGGATTGGACGTCTGGTGTGTCCATAGCACTGAAACATGAGCATACTGAGCTTGTCCTCACAGTTTAAATGAATTGGATGCCCATCGGTGTTAAATTCTGTTTACTGAAAATATTTTGTTTCCTGAAATTACTTTCCTAAAAGTAACTTTAACAAGTTATAATTAAGGTAGTTTGGAAAAAAAAAAAATATCCTTCGTAAATATGACTTCACTTGCGGTAACCTTACTCCATATTCACCAACTTAAGTCGCTTTTGGTCCTACCGGGAATCAAACCCTTGTTGTGGCAGCAGAGCATGCAGATAACTGAGTTATATGTCCCACACTGACTGCTATTTGGGGTTGTCGTTGACACACTTTTCATTTCAGTTTATGCAGATGTTGAAGAACGGTTTACATTCTTTATTATCAAAGTAAACTCAGTTTATCAATTTTCATTATATTAACATGAAAATTAAAATAAATTAAAATTGTTAAGAAACCTATTGTGTCAGATTATTTTATACGAAAATGGAATATTTGACCATATACTTCATAATGATATTGACGGGTCAATATTCGAGATTCGACCTTCACTGCGCCACACCTTCAAGCAGGGCGCCATCCCAAAATCCGCTTGAGTTATTCGATGTCGGTCGTAGCAACACATGCAGCGATCCAACGCTGGATTTAGGTTGAAAAAGTACGAAAGCTGTACTGCATGCAAACAGGAAGGATTGTCTCAGGAGTAATTTGTTCAAGGATTAAAGTAATTATTATATTTTTTGTTTTTTCACAATAATTTTCAAAATAAAAGTAAAGTAACCAAGAATCAAAACTGTTATACATCCATATCTATAAGAATTTGGGGATATAAGCATTTATTCACAAGAATTTTCACCGGAAAAGCTCTGTTTACATAGGGCGGCCGCCACATTGGCTAACAGACTAGCATCGTACTTCAACATATTTACATAAAATAAATGCTAACTGCACGTTTTTCTGCTTTTAACCAAGAATCTAAACTGATATACATCCATATCTATAGAGAATTCGGGGATTTAAGCATTTATTCACCAGAATTTTCACTGGAAAAGCTCTGTTTACATAAGGCGGCCGCCACATTGACTAACAGACTAGCATCGTACTTCAACATATTTACATAAAGTAAATGCTAACTGCACGTTTTTTGGTTGTTGTTGTTTTTTTTTTTTTTTTTTTTCTTTTAACCAAGAATCGAGACTGTTTTGCATCCATATCACAAGCATTTTCAATGAAAAAAACTTTTTGTCTGTGATTCCACTCGGTCGGCTTTTACGGCCACACCAACAATGCAGGCCCCCTATTAACGGCCCTGTGTCCCGTCAATATCATTATGAAGTCTCTGATTTGACTTATGTCTACCTAAATGTTTTAGTTGGCATAATTAATGATACATTTTATTTTTTACAGTGTACAAATCAACTGACAAAACAAGAGATGATTTATTATCTGTACAGAGATGTCTGGACATTGCACACTTTTTTTTCTTGACATTACATGATTCAGATTTCTGATGCTGTGCACAGACACTCACACATGCATAGAAACGCAGGCGAAAACAACTTCCCTGCAGGAGGGAGTGGCTCATCATGTGTGTTCTTGCATCCCATCTTACACTCTGTGGTAGGTTTTAGTCCGTGAGCCTGCAGAGTGTTGAAACTCCCAGCTGAGTATTTGCATGTATGTATGTCAGAGACAGAATTCGAGACGGAAACACTTCTTCATCCTTCTTTCCCACAGAGACACCGATTAACTTGTCTCTGTGGGACCGAGACCTTAGCCAGCCTCCATGTTGTCGCTGCTGTACAAGCAATGACAAGAAAGCCTTGTGTCACAGCATGACTTTTGTGTGTGATTCACTATCATTAGTGGAAAGATTCCACAAACTCACACACAAAACACACCTTGTCACAGTCAAGTGATTCTCTTTGAAATCTAATAATTAACAAGACTGTTTATTCCTAAAATAACTCATTTAAAAATTACTTTGTCTCAATTTGTATTCTCATTCATCATGATTTAAGTGCTATAACGTACATAGGGTCTTTGTTTTAGCAGCTTTGGCCCGGGAAATAATGGGAATTTGTTGATGTGAACTCACAGTGCAGTATATTAGCGACCTAATCTAAGTGGTAAATTTGTATTAACAGGTTTTCTTTTTTTCCATTTTAAAGACTGCTTTTAGGTCATGCACAAAATGCATAACGACACAGTAAGGATAGCGAAAAGAAGGCATTCCAAACTAATATCGTAATTTCTGGACTATAATGCGCATTTGATTATAGCCAATGTTCACTAAATTTTACAACAAACCCACATATATGACGTACCTGACTATAAGCCGCAGGTGTCCATATCTTAACATTGGATATTTACATAGATGGTACACAGAAATATTTGATTGCTCAAAATTATATTTATATATTTATTATTATCATTATTATTATTATTATTATTATTATTATTATTATTATAAACACGCATCAACATCACGAACAGGTGTTGTCTGAATGCTTAAAAACCAACTAACTTTAAAAAACAGGTCACTACATTCGCAAAGATATATAATCCACTTTACCTTGCCTTCCAAACTTGAAGTGAATGAAATACTCTTAAAAATGGTTAACAGCGAGCGCTTACCCTTATATAACAGCTTTGTTGTACTATACTGTGGCTTTAAAGTCCTCCGAGTGCCAGTTGACAACGCCTAATCAACGCTAGCATTGCGTTCTTTTGTCGTAGCAATTAGTGGATGCCAATTTAGAATTGCTATTTTGTAGCAACATATACACTGCTGGCCAAAAGTATTGGCACCCCTGCAATTCTGTCAGATAATGCTCAATTTCCCCCAGAAAATGATTGTGATTACAAATATCTTCATTCATTTTGCTTGCAATGAAAAAAACACAAAAGAGAATGGGAAAAAAATTAAATAATTATCATTTTACACAAAACTCCCAAAATGGGCCAGACAAAAGTATTTGCACTCTTTGAAAAGTCATGTGATGCTTCTCTAATTTGTGTAATTAACAGCACCTGTTACTTACCTGTGGCACATAACAGATGGTGGCAATAACTAAATCACACTTGCAGGCAGTTAAAATGGATTGACTCAACCTCTCCTGTGTCCTTGTGTGTACCACATTGAGCATGGAGAAAAGAAAGAAGACCAAAGAACTGTCTGAGGACTTGAGAAGCAAAATTGTGAGGAAACATGGGCAATCTCAAGGCTACAAGTCCATCTCCAAAGACCTGAATGTTCCTGTGTCTACCGTGCGCAGTGTCATCAATACAGTGCCTTGCAAAAGTCTTCGGCCCCCTTGAATCTTGCAACCTTTCGTCACATTTCAGGCTTCAAACATAAAGATATGAAATTGAATTTTTTTGTCAAGAATCAACAACAAGTGGGACACAATCGTGAAGTGGAACAACATTTATTGGATAATTTAAACTTTTTTAACAAATAAAAAACTGAAAAGTGGGGCGTGCAATATTATTCGGCCCCTTTACTTTCAGTGCAGCAAACTCACTCCAGAAGTTCAGTGAGGATCTCTGCATGATCCAATGTTGTCCTAAATGACCGATGATGATAAATAGAATCCAAATGTGTGTAATCAAGTCTCCGTATGAATGCACCTGCTCTGTGATAGTCTCAGGGTTCTGTTTAAAGTGCAGAGAGCATTATGAAAACCAAGGAACACACCAGGCAGGTCCGAGATACTGTTGTGGAGAAGTTTAAAGCCGGATTTGGATACAAAAAGATTTCCCAAGCTTTAAACATCTCAAGGAGCACTGTGCAAGCCATCATATTGAAATGGAAGGAGCATCAGACCACTGCAAATCTACCAAGACCCGGCCGTCCTTCCAAACTTTCTTCTCAAACAAGGAGAAAACTGATCAGAGATGCAGCCAAGAGGCCCATGATCACTCTGGATGAACTGCAGAGATCTACAGCTGAGGTGGGAGAGTCTGTCCATAGGACAACAATCAGTTGTACACTGCACAAATCTGGCCTTTATGGAAGAGTGGCAAGAAGAAAGCCATTTCTCAAAGATATCCATAAAAAGTTTCGTTTAAAGTTTGCCACAAGCCACCTGGGAGACACACCAAACATGTGGAAGAAGGTGCTCTGGTCAGATGAAACCAAAATTGAACTTTTTGGCCACAATGCAAAACGATATGTTTGGCGTAAAAGCAACAAAGCTCATCACCCTGAACACACCATCCCCACTGTCAAACATGGTGGTGGCAGCATCATGGTTTGGGCCTGCTTTTCTTCAGCAGGGACAGGGAAGATGGTTAAAATTGACGAGAAGATGGATGCAGCCAAATACAGGAACATTCTGGAAGAAAACCTGTTGGTATCTGCACAAGACCTGAGACTGGGATGGAGATTTATCTTCCAACAAGACAATGATCCAAAACATAAAGCCAAATCTACAATGGAATGGTTCAAAAATAAACGTATCCAGGTGTTAGAATGGCCAAGTCAAAGTCCAGACCTGAATCCAATCGAGAATCTGTGGAAAGAGCTGAAGACTGCTGTTCACAAACACTCTCCATCCAACCTCACTGAGCTCGAGCTGTTTTGCAAGGAAGAATGGGCAAGAATGTCAGTCTCTCGATGTGCAAAACTGATAGAAACATACCCCAAGCGACTTGCAGCTGTAATTGGAGCAAAAGGTGGCGCTACAAAGTATTAACGCAAGGGGGCCGAATAATATTGCACGCCCCACTTTTCAGTTTTTTATTTGTTAAAAAAGTTTAAATCATCCAATAAATTTTGTTCCACTTCACGATTGTGTCCCACTTGTTGTTGATTCTTGACAAAAAAATTAAAATTTTCTATCTTTATGTTTGAAGCCTGAAATGTGGCGAAAGGTTACAAGGTTCAAGGGGGCCGAATACTTTTGCAAGGCACTGTATGTGTAAAGCCCATGGCACTGTGGCTAACCTCCCTAGATGTGGACAGAAAAGGAAAATTGACGAGAGATTTCAACGAAAGATTGTGCGGATGGTGGATAAAGAACCTCGACTAATATCCAAACAAGTTCAAGCTGTCCTGCAGTCCGAGAGTACAACAGTGTCAACCCGTACTATCCGTCGGCGTCTGAATGAAAAGAGACTCTATGGTAGGATACCCAGGAAGACCCCACTTCTGACCCTAAGACATGAAAAAGCCAGGCTGGAGTTTGCCAAAACTTACCTGAGAAAGCCAAAAACGTTTTGGAAGAATGTTCTCTGGTCAGAGGAGAAAAAAGCTTTTTGGGAAAAGGCATCAACATAGAGTTTACAGGAAAAAGAACGAATCCTTCATAGAAAAGAACACAGTCCCCACAGTCCAACATGGCGGAGATTCCCTGATGTTTTGGGGTTGCTTGCTTCCTTTGGCACTGGACTGCTTGACTGTGTGCATGGCATCACGAAGTCTGAAGACTACCAACAAATTTTGCAGCATAATGTCGGGCCCAGTGTGAGAAAGCTGGGTCTCCCTCAGAGGTCATGAGTCTTCCAGCAGGACAATGACCCAAAACACAATTCAAAAAGCACTAGAAAATCGTTTGAGAGACAGTACTGGAGACTTCTAAAGTGGCCAGCAATGAGTCCAGAACTGAATCCCATCAAACACCCGTGGAGAGATCTGAAAACGGCAGTTTGGAGAAAGGGTCGTTCAAATCTCAGAGACCTGGAGCAGTTGGCCAAAGAAGAATGGTCTAAAATTCCAGCAGATCATTGTAAGAAATTCATTAATGGGTACCGGAAGCGGTTGTTCGCAGTTATTTTGTCTAAAGGTTGTGCTACCAAGTATTATGCTGTGGGTGCCAATACTTTTGTCATGCTCATTTTTGGATTTTTGTGTAAAATGATAATGATTTAATTTTTTTTCCCATTCTCTTTTGTGTTTGTGTTTGTGTTGTGCAAGCAAAATCAATGAATATATTACTACCAAAGCATTTGTAATGCGATCATGTCCTGGGAGATATTGAGCATTATCTGACAGAATTGCAGGGGTGCCAATACTTTTGGCCAGCAGTGTACAGTAATATCAGATGGAGCCGTAGTCATCTACAAAATCCTGAGTTTTTGAGTAAATCTGACAAGCTTCTGGCAAGCTTTATCGGTGCTAGTGGCGGCTAAGAGCTATGTCATGGCAAATTTTGGAAAGCCATTCTTTTAAAATATGTGTAATTATCAAATTTTATTATTTTTAACAAGAAAATATGAAGCTCGTTTTTCAAAAAAAAAAAAAAATTTTAAAAGCCTCTTCCTTATAGAAGCCGCAGGGTAGAAATGGTGAGAAAAAAATAGCGGCTTATAGGCCGAAAAATACAGTAAGTTCATTGTCCAAAATCGATTACATGGACATGTTGTAAATACAGGGGTCGGGTGTTAGGAGGTATGAATGCATTTTCAGGCCATTCGTAGAAAACATATCATGGGTTTTCCTGCTCATGTCAAGTGATACGATAATCTTGGGCCAAAACCCTTCCAAACATTGACATGTCATATGTCGGGACCAGTGTTGGTAATAATGGCGTTATTTTTTTTCAGTTGTAAGTAGACATGTGCCAATGACCGGTTCCAAGGTACGTATACCGTGGTATTAAAACATCAAGGTTTTAAAACTGCAGGAACTTTCCGTCGTACCGTCCTTAAAGTATTAGCTATTTTTTATGTCCCAAAAATGCATGGAGAAATCCCTCACTTGCAGCTGCAAGGCTCAATGCCCCCCCACCAGTTGTTGCTCAATGTCAGTGAATCAGCTGTGCCACACGAGGTGAGGTGAAACTCCTGAACCTTTTTCCCCATCAAAGAAAACAATATTGCTGGTATGGGAATACTTCGGCTACAGAAAAGTTACAGACGGCCCCGGCTTAAAGGAGGAGGGCCAACCGACATGTAAAACATGTTTGCAGAGGGTGGCTGCCGAGGAGTCAATACCTCCAATATGATTTTGCATTAATACAAAATTAAAGCCTCGTAAACACTGTCATTAACTTTTCCCACCAGCTACCAGAGTTAACTCCAGCGTGTTTAGTGTGTCTAGCGGTGGTAAAATGTGATGTTTTTTTCTCCCTGACAACTGTCTGTGTTGATAAGGAGAGTGTGTGTACAATGTAAACATGATAAAAGTCATACAACCATGCTTTTTATGCAAAATAATTCAATTATTTTTGTTCTAATGGTAATAATGTTAAAGTGTGGCAGTGGGTTTAGGCTCACCTTAGGGACTGCACTTATTTTAATTTTATTTAGAATATTTTTTAATTCATTTTTTTTAACTTAACATTATATTTATGTTCCAATCTGCGAATATATTTTGAAAAATAAAAATCCTGTTCAATGGAAAGAAGTATTTTTGTTGTCTGTCTTTAAACCGACATATCTCAAAGTAATACCTTTTAGGAAATGTAATTGCAATACCGTGATATTTGGGCTTAAGGTTATCGTACCGTCAGAATTTAATACCGGGACATGCCTATTTGGGAGTAATCCAAATAATTTTTTTTTTTCCCATCTTTGCAACGCCGTTATGAGCGTGAAATTTCACGAACATCGCGTGTTGCTTCACCTCAAGAGGGTTGGCGATTTTTGCCTTGTCGTCCTTGTCGTTCCATAGAAAATGTTTTGAACGCGCCGTGTGTTTTGCCCCTAATAGAAATTACAGAAAGAAGAGAACATTACATTTTCTATATGTGTGAGTGAACCCATCATGATTTGGTTGGGAGCGCTGCGAACTGCCAATGACAGATTCATGCGTGCACACACACAAAACGCACTCTTTGTTCTGTTCTACTGCGGATGCGAGTCGGTGTCTTTTGTGAGGTTTTTGCTTTCTCCTCTGTGTAACTCAAGGTCAATGCCCATTTCTTTCCATTATGTTACCCTACCAGAATCTAACAGGTCTAACAAGTGTGTTGCTGCTTTCTCAGAAAATGTGTTCTTCTTATGTAAAAGATAAAAAAGAATATATGAAAGACTCTTAATATGCAGTACTCAAGATAGATCCCACAAGCAGAAGTACTTCACCTGAAATATTCTATATGAAATCTTCTCCACTGAAGAGGCTTCGCTCTTCAGCTTGTACATAAATATTCCATAGTTCTTCATAAGAACACCATCTTTCCCGGAACCTTGAAAAGGAACAGGCATAAAATGGATGGATGGAATTGTAAGGATGCAAAAGAAACCAAGAGAACAACATCAATGATTCAGGCAATTTGAATTAGTCATAAGGAATATTTGAAACATTGTGTATGCAATTCATAAATCGATTCCAAAGAGCTTTACAGTGGCTCACAGTCAAGCACACATACAGTACAGTGGGGAGTGCTGCAGCCATGCAAGGTGTTGCTGTGCCCACTAGGAGCAATTTAGGGGTCAAGTGTCTTGCCAAAGGACACTTCGGCAGTGGGCAGTCGGGGTTCAAACCGCTTAACCTTTGATCATGGAATGACTTACTTTACTGCACCAGAGTCTCCTGAATATTTAACAGTAGCACTATCTTTTGCACACAGAGCTGCTTATCTTGGCACGACTGATTCCACAAAGGCACATCTGTTCTTATCAGGGTGTTGCATCATTCTTTTATCCAGAAAAAAGAAAGTGACACAAAAGAAACAGGAATAAATCTTAAGTCTTTTGTTATTCCAATTCCAAAAGGGGAAAGGTGGGCATCACTTTAGCAAAACATTCAGATGTTTTTAAAAATTGTGATTCTCCTCTTTTCAGTCAAACGCAGCATTTGATTTTATACTGTATGTTTTGAAGCGACTACAAATGTTGTTACAGTGTAATAATCTGATAAACTAGCCATTAAATTATCTTCTTTCATTCTTTTTAACACTACTCAATCCTTTATGTAGGTTTTTTTTTCCATTAACCAAGCAACTATAATCCCAAAAGAGGAATTAATTCATCTCACTTTTTAATAAAGACATCATTAATGGCATACCGCACGCATGCTATTTTTAGACCGTGACGTCGCATTGTAAAGTGGAAGTGGGACATTATACACCCGCCCTCGCATAGAAGCAATGTTAATTCTGCTACTTTTCTCGGGTAATTTTTCAAAAACGAACATGCTGTTCAAGCATCGCTTTTTTGGAACTTGTAGAAACGACTGTAGACATCAAGGATGTTTTCTTCATACGTTTCCCGAGACCAAAAACTCGGAAAAAATGTGACGAATGAATCAACTTGCGCGGATGTTCCAACGCCAGCTTGGTGAACTCAGGGTGAAGCCATTCACATTTCACATGCAGTAAACATTTTGTTGGGTTGGCATGCTCATTCAGAGGACAAAGAGGTTAGGCATTTTGATATTTTTAACTTATTATTTAGCGTGACATTGTGGCGTGCTGCTTCTGTCTGACAATGAATGACCTGAAAAGAAAGTATTTGACTGCCAGTTACCTTTTCTGTTGTAAAAAAAAAAAAAAAAAAAAAAAAAAAAAAAACTTTAGTAAGGGGGAAATGTAAATAAATTATAGAATTATGATTTGTTACCAATGAAAAAATTAAAAGTGTTTGTTGGCTGTCACTGAGTAGCATTTGCGATTGCTACACAAAACTACGCCCAAGAACGGTCAGAGAAGTAGGACAACCAGAGAATATAATATATAAAAAAGACAGGGCATATGGTGGTAAAGGATAGCTTGTTGAAACAGGAGAATGTCATTGTCAATCACGTCGATAAAAAAGCTAAGTCTGTGCTTAGGTCGGCTCGTTTTTTTTCTACTTTTTCAGCCTTCGACACTCAAGCTAGCTCTTTAACTGAACATTTTTATGTTCTTCCACATCTCTGCCAGTGAATTTGGCACCTGGGACATTATTTTCGGAGAGAATTGGTAGGTCTAACTCTGTAAACATCTCTTTTGTACACAATTTCCATTCATTTCCTATTAGGGACAAACGGTGACGTGGCCCACCTTAGCAACAGTAGCAATGTCATGAATGTTACTGAGAGGAAGTGACGTCTTGCTTGCGGTACGCCATTCAGAGCTGCACAAAGAGCAAATCAGAAAAAAAGAATTGAATTAACTTCAAAATCAGCGCAATGATTAAGACAACTTTATCAATACACATTTTTTTAGTCAAGCCTCTATCATTACTAAGTATGGCTAGCTTTTGCTGGCTATAGATGCATCTTCTTGATCTTCTGTTTGAAGTTTAGTCCATTATTTAGGTTGGAAAGTGGCTTTATTGACCTAACTAAAACAAAAGAGTATCCCTGAGCCTGTACCTAAATAGAGCTGGGGTGTAGCTGTGTTGTAATACCAGTTGGATGACGATGTTACAAAAACTGTCATTTTTAGAACATTTAAAGGAAAACAGCTAGATGTTGACCGATATATAGGCCGGCCGATATATCGGGCCGATATATGGACATTTTTCAACATCAGCCATCGCCGATTAACAAAAAAAATAAGCTGGAAAAAATGAATTTTGATCAGGCATCTGTGTTGGCAACTGTGGCCGCCGGTGATTGATGGTAGGACCCAGGAAGGACCCTGCAGCAGCTTGAAGGAAGGCTGCGACAGGAAGCTTCAGGCTTGCCTGTTTAGTAAATATTGTAAAAAAAATTGCATTCATGTATTTTTTTCGTATTTTGTATCAGAAATAGATATATGACAAATGTATGCTTTAGTCTTTTGTGTTTACAGTCTTCCTTACAGTTTAAATGTAACTCGTAGCGTTATTGTAGCATTCGTGTTAGTGTGGCGAGCATCCAAACTCCACTCTCACTTGTTTGCATCTCTTTGTGACGCACTGGTGGGATTAATTATTTGAAGGTAATCTAGTTTTCTTGCTGAGTATAATCATAAAAAGAAGTGTTGTTTTTGTTGGTTTGGTAGCACTACACCAGTGTTTTTCAAAAGGCACTAGTGTGCCCTGTGAGATCATCAGGAGTGCCGCATGAAATTATCCAATAGCCTATTACGTTTTTTTTTTGTTTTTTTTTTTTTTAATTTGTATCAATATTAGGATTGCCCCTGGTGGTAATTTGAAGGATACTCCTCAGGTGCAGGTGAGCGAGTTATTGCTCATGTTGCGTACAAGAACTGTTCGGATTTCTGGCCATCAGCCATCTTGCTGTCCACGACAATTGTGGGGAAAAAACGCAGGGGGAGGATTGACGGTCATATGGATAAAATGGATACTTTGTTGTATATCATCACTTGACGAGTTTATTCAAATGATGTACAGTAGACATGCTGGGGTCCAAATTGTCGTGAACAGCAAAGTGGCTGAAGGCTATAATTCCGAGCAGTTCTTGAACGCAAGACGAGTAATTAACCCTGCTCGCCCACACGCAACTTAGAATAATTGTGATGCACATGGAAATCGTGGTGGCACTGTTGGAAAAGTTTTTAAAAAGAACAACTTCCATCCATCCATCCATTATCTTCCGCTTTGTCCGGGGTCGGGTCGCGGAGGCAGCAGCTTTAGCAGGGAAGCTAAAAAAAAAATAAAAGCGAAGCCGGAGAGCTCAAAGGCAAAGCAATACTGTGAAAGCTATGTTTCATTCGATGAGACGAAACCTACTCCATTATGTTTCACGTTGCATCAAATATCACAGTGAGTAAGGATAAATATTGAGCCATTATTAGGGATGGGAATTGATAGGATTTTTCCGATTCCGATTCAGTTATCGATATTGCTTAACGATTCGATTCTTTATCGATTATCTTATCGATTCTAATTTGGGGAAAAAGAAGAACAAACGTTTTGATTGGCATCGAGTTTAATCAGAAGTCACAACCTTACAAACTCACAACGAGGTCAAAAGAGGCCCAAAGCCTCAAGATTAACTGTGGCAATAAGTGGCAAATGCACAACAATGTGTAACATTTTACTGAAACATTTTTCTAATAGAAATAAAAAATATGAAAATGAATGAATGAATGAATGAAGGAATATTGGCATATAGGTCGTTGTTCTGCCGTTGGCAATATGTGTTAAAGCAGGGGTCCCCAAACTTTTTCCTTTGAGGGCCACATAACTTTTAACTGATGAGGGGCCGGGGTCAGTTTGAACAGAACACAGAAAAAGTGTGATGATTGCAGGAGTGCCGAAATGTAAAAAATTATTGCTTTTCAGAAAGCCGCAATCAAATAACCCTTTCTGGATTCTTTACAGAACGAAAGTAAATAAAATAAAAATAATAATATTATATAATAATAATAAATAGCAATAACACTATTAATCAAATAGATAATAACCAAATAACCCTCTCTGAGTTCTTCACAGAAAAAGGCCAGAAAATAAATAACACTATGAATAAAAAAAATAAATTAAAAAAAAATGCTCTCTGGTGTTGTTCAGGGGCCGTAGTTTGGGGACCCCCGTTAAAGTGTATTATTTACCAGTATATTGAAATGCATTAGTTTTTATGGCGCTTTCATGCTCAAGTGGGGGCGCCCTTGCGCTTCCTCACGCGAAGAAGAACGCGTTCATGTGAAGAAGAGCGTGCTTACACACGAAGAAGAAATGCCTCATCCAAGCGAGTGAGCGAGTTAGTGAGAGAGGGGAAACACTGCTACGAGCCTACGTTCGTTTTTAATGTTTGTAAAATATCTACAGAGGCAACGCTTGTATGTATCGTCTTTTGTGTTGTTGTTTTGTGCTTCCACTCGCGATCGGACACTTAAATCCAGTTGTGTAGTAGTTGAACGATGTGCTAATGCTAGCGAACACATGCTAACCGTTTAGCTGTATTAGCAGCTAATCATCGCTGATTTACGTTGATGCAAACCTGTTTGTTATTGGGGACGAAATTGATTAGTTTCATTTCTATTTTTAGTTTCACTCTTCAAGTGATGGTTGAATAAAGTCAGAAAATTATACCAACGTCTTCTGTATCCTCATTTGGGAGTTTAGCTAGCTATATAGCCAGGACTAAGCCTTAGCGTCTCTGTGAGGACAGTACAGTCTTATTCCCTCCCGATGCAGTTATCTCCACCTTCCCTCCCGATGCAGTTATCTCCACCTTGCAAGACTGCAAGTCGTTTTGTTGTAATTTTTCCTTGTGAAGTAAAGACACATTTTCGAGCGTTTGAACCTACGTGCTGTCATTGTTATGTTTACGGCTGCAATGCTCGTGCTAAACCATCGTAACCTTTCATTTTCACCCTCATTCCTGGTGAAGGGTAGCCAAACTTTGGAGCGGGTTGTTCTTGGCGCCATGCTAGTTTGATGCGTCTGGACAACAAGACACGCCACAACGCAATATGCGTCTTTAGGAATCGTTAAAGGGATCGTTCAGGCTTTTTCATTGTGATGTCGAGGCCTCGAAACACAAGGAACCGGTTCTGAATTGGAATCGGATTTCGATTCCCATCCTTAGCCATTATAGTATATTATAAATAATTATACCGTACAGAAAGTTATTTTTTGAACATTTATAGTTGGTGGTATGCCGCAAGATTTTTTTTCCAATGAAAAAACACTGCACTCGACCGAATTAATCCTTTAAGTCTAAGGTCATGGTTGTACATTTGAAGCTGTTGAAGCATTTTTTTTTAAATTGCCTTTCTTAATCTAAATCTTTTCTTAATCTAAAAAAAAAAAGTATATGTGCTTCAAATATTGGCTGACAAAATGGGCTTTGGATATTGGCAATAGGCTGAATTTTTTTTTTAAATATGGCTATCGTCATCAGCATTTAAAAATCTCATATCGGTCAACCTCTAAAAACAACTGTACTTTAAAACAACTCTAGGTAACTTTTCAACCTTCATAACATATTTTTATTACATTTGTGGTAATACTGTCTGTCAACCGACAACTAGTTGAATGACAACTCTTTTATACCTTGAGAGGGTATGTATCGCTCTCACCGGCACTAATTAACCCTGGGGAGGGTGGCAGGAATCCTGCCATACACAAAAAAAAAAAACAACAAAAAACTGCAATTTGGCTGACTGCTTTGCGGCATGCGTCACTTTCTCCTTTACCCATTCTTTATAATAAAGACAGAAGTTGATGTGAACGCTTTTGTGCGAATTCTGCAAAGATGGCAGAGCAACAAAAGAGACAAAACATTTTGTATGGGATGAAAAAAAAGAGAGGCTACCAGGATATATAGAATAGACATTGGTCCAGCTTTTACTCGCTGGCATGACGCCAAACTAAGTCACACAGTTGCTAACCGTCATATGCTATTGTTTAGCCACAACTGCATTCATTACCTTAGTACTATTCATCCTTCACACAGTTGCAGGAAACAGAATGTTGTTTAATCCATCTGCAGGTGACCTGGAGATCTATTTCTTATCGATTGATGATTTTACGACACTGCGCAGCTGTGCGGTGGTCCTCATGGGAAACGCAGTCTTCCTTAAGGCAAAACTAGTGTCGCTAAAATCGACCAAAACTGAAAAGCTACCAAGTATTGCTTAAACTGTTGATCTAGGTAATTATTTAGGTGTCTTCTCATACTTGTAGAAATTAAACTTCAATGTTAGGTCCTAAATCCATTATATTGACAGCTACATCACAACTTATACAGTAATATATATATATATATATATATATATATATATATATATATATATATATATATATATATATATATATATATATATATATATATATATATACATTAGGGCTGTCAAAATTATCGCGTTAACAGGCGGTAATTAATTTTTTTAATTAATCACGTTAAAATATTTGACGCAATTAACGCATATGTCCCGCTCAGACAGTATTCTGCCTTTTGGTAAGTTTTACAGCAAGGCTTTTTGTGCTGTCTAACAGCGAACTCTTGTGGTCGCTTTGCGACATGGTTTATTGTTTTCTTGCCAGTTCAATATGGCTGCACGACGTCTCGGGCTGACGCCTACGTTGTAATGTTGTGCTTATATGATCCTTGGACAAGATTTGTCCGTAAGTGTGGTTGTTGTAAAGAATGTACATATTATGTTAGTAAGAGAAATGTTATATTTTTTGTATGAGACGCTTTTTGTTTGTTTAGTGAACCTACTAGCGTGCTAAGCTAACGTTGTTGCTAATGCAATGCTTGTTTACTTTTTTTTGTAGTTTTACGACGGTCTAAAGAGGACAATGGTTTGAGGCCATTTTATTAATAAATCAGATGAAAAAGGAAGAAGTCTGATTATTAAGGCGCCGTTCACTAGCTGTCTAGCTTTGGAAAAAGTAGACGCTTCGGAGTGAGGACAGCATAGACAGATTTGAATGACATTAGAGTGAAATGCCCACTACAGTCCTTATGTACCGTATGTTGAATGTATATATCCATCTTGTGTCTTATCTTTCCATTCCAACAAGTTATTTTACAGAATCTATATATAATTTACAGAAAAATATGGAATATTTTATAGATGGTTTGAATTGCGATGAATTGCAATTAATTATGATTAATTAATTTTTAAGCTGTAATTAACTCGATTAAAAATTTTAATCGTTTGACAGCCCTAATATATATAAGTATTTAGTCATCCACCAATTGTGCAAGTTCTCCTACTTGAAAAGATTAGAGAGGCCTGTAATTGTCAACGTGGGTAAACCTCAACCATGAGAGACAGAATGTGGGGAAAAAAACAGAAAATCACATTGTTTGATTTAAAAAAAAAAATTTCCAAATTAGAGTGGAAAATAAGTATTTGGTCACCTACAAACAAGCAAAATTTCTGGCTGTCAAAGAGGTCTAACTTCTTCTAACGAGGTCTAACGAGGCTCCACTCGTTACCTGTATTAATGGCACCTGTTTTAACTCATTATAGGTATAAAAGACACCTGTCCACAACCTCAGTCAGTCACACGCCAAACTCCACAATGGCAAAGACCAAAGAGCTGTCGAAGGACACCAGAGACAAAATTGTAGACCTGCACCAGACTGGGAAGACTGAATCTGCAATAGGTAAAACGTTTGGTGTAAAGAAACAACTGTGGGAGCAATTATTAGAAAATGGAAGACATACAAGACCACTGATAATCTCCCTTGATCTTGAGCTCCATGCAAGATCTCACCCCGTGGCGTCAAAATGATAACAAGAACGGTGAGCAAAAATCCCAGAACCACACAGGGGCACCTAATGAATGACCTACAGAAAGCTGGGACCACAGTAATAAAGGCTACTATCATTAACACAATGCGCCGCCAGGGACTCAAATCCTGCACTGCCAGATGTGTCCCCCTGCTGAAGAAAGTACACGTCCAGGCCCGTCTACGGTTTGCTAGAGAACATTTGGATGATCCAGAAGAGGACTGGGAGAACGTGTTATGGTCAGATGAAACCAAAATAGAACTTTTTGGTAGAAACACAGGTTCTCGTGTTTGGAGGAGAAAGAATACTGAATTGCACCCGAAGAACACCATACCCACTGTGAAGCATGGGGGTGGAAACATCATGCTTTGGGGCTGTTTTTCTGCAAAGGGACCAGACGACTGAGTAAAGGAAAGAATGAATGAGGACATGTATCGAGAGATTTTGAGTGAAAATCTCCTTCCATCAGCAAGGGCATTGAAGATGAGATGTGGCTGGGTCTTTCAGAATGACAATGATCCCAAACACACAGCCCGGACAACAAAGGAGTGGCTTCGTAAGAAGCATTTCAAGGTCCTGGAGAGGTCTAGCCAGTCTCCAGATCTCAACCCCATAGAAAATCCGTGGATAGAGTTGAAAGTCCGTGTTGCCCAACGACAGCCCCAAAGCATCACTGCTCTAGAGGAGATCTGTATGGAGTAATGGGCCAAAATACCAGTAACAGTGTGTGAAAAGTTTGTGTAAAGTTACAGAAAATGTTTAGCCTCCGTTATTGCCAACTAAGGGTACATAACAAAGTATTGAGATGAACTTTTGGTATTGAACAAATACTTCTTTTCCACCATGATTTGCAAATAAGTTCTTTAAAAATGAAACAATGTGCTTTTCTGTTATTTTTTTTCCACATTCTGTCGCTCATGGTTGAGGTTTACCCATGTTGACAATTACAGGTCTCTCTAATCTTTTCAAGTAAGAGAACTTGCACAATTGGTGGTTGACTAAATACTTATTTGCCTCACTGTATATAAAATGGACGACTTCTTGCTAATATTCGCCACATTCCTAGTCACATTCATCGTTTGGTCTTGAAGCAAGGAGATATAAGGCGAGGACATGAATAACACCACTACGCTGATGTTTGTTGACCCACCAGAGAATGTAAGAGGCCAGAATCACTAAACCCAGGCGGTTGCAGTGGGGAAAAAAAAAAAAAAAGAACAAATGGAAGGAGGAAAAGCGTGTGCATGCAGTCAAGGTCCTCTCGGCCCTTGTGGCTGCTTGCTGATCGTGGATGATAAATGACCGAACATGGCCAAACCCTCATTTGGCTCTCACAGCGTCAGGTGATAAAGGCAAAGCTCTTGTCAGGGATGGAGTGCACTCTGCTCTGCAAGGACAAGACCTCACACCCACATAGGCACCAGAGGAGACGGGCTTTAATAAACTATACGCCACGGGCATGCAGCATTAAGACACTTCTAGTGTAGAGGTTACTACATATCGGTTATTAGTATTTGGTGATTAAACTGTTTTTCCTCTTTCTATTGCACAAATAACTAAGCTTTGCTTATAAACGATCAGAAAACACAAGCCTCCTCTGTTGCATGATTTTAGATGTCTCTCATTGCAAACAAAAGCAACTTGTAACTCTCAGGTTTCTTTTAGCAGTGCATTTAAAAGATGCTTAACAGCTACTTTTTGTCCTAAAAGGGTGGTATGAGGTCAATTATTAAACATTATTCACATTGTTTGAAGAAATTCAGGAAAAACAACCAATCAATTTGACAGACAGAACTAATAGGCAGTCTGAACAGAGGCTAAGTTATCAACTAAATTTCTTTATCTGGAAAAATAAAGAAAAAACTAATAAATGTATATTCAAACTGTAACAAAAATAAACTCAAGCTTAAAAAGATTCTGATTCAACAAGTTCAAAATGAACCGCAGGGTAGGGGTGATCTTCTGTTCATAAGACAGTGTCAGGTGTTTTGTAGGTGATAGAAGGGTTCCTGCTAGGTCTCGGATGAAGGGGAAAGTTTATGTGATGGTGGTGGCCAGGATGTGCGGATTAGAGACTGTGATATTGACCAAACAACAGGAAGCAAAGCTGTAGGAAGCAGAACTGCAGAAGTGAGGATGTTGAGTTTTTTTTTTTAAGGGACAGCCAAGGGTAGATACTTTGGGAACAATGTGAGACAGCATAAATTTAGATGGTTTGGACACATTTAAAGGGCAACTGAAGACCTTTCCGGATTTTGGTGTAATTTTACGAATATAAACTTTGGATGAGTTCGTCAAAACAACCATGACATTATCAACACGTAATTGCAAGGATAATTTGCGTTTTTTTTTTTTTTTTTTAGTTTTTTTGCACTCCGTTAATGGTCCCTTCGCAAACCCGGAAGTGTGACGTAGATTCCCTGACGCAACAGAGAAGACTATCCACAGCTAGCATAGCAGCAACAACATTGTCAGTGATATTTCCACCAAAGGTAACCATTCAGGATCGCTCTTTCGTGACGCTACCGATGGCAAAGGCTCCCAGGAAAGATACAATTAATCCCTACATGTTTGAGCCTGAGGCGTCAGATGACGGTGATGTAGTTGACACAGCATATGGCGTCATGACGCCAATTGACAGCTCGACACGTCACAAACGGGAGAGTGAGTGGTAAGCCTAAGTCCAGCATCGTGATTTTTTTATTAGAGAGAATGGTTGTGTATTTTTTCATGCTCTCCACATTGCTAAAACTGGATATTAGGTAATGGGACAGCTCCTACCGATCTAAATATGGTAAAGCTAGCCCAAAGGTGGCTAAATGAATGATATGTTATTGATTTTTCAATATATGACAAAATAAATGACAAAACGATTTTATTTTCCAGGTGTTGCTGTAAACCGTCAAGTAAATACTCTTCCAAGAGTATGCCTGTGTCGTCAAGAGATCCCAGACGTGAGAACCAAACTTGAGGAGGCTGAAGCACTGACAGGGGCATGAATTACATAAAAAAAATAAAACCATAAATTGTAAACAACATTGACACATTTTGTTGACTGTTTAATGTATTCTATTGGTATATAATATATTGTAATTATATTACATTCTGAAAAAAATATTCAATAGGCCACAATAATAAATGATACCAGATTTATGTTGAATAAGCATCAGCTTTCGCCGTCAGATTGTGACACAACATATAAGCTAAGTTATACCAAGCACACAATGGCACACATCAAAGAACATAAATTTAGTAAGCAACACAAAGTTAGGATAGCAACAGACTAGCGCAACATTGAAAAATGATAATGGCAGTGGGAAATATGTATTTACTCTTTTCTGTAGCATTACGTGTTCTCTATACAAAGATAATGCATTATCATTAAAATATGAAAGTAACTAGATTTTTCTTTTAAAAAATGTGTACTGTATATATGACTAGTTTATGATTTCATGTCATCATAATTTGCTACATTTATTTCTCCTAAGTCATCGTCATCTGATGTTGCAGACGGAAGAAATTCAGCATCTGGCAGGCCTCACAGGATCTCTTCAGTCGTCATCACTGGACACCGCATCACTTGGGTCATCATATGACTCGACCCACTCTCTCTTGATTTTGGGAAACAGGGTGGCGACTGACTTGCAACGCTTTTTTCATTGTGTTGAGGGTTTCCGCCGCTTAATTTTTTATGTTTGGCTTCTTGGAGAAAAAAAAAAAATCACAGCAGCATGAAAATATTGGATTTTTTTATTTTAATTTAATAATAATTTCTTGGTGATCAAATAATTATGCCCTAGTCAAAGCAGCATCTATTTGATGCTATTGTTCCCTCTTCAAATAGGCAGACCTTGATGTTGAAGTATAATAGTTATTGTTTTATTGAGATGTATTTGATACATTAGGGCCTGGCAGAGGATTGTTTTATATGTAGGCTTTATATTTACCCTGTGACAGGCCAAAAAACAATGAGCCAAGGACCTATTTGGTGCTGGGGGCATTTGAATTTACATAATACCTATTGATATAGTAATAAAATCACATGAGTAGACCTGTCAGCAAACCTATCTACTTATGACAGGGCAACAGCAACAACAACAAAAAAATGTTGCGCTTCAACAAACAGGCAGTAGGAGTCCCCCTCGTTTATCAACAGAAGTGCATCAAATTTTAGAATCAGAAAGGTAAGGGTCTACTTACGTATTTGTAAAACCAAGGTTGCATTGTTGTAGGTTTTCAAAGCTGTCGTGGCTGAAATGATGAAAACAATGAGCCGATTGGGGACCTGTATGCATGCTCACAAAAACGGTCCAAACCTTTGCAGGAGAAGTTTTTTTGGACCACTCCTAGAGTCTCGAGTCTTCCTGTGAGCAATTCATCGCTACACATTGAGATGGCATGACGAATCCCGCAAGTAAAACCCAGAAAGTGTTTGCAATATATGGCGAGGATAGCGTGGTGCTATATTTCCATGTTCAGAGTGGTGGCGAGGCTTCCTGGAAGTTACGTCCCTCGTTGCTATGGCCATAACTCAAAAACTACGCGGTCAATATACTGGACTGTCTCAGAAAATTAGAATACACAATATTCTAATTTTTTGAGACAGTCCTGTGTATATATACAGGACTGTCTCAGGAAATTAGAATACACAATATTCTAATTTCCTGAGACAGTCAGGAAATTAGAATATTGTGTATTCTAATTTCCTGAGACAGTCCTGTATATATACACAGGACTGTCTCAAAAAATTAGAATATTGTGTATTCTAATTTTCTGAGACAGTCCAGTATATATATTTTTTTTTTTCATGTGACTTTTTGAGACAGGGAATGATGCATTTAATACAATTCAACTGAGTAAAACACTCAAGAGCGAAATCCGAAAAGCTCTTCAGTTGCCCTTTAAAGGAGCGATAGTGAGCACTACGCATGGGCAATTACTAGAGATGTGACTGAAAATTTGCCGCCAAAAATAGCTAAAATTGCATTTTCAGTTTTCGGTTAAAAGACCGAAAGTTTACCACCAAAAAGTGTGAAGAACTGTAGTCCTCTTGTAATGAAAACGAGACGAGAAGCATCGTGACCGCCAACATGGTTTGGAAGTATGATGAGGTATCAAATACACCTTGACATATGACCGCTTCGACAAACGATCTCTTCGACATCCAACATAAAATTTGACTCGCTATTTGTTTCTACATACGACGACATGCTCGAAATATGACGATTTATGACAGACAAGATGGACGCAAGGCAGATCTTCTTGTGAAAGAAATCAACATGTGTTCCAAGAAGGTATGATACGGTGAAAAAAAGGAAAAAGGTGACGCTTACCATTGAAATGAAGATGGAAATGATAGAAAAATGTGATGTTGTGTGCGTCCGTGAACTGGCTCAAGAATACGGCAGTAGAATGTTTATGATCTCGATGGCCCTCCTCCGTCCTCTGATCGCCAGTCTTTAGAAGTTAAGGTGACAATTATTCTTGTGGTAACATCGCCAAAGAAATCGCCGGCTTCGTCAGGTTTTTAATCATTTATTTCAGAACACAACACGCCTACTGTCCGCCGCAGCGCACGCCAACAACAAAACGAGAAAAAAATTTCAAATTCAAAAGAGAAAATTTCTACCACGCCTATTTCACTGTCACGTCAGCCACGTGGTGCATTCAGGTACAGTATGCAATACACATCAGCCACATTAGAACCTGATACGTTACATTATTACACTAAATCTTATTATTATTATTAAACTGTATTATTACTATTATTAATTAGCTTTTTATTTATTATTAACATATAAACATAAAATATATAAATATGTTCTATTTTTAATTGTTTCAGTGTCCCAAAGACGTATTTTTAGGTCTGTTACATTTTGTTTTGTTTTTTTTTTATACAAGTGACATTTCTGGGTTCTGAGTCAATTTAGCTCCCAAGCTCAAAACTGAAAATCCATTTTAAAGCAATAAAACTGGCCACTGGATGGCAGTAGTGCATTTGATAAGACCCGCAACCCGATTCAACGGCAACGAACGGCCGGGCCACATGGCCGGGGCGCTGGCGGAAGACAACAGAATGGAGAACAACCTAGAGGACGCCCGGGATGCCAGGCGCTGGACAACCGAGCTGAACGACCGGGACCACCAGTGCAGCGGACGATGCCGTTGAGTCCATGCTGCTCGCTGAGCAGACCCCGCAGAGACTCAAAAAAATCAATCTTTAGGAGACATGCGGCGATGAGGGAAAAGTCTACCCGGCTGTCGCGGCATCAACAGTGCCATCTGTCAGTTAGTTATGTGTAAATAAATTGTTACTTTGCTATCAAAAGCTCTATTTGTCTTGCTGTTTATGTTATTTTGTAAAAGGAAAACATTATTCAGATGTTTGGGATGTAACTAAAGCAAAAAAAATAGCTGTATTAAAATCAAAGTTATGTTTGAAATGTATGCTTTCACAAAAAACTCAATTTTTGTTTTTTCATCAGAAATTGGAAAATTGCTCAAACTAAGCTATTTTCTATTGCTGATTTCTAAAGAGTGGAAAAAGATATGAACTTCCAAGTTTATATAGAAATAGAACAGAATTTTCTGTGGGGCTTGCAAAATCAGTAAAAATCCAGTAAAACAGCCAGGAGAGAAGGGGGTTGCACGGGTGAAAATGGCTGGGAGTGATTGAGTTAAGAATTTAATGAAGGTTTTCGGGCTGTAGAACAAATGAATGGAATTATAATGTATTTTATGGGAAACTCCTGTTCTACATACAATCATTTCGACTTACAAACAAGGTCCTGGAATGAATTAACTTCGTATGTGGAGGTACCACTGTAAATACATAAATGATTAAATGAAGGAAAAAAAAAAAAAAAAAAAAAAAAAAAAAAAAAGAAAAAATGTCATTGCTGCTACACGCAAGTGGCTTTCTATTGATGTCCCTTGTCACATCGAGTACAGTGCACTTGAGCACGTGCGTGAGTAGTTTGGAGTGTATTCAAGCTAATAGTATACAATTCATTTCAATTCAATGTATTCACACACACATTCATATTTACAAAGTGTACATCATATCATATATACATATCATCAAATACAATAATATTTTAATGCATACATATACATTTGATGTGGTTTAGTACAATAACTGTACGTGGCAAGACCACATCCTCTTTTTGTCAATATTTTTTCCACAACTTTTACACCACCTCTGCCAGTCACCATTCAGTCCAGCTGGGGGCGACTTTGCTCAGCTTCGTCGACGCTAGAACTCCGCCCACTCGCCTGGCTCTCACTCGATTCACAAGAAAACACCGAGTCTTATTTTAAGGAGAAGGAGAGATTGTAATAGCCTTGTAAAGTGTTAGGGTTTTTGCTGGTGTTGTGAACAACAGTTCCACACAAACATATATCGAGATCTCATTTAGCTTAGCAATTTTTAATTTTTGGAAATAAATGCTTAAATCCCTGAATTCTTTATGGATATGGACGTTAAACAGTCTCGATTCTTGGTTAAAAGCAAAAAAAAGAAAAACAGGCAGTTAGCCTATATTTCACATAAATGTTGCAAATTATGACGCCAATGGCATAGCGGTTAATTTCTCCCATTGATTTTTTTTTTCACAACATTTCAAAATGCATGCGTGGTACGAAAAATGTATAATTACCTTGAATCCTGGAACAAATCACTCCTGAGACAGTCCTTCCTGTTTGTATGCGGTACAACTTTCGTACTTTTTCAACCTAAATCCGGCGTTGGAGAAAAACTGCGACCGACTTCGACCGACTGAAGCGGAGTGTAGGACGGCCCCCTACTTGTAGGTGTGGCGCAATGTGGCAGGAATGTGACCCGTCAATATCCTTAGGACGTCTATAATTTGGGTCCAAAACATCTCCCAGCCTGCAATCTCAAATATTGAATAAGTTGCAGTCAGGTTACAGTGCAGTTTTATTATTATTATTATTATTGCAGGGTTTATAGGTAACTGGCTATGAGTGTGTACATGAGTACCGGGCAAATGATAAACCTTGTCAATTACGCAATCTTTTGTTAAAAGTTGTTCATTCTCAGTGGCTTTTTAAAAATTATACAAATTCCACCTGTAAACTGGATCAAGGGTGAGCATTTTTGGAACTTGCAGTCTTTTGTAAAATAAAAAAATATTTTGAAAAGCCAGAAAACATTTTGTGGTTTATCACTATGCACTAGTTCAGCAGGAAAATAAAGTATTTACATTGACGTAAGGTAAGTGACCAGAGGGAGTATTGTGCAGTTGCCAAAATTGCAGCCACCAGAGCAGGCAAAAAGTGATAACTGCAGCACACTCGGACATTTCTCCGATAATCGTTCTTGGGTCTCACTCGCCTAATCACTTATCAAAAATGTCTCGCTTTATGCTAATCCAGTAAGACTGAAAATAAAAGAGTTTTAATTAAATGGGAGTTAGCAAGGGAAAAAAAACTAAAGGCCATGGCTAATTATACTCAATCAGCGTGCAATCATGATGTTGCATGTCTCAATTACAAGATTCCAATGCCCTCATCGCTGCAATCTCACACTGCATGTTTGCATTTGAGAAGTGAGCCTCGTCTGTTTCTAAAAGCCCACCCAGCTTCCTATTACAGCTTTCTGCCTACCGGATAATTGATTTGGTTTAATATAATGAAGGCCGGTGAACAAAAAAAGTCTCAAAGGAAATAGTGCTGTCATCTGGTTTCCATTTTAATAAAACACATTGTACCCCCAATGCAATCTCCTAATCTCCAAAACTAATGAAGTTGTTTTCGCATACAGACTGACAACACAGCGAGACACACTTTTATGTTAAAAAATGATTATTTTCTTTGATAGGGCTTGTCTTTTATTGTGCACGCCTGGTTCTACGCAAACATTTTATTTCCCAGGGCCGACAGTGAGCACTGATACCCTGTTTTATAGAAGTACGAGTTGTCTGCTGGGAAAATAGCAAGAAATTTCAAAGGCCTGTAATGAAAATCCAATGCATGTAGTTTTTGAGCAAATGAGTTTCATCTATATTATTTCATCTTTTATTGCATAGCATGGTACTGTAGTGGCAATAATGTTATGTTTATACAGTGTAGGACCCCTGCAACCTTGAACACAGCACTTGAATACTTGAATAACTGTATTTATACATATTATATGAATAGTTTCATTTTTCTTTACGAAAACTATAAAAGCAGCACTGCACCGGAACTTAAATCAACTGTTTTTTTCGTTTTTGTTTTTTTAAATAATAAAGTTAACCCTCTAACTCCATTTTACAAGCCTTGTAACTTAGTGATTTTGCACCATCACACTTGCGCTACCCCTCATTTGATAGTGCGGAAGTGGAGCTTCACCCTTGTTTTACTTGAAATCAATAGACCAGGTAAAACAGGAGAAAACGCCCTTTGAGTTTTATCATTTTATTGCCCTCATAAATAGGCAATAAAACTAAAGATGCACCGATACCGATGCTAGTATCGGCAGGGGGCGCCGATCCGGCCCGAAATGGTGGTATCGGTATCGGCGAGTACCAACAAAGACGGCGCCGATACCATTTACCGGTCCATTATTATAACATTTGACCGCAGCCTTTTTTTTCTCCTGGCGCTCACTACACTCTGTCTCTCTGTTGTGGGATGACACGAGAACACCAAGCAGCTATCGCTTTTGGCCTGCTCCAGACCAATGAGAACGGGCCAATAGCCACTCCTGACCAATAACAAGGCTGCTTTTTCATATGAAGGAAAAATAAACCAGGAGAAATGGCAGCGGTCGGGAAATATTTCAAAATAGAAATCCCGTCGATTAAAATCAATGGCTGCATGCAAGATTTGCGGCCTGAAAGTTTCGAGATGTGGAGTTAAATCGGCCAGTTTCAATAGCTTGAACCTGATAAAATATTTGAAGACGAAACGTGAACGAACACAACGAGTTTGAGCCTGCAAGAGCAGGACTGCTATCCAGAGGAAGGGCGCTGGACCGGTGCAACAATCTCTGGTCAGTTCACTACGTCAACTTTGTCTTTTACTTAAAGAAATGCTGCAGTAATTTGAGAACTGTTTCCAAAGTAGGGTTGCCACCTTTCAGAACAAGAAATAAGGGACTCCCTCCCTCCCGAAAAAAGGAGGCTAATAGAGAGACGGGATGCTGTGGTCAATTATTATTACTTATAATTGTTAGTGTCCGCAAATGCGGAAACAAGGTTGGACCTCGAAGCGGACAACAAGCAGGGGATACGTACAAGGGTTTAATGATTGCAAACAAAAAAATAACACGCAATCGGGGGATAGTAGAAATAACAAAAGGAGTCCGTGACAGCAGGTCGACGGAGCTCAATACCACAAACTCGAAGGTTAGTAAGACGATAGGCAGCGAGCCAAAAAGCCAAAATAAAAACACTCAAATACCTGCACAGGGTAGAGGTTACAAACGAGTGCAGCACACTAACAGAAAAAAACCAATGCAGGGGCGTAACAAGCAAATGTAGCGAGACTATAGTGCGAAATTGTCAAATGGCGATCAGCAAAGCAAATATCTTGGCAGCTTTCTCTGAGATCACCCATGCTTAAATGCTGCGTTGATGAGCCTGCATTGGATTCAGGTGCGACGTCAGGAACGCCTCCACTAACAGCCCAGCAACAAAACACAATCTAACCAGCAGCAGAATGTGACAATAATTTCATGAAAGTCGCACTGTTTGGCCTGTGAGAGGTTTAAAAAAGTTTACTCAGTTCATTCAGAGTTTATTATCATGAATTTATTTTTACTTTCTTACTGTTGGGCTAGTATTATACTTTGTACTTGTCTTTTTCCTATTTTGCAAAGGTAAGCAACTGCCTGACAAAGCCTTGGTAGCAATGATTTCACATCCAATTGTGTAGCTCTTTAGGGAAAAAAAAATATTATATATATATATATATACTGTATATATATATATATATATATATATATATATATATATATATATATATATATATATATACTGTATATAAACAGGATGGTATCGGTATCGGCCGATACTGCACAGCCAGGTATCGGTATCGGGGCCAAAAAAATGGTATCGGTGCAACACTAATTAAAACCAGTGTTGTTAATAACGGCGATAGAATATAACGGCGTTACTAACGGCGTTATTTTCTTCAGTAGCGAGTTATCTAATTAATTACTTTTCTAATCTTAGCAACGCCATTACCGTTACTGAGGCGGGAAAGGCGTGCGTTACTATGCGTTACTATGTTGGTTGACTGACGCGAGAAAAGTCTGAGAGCAACTGATTTACAGAGATGAGAGAGCAGCGCAGGAGTGGGGAGGAGGAAAGGGAGTGTGACGCTGTTGCAAACGTGATGCTACTATGCTAGGTGGCTCCAATAATACCTGACTGTAGCCGATAGCCTACAAACTACGCCCACATGATGCTACGGTAGATATCACATATATACAAACCAGATGCAAATGACAGACATGGCGGCATAGGCAACATGTATAAAGAACTAAATGCGTTAGTAAACAGCCACCATCTTAAAGCAGTAGACTTTTCAGGAAGGCTCTGTTGTAGAGAACCTTCCTCGCGAACCTAAGTAACTTTTTATCTAAAATGCTCCTAAATCGGCAAAACTTAACTTAAATCTATCTTTAAATGATAAAACAGTTTTAAAACTTACACATGTCACACAGAGGGGAAGTAATACAATAATGGGAGCAATTTTAACAACTTTAACGGTTGATTCACAACATTAAATGACATAGCAAAGGTGACTATCTAGTTATCGCAATATCCGCAATACCCATGTGTCTAGTTAAGTTTAGGGTAAAGAATTGAGCTAGGGCCAATTGTCCCAAAAACCGTTTAAACTTTACATTGTTTGACACGTTTTTTTTTTTTTTAGGGGGGGGAGAAAAAAAACATGAAACTTATCACCAGTTACTTTGCCAAGTAACTAATTACTCTTACATCCAGGTAACTGAGTTACTAACACAATTACTTTTTGGGAGAAGTAATTCGTAACTGTACTTAATTACTTTTTTAAAGTAAGATTAACAACACTGATTAAAATGCTGCACTAACCAAATTTACGTCCATATTTTTGCCATTTCTTGTCCTTTTTCCAATCAGAAAGCACCGTGGAGAACTACATATCCCATGATTTTCGTCTGACGTCACACCAGAAATGACGATTGTTACACGTGAAGTTGAGGGTGTTGTTGAGAGAAGGAAGTGGAGAAGGCGACCACGATTAGGGGTCGTGAACATCTGCACGTTTACTGTATTTGGAGGCGATGATCTGTAAGCTTAATTTTGCTTTATTTCAACTTGATGAACGTGTCATCTTCTTTGGACGAGTCGGAGACATCATGGTCATATACTGTAAATATGTGTGTGTTCGAGAAGCTTGATTATACAGTATGTATATCATTATTGAGGCCCAGAATAGAAAAGTTGATCGGTGCAAAAAATAACCTAACCACAAGACGTCTTCTAAACATTTTTTTGTGTAAAATGGTATATTTTTCCATTATATTTTCAGGGTATTGCACTATTTTGCATAGTTTTTCTACTGTATATAACCTGTTCTAACAGTAGTCTCTACAAAGGCCAAAAACGCCGATGACCATAGCTGCTGTTTCTGTTGAATTATCAAATATAAAACTTTTCAGTCCATTTTTTGTTGTTGTTGTCAATTGTTCATCCTAACAATTTTAATGAATATTATGAAGCTTTAAAGGGAACCACAGATAGAAAGACATGTAGTAAGATAAATGTTAGTACGAGTTATAATAATTTGATATTAAAAGCTCTCTTAATGTTTTTGTTCTAATAAAATTTGTAAAATTATTTTAACTGGTAGGTCGCTATTGTTGTTGACGTCACAGGGCGGTGACGTCAAATGGACACGCTGCCAGACTTCCACAGTGTCATTCTTTAACTACTTAAACAAGTCGTCTGTTCGGTTCTGCCCTTCCAATTTGAAATCATGAATATTAATGAGCAGGACAGCCCTGTCGATATTTCACAAAAGGAGCAAAGGCAAAATGAACACCAAAGAAAGTGGATGAGAGGGGTTGCGTACGTGTGTCAAGTTCGCTAGTGCCATCTAGCACTCTCCTGCTTTAGTGACGGAGCAGTATTGTGTTTGATGTCAAAAATGTTTGCAGATCTTCATGGTGAATTATTGTGTGATCCAACTTATTCCAATATTACTATGGAGATAGTTAGTATCCAGAGCTGCCGTGTTCTTTACAAATGATTACATATTATTGTGTTTAAACATAGTAGTTTGATTATTTTTGCTAATAGCCCGGGGCCGTGCATCACAACACACGAAAACGTTTGCCTCTACCGAGATGTCTAATGACGTCTTACCTTATTTTTGTCACGTAAAAGTAGATGTCCAGATTGTTGATCATCCTGCCAGTTCCTTCCCAGTGAATAAGGGACACAAAAATGAATAAATGTATTAATGCCCAACAGATTATAATGACGCCTTATTTTGCACATTGAGATCAAAGAGGTACAGAGCAAAAATCACATAAAAGTTACTCAGACTTTGGTCAAACTCTATTCAGACATTTTAGCAACTCGTTTATCTCAACAAATACAGTGTATGGCAATATTTAGTCACAATATATAAACTATGATGCTGGGAGTCTTGTACGTTGTGAAGACAACATTCAAATGAACGAAAAGTAATAATAATACATTTTATTTGAAGGTGCCTTTCTGGCACTCAAGGTCACCGTACAATCATTTAAAACATTTAAACATATTAAAAGTGAGAAAATGAAAGTATATAATGTACAGTATAAGGAAATTTAAAATACTAAATGAGATATAGGGGCAGGTAAAAAGACCAGAACTAAGTGATTATTGTGGATAGGCTAGTCTAAACAAGTGAGTTTTGAGTTTTGTTTGAAAAAGGGGGAGGAAATCTGTGTTCCTGAGGTCGGGTGGCACCATGGGGAGCCGAGCGGCTGAACGCTCGGCTCCCCATGGTGCTAAGGCGAGTGGGGGGGACAGACAGTTGTATGGAGGAGGAGGATCTCAGGGCACAGGAGGGAGTAGTAACATGAATGAGATCGGACAGGTATGGAGGGGCGAGGTTATGGATGGCCTTGAATGTGAGGAGGAGAACTATGAACTGTATTCAAAAGTGGACTGGGAGCCAGTGAAGCTGTTGGAGGACTGGAGTGATGTGGTGGATGGACGGGGTATGGGTTATGATGCGGGCAGCTGAATTCTGGACCAGTTGGAGTTCATGGAGAGTTTTATGAGGGAGGCCGAAGGGGGGAAGGTGAAACAGTGGAGTTGTCAATGGTAAGGGATATGTTATGTTTTTTTGAGATGGTGAATTTAGAGCCAACGAGGAGCACCTCAGTTTTATTACTGTTAAGTTTTAGGAAATTGTGGGTAAACCAGATTTTTATTTTACAGATACAGTCAGTCAGAGATGAAGGCGGGAGAGAGGAAGAGGGTTCAGAAGTGAGGTAGACTTGGGTGTCGTCAACATAGCAGTGAAAGTGGATGTTGAATTTACGAAAAATATTGCCAAGGGGAAGTAGGTAGTATATGATGAAGAGTAGGGGCCCCAAGACAGAGCCCTGAGGCACCCCGGAGGTAACAGGGGAGGGTGCAGATTTAAATTACTTTAGTTGGATATATTGGCTGCGCTCAGAAAGATAAGAAGAAAACCAGTTCAACGGGGTGCGGGAGATGCCAATAGTGGAAAGCCGGTGGAGGAGTGTGGTGTGACTAATTGTATCAAAGGCTGCAGGTAGGTCTAGGAGGATGAGGATGGAGAGCAGTCCAGAATAAGCTGCCATGAGGAGGTCGTTGGTTATTTTAACGAGTGCTGTTTCAGTGCTGTGTAGTGGGCGGAAACCAGATTGAAACTGTTCATAAAGGTTATTCTGGGATAGGTGAGAGTGGAGTTGGGAGTGCGACTGTTCTTTCGAGGATTTTGGAGATGAAAGGGAGGTTGGATATGGGGCAGAAGTTATTGAAGTCAGAGTGGTCAGCACCAGGTTTCTTGAGGATTGGAGTGACGGCTGCAGTTTTGAAAGAAGCAGGTACAATTCCAGAAGTGAGGGATGAATGAATGACAGCAGAGATGAGCAGCACCAGGGAGGGGGAGCAGAGTTTAACTAGTTGAGTGGGCGTGGGTTCCAGATGGCAGGTGGATGGACTGGATTTCCGGATGAGTTCGGCAATCTCAAAGGGGGTGGGGAGGTGGAAGGAGGAGAGTGGGTGTGGGGACGGGTAGTACAATATACCCGGAGTAAAACAGGGAACTACAGCATCAGTCGAGGGACAAAACAAACTCATTGGCTTGATCTTTCATTCATTTAAAACTCGCCATTGAAACCGTGTGGTGTATTTAAATCACTACCTTACATAGTTAAAGAGTGACACTGTGGACGTACAGCAGGGAGCCCATGTGACGTCACCGCCTTGCAAAGTCAAAACAATGGCGAGCTCAGAGTTTATTCTTTGTTTTAAAATTTGACGAATTTTATTAAAAGCAAAACGTTAAGTGGGTTTTAATATTTAAATTATTATAACTCATACTAACATGTATCTTTTAAGAACTTCATGTCTTTCTATCTGTGGTACCCTTTAAAACAGCTCGTTTGGTTCTCAATAGGAAATCAATACTACAAATTTTGACAAACAAATTTAAGATATTTTTTTTAATGGGCCAAAAAAGTTGCTCTGCTTGATTAGTGTGAAGAAAACATTTTTTTTTACTTGAAGGCCATTGTGAACAAGTCTTTCTTTAAAATGTAAAAGCCAAAGCATCAAGGGCATGCAAAATCTGACAGAACAGGCCGTGACCTTAAAGGGTTGAAAAATGAAAAAAGTTATATCTTTAAAACTATTCTGAATACATTGTACTGTTTGTTTGTTAATTCCGTTTTGTGTGTGGTGGCTGGGTCGGTTGGCCTGTCAGTCCCATACGATTACTCTGGCCATGCTTTTGGAGTCCAAGGTTTTCAAGCAAAATTATTCATGCCTGTATTAATGTCAATATAATCTAGCCACTGTCACTTCAGAGCTGCATGCCAAATATTAGCCATCTGATACCGTAATGTGTGGTGCTATAAATGTGTCCTAGCGCACACCGAGCAGCTGATTATAAATGATGTTTCACCGGCAGTCTGCTGAAGCTTTCATGAGCTGACATTTCCATAACTCATTATCGTGCAAATTTAATGACTATAATCATATTAATTCACAGAGTACAGGCACATAAATCAAAGATTTCCATATTAGTGGAGTCTGTTGTCTGGTCTTGTTTATCATTTTCTGATGAATGAATTCTGATGGGGCCATCATTTGTCGGCTGTCCATGTAAAAGAAATGAAGAAAAGACAATTTAGTCAGAAGAATAACTAGAGGACACGTCTCATAGTTCAAATTAACTAAAATTGATGCATAATGTGTTTTTCAAGATGCTAAAACGTGATTTAACTAACCTTTATAGAAAGTTGCATGATTTGACTTAATGATTAAATCTGTTTGAGGATAAATGCTTATAAAACATGCAAAGACTGACAACAATGTTGTACTGAATTACTGAGATGAGTATTAAACACTTTATATATTCCCAATAATCTGGCTTTTAGGGGGGGGGGGCTACAAACAAGGTCAGATGACTCAACCAGGTCTCTCTCTCACTATATAAAGAGTGACCGCCTGGATTCCAACAATGGCTATTCAGTATAATTTGCAGTTCCTAACTTGGCCCATTTCCACCCCAACATTGCACAGAGAGTTACAAAGGTATGGCTACGACCCCCGCCTAAAAAAAAAAAAGGCCTCTCTCTTTAGTTGTCTACTGTATGTATCTGTGCTATGTCTATATCTATGCCACTCGTGTTTTGTGCAAATACTTTTCACTTGGCGTCTGCATTATGAAGTCACCTATTTTTGTGGACGATAGCAAAAATATTTTGTTGACGAACAATTTTATCATGACGATGACATGGAGTTGACCAGCTAAAAACGTGTCTTGGGAGACGAAAACATAATAGGACGAATGCCAGTTTTCATCCAATGAGATGAGAATGTGACGAAAATGTGCCATAGTTTGCGTCATATGTTTACAATGTGTGACATTTTCCTATTGTATGTGTAGTCAGCCTGCATTGTAGCAGTGTTTGGGTGCATCACCAATTGTGACGTGCAGCGCCAACCCTCCATTCACTGGTGTCTGCTCCTGGCTTGCTTGTTTTGAAACCCGCGGTAAGATTTGCTTTCTTATCTTTACAAGAGGGAATATGAAGTGTTGCTTAAGCCTTTAAAGGTTACCACAGACTTAAAGACGTGTAGGCTCTTATAAACCACAATTGTTCTCTTTTACTAAACTGTTATTAGAAGCACATAAAATATTGCCATTGATTTAAAAATCTATAATATTTAGTACATGCTTTTTACCTACGAAGGTAGGTCAAAGTATTATGCGCGCAATGCACACTGGTGGTGATGACGTGGTTGGGTTGTACAGGGAGAATAGCTGTGCTCTATACTAGTGTAGCAAGTATAGAGCAAAGCTATTCCACTGATTTTGTCACATTCTGCTGCTGGTCAGATTGTTTTGTTACAAAGCTGTGGGATGAGTTTCTGACGTCATACCTGTATCCATTTCCAGCTCATCAGCAGTGTCTTTAAACCGATGCCAGGCGGGTTGCAGAGATATTGACTTGCTGCTATTTGACAGTTTGTAGATCCCTTCATTGCTAGTTGCATCATTGCCTTGTTACCATTTCATTACCTCAAAATAATTTTTGCATATGTTTCCCTCTCATAATTTCATTGTGTTTTCTTGTGGTACCTTTAAAGCAGATTGTTGATCTGTTGACCACATAAGTCACGTAGCATATTTAAACCCCCTTTATTTGATATTACTACGTTTAAGTATTTCCTCAAGGCATTTTTAGTACGTTTTGCCTGTATGCATCAAAACAGGCTGAAAGTGTACTTTGGGTGTCAAATTCACCTATTCATGCTCCTTTCGGGTAAGAATTGAAAGGGCTGAACAGATGACATGTGGTTGTGATATGTTGTTAGAGTCATACTCTGGAAGCCCAGCAGCATAACCCAATGACGTCACCGCCCTGCAACGTCAACAGTAATGGCGACCTTCTAGCTAAACTAATTTTACAAATTTTATAAAAACGAAAACATCAAGAGGGGTTTAAATATCAAATTATTTCAACTCATACTAATGTTTATCTTTTAAGAACTACAATTCTTTCTATCCGTGGTTCCCTTTAAAAGGGTGTGATGAGTGATTGACATACACAAAATTTAATTCATAGCATTAGCATAGCATTCGTGTTAGCATCAGCATAAACTTTAGCGTGGCGAGTGTCATCTTAAACTGTCGGATAACATTTTTTTTTACATACAGTTGCGACCGTGGCGACCAGAAAAGTATAATTTTCTGAAAATAATAGTACCATTTTTCTCCTGAATGTGTATTATCATCACGAAGTTGGCGTTGACGCTACAATATGTGCACATCTGTCAATGTTCATTCAAAATTGTTGGAAACATTTATATTTATTTATTCTTGCCTCAAGACTTCTACATTTTAAGGACGTAACCAGTTTGAGTTGTCGTCGACCAAAACTAGATGAAAACGAACACATTTTGAAATAAATAAAATATGACTAATAAGTATTCTCGTCCAAAAGACGAAGACGAAGAATTAAAAGGGCTGCCAAAAACAACAGTTGATTTAACACACAATCCAAATTGAGCTTCAAGTCTTCAAGTGTGAACATATCCCAAATGACCACAGGAAATCCAGGCACACCAAGTCACTGAACTTCATCCGTTTTGCAAAGAGGAACACTTCAACATTTATAAAGATAACTGATTAAATTTGAAGATACTGGGCCACAGTCTCTGGAATTCGTTTCATTCGAATTCTACTTCTGTTAAAAAAAAGAGCTCTATTTTGAAGAAAAGCACTTATAATGGTATTTTCACATCTTCATCTGACACAGAAAATATTCAATTACAGACACATGTGGCCCTAGATAGTGTCTGCCAAGTAATGAATAGGTATTAAATCCAGCTATGCTGCTTCTCAGTCCTTACCCATGGGAGCACGGTTGTTTGATGAGATGGAAAGAGAGATGGGGAGATATATTATGAGAGGTGGTGGAGCAGCCTGTTGTTCATTCACAAGGTCACCAGCTGATATTCATCCAAAATGTCCAAACAGCCTCTGTCATCCCAATATTTGCGACGCTAATTGTATTTATTCTTGAGCAGATGTTTACAAAGAGTGGCCATGACCATTTTGTGGGAAACCTTTTAACTGCCAATGACACATTTCAAGGCATTGATTACAAATTAGGCCCGATTGAAGAACTATATCACACATCTAGAATTCCAAATGAGTTAATGTCAGGAACCAAGGCTTAAAAATAGCCCCAAATCACTTTCATTTTGTTTTTTTTAATAGTGTTTATTTCCTGCTGGGCCCTCATGTTAATGTGTTTAACACTTCCACCATATGCACAAAAGACACACATGTAACACAACATTTGGAATGCAAATGACTCTGGGGTTCTGTCAGCATGTAACACCCTGATATCATACAAATTGGTTATAGTATTGTAGTACTTCTCTTATTTTGAACAGCTGCTATGAATGTAGAGTAGCATGTGCCTTGGCTTGTTTACCATGTGCCCATTCTGTTATGTTTCTATGTAAAAGTACACATAATAAGCAAAGCTATGTAGAAAATAGCAGCAATTTCTTCCAGTGTAAGAAAAAAACAATTTTTGCTTTAAGTGACACATGGTTTGTCATGACAGTTGTGCTGACTGTCATTCAGCATAATCATGTAGAATATATATGTACCATTAAAAAGCCAAAAGGTACCATTTAAAAATGTGTTTTCCATTTTATGCAACAACATAATTTACACTTCTTGGTGGAGGCATTTCTTATGATAGCCATCTCCCAGCTTGACTATAAATAATGCATTGTATTCATTCCCACTGTGCTCTTGACAACAACACACTTGGCAGCGCCATAAATCAGACATGACGACCACGGCATTTCTCTCTGGTACTCACATACATTGAACAATTGCATACAGTGGAACAGTAAGTCAAACACCCTCGAGGTCTTGTGCTGTAAAATTTGGAGAAATTATGCATCAAAAGACAAGTTCGAAGCACCGTTGTCTTAAGATCCTTTGGTTTCGGGTTTGGACGATTCTTCTCACAGATGGACCACCCCCCTTGTTAAGGCAAACATCCATAGTCAAGTCAAGTGCAGTATACAATGGTATGAAAAACTATCTGAATCTTTTGGAATTTCTCACATTTCTGCATAAAATCACCATCAAATGTGATCTGATCTTTGGCAAAATCACACAGATGAAAAAACAGTGTCTGCTTGAACTAAAACCCCCCCAAACATTTATTTTTGGGTTTTAGATTGCATATACTAATGAGGATACTATGCAAACAATGACAGAAGGGGGAAAAATAGGTAAGTGAACCATCACATTTAATATTTTGAGCCCCCCCACCCCTCCTTTGGCAGCAATAACTTCAACCAGACGCTTCCTGTAGCTGCAGATTAGTCTGGCACATCGATCAGGACTAATCTTGAACCATTCTTCTCTACAAAACTGCTTTAGTTCAGTCCGGCATGAAAAGCTGTCTTTAGGTCATGCCACAGCATCTCAATGGGGTTCAGGTCTTGACTTTGACTTGGCCACTCTAGAACGTGTATTATGTTCTTCTGTAACCATTTTGAAGTTGATTTACTTCTGTGTTTTGGATCATTCTCATGTTGCAGCATTGTCTTGTTTAGCTTCACCTGTCTGACAGACGGCCCCAGGTTTGCCTGCAAAACATACCGATAAACTTTTGAATTCATTCTTCCATTAATGATTGCAAGTTGTCCAGGCCCTGAGGCAGCGAAACATCTCCACATCATGATGCTCCCTTCGCCATGATTCACGGTGGGGATGAGGTGTTGATGTTGGTGAGCTGTTCCATTTTTCCTCCACACATGACGTTGAAGTGTGCACAGAGATATTGGACTGTGCGAGTGACATCTGAAAGTCTTTAGCTTAATCTCTAGGGTTCTATTTTACCTCTCTGAGTATTCTGTGCTGAACTCTTAAGGTCATCTTTGGTGGACGGCCACTCCTTGGGAGAGAAGCAACAGTGCAAAACTCTCTCCATTTGTAGACAATTTCTCTGTCGATTGATGAACATCCTGACTTTTAGAGATGGTTTTGTATCCTTTCTCATCTATACACAAATCAACAATCCTTGTTCGCAGGTCTTCAAAGAGCTCTTTTGACCGAGCTATGATACACTTCAGACAGTGCTTCTCATCAAGACATTTCTTACCAGGTGTGTGTTTTATAGTGTTCAGGGCAGCTTTAAACCATTCATCAGTGATTGGCAACACACCTGACTTAAATTGCTTTGTAACAACTGGTTTCAAACGCTCTTTAAGTCTCCTTAAAGAGCATATGACACGAGAAAAAAAGTCTTAAATGGCATTATTATGTGAATTAGAATCATATTTTGATTGATATTCTTTATATCCAAGTATTTTCCCCAATTGCTAAATAAATGGCATGGTCATGACAAATAACAGTCTTGTGCTGAATGGAATATGAAATAATAAAAATGCATTAATTCAGGACGACATGGCAAAATTCCATAATGGTCAAAACTGTCGACTTCACCTTTACTGTCGCACCTCCCGAACGATATTTTATGACACCTAAATCGGACATATGTCATTTCCCTTCCCCGGCTTCGGAGAATGTAAACAAACCAGAAGGCGTGACAGCTAGCCGACATGCTAACCCGAACCGAGTGATGTTTCAAAGTCTTCGAAGCGGAAAATCACACATAACTATCCTGGATTATTTGACATGACGACCCGGTGTTGTGCCGAAAAATAGCCGCCCCGCACAACACCGGCGGAGAGCAATTTACAGTTCGTTCCCCGGAGGAGGGTGGCTGGAGTTCTTGTGCAGCTAACGTGCTGCTGCTAATGAGCATTGGGAGAGCTTTTTACATGGCTATCAATGATCAAACGTAAGTAGTCCTTCATTTAAAGAAAGTTTGTAGTGTTTACTTTGTAATCGCTGTATTCGTATTTGACATAATACAAAACAAGATGTTTACTCACTTCCTCGTAAGTCCAATGGTCCCACAGTAAATATCCACGGTGAATGGGAACCTTTTGAAACTCCAAAAAGGCGCATACGCCTCTCCCTCATACAGAATGATTTTTTCTGCAGCCGTTTGGCTGGCGTGATGCGAAAAATAAACGTATTAATCCGCAAACTCAGCTGAATCCTTCGTCCTCATACACAACAGTACACTGTAGCGTGAAGAGGACGTCTTCTACCGTACACGTCACAGCGCCCTCCTCCTCAATGCAAGACCGAAGCCGGAAGTCACTCATTTTCATGGCGCGGGATTCAAAAAAACTAAATAAAAATAGCGATCGCTTCCACACACATCCAACCGGCCCATATCATTCAGAGGCATAAAATACCACGTGTATTATGAAATAAACATGCCTTTTCGTGTCACAGGCACTTTAAGCAGAGGGTTCACTTACTTATTTTCCCCCTTCAGCAATTGTTTGCATGTTATCATCATTAAAATATGTAAACCTATAAATGTTTGGGTGGTTTTAGTTGAAGCTGACACTGTACTTTCATCTGTGTGATTTTGACAAAGATCAGCTCACACTTGATGGTGATTTTATGCAGAAATGTGAGAAATTCCAAAAGGTTCAGATACTTTTCCATACCACTGTATATCAAAATATTGATTTACCCCTGAGTATTCAAAAGGTCCCAAAGAGCTCCACAGACACTTATGAAAATTATGTGTTTTTTTTTTTCAACTTTAGATCGTACTGTGTGTGCTGTGCTTTGCTGATCTCAAGACAGAGCACTGTAAACAGTAACTGACAAAACATCCTCATCAGGAAATACCAATAATAAATAAAAATGGAGCCTTCCTTCAGGTAAAACACTAATGCTTTTGTCCACAAGCGCAGCCAAACTCTACACAACGAAAGCTCCTTTGGGCTGCTTTAAGACCAAATAAATAAAATAAAAATGAAAACTGAGGAGAAGTGGGTAAACCTCGTTTCACTATATTTTTCACAGTTTAATGTTAACAGTATAAATCACATGCAGGAAGACACTTCTCTCTAAGCAGCTTCCTATTCGAGTTTTTCAGGTTAGTAAATTCACACAGTTTAATGATATGCTAACTCTGTTGTGGGTCTGACTTTCAATTGTAAAATGTGTGGTGTGTTCCACACCTCCACAACAATGACATCTTTTTTACATTACTTAGAGTTGCTGTGGCTGCTGGTGGTTGGGGGGGTGGGGGGCTCAAGTCATCAGCCAATGAAGTGTGTGTTTGAAGAAAAACAAGAAATGGACTGGCATATTCAGCAAATGAAAATAGGTAAATGTAAGTCTGAACATAATGAAAATAATTCACTTAATAATGTTTCCCTATGCAAACCTGCGCCCTTGATGTTGGGTAATGTTCTTGTTCTTCACTCCAGGCCCCTCTTTGATTGTCTACACTCCATTCCAGACTTGTGAGATGTCTGTAGGCCTTACACATATGAAGATTTTTGGTCATAAAGAGGGAAAAATTAGATTTAACATTGGAAAAGGATTGGGGCTGATAAGCATATTGTTACAGTCTGGACAATACCACTCTCAACACACCTCAGACAAAAAGATAACCTTGTTCAGGTGTATTCAAATTATGTTTCACCAGTTACAAAGAGCCAAATTCCGGGTTCAGGTCAAAATTCAGGATTATAAAACATTCAGAATATCCTGTTTACATGCGCAAGCATACACAAGTTGTCCCAAATCAGCATATTCCTCTGCTAGGCGAGACGCACACAATCAACATCACAGGAAAACATCATGTGTCTCTTCCGCATCCTGTTGAATCCATTAAATGTATAAAAATATCCGTTGGCCTTGTGTAAGTTTCACTTTTGCGGTACATCCTACAGTCAATAAGAAACATAATTTGCAAGTCTTTCATTCACTACATTATGGAAATTTCCTCCTCACAGCAAAAGTTTTTCATTGTGTGATATGCTGGTGATAATGCCGCAAAAACTTCTACCTGTAATCAAAAGACCAAGAGTCTTTGCAAAAGGAACATTCACAGAACACATTTGAATGCTCATTTCAAAGGGGCTATCCCAACAATGATTGACAAGGCCACGTATTCAGGTTTTTAAAATAACAGAATATAAGATTATACTCATGTTTTTGAATGAACGTGAGTACAGAACCTTGCATAACCAGGGTATTGCCAAAAACCCAATTATGAAAGAGTTATTGACTACATGTACACGTACCTACTGTTGTATTACAATTGTGCCCTACGTTTACAGTATATACTGTATATCCCCTGATATATCATCAGTTTACAGGAAACCACCTCTACTTGTTATCATCATGAAAGATGTTCTAAAGTTTAAATTGTGTAGGAAACCAGACAGTTAGGGAGAATATGATCCTAGCATTTACAGCAATCCAAAAACACGTGTGATGACTGACAGTGCTCTTTGCAGATGGGTTACCTGTGTGAGCATTTTGACCGGCAGTCTTGTTTCTCTTCTTCCCTTGATTTAAAGAATTATAGTCGGTGCAGTCACTTGTATCAGTTCAGTTGTATCAGTTCTCCTAGAATTGTCAACAATAAAATATTAGTTTCACATTTTAGAAACTACTTTGACAGTATAATTATGATACTTTACAATAAAACAAAAAAACAAAAAAAGTGGTTGAGTATAACTCTGAGGCCCACATCATCAGCATGTATTCAGATTGAAGGAATCTGACCTTCCAGCCGGACAGCCCAAATCAAGCCAGCAGAACCGCCAGACCCGCGCTGGCGCAGATCCAGTGAGCCGGGCCGGTGGGATCCCGGCAATCTGGCCAGAAGGCCAAACATCATGTGTTTACCTTAGTCTTAACCCTTTCTACTGACTCCATTTTGAAAGGTTTAAAGAATGCTCACTTAAAACATGTTGACGATTCATTCAGGTCGACAGTGATCAAAACGGCAAGTATAAACAGAAACACTCAGGCGGGGATGCAAGGTCACCCTATCACATGTCAACAAAAGGTTCCCGAGAAAAAAATGACAACGATTAGTTAAACATTCAGTCTTTTGAAGGCTCTCGCGGGGCGGGCCGTGGGCAGGAAGAAGGGTGTGTTTGGGATTATTGTCTGTTTGTTGATTGGACAGGAGGATTCGGGAGTTACTGTTGTCCGGGCAACGAGAGTTGTGGATTTTGCCACCTCAGCATCAAAGGGGCTCTTGGAGTCTTGTGAGTCGTGTTATCAGTTGGATATCGGGCGTTCTCCTGTGTTCCTTGTGTTGGGACAGAGCGTCCCACCATTTGTTCTGGACTGTCCGGGAGAACTGATTGCAAGACTTGGTGGTGCAGACGTGGGCTTATCAGCGTCTCCCTTGCTCAGTTAGTTTCAGGACGCTCACTTTGGGCTTCCGTGATAAGAAGGCATTGTTTATTGCCTATGCCAGGGGTCCCCAAACTGCATCCCGCGGGCCGAATAGGGCCCACCTCCACATTTGGCCGGCCCGCTGAACAATACCAAAGAGCATTTTAATTTTTTTTTTTTTTTCTTCAGTAGTGTTTATTTCCTGGCCTTTTCTGTGAAGAACTCAGAGAGGGTTATTTGGTTATTACCTATTTAATTAATAGTGTTTATTATCATCATTATTATCATATTATATTATTATTTACTTTTGTTCCGTGAATAATCCAGAAAGGGTTATTTGATTGTGGTTTTCTGAAAAACAATAAATTTTTACATTTAGGCACTCCTGCAATCGTCACACTTTTTCTGTTACAAACTGACCCCGGCCCCTCATCAGAGAAGGGAAAAGTTATGTGGCCCTCACAGGAAAAAGTTTGGGGACCCCTGGCCTATGCCCTATATTCTTCTTGTTTTCCTTAAACTTTGGTATAAGTGTTATTTATTTTAAATTGGGTGTGTTAGAGTAATACAAACAGTCAAACAGTAAATACGAGAAACGATACTATTCCCTGATTGATTATATTAAGTGTGTTCAAATAATGCAAACTGTTAGACGGTGCCTACGAGAAAAAGGTACTATCTCCTTCAAGATAACGCATAGGAGTTTCTAATCCTAGTTTCTAACAGCAGTCAGAGTAAAGGTCCATTCCCAATACACTTTTACAGCACCTGAACTGAGAAAAAAAGATCAAATCATGTAACTACTGTACATTTTGAGCTTTCAATGGGAGAGATTCCAGTAGAGTAATTTCAGAATGACAACAACAAGATTTTGGCAGACTTCTATGGTAAAAATAGCATCGAAGAGAAAATGGAGGAATCCATAATTAATGTGGTGTCCCATTGTCTCAAGCTCAGACTTAAAACTGATGTTGTACTGTTAGCTGAAAAGAAAGTACAATGATAAAGATATCTGCTTCTTGGGTATGTAACCTACCTTTTTTTGTTGACTTTGCCAAAATATTCCCACAATAAAAGTTCCACATATCAGCTCTTGCTGTGTAAAATAATCTTCCTGAGGGGTGACACTTCTGATAAAGTCTGTGTGGTCCACAGTTAATTTATTCCTGACAGCCACAGCTGATAAGAACCAAAGGTTCACATTGAATTCCACAGAAAATGCATTCGGCTCATTTTTGACCTACTTTTAGAAGCTTGGTATAGTTATTAAAAAAAAAAAAAAAAAAAAAACGGACACTGTTTGCCAAAAGTATTGGCACCCATGCAATTCTGTCAAACAATGCTCAATTTCCTCCAGAAAATTGCATTTACAAATGCTTTGGTGGTAATATATTCATTTATTTTGCTTGCAAAAAAAATTAAATCATTATCATTTTACACAAAACTCCAAAAATGGGCTGGACAAAAGTATCGGCACCCTCAGCCTAATACGTGGTAGCACAACCTTTAGACAAATTAATTGCGAAAAACCGCTTCCAGTATCCATCAATGAGTTTCTTAAAATGCTCTGCTGGAATTAAAGACCATTCTTCTTTGGCCAACTGCTCCGGGTCTCTGAGATTCGAAGGGTGCCTTCTCCAAACTGCCATTTTCAGATCTCTCTGCAGGTGTTCTAGAGGATTCAGGTCTGGACTCATTGCTGGCCACTTTAGAAGTCACCAGTGCTTTCTCTCAAAGCCTTGAGATTGCCCGTGCTTCCTCACAATTTTGCTTCTCAAGTCCTCAGACAGTTCTTTGGTCTTCTTTATTTTCTCCATGCTCAATGCAGAACACACAAGGACACAGGGCAGAGGTTGAGTCAACTTTGATCCATTTTAACTGGCTGCAAGTGTGATTTAGTTATTGCCACCACCTGTTATATGCCACAGGAAAGTAACAGGTGCTGTTAATTACACAAATTAGAGAAGCATCACATCATTTTTCAAAGGGTGCCAATACTTTTGTCTGGCTCATTTTTGGAGTTTTGTGCAAAATGATAATATTTTTTTTCCATGCTCTTCTGTATTTTTTCCCTGTAAGCAAAGTAATGAAGATATTTCTACCAAAGCATTTGGAATTGCAATCATTTTCTGGGAGAATTGAGCATTATATGACAGGATTGCAGGGGTGCCAATACTTTTGGATAGTAGTGTAATGTACAAATTAAATCGATGTCAAATCAAAACATTTTCAAAATTCCTGTCATATGACATTATATCAAATTTTCATGATGAAGATATTTCAAGAAAATAAAATGAATAATAAAAGGTTATTTTGGTAACACTTTACTTGAACTCGGTGTCATAACAACGTCATAATTATACCATGACACTGTCATGAACATTAATGAATACAAAGTCCTAACCCTAAAACAGTTCCTAAACTATTCTCAACCCAGAAACATTAAAAAGATCTCAATATTGCATAGTTTACTATGTGACACTCAATGACATCTGTCATAAGCCCTGATTCATATTAATAACAGGTGTCATGTCTTCATTATGACAGTCAGTGTTGGTAATCTTACTTTAAAAGGTAATTAGTTACAGTTACATTTTTTTTCTCCCAAAAAGTAATTGAGTTAGTAACTCAGTTACCTCATTGTAAGCGTAAATAGTTGCTCATCAAAGTAACCAACGTTACTTTTAATTTCTTACATTATACATTGTATAGCATCTTACACATAAAAAACGCTTACAGTATATTAAATGATTAAAGAATAAGATAAGAACCATATATACAGTGTTTAGAACATTTGGCATTTATTTGGATCAATCAAATGTCTGTTAATAAAACACAAATGTAAACTGACCATTCACCAGTGCAAATCTCCCAAAATGTATGTTAGAAATACTGCACAATAAGCAGAACACTTACCTTAAATATTCGGTAAAGTAACAATATTAAATATTGAAAATAATTCAAGTTTGAGAACGCTACCTTTGAAATTCCCTGGCTTGTCACCATTATCGCTGTCTTGTTTTGTTTGCCAGAGCATGCAGTGAAGCAGGGCATGATCTGCCCACTTAGCCAATCATCACCGTGTTTGCAACGGTGTCGACTCACCTTTCCCTCCTCGCCCCTCCCACTCTGCTCTCTCCAGACAAGCAGGCAGCTGATGTGTTACAAAATGAGACAATTCGCGCTTCATTCAACCAAATTGTAGTAATCCGCCCCTTCACATCTTCAGTAAAGGTAACTGCATTGCAAACATGGGGAAAGTAATTAATTAGAATTCTCACTACTGGAAAAAAAAAAAAAAAAAGCCCCGTTAGGAACGCTGTTATACTCTAACGCCATTATTAACAACACTGATGCCAGTCTTATGACTCTTTATCTTTTTTTTTCTTTTCCCTTCACCGAGTTCAAGTAAAGCGTAACCATCATTTTTCACCCTTTTTGGCATTTAAAAGTTAATTAAATAAGACAATAAATAAATTGGTGCTTCTTTGCTTTTTCTACATACACGTACAGCAAAATTTCTGATATTTATTCATTTTCTCTCTAAAACAGTTCCAAGATAAAATTCTGATCTACTGTAATTACTGGATTTTAAATTTACAAATGCGTCATCTCTGTAATTGTACAGTAATAGTAATAATCAATGTGTCTGATCCATTCCTGGACATGTGCACATAATTTATAAATCATTTTCTTTTTCACGGTTAAAATTGTGTCCAGATGTCATGTTATCTGAATGACAGTTATGAGTAACTGCTCTCTGCTATCTGTCACTCCCGTCTGATTGGCAGGTAGCATTTTGGAGCCGAGGCATGGAAGTGTCACCTCTGTGGTTGCCATGGGGCCAAAGTGTGCTGATATGATTTATGTAGGCTGATGATTGCACCAGCTACACCGCAAATTGACTGTCACCCCTTCCTGTAAACCAGTGCCCTTTAAGAGCATCTCCCAAGAATGAGAGGCAAAAAGCTGGAGGCAGGATCGTTTCTCACGGGAAGTAGGCTAAACTGATTCTGTAAAATGTTTACAATTGAAGTAGTTGCAAAACATCAAAAGTGCATGAGTCTAAGGTTGTATATTTTGACTTTGACAATGTAGTTCAGTGAGTCATTGAACAAGGTGAAGTGCTGAATAGGAAGTTGTAGCTGACTGATTAACCACACTACCCATGTAATTAAGAGGAGCTGAGTGGGCTCATCTCTGAGGAGAACATTTTAGTATTTATTCATTTCTTAGCCAGAAAAGAAGGGAGGAAATCTAAGCCACAGGGTCCAGTGTGTTCATTTGGATTTAGTTTTTATTTTATTTTTTTTATTTTTAAGAGGAATAGGAAAAATACCTCAACCTTTGGGTTATATGCAGCTGTGCCAAACCCAAACACACTGAACCGTGGGTCAGCAACCCGCGGCTAGAGCCATATGAAGCTCTTTAGCGCTGCACTAGTGGCTGTCTGGAGCTTTTTCAAAAATGTTTGAAAATGGAAAAAGGTAGGGGAGGGAAATATATTTTATTTTTAATATGGTTTCTGTAGGAGGACAAACATGACACAAACATTCTTCTAATGCTTTAATATTGTAATGAAGTTAAACTTGAGGCGTTATCGTACGGCAGAGTAATCACATTGTGCGTCATTTTCTTTAGGCGCATCGGAGTATGAGACATACCTTCAATGAATGGCCTGTTTTAAAACCGTTTTCAACCGTGCACCACATTATAAGGCTCAGTAGTAGTAGTAGTAGTAGTAGTAGTAGTAGTGGTTGGTGTTGCGTTATGCATCCACAAGATGGAGCTGGGTTAAATGTAATGTCATGCCATGATTAACCAATATTGATCCATGCAGTGGTATGGAAAAGTATCCGATTCCTGTAAGTCTTTAGCAGACACTCTAGGGTTCTTTTTTACCTCTCTGAGTATTCTGCACTGAACTCTTGGTGTCATCTTTGGTGGACAGCCACTCCATGGGAGAGAAGCAACAGTGCCAAACTCTCTCCATTTTGTCTCCATGTTTTTTGTATCTATTCCCAGCTTTATACAAATCAACAATCCTTGATCGCAGGTTTTCAGACAGCTCTTTTGACCGAGCCATGATGACAATGCTTCTCATCAAGACAATTCTTACTAGGTATGTGTTTTATAGTGTGTGGGGCAGCTTTAAACCACTCATCAGTGACTGGGCACACACCTGACTTAAATTGCTAAGTAAAAATTGGTTTCAAATGCTCTTTAAGTCTTCTTAGGGAGAGGATTCACTAACTTATTTTCCCCCCTTCAGTCATTGTTTGCATGCTATCCTCATTAAAATATGAAAACCTATAAATGTTTGGGGGGGTTTGGTTAAAGCAGACACTGTTTTTCATCAGTGTGAATTTGACAAAGCTCAGATCACACTTGATGCTGATTTTATGCAGAAATGTGAAAAAAATTCCAAAAGGTTCAGATACTTTTTCATATCACTGTACATAAGACACATCGGATTATTAGGCGCACTCTCGGCTTTTGAGAAAATGGAAGGCTTTCAGGTGTGCCTTACAGTGCAGACAATACAGTAATTATTAAGGTTCATTATGTATTTGCAGCCAACTTCATCATGTGGTAGTAGGCTAATACAGCTAATATATACACATACTGTACAGCATGTGTTGCCTTCATTATAAGGCATATATAAGGCTTTAAATTTTTTGTTGGCTCCAGACATTTTTTTTTCTCCAATATGCCTCTTTCAACATTTTGGGTTACCGACCCCTGCACTAAACTAATGTTTGTCATCGTTTTCAGTTCAGGTTAACGATAGTCACCCAAGCTCTGTTGCCATGTGCCTATGTGTGTAACCACTCTTATTTTTTCTTAGTCATGTGAGGTCTCATCTGTTAAGGTATCAGAAATCTGGTCTGTGTGTACCCCACTTCTAATCTGCCTTCTGCCATGAATTGGAAAAAAGTAATCCATTAAACCTGGGAGATTGTGCTGCTCTATTCTACACACTTTTCTTTTGAATAATTTTCATCTCTGGATTAACAATTACAACCTTTTTTAAACAAGTGCTATACTGATGTTTTCCGAATGTCTGTAAAATATATCCGAGACTTGGAGAAGATTCATTGTCACACACCTTCGGGTTGTAGTGCTTCAGCCCTGCAAGACAAATGATTCCTTAGCAAGACATGTCACACTCATGGCTTACAGAGTCAAGAGCAGTTCATCACTCCCATTTTGTGCAGCGTATTTATGCTGCAGCACATCCCAAGACAGAAAAATACTGCTCCAGCCTCCTTCTCTTCCGCATTCCCTGCAGCAGCCTAAAATTGTTTGAGCAGAAGATTACGAGGTGATATTGACCTGTGTCCCCTTAATAAATGCAGGCACATAAACATCCCCACCTTCTGTATTTTACAATGAAAACACATTTAAGATATACAGTAATGTTCGAAATAAAGTACAACAAACAGTTGCTAACATAAAGTTTAGCATTTTAACAATTTTAAAACTAAAACCCAACATTATTGCATTAATTAAATAAATAGAACAGCTGTAACAAACTGAAAAAAATTGGATCCCTCCTCAAATCAGGATTTCTTTCAACTAACGTATTTTCTGCACTATGAGGCGCACCGCATTATAAGGCACACCTTCAATGAATGGCCTATTTTAAAACTTTTTCAAACATAAGGCGCACCGCATTATATCCGAAGAAGAATAACGGTATTTCGACTTAACTACACTTTTAGAGGGCTCAGGAAAGCCTTGAGGTAGCAGAGTCCCGTTTGCGACATAGGGCCCTGGTAGGCACAGTGGGCTCGGAGTCCTTCCCCGACCTCGCTATGAGAAGGCATGTGCAAACGCCAGCTAGTCCTGAAGGACGTGCATGCAGAGGTTGAGGAGAAACGAACCAGCAAGATGGTGGGCATGCAGCAGCAGGGAGCGTGGACAAAGTGTGAGGGTACCCTGGAGAGGAACGTGACCTGGTCTGAGATCAGGCAGGCAGAACCCCAGCGCATTAAGTTCATGGTCCAGGCTGTTTATGACGTCCTACCCAGCCCTGCCAATCTCCATCTCTGGGGCTAGAATGACTCTCCAGCCTGCGTTTTGGCTAGCTAGAGGGTACTGAAGGATATTTATTTTATGGGTTTTGCACTTTACCAACTTAGCTGCATGAGCTTTATGGATGCTCCAAACAAAGTGTCGTTGTGCTTTTTTTAACAATGATAGTAAATATTCTGAATCTGAATATCCTGAGCAGCTGCCCCAAAGCTTTGGGGGAGGGTCGTTACCGTTGGCGGCACGACCAGGTGCTGAAGACCATCGCTGAAGCCATAGCTAAAGCCGTGGCTAAAAACAACAGCAGCAAACAACAACCTGACAAGAGGAGGATCGCCTTTGTCAGGGCGGGAGAGCAGCTTCAGTCACAGCCCAAACCAGCTGCCGGGCTCCTCACCTCAGCAGTGGACTGGGTTCTCCAAGTGGACTTAGGCAAGCAACTCAAGTTTCCTGAACACATTTTAACAACTTCATTAAGACCAAACATTGTGCTTACGTCAGTATCGGCAAGGCAGGTACTACTGATAGAATTGACAGTTCCCTGGGATGACCACATAAAGGAGGCGAATGAGCGGAAGCTGTCAAAGTACCAGGAGCTCGTCGAGCAATGCCAGAGAGGAGGCTGGAAAGCACGCTGTGAGCCCATTGAGGTGGGGTGTAGAGGCTTTGCCGGTCACTCACTATGCAGGGTACTCACACTTCTGGGCATTACAGGTGCTGAGAAAAGGAAGGTGATCAAAACCACCATGGAGGCAGCAGAGAGAGCCTCTAGATGGCTCTGGATCAGGAGGAGCGATCTGTGGGCAAATGCTACTGGGACACAAGCTGGGGTCTGATCAACCCTGGCTGGGTCACCCTAAGGGAGGAGGTATGATGTTGAAAGACCCGAAACCCCCAATGATCTCAGGAACATCACTGATGATGTGTCCCAGTGCATCCTAGGATGTATCTTACAATCAGGTACATGAGCATTTGATAATATACTGTAAGTACTGAATACAAGTCTTAACAACTGTGCAGGCTCTTTGGGAACACGTCACAGGCAGCACAGTACCGCAGTATTCTGTGCAAATCGTCAGTCAAAAAAACGGATATTTTCATGAATTTATAAAACCCCTCTGGACGCCCCGAACAGGATGTAAAAAGTGGACATGTCCAGGCAAAAGAGGACGTTTGGTCACCCTACATAAGTTTAACATGAACCCAGGGAGTAATATCACTTGAAAGCAATACATCAAGCAACTGTACCGCAAGCTATGTATTAGGGCTGCAGCTATCAAATATTTTAGTAATCGAGTATATGACTGAAAATATCGATTAATTGAGTAATCGGATCAAGCATTTTTTTTTATTTTTTAGGTAAAGCGCAATTATAAATATACAGGAAAAAATAAGACATTTCCTCTAATATTGACCCATTTTCAGTCAGTTTCTTTATTTGCGATATACATTGTTGAAAACACAGCTAACAATTGCATCTCAGATGTGACTAGATGTAATTGTAAATGTATAAATAAATAAATAATAAACTGCTTTCACTCAAAAAACGTCCAGATTTTATATTTTTAAAAAAAATCTTATTTCTTACCTAAAAATGTCATTACGCTTGATAACAAACATCATTAAAAAGTTTTTCCCATGTGTTTCAATTGAACTTCCATTTGTGTCAAGCTATTTTTAAGTTGTAGTTTGGTTTTAAGTTAGTCTAAACTGTAAGTCCTGATAGGATTTTGAGTTTTTTCAGAGTTCAAAATAAATGTATGATAACTGCTATATTGGAGCACATTAGGGACCAGTGCTACTTGGTGTTTTATCCAGCAATGACGACTGAGCTAAAATTGACAGCTTTATTATGTTTTTATCTTACACCCTCATCACTCTACAGCGCTATGTCTACTGAGCTAAAATTGACAGCTTTATTATGTTTTTATTTTACACCCTAATCACTCTACAGCGCTGTGTTTTTAAAAATTAAATAAAGCCTGCATGTAAGACACGTTAGCCACGAATCGACAGTAGTCATAATTAATTGAAAACTAGCCCTCCGCAGGACTAACGTTACATGAACAAGGGGCAGTAACGTTAATCTTATCATTAACGCAGAAAAGTCTACTGCTTTAAGATGGCGGCTGTTTACTAACGCTGCTGAGTCTGTCATTTCGCATCTAGTTCTATATACATGTGAAATCGATGAGAAGCATCAGACGTTAACTGCTACAACCGTAGCATCATGCGGGCATAGTTTTTAGCAACGTTGGCAGTTTGTAGCGGCTGTCGGCTGCAGTCAGGTATTATTGCTTCTTCCTCTATGCACGTGACGTCAGCACATTGTCCCGCATTGTCCCGCACGTGATGCTTAGAGCTGGCAAAATTAAATGATTCCTCGAATAAAATTACTCGGATCAGTTTTTAAACTCGAGTTACTTGAGTATTTTTTTCAGCTCTACTATGTATACAATGAACAAAGGATATGCACACACAAAAAAGATTTTGTTCAAAAGATCAAAATATTCCTGTAATTTAACAGAAAAAAAGTCGAATGATCTGCAAGTGAACTGATGCCAGCCAATTCAGAGTTTATGTTAGGACACAACAAAAAATACTCCAGGCTTATGCAGACTCATGCAAGGCCATTGAAGTGCCTCTCTTCCCAGCAGGCTTACAATGACCAAAACAGAAAAATAGCTGTTGAAGTCACACAGCCATGCCCCCACACACAGAAATGCACCCACACACATTTTCTTTTCCCACTATGTTGGAGTGAAACTCAATGGACAGACATTAGATCTCATCAGAGGCAGTTGCCTAGTGACGAGTGTCAAGTTGTTCATAGAGCTGCTGTGTTAAGCACTGATGGAAAGGTCAGATTTAGGATTCTGCCAACTATTTTTATCAAATAACACAGCCGTGTCGTTGTGGATATTTGCAAAATTTGAACTTCACAAATCAACCCTGACTATCCAAGGATTTGGATTTTATCACTGCTCTCAAATTAATTTATATTTTTTTTCTCCTTGATTTAATATATTTTGGGATGAGAAGAAGTTAGAGTAAAAAGAAAAAAAAAAAGTGTGTGTGTATGTAGGGGTGTGTTGGTTGGGTTATCAGGGCAGCAGCCAAATACAATGTGATTCTGTAGAGACTAAATCCCTCCAGGTCTTGACTTTTAAGATGCAATTCTCCTTCATTGTCTGATTGAAGCAAACCTCTGTGGTTTAGGAGAGAGAAAAGCAATGAAACACTTCAATGAAAAGGCAGAGAGGATTTTTATGCCTGCAAAAGTTGCGAATACAGCAGCTGTTAAAACACTGACATGATTCCCCTGACAAGTTTTAACATCCAAATCCACACAGAAGGTTTGCATATGGTCTCCATGATGTAATTGTGAAATACATTGATCATAAAGTTTGTTTAACTGCGAACTACATTGCCTGTCTTCTGGGTCCATCACAGTTTGCTTACAGAGCCAACGGTTCTATAGAAGATGCAGTCAATTTTTCCCTATAGGGACCAACTTCACAATGTTGTTTGTGGACTTCGGCTCTGCCTTCAACTCTCGTTCTTCATGGTCAACTTACAACATTCACTTTAAGTGTCCATTATTTAAAGGGAACCACGGATAGAAGTACATGTAGTTCTTAACAGATAAATATTAGTGCAAGTTATAATAATTGGATATTAAAACCCCTCTTAATGTTTTCGTTTCAATAAAATTTGTAGAATTATTTTAACTAGTAGGCCGCTATTTTTGTTGACGTCGCAGGACGGTGACGTCACATGGCCACGCTGCCGTACTTCACAGTGTCACTCTTTAACTATGGAAGGTATTGATTTAAATAGACCACAAAACACATGGCCACGCTGCCGTACTTCACAGTGTCACTCTTTAATTTATGTAATGTAGTAACTTAAATATGCCACGAGGTGTCAATGGCGAGTTTTAAATTAATTAGAGATCAAGCAAATGAGTGCGTTTTGTCCCTTGACTGACACCATAGTTTTCCTTTAATCCACAGTGGGGTGTAAGGCAGAGAGAAAGGAGAGTGGACAAAGGTGTTGATATTATTAGCTTGAACAGCTTTATTGGCATAAGCTTCGGCAACTCCTTCACAACAAACATAAGTATCATATAATGAAAATACAACAAAAATAGTATTCATATATCTCAAAAAATAATGTTTACAAAAAAAAAGTGCTTCAATCTGTATTAGAGGCCCTATTCTCACGCAGTTAGACAACAATGCAAAGAGAACTGGCATTCCCAAATTCACAATTAAGATAGATATGCAAAATACACAAAAACCTTACTCAGACTTTGGTCAAACTCTATTTAAACATTTTAGCAACTCGTTTAGCTCAAAAAATACACTGGATGGCAATATTTAGTCACAATAGTGAAGATTACACTCAAATGAACGTAAATTACAATAGACCCGCACTAGACAGGAAACTACGGGGTCAGTCGAGGCACAAAACACACTCATTGGCTTGATCTCTTATCAAGTCAAAACTCGCCATTGACACCTTTTAGTGTAGTTACAGTGTATCACAAAAGTGAGTACACCCCTCGCATTTCTGCAGATATTTAAGTATATCTTTTCATGGGTCACCACTGACAAAATGAAACTTTGACACAATGAAAAGTAGTCTGTGTGCAGCATATATAATAGAGTTAATTTATTTTCCCCTCAGAATAACTCAAAATATAGCCATTAATATCTAAACCCCTGGCAACAAAGCTGAGTACACCCCTTAGTGAAAGTTGTCTATACAACATGTCAACTGTCAATATTTTGTGTGGCCACCACTATAAACCCCTGGCGACAAAAGTGAGTACACCCCTTGGTGAAAGTTGTCATTATTAACATACAACATGTCAACTGTCAATATTTTGTGTGGCCACCACTATTATCCAGAACTGTCTTTACTCTCCTGGGCATGGAGTTGACCAAAGCTTCACAGGTTGCCACTGGAATGTTCTTACACTCCTCCATGACGACGTTGCGGAGCTGCCAGATATTTGAGACTTTGCGCACCTCCACCTTCCGCTTGAGGATCCCCCAAAGATGTTCTATTGGGTTCAAGTCTGGAGATATGCTTGGCCAGTCAATCACCTTTACCCTCAGCCTCTACAGTAAAGCAGTGGTCATCTTGGAGATTTGTTTGGGGTCATTGTCATGCTGGAACATTGCCCTGCGACCCAGTTTCTGGAGGGAGGGGATCATGCTCTGCTGCAGTATTTCACAGTACATGTTGGAGTTCATGTTTCCCTCAATGGAATGTACACTAACTCTCCAACACCTGCAGCACTCATGCAGCCAGAACCATGACATGCCCACCAGCATGCTTGACTGTAGGCATGACACACTAATCTTTGTACTCCTCACCTGGTCGCCGCCACACATGCTTGAGACCATCGTAACCAAACAAATTAATCTTCGTCTGATCAGACCATAGGACATGGTTCCAGTAATGCATGTGCTTTGTTGACATGTCTTCAGCAAACTGTTTGCGGGCTTTTTGGTGGACCGTCTTCAGAAGAGGCTTCCTCCTGGGGTGACAGCCATGCACACCAATTTGATGTAGAGTGCGGCGTATGGTCTGAGCACTAACAGGCTGGCCCCCCACCTCTTGAATCTCTGCAGCAATGCTGACAGCACTCCTGCGACGATCTTTCAAAGAAAGCATTTGGATGTGACGCTCAACACGTGCGCTCAGCTTCTTTGGACGAGTAACCCGAGGCCTGTTCTGAGTGGACCCTGCTCTTTTAAAACGCTGGCTGATCTTAGCCACTGTGCTGCAACTCAGTTTCAGGGTGTTGGCAATCTTCTTGTAGCCTTGGCCATCTTCAAGTAGTGCAACAATACGTATTTTAAGATCCTCAGAGAGTTCTTTGCCATGTGCTGCCATGTTGGAACTTTCAGTGACCAGTATGAGAGAGTGAGAGCTGCAATACAAATTTGAACACACCTGCTCCCTATGCACACCTGGACCTAGTAACACTAATGAGTCACATGACATTTTGGAGGGAAAATGACAAGCAGTACTCAATTTGGACATTTAGGGATGTAGTCTCTAAGGCAGGGGTGGGCAAAGTATTTCGGAAAGGGCCGCAGTGGGTGCGGGTTTTTTTCATACCAATCATGAGGACAGCCTTTCACCAATCTGGTTTCTTACAAGTGCAATCAGTTGATTGCAGTCAGGTGCTTCTTGTTTCCACTGAAACCTCATTGGTTAAACTGTCTGTGCTGAATCAGTTGAAACAAAGACCAGGACCCACTGCGGCCCTCAAGGACCGGTTTGCCCACACCTGCTCTAAGGGGTGTACTCACTTTTGTTGCCAGGGTGTAGATATTAATGGCTATATTTTGAGTTATTTTGAGGGGAAAATAAATGAACTATATAAGCTGCACACAGACTATTTTTCATTGTGTCAAAGTGTCATTTTGTCAGTGTTGTCCCATGAAAAGATATACTTAAATATTTGCAGAAATGCGAGGGGTGTACTCACTTTTGTGATACACTGTAAATCACTACCTTACATAGTTAAAGAGTGACACTGTGAAGTACGGCAGCGTGGCCATGTGCGTCACCGCCCTGCGACGTCAACCATAATGGCGAGCTACTATTTTATTTTTTTATTTAAAATTTTATACATTTTATTAAAACAAAAAAAATAAGAGGGTTTTTAATATAAAATTATTATAACTGGTACTAACATTTATCTTTTAAGAACTACATGTCTTTATATCCGCGCTACCCTTTAAAAATCAACTTTCGTGCTGTGCACTTGCTGGTGTTGAAAACAGATGGATGGTTGCGCCACTATATAGAGGGATTAAAATATTTGCATTTTCTGAATATGGCACATTTCAAATCCATCATTTGCTTCCATTTTTGTGTGCCGTGTGTCAAGCTCTTTATGAGCCTAAACTAAACACTTCTGCAGTTGCAATGGGATGTAAGAAGCACTCAGCACAGTGAGAAAAATAAGCGAACATGCATTTTGACAGAAGCATTTTCAGGCAGTCTTGTAACTAAAATCAGACACGACATTGGGGTTGGGGGTTGCTGGAATTGCTAATTTCCCGGCTCACGCAATTTTCAACCTGCTTACTCCTATAACATTAATTTTGGGAGGTAGTTTCTCTCTGTGGGCCTGCAGACTATCTTAGAAATCAAACACAAGAGGGTGGGACAAGATTTTATACGTAGCTTGTGGTGCAGTTGCTTGATGTATTGTTTTCAAGTGATATTACTCCCAGGGTGGACATTAGAATTATGAAAGGATGTGGTATATATATTTCCAGCCACTAATGACTCCCTTGACTGGCAGTATCACAGGTGACAGACCGATTAAGGCTCGAGCCAAACTGAAACACTTTTAGCAAGCACTCAGTCATTCTGTCCAACTAGTATTCACTGTAGCACAGTTCAGTACTTTTGACTGAGTAAGAACTGTTGGGCCAGTTGATTGCTTGTTGATTTATCCAACCCCAAAATAGACTTGACTTTCTCCGAACAGTAGAAACAAAGCATCAATATATTTCAGTAAAGAAAATAAATAATAGAGGTAATTTCCTGCCTCGCATCTGTCAGTCTGCCCCAAGGCAGCTTTGATTACAATAGTAGCTTGTCACCTCGTACGTAATTGAATGATACAGTGTAAAGTTTCTTTGAGTGTCCTAAAACTGCTGTATAAATCAATCCATTTTCAACACTGCTTATCCTTGTCAGGGTCACAAGGTGCTGGTGCATAAAAGGCATAGGTTTGGTCTCATCATTGGTATGGACGATATAACAGCATAACCTGCATGTACACTTTTTGATGAGGACGGGACCTTAAAAAGACCAAATAGATTTGTTGAACGGGGGTCAGGGCTACATTTCTCACGAATATGAACCTAATTAATTGATAGGCTAAATAATGAATGCAAAATAAATCTGTATTTTTAACATACACTGTTAGGAAGCGGAGGAGAGGATCCCAGAGCAGACAAACAGGGCTTGTGATGAGCAATGATTTATTAGCAACTACAAAGAAGAATGTGTTGTTATAGATTGCTCTGCTTGGAGTAGCAGAGCCAGCGTGAGGCGAGGGAGCTCGGAAGGAGGCAGGCGTGAAGTCAGACAAGGAGCGCGCAGAGAACAGGTCCTGGGGCGAGAGAAAAAACAAGTCGTGAGCTGGTGATCAGAGGAAAATGTCAAAGCAATGTTAGAAACAACTGACGGTGGAACCAGACGAGTTGATCGGGTGACGTGGTGGTGCGTCTGCTGGGCTTTTAAAGCTGGCTGATGTTAACCGCCCTCAGCTGTGGCCGCTCCACCTGTCTGACCTGTAATCAGCCCAATTCCCCTCACCTGAGGCAGGGCTCAGGAAGGAGGGGCGGAGGCCCTAACAGGACCCCTCTCCCTACGGATGGGCATGGTGGAAATCCCGGACAAGAGCCTGAGACAGCACCCACTGGGACGGGACCCAGGAGCGCTCCTCAGGACCATAGCCCTCCCAGTCCACAAGGTATTGAAGGCCCCTGCCACGGCGACGGACGTCCAACAGGCGCCGGACCCGGAACGCAGGACCCCCATCGACCGACAGAGGAGGAGGAGGGGGCGGAACGGGGGGGGGGGGGGGTGGAGGACTTGAGGAAACCGGTTTGACCTGGGAGACGTGGAATGTGGGATGGACATGGAAATGCCCAGGGAGTCTGAGACGCACAGCTGCAGGGTTCACCACCTTGATGATTTCATTGGGACCGATGAACCAAGGGGAAAGGTTTGCGAACTCAGTCTTTAGTGGCAGGGACTTTGACGAGAGCCACACTTTCTCACTGACTGCGTAGACTGGTGCAGGTGCGCGGCGCCGGTCCCACTGAGTACAAGACCTTTCAGAGGCACGTATGAGTGTGGAACGTGCCTGTTGCCAGACCCTGGAGTATCGACTGACTTGGCTTTGGACGGACGGGACGGCGATCTCGCTTTCCTGTGAGGTGAACAATGGGGGCTGGTAACCCAAAGAGCAGAGGAATGGGGACATACCAGAGGAGGCGTTCGGCAGTGTGTTGTGAGCGTTTTCAATCCATGGAAGCTGGTCACTCCAGGTGTTGGGATGGGTTTGCGTTGTACAGCGGAGGGCAGTTTCGAGCTGCTGGTTGGTTCGCTCACATTGACCATTGGTTTGTGGATGGTACCCCGAGGACAGGCTCACCCCGATACCTAGAGCTGAATAAAACGCCCTCCAGACTTGTGAGGTGAACTGCGGCCCTCTGTCAGAGACGATGTCAATGGGAATGCCATGTAGGCTGAATACATGGAGAGTGACGAGGTCTGCAGTTTCCTGGGCCGAAGGGAGCTTGCGGAGTGGGATGAAGTGGGCAGCCTTTGAGAACCTGTCGACAATGGTGAGAATCACTGTGTTACCTCTGGATGGAGGGAGACCGGTAACAAAATCCAGGGCAATGTGGGACCAAGGACGACTCGGGATAGGCAACGGGTGGAGGAGTCCAGAGCTGGACTTTGTGGAGGTCTTACTGCGAGCGCAGACCGTACCAGCCATAACTTAAGAACGCTCGTCTTCCTGTTGGGAAAGCCACCAGAACCGCTGGCGCAGCACGGCAATGGTCCTCCTGATGCCTGGGTGGCAGGACAGGCGGGAAGAATGAGCCCACTCCAGTACCAGAGAACGTAGTGACTCGGGGACAAAAAGGTTATTTTGAGGACCCTTCCGAGGGTCCGGAAGCTCACGATGGTCCTTCTATCTCCCATTCAATGGAGGCAAGGAAGCAGGTCTCTAGAAGAACGGGCGTGGATTCCGTCTGGGATTCGTTGACCTGGAACTGGCAAGAGAGGGCATCGGGCTTGATGTTCTTGGAACCTGGGATATATGACAATGTGAAATTCAACCTGCAGAAGAACATGGCCCACCTGGCTTGTCGGGGGTTTAGTCTCCGGGCAGACTTAAGGTATTCTAGGTTCTTGTGATCTGTTAACACTGTGAAGGGCTGGGGTGTTCCCTCAAGATGGTGGCGCCATTCCTCCAGAGCCTGCATAACCGCCAGGAGTTCCCTGTCCCCGATGCTGCAGTTTCGCTCAGTGGAAGACAACCTGCGGGAGAAAAAAGCACATGGCTGCACCTTGCCGTCGGTGGGCCGACGTTGTGACAACACGGCCTCCCGTCTCCGAGGCGTCAACTTCCACAATGAATTGAAGTGACGGGTTGGGAGTGACGAGTACAGGCGCCGTGGTAAAACGTGAGCTCCTTGAAGGCCAACTCTGCAGCGTCGGACCAGCGGAACTGTGTGACTGTGGAGGTGAGGGCGGTATGAGGGGCTGCGACCCGGCTGAAATTCCTGATAAACCTCCGGTAGTAGTTAGCAAAACCGAAAAAATGCTGTAGCTGTTTTCTATCAGTGGGGCGAGGCCACTCCAGTACTGCCGTGACCTTGGATGGATCCATGCGCAACTTCCCCTTGCCCACGATGTAGCCCAGAAAGGTAGTCTCAGAAACGTGGAATTGACACTTCTCAGCTTTCACAAACAGCTTGTTCTACAGAAGCCTTTGCAGGACTTGACGTACGTGGGTCTCCTGCTCGGAGGGGGTGCTAGAGAATACCAAAATGTCATCCAGGTACACATCTACAAATCTGTTGATCATGTCACTAAGAACATCGTTGACTAGGTTTTGGAAAACAGCTGGGGTGTTTGTGAGTCCAAATGGCATTACCAGATATTCAAAATGACCCAGCAGGGTATTGAAGGCGGTCTTCCACTCATCACCCTCACGGATACAGACCAGGTGATAGGCGCTACGTAGGTCTAGTTTGGTAAATATGGTGGCACTATGGAGGGGGGTGAAGGCAGATTCAATGAGCGGAAGAGGGTATTTGTTCTTGATTGTGATGTCATTAAGGGCTCTGAAATCGATGCATGGTCTCAGGCCGCCGTCTTTCTTGCTGATAAAGAAAAACCCAGGGCGGACTGGGGATGACGAGGAACGGATAGTGCCGGTGGCCAGAGATCCGGTGATGTATTTTTCCATTGCCGTCCTCTCAGGTGGTGAGATGTTAAATAAGCGACCCTTGGGAAGCGCAGCACCAGGAAGGAGGTCAATGGCACAATCATAAGGGCGGTGCGGGGGGAGTGAAATTGCGTGTTCTTTACTAAAGACCTGTCCCAGGTCAAGGTAGCACTTTGGGACAGCGGACAGATCTGGTTGTACTATAGCTTGGACAGGACAGGACTGCACTAGAGCAGATTTAAGACAATTGGTGTGGCAGTATTGGCTCCATGCAGTCAACTTGAGTCAACTCTAGTCTATAGAAGGATTGTGTTTTCTGAGCCAAGGTAACCCAAGGACCAAGGGTGTGCGGGGACTAGCAAAGACGAGGAACGAGCTCACCTCTTTGTGGTTGCCCGATAGGAGAAGGTTGATGGGCTCCGTTTGCCGATCAACATTGAAGAGGTGCTGGCCATGTAGTTTAGTAGTACTCAGCAGCACGGGAAGCGGGTGCGTCGTCAGCCCTAATTGGGTCACGAGCTCGTGGTCCATGAAGTTTTCATCAGAACCGCAATCAATGAAGGCAGTTACGGTGCGTGATTGGCCCCTTAAGGAGAGGGTAGCCGAGAGCTGGAGTCGATGTGAAGAATTATGTAAAATGTGGCTTACCAGCAGTCCCTTTATGGGTGAGCCTGGGCGCACGGGGCAGCTGCGCAATATATGCCCACTCTTCCCACAAAACATGCAGAGTCGTGCCTCATACCTGCGTGAACGCTCCTCTTGGGACAGCCTGGCGCGCCCCAATTGCGGTTGCTCGGCGTCGCCAGCAGGGGGCGATAACGTGGAATCAGTTTCTGTGGCCTGGGCAGGAAGCGGTGCGGGCCGCTGGAAGACAGAGGAGCGAGGAGGCAGCTGTTCGTTGCGTTCTCTCTGGCATTCCTGCAGCCGATTGTCAATAAGAATCGAAAGGTTTAGAAGACTGTCCAGACAATCTGGTTCATCCCCAATTCGTCTTTCAGGGAGTCATTCAATGCAAGGGTGAACACTTCTTGCTGCGCTTCGTCGTTAAAACGGCTTTCAGCTGCTAATGTCCGGAACTCCACCGAGAACTCGGCAACGCTCTGAGTCCCCTGGCGAGCCGACATGAGCCGCTTGGCTGCCTCTTTTCCGTGGATCGGATGGTCGAAGATTTTCCGCATCTCTCCGGTGAAATGGGAGTACGTGGCACACACCGGCGAACCCCCCTCCCACACGGAGGTCGCCCAGTCAAGAGCGGCGCCGCGCAGACAGCCAATGAGGCAAGCTATTTTTGCCCTATCTCCCCCATAAGTGGCTGGTTGTTGTTCGAAAACTACGCTGCATTCCACTAGAAAGGCTCGGCAGGCACCGAGATTGCCGTTGTACGGTGCCGGTGCGGGAACATAGGGCTCGCGTGCCACAGGAGGCGCAAAGCCGGAAGCATGTGATTGCGGTGACGGGCTTGTTTGTGGCAGAGGTGGGTGAGGGAGACAAGCTTGAATGGATCGGAGGGTTTGCGTTATGGCCGTTACCTGATCGTAGAGGATTCTAATGGCATGATGGTATTCAAGGAGTGCCTTGGGGTGCTGCTGTGAACCGGTAGTATTGTCCGCGGGATCCATTTGTGGCCCGATCAAAGTGTTAGGACGCGGAGGAGAGGATCCCAGAGCAGACAAACAGGGCTTGTGATTAGCAATGATTTATTAGCAACTACAAAGAAGAATGTGTTGTTATAGATTGCTCTGCTTGGGGAAGCTGAACCGGCCTGAGGCGAGGGAGCTCGGAAGGAGGCAGGCGTGGAATTAGACAAGGAGCGCGCAGAGAACAGGTCCTGGGGCAAGAGAAAAAACAAGTCGTGAGCCGGTGATCAGAGGAAAATGTCAAAGCAATGCTAGAAACAACTGACGGTGGAACCAGACGAGTTGATCAGGCGACGTGGTGGTGCGTCTGCTGGGCTTTTAAAGCTGGCCTATGTTAACCGCCCTCAGCTGTGGCCGCTCCACCTGTCTGACTTGTAATCAGCCCCATTCCCCTCACCTGAGGCAGGGCTCAGGAAGGTGGGGCGGAGGCCCTAACATACACACTTAATGCAAACTTGTTAATCACCTCTTAACTATCCAGGAATGCAAAAAATAAACATTTTCTAAAGACCACTCAACGTTGTCTCTCTAAATAAAGAAATTAAGTATAACTAAAAAAACGTCTTGGTCAGGGAATAACAAAAGTAAATAAAAATGGAACATTCTTTCAGGTAAAACACTACTGCTCTTGTCCACAAGCACAGGCAAACGCCACAAAAAATGAAAGCTCCTTTGGGCTGCTTTAAGACCACATAAATAAAATAAAAATGAAAATTGAGGAGAAGGGGGTAAACCTCGGTTCACTACATTTCTCAGTGTAATTAAGGTTAACAGTAGAATAGACATGCAAGAGGACACTTCTCTCTAAGCAGCTTCCTATTATAGTTTTGGAGGATAGCAAATTCACACATTTTAATATTATGCTAGCTCTGATGCAGGTCGGACTTTCAGTGGCAAAATTAGTGGTGTGTTCCGCACCTCCACGGTTGCTGCTGATGGTTTTCGTCCTCCGGCAGCTCCAAGAAAAGTGTCGGGAGCAGAACAAAGTACTGTATGTAATATTTGTTGATTTTACCAAGGCGTTTGACACGGTGAGCAGGTAGGGTCTTTGGCTAATCATGGAGTGCCTTGGCTGCCCACAGAGTTCCTCAGTATGTTCATACAGCTGCATGAAGACCGGCGTGAAACAGGGTTGCGTCCTGGCACCGACTCTGTTCAGCATCTTCTTCAGGGTTAGGGTTGTGTCTCCAGAATGGACGATCATCGCCTGCCCAAGATAGTCCTGTATGGCGAGCTTTCCACTGGCGACCGTGATAGAGGGGCACCAAAGAAGCTTTACAAAGACTCCATAAAAAAGTCCCTCGGTATCTGCCACATTGACGATAGCCAGTGATCTGGCAGCTGACCGCGACTCCTGTCGCCACATCATCCACCAGGCTGCCTACTCCTTCGAGAATTCCCACAAAAACAACCTGAGGGATAAGCGCCACAGGAGGAAAACTCGTGAAGCCTCAGCAGTCATACCTGATGTGACCTTTGACTGCAGCCGCTGCGGCCGCACCTGCCTATCTCGCATTGGCCTTGTCAGCCACAAGCATGCCTGCAGTCGACGTGGGAAACCCCCTTCATGAAATTTTCGTTCGCGAAGCCAAGCCGAGAAAGAGAGACAGTGGCTGCTGTTTTGTTTCTGACCAAAGAAAAAACTTCTAATACCCCTCCTCTTCGAAGGGGGCGGGGAGGCGGCATGTTGTCGACATGTTGTTGACATGTTGTATTTCTATCGAGGCTGTGAATGGGGGGGGGGGGGGGGGGGCTGGGCGTTAAAATTATCAGCCAATCAAACGTGCATTTGAAGGGAAAAAAATGGACTGGAAAATTCAGCATATGAAAATGGGTAAATGTATGTCTGAACATATTGAAAATAATTCAGTTAATAGTGGTAGGGTCAATTCTATCCTTACAACATATGGGAAGATAGTCTAAATTTTGTAAGTGAAGTCACCCTGACACCCTGCTACGACTACCTTCAGCTCCATGTTTTGTTTTGTTTTGATCCAAATCATAGTGCTGGCACTGTTGTTGGCATTGGCAAAGCGTCACTATGTAAATTTCACACACCTCCTTGTTGATAAGCTGAACATGAGAGCATGTTTGCCTTTTGATATTCAATAGGTTGAGCTCAAACTTTAAGAACTATTCAATTCACAAACCATAGCTATATACTGTATGTGTAGGGGTGAGCTATAGTAGGCTTCTTTAAGGTGGCTTTTTGTGTGGGGGCCCAGAATTTGGTGCTACGCCCAAGGGTTTTAGCTCAAAATGCTAAGCATTTTCTGCAGACCTCATCCATCATGCACTACAAAGAAAGGATTCTCTTAAAGTATTCATTGCAAAAACTGTCAGCTTGGCGAGCTACACTCTGCTCTGCTAAAAAAAAAAAAAAAAAAAAAAAAAAAAAAAACGCAAGAGGGTAAAGCAGAAAGAATATAAAAATTAGAGTAACCATGCCACATGTATATTCCACAAGCTACAAGCCAATTCAGGGCGTCTTCTCCCTGGATTTAGCTGTGATTGGCTCCAGCACCATCGTGAATGAATTATATGAATGTTATGGAGAGAGATTAAAAGTATGGCGTTTAAGGTGATGCAATCAAACCTTAAGAAAAAGTTAGGCACACCGTGCAACCAATGTAAAAAGTAAGTGTGGAACCTTGATCATATATATCACAATGTTCAATTTTTCCAATATCATTCAGGCCGATCCTAAACAGATCTATTCAAGTTACGTATCTGGTGAAAATTGGTCTAGTTTTAATATCGCAAAATAAGATCGCAATATATCGCAAACCCCCCAAGAATTGCAATGCTAGTTTTTCCAATATCGTTCAGGCCTAGAATTGAATTTGCAGAACTCAAAATTTACTATATAAGAGATTACAAAACAATATTTTAGTAATGTACTGTATGGTTCCTATTTTTTTTCTTTTTTTTTAGCTAAATTAACTTCAAAATATTATAATAAAGTGGCATGAATCTTGGGTTTTAAACTTTACTGCATAGTCGTCTACATAACAACAATTGACTGTGACAACCTTTATAGTCATGAACTTCTTCAGCTGTTTGGGATTACAGTATTTGCGGTGTGTCAAATGTCTATTGTAAAATGGTAGGCTCTAAAGTCAAGGCTGGTCACAGTTAACTATTGATAGATGTAGTAAAATTATATTAACTTTTAAATGTAAATTGCAGTACATTAACATTATCTATAGTACATGCATTTGTGTATATGGGTTGTCTATTAAGAAAAAGAAAAATCACAAAATTTGGTGGAATCACCTCTTTTTGGTGGTGGTGGTGGTGGTGTCAGTGTCATTAACCAGCCATGTTTTCATAATTATGCAGAATTGCAAATCGTACATTATCACGTATATATTTAATTCAAAATAAACAAAAAAATGTCTCGAAACTTTGCATATTCTCTTCCACATCAAAAACATGAAGGAAAAAAATACACTGAACAAATTGTACAAATTGTACAAATAGTGACTATGTTTACAAGCCAATCCGTAATACTATCCCAATCAGAATCAACACCATTTTATTAGAATATGCTCATATTCAGGTTTTTAGAAAACAAATATCATTCCTTATGCCAATAAGTGGCCCTGTATTATATACGGCTTTCAAATAATTTTTGGGGATGAGCAAAACGGAATTGTAAGATATAGTCTAATCACAACGAGCATGAATACCAATGCACACAGTTTCCCAGAAGTGGTCAATTCTATGCAAGATATACAGAGGAAATAAAAATATTCACATATTTCAGATTTTACAATGCTAAGAAAACTACACTGCTTTTAAATAAACGAATAGCCTTATACTACTTTGTCCTCCCTTTTCGTAAAGGAATTAAACTTGTGATACATGTATCATTGAGAACAGAATGGAAACAATTACATTTCACAATAACATGAGAGGCTGGTGAAATGCTCTTTAAAATATACAGTAGTAGAATTGTCCGATAATGACTTTTTAACTGATACCGATATCAAACCGAATACATGCGGTCGCGGACTTAACCTATTTTGGCTAATTGTATTGTGATGCCCCAATGGCGGCTTTAATACTACTAAATGTAACATCAAGGTTTTCCAAATAAACGTGAAGGCCAAGAACAACTGCAACTGAAAATACGGAAAAAGTGCCTAAATTGCACCACTATATTTATTGTTCAAATCAAAATAGTGCAAACACTAGTATTTTTTTGATGAAGTGCAAGTACAAAGTGCCATTAAGGCACTTATTCTGTACTCAATGTGTGTGTGGGTATACAAATGGACAGATAGTAAACAAATGAGGCTCTAAAGAGAAGTCAGACGGTGGAGTAAAATTGAAATAGCTTTACTGTGTCATTTTTCTCTTAAAAAGAGCACTGAGACTTTTTTGTAAAACTCAAACACAATAAAATATTGTGTCAATAATATGAAATAACGTCACAAATAAAGCAAAGTATACACCACGTGTCAATTTGAAAACCAACAGCTTGCAAGCAATGAAATGATGTCACATTTTACCACAAATAAAAACAAAACGAAATATCCACATCTCCAATACACGACACAACGCTCACAAATATAAAACAAAGGAAGAATATAAGGCACAAACAATGTGGTGAGATGCCAAGCTATTTTCCACTGGCTGCAGACATTCTTTCGTTTAGTTCTCTCTGTTCGCAATGAGCTCGACATATGATCACCTCAGCAGAATGTGCACAGGCAGAACACAAGCAGGTACTAAATGGACATGACAGCACTGCTACATGAATATTGGCCCAAAACAGACAATGAAAAACTTTCAATATTATCAGATATAATTTTAAAATGCTTTTATCGGCAGATATTTTCGGCTACCCGATAATATCGGACAACCCTGCATACAGTGTATCACAAAAGTGAGTACACCCCTTGAAATGACAAAATGACACTTTGACACAATGTAGTCTGTACTACGTACATTCCTAAATGTCCAAATTGAGTACTGCTTGTCATTTTCCTTCCAAAACGTCATGTGACTCGTTACAGGAGTGCTGTCAGCATTGCTGCAGGGATTGAAGAAGTGGTGGTGGTGGTGGTGGGGGGTGGTCTTTCGCACCACCCAGCTTGACTGGAGGCATGACACACTTACTGTATCTTCGTACTCCTCACCTGGTCGCCGCCACACATGCTTGAGACCATCGGAACCAAACAAATTAATCTTCGTCTCATCAGACCATAGGACTTGGTTCCAGTAATCCATTTGCTTTGTTGACATGTCTTCAGCAAACTGTTTGCGGGCTTTTTTTGTGTACAGTCTTCAGAAGGGTGACAGCCATGGACACCAATTTGATGTAGAGTACGGCGTATGGTCTGAGCACTAACAGGCTGACCCCCCCCCCCCCCCCCCACCACCACCTCTTCAATCTCTGCAGCAATACTGACAGCACTCCTGTAATGAGTCACATGACATTTTGGAGGGAAAATGACAAGCAGTACTTAATTTGGACATTTAGGGATGTACGTAGTTCCCATGTGGTGTACTCACTTTTGTTGCCAGGGGTTTGGATATTAATGGTTATATTTTGAATTATTTTGAGGGGAAAATAAATTAACTCTATTATATAAGCTGCACATAGACTACTTTTCATTGTGTCAAAGTGCCATTTTGTCATTGTTGTCCCATGAAAAGATATACTTAAATCTCTGCAGAAACCATAGAACAAAAAGAACTCTAACTATGATAGCTCAGTGCCTGTCAGACGTTGAGGCGGGCCGAAGCTCCCACCTCAGTTGCCTCATTACCAATGACCCAGCAGCAGTGATGCACAAACTTGACCGCCAAAATCTGTAACAGAAGACTAACCAACAAAAAGCAACACCCAGTCACACCCTTCTTCCAGCCCACCGCACAGCAGCCTTCAATAATAAGCCTGAATGTTTAACTAATCGCTGTCATTTTTTCTCAGGAGTCTTTTGTTGACTTGTGATATGGCGAACCTGGAACCAGTCTGCCAATACAACCAGTCTGTTGCTGTTTTGCCTTGCCGTTTGATCGCTGTCGACCTGAATACATTTTCAACTTGTGCTTCGAAGCCTTTTTCCAGCTTTCAAAATGGAGTTAGTACAAGGGGTTAAGACTAAGGTGAATGCGCGGAGTTTGGCCTTTTGGCCGGGTTGTCAGATTTTGCCGGCCCGGGTCGTTGGAGCTGCGCCAGCGCGGGTCTGGCGGTTTGGCTGGCATGATTCTGGCAGTCTGGCTAAAAGGTCAGATTCCTTCACTCTATATACCCTGAATACCACACACCTATCAATCATTAAGGCCATGTCTACACGTAGCAGGGTATTTGTTAAAAAGGAAAACTTTTTTTTACAGTTTGTCCTATCATCCACACGCACACTCTCATTTAAACCAGGCTTCTTGAAAACTGCGTCCAAAGTGAAGATATGTGAATTCAGCGTTTGTGTCGTCATCATGAGGGCTGATAACTAAAGATTTAACTGTGGAAACGTCACTGACTTGACAAACTTTATCCCTACGTCACACATGAGACCAATGTTTACATTTGGAGGTTGTTTTTTTTTTGCTTCCATATATTTACAAATGCTTGCAGTGCTTCATACCAAAGAACACATGCAAAGGATAAGGGTATCACCGACAATTATTTTTCCCGCATTGTTATGAATGTACCGTATTGGGCTGAATATAAGACGGTGTTTTTTTTGCATTGAAATAAGACTGAAAAAGTGGGGGTCGTCTTATATTCGCGGTCTTGACGTTATACCCATTCACGACGCTAGATGGCGCCAGATAGCATTGAAGCGATGTTCTGTCATGACAGATCTCAGCTACTCTCAAGTTTAACCAGCTTACATTATTTTATTGCAATGCTTTTCCTTATTCAGATTTGTTTCAAGACTACAGTTACAGTTAGACTTCACTTTGATGGTTAATGCAGTTTGTGCAATTTTGTTGTTTTATCACAATAGATTGGTTTATTTACATTTAAAAAACCAGAAGCCATTCATTTACGAATGTGATTGCACTTTAGTTTACATACTTAAATGGTCAGATATTAAGATTTGAATGAGGCAAAATAACATGCTTTTTCTCTCAAATATGTTGTTATATTTATTTGTTTAGATGTCATTATTTTCTGTATGAAAATTAATTTGGTGTTCAAAAAGTCTTTTTTCAAACTTGAGTCCTGAAAAAGAGGGGGTCGTCTTATTATCAGGCCCGTCTTATATTTGGGCCAATACTGTACTTAAAAATGAATGAATGCGGTTGGCTGTGGAAAATTTATTTTTTACAAACGTGCTGGTGTGGACAAATTTATTTTTTCCCGACGTATTAGTGCAGGATCCTCAGTTTAAAAAAAAAAAAAAAAAAAAGGCCAGGTGTAGACATGGCCTAAGACAACAAGAAAAGAACAGCTCAGCTCTGAAACACTCACATAGTTTCTTTGCGCAAACTGAAAAATATGATTACATTTTAAGTCCATATGTTTTAGAGAGTACTTCAGAGTTTGGCATGCTCTCTCATATCATAAATTTGCTGCACAGGATGATGGGAAATGTCCCCGTTTCTTATATTACACCGCTGAATTTACTAATCTGCAGGGAAAAGAGGCAGTACTGTGAAGGTTTTCATAAAAGTCCTGAAGTGAACAACCTGCCTATTCATCAGATATTTAATTAAAGACAAGCTGTTCCAAAATTGCAAACCATTTACTTCTACTTTCCTTAAGGCAGGAAAAAAAAAAAGTCCAACATTATTAATAGTCTTTGTTCATTGACCCTAATGAACATAAGGGTGAGACAAATGGGAAACGAAAAACATAATTAGGGCATGAATGTCATCCTTTTTATTACATCATATCACCGTACAAAAAGTCCTAATCACCAGAGGAACGCTAGCAAGAAAAACTGTTTGATGCTTTTGATCATTTGAAAAATCATGTGATTAACAACTCGTAGTTTGTACTGCACATCAAACAAGCCTTGTTCCTCCCTAATGAACTTATTGATGACTCTGGCAAGAAATAATAGATGAAAGGCTACTTGAATTTGACGGATCAAATCATTAATTTTACTTGTAGAAAACATACATTTCCGACCCACAAAGAAATAAAAAATAAATTGGACTAACGAAGAGCAATGACGCCTTCACAGCATGTTACTGTTGAGTCAAGTAGTAAAAATGAGACCATCAGGGAGAAAATAATGAGTCTCAAAGTATCGAGGCTCTCGGCCAAACCCACACACTTTAAAAACTGGTGCGGTCCCTGAAGACGCTGGAGGTAATTCACAAGGCACTCTCTCAGTGTAATTGGGTCATTCAAGCAGCGGAACGGTGACTTGATATAGGCTTTAGCTGACAAGCTGGCCAAGGGAGCTTGAAAAGCACAAACATTTAATTTAGTCATTAACAAGCAGAATGTTTAGACAAAAGTTTTATAAAACCACACTCTCCCTCTTGGCCCATCTGGCTGGTAAAACAGAGTACAGGAAGTTCATAGAAATGTTGTGGAGTTTAATTTACAGAGACTTTTTGGATTACGTGGACTTTTGAATGTTATGTACAATTAGCTTCAGAAATATTTGGGCAGTATCTGCTTTTATTGGACTTATTTTTCCCATTAAGGACCTCAAAAGTATGGTATTTTCTAAAAACTGCACAACATGTGATAAACTATACAAGACAAGTATACAACGGGATGAGTGCATGTAAATATGTATTGCTGTCAGAGATGGCTAGTAACGCGTTACATTTACGCTGTTACATTTACTTGAGTAACTTTTTAAGAAAAATGTACTTCTAAGATTAGTTTTATTAAGCCAAACGTTTTGCTTTTGCTTGAGTAGATTTGTGAAGAAAAAACACTATTCTTACTGCGCGACTTTGGGCTACACAACTCATTACATTTTCTCTTTATTTTACATATTAGATGTTCAACAGTGACACTACCAGTTTCACCAATGAGACGTCACAACAATAATGGCTCCAATAACATGGCTCCATTACACCAATCAGACTCAAGCTTGCGTTCTATGATCACGCCGGCTTGTCCGATCACATGGCGTCTTTAAAGCACCTTTAAAAAATAAGTATTTGACATAGAGCGCTGCCGTCAACATGACTGCAAATATCAGGTTTTAACCTCTCTCCCAGTTTTTATTTGGCACCAATTGACCACGGAAAACCAGAGATATGACCTTAATTTCATAATAGGAAATATGTTTTCTCCACGAGAGGGCACTCATGCATTTTGGACGAATGATTGACGAATGAATTTCTGTATTTTTTTCTCAGATTTATTTTGTATTGCTTTTACTTATTGCTGCTATGTAATACGTTATACCGTATTTTCTACAATAAAAGGTGCACCTTATTCTGTATAGTTCAATATTGACTAAGCATGCCACGACATTCCCTTTCGCGCAAGTCTATCTAGTGGATGCATAACGTATCCACAACCACTACTACTACCGCCCCTAAATAATACGGTGCACCCTTGATATAAAAACGGTTTTAAAATAGGCCATTCATTGAAGGTGCGCGATGAACCTAGTGTGGAAAGTACTGTAGTCTTATTCTTCTTCAAAGTATAATAAAAACAGTTCATATAGAAAACTTTGTGCTAAAAAAAAAGTTAACATTGTTTAAAAAAAAAAAAAAAAAAAAACATTGTAAGCAGTTACACACAATTTTATTCATTACTTGAGCATTCTTTTCACCAAATACTTTTTTTTCTTGTACCTGAGTACATTTTTTGGATGACTACTTTTACTTGAGGAATTTTAAGGTAACGGTAGTATACATTTTGGCTACTCTACGTACCTCTGATTGTTATTGACTGCATTGTTAGTTAACAAACCTCTCCCATGACATTAATAGTGCTGCAACGATTAATTGATTAACTCGAGTCATTTGGTTTGAAAAAAGCTTTGAATAAAATGTTGCTGCTTTGAGTATTCGTTTAATAATAGTGGCGATCTAATCGTTTGTTTTGAAAGTGTTTGCATTTAGTTTTATTGATTTGGGAGGATACGCTGCCCTCTAGTGGCAACAGTGAATATTACATAACTCATTTATTATGGCTGTATCCAGCTGCTCCCTGTTAAGACCAACATAAGATAAGTTTTTGTTTGAGCTTATATGTTTTTAATGCATTCGTAATTTAGTGTATAGGCATATTTTGCTGGGGTTTTTTTTTTTTTTTTCTGTGGGAATATGTGAACTATTTGTTGGGAACACTGTAAAAAAAAGTTAACATTTTATAGCATTTAAGCTAGCAGACTTTTGCTATGTAAGTTAGCCAATTGTTCTTTTTTATACCTACGTAAATCCTCACTCATTTTATTTTTTTATACCGTTTGAGGCTATACTCAGGTATTTAAAATACTTTTTTAATGAAAGTTCAATTCTGCATAGTTTGAAGAATTGCTCAGGAATTTCATTTTGTACTCTCGTTTGTTTGTTTGACATCTCATAAAATGTATTCACCAACACATTAAATGTTCCTAATCCTATTACTCGATTATTCAAACTAACTTTAAGTAACTAAGTTAATAGATTAATCGACTACTAAAATAATCAATAGCTGCAGCCCTAGACATAAATCACTTAAATATATTACAAATATATATTGCTGGACTTGATTTTCATTAAAATGTGATTACAATATTTGTATTATGACTGCAATTTCTTGTAAGCAGTGTTCCATGTCCCAAATAAAAGCTTTAAAAAATAATAAAAAAAGCTGCATTGAAGAAGACATCTTGTCTGGTTTAGGGCATGATGAGGGATTGTGCATGAGCAGAATACCGATCTGAATGCTGTAATTTTAGCGAATTTCATTAAAACCCTAACATATATATATTTTTTTTAAATTAACAGTATATACATGAAGCTCTAAGGATCAGGGAAAAACACAAAATTGGGTGCATTCTTGTTCAAGCGGCATGGGTAAAAGCTGCAGTTCAAAGTTCCAATTTACAGTAAATACAATTTCTTGCATGATTATGACAACAACACCAATAATAATTCACGTGTTGCTTTCGTTGGCATGTTGTCTCATGATACCCTGACTGAAATCAGTAGTTTTCTTATCACACTGGCATAATCCTATGTTCGAGAACAGGATTTCTGTCACTGAGCTGAAGGGGAAGCTTGTGTACAGTGTATAATTTTATTTAACATCCATAAAATACCCCACCGATATTTGGCTCATCAATACGTTACAATCTATGTGAACCCAGACTTTCCTTCCACTCCCTCAGCACCACAACCAGTTTATCTCTTCCCAATTTAGTTGTCCTCTTCGCCAATTCCAAGTAATTCCAGTCAGTATTCGTCGACCCAAAGGCAAGAGGACCTGCCTATACACACACATAATTTTGGCAGCCAGATTGGTCCATCTGGCATTACTAAGGCCAGCGGATCAGTACTGGTTGAGCACCCTCACAAGAAAATCTCATCCAATGAGATTCAAAGCCATCTATATTTTTTTCACACGCATGGGTCAAACACGAATAAAATACGTGTCTATAAAGTGGCCATTATACAGCTGAAGATTGAAAGTGAGATTGCAAGGCTTAGCATCTGCGATACGCCTCTCCCTGCACAGTGATCCAGTATTTCTGGGTGCGAGTGTTTATCTCAGACCCAAATATGCAGCTCATGTCACACAGTGCAGAAGGCACAGCAGCGACATCACAAAGATGGATTATGTCATGCGTTAAATTGCTTCTTTGAAGGAAATGAATAAATAAATCGGAGACTAATTCCAGGACTGTGTGCACCATCTCTCGAGTGAGTGTGATTGTATAATGTCATCTTTAATGTTGCCTCTACGCCCTCTCTGTCGTGCACTGTTGGCATGTTTCTGTATGAGTTGATCTCTGTTAATCTCTATTATCTATTAATTGATTATGCTAAATAATATACGTTTAGTGTATATTTTTAACCATACATACATGAGCATTAACTTAATATAGTATATAGGTCTTAAAGCACCCTAGAATACACAAGATGCTTGCTCCAGAACGAGATAGGGCACGAGGAATCACGATGTGAGGACAAAGGGGGTAGACTTTTATGGTGTTTTCAAACCTGAAGCATTTTTTCTAAAACAGACAGCGTTTCCTCCTAAAGATCAGTTCTACTAGTCATACACAGATCACTTACGCCCCTTTCACATACGTCTAAACACCGGTAAAATCCCAGGATTTAAATGGGCAGGCCTCGTATGTGAAAGCAATTTCCCGGGTCGACTGACACGGAGATTACATGGACATTTAATGAGTATAACCCTAAGTAAAATGTCTGGGACTTTGCCGGCGTATGTGAAAGCAAGCGTTAAATTCCCGGGTCACAGCAGGATGGCTGATGACGTAAATATCATGGAGGCCAATCGTCACTTCCTCTGTCTTCGCAGTAAGACGAAAAGCGGTAAACATTGTAATTATCAACATAGCAAGCTGGAAATAGCTATATTAAACTGAAAACATGATGAAATTAAATTGCAACTGGATCGTAGAGCCGAGGAAAAGAGTCCATCATCCATCTTTGGAAATGTGTGGTTTATTTTGTTGCCAATGTTAGGGTCCACAACTGGTTTTACCTCAAAGCATAGCACAACGGAGGGACGCGTTCAAGGGTTTATTAAAGGGATTCTCTACCTTAAATACATGTAGGCTCTAATAAACCACAATTATTCTCTTGTACTGAAATACATACAAAATACATAAAATGTTAAATCAATGGCAATATTTTATAATATTTAGTACATATTTTGACCAATAGTTGGTGCCATGTTTTGCGGGCTGGGAGTGATGACGTAAATGGGATGTTTCCAAATGTGTAGCGAGGGACAAAACACACTCATTGGCTTGATTTCTAAGTAATTAAAACCCGCCATTGACACCTTGTGGTGTATTTCAATCACTATCTTACGTAGTTAAAGACACTGTGGAAGAACGGCAGTGACGTCATCGCTCGGCGACGTCAACGATGGCGAGCTACTAGTTTATTTTTTTATTGAAAATTTTACAAATTTTATTAAAATGAAAACATTAAGAGGGGTTTTAATATAAAATTACTATAACTTGCACTAACATTTATCTTTTGAGAATTACAAGTCTTTCTATCCATGGATCCCTATACCAGAAAGAATGTTAATTATGTTAATGCCATCTTGTGGATTCATTGTTATAATAAACAAATACAGTACATATTAGGGGTGTAACGGTACACAAAAATCTCGGTTCGGCACGTACCTCGGTTTTTGAGGTCATGGTTCGGTTCATTTTCGGTACAGTAAGAAAATAAAATGCAAAATATAAATGTGGTAGTTGTTTATTACACACTTTTGTGCTTTCAACAATAGGAACAGTAGCCTATCCAAAGCTAAAATTCTGCTCAAAAAGTAATGGGTATTTAAAGATAATAATCCAACAACAATTTGCCTTTCAGACCCCACGTATTGGTCAGCTTTCTTTCTGAAAGAAAGAAAAAAAAAAAGTCCTGTGCTAAAGAGAAAAGCAATCGAATTGACAAAGATTTTAACATGTATTTTACAAATGAAATGCCTCAATGATTTTTTTTTTCTTATGACCGGTTTTCAAAAGCTTTATGGGTGGATTTTCTTTAGTTAAAGCGCACCACAGAAATTAATAAATTTAATTGTGTAAGCAGGATCTGTGTATTATTCTTATTTAATTACAGGTGTTTTAGCTCATTTCTATGTATTTTATTAAATGGACTATTATATATTTAATTGTGTGTTTTTTGTATTTTACAAATGTGATGTAGTATTCATTTATATTATATATATTTTATGTTGTATAACTTTAGTTCCTATGTGAATATTAGTTCCTACTTGTTTTGTTGTGGTAGGAGGGTTTTGTATTGAACACGGGGCCGTGTTGTTTATTATTATAGCAGAGAAGACAGCAGTAAATCAACAAAGACAAGTCAACTGTGCCCCGATCTACCACTCAAGAGATCTGATGGACTCAAAAAGTGGGTTACGATTGCATATTAGTTTGAAAATCAACCAGATACACCGTATTTTTACACAAGTGACTTCTGGTCTGCCCGGTCTGCTATTTAGTAGTATTGACGCAGGAGGGCCGCGTCTCACATCAAATAATAAACTCTGCCGTTCTTTTTTGCATGCATCGTGTTGAGCCACTTCTGGGACGCGTCTAACACGCATTGTGCATTGGCTGATTGACTTTAACGGCCGCGTTTCACTGCGTTCTCGCGGCGGCCACGTTCTCGCACCGTTGACGTTTCTTTACTGTCCTACCGTGTTGGTCCTCAATATAGTAGAGCAGAAGGAGTAAATATAATCGACACAAAGAAAATGTAACCCGATCGACTCACAGCCTCGAAAAGTAAGGGTTACATTACGTCAGAAACTCATTCGGTACCCCTCAGTTCCGAACCGAGCACCAAGTACCGAAACGGTTCAATACACCCTCAATACTTATGTGTAGTATGTTGAATGTACATATCTGTCTTGTGTCTTATCTTTCCATTCCAACAACAATTTACAGAAAACTATGGCATATTTTAGAGATTGTTTGAATTGGAATTAATTACGATTAACTAATTTTTAAGCTGTGATTAACTTGATGAAAAAAATTTTGACAGCCGTAGTTTTGACCAAAGACTGTTTTTCTGAGCAGGACCTCACAGCCCCTTCTAGAGGAGGCCCTGGTTCTGAGACCGCTGTGAGCCTATTTTTTTTTTTTTTTCAAAGGTCCGACATGGGAGGTGGGACAAGTCCATGTAATACCTTGTACATCAGACAAGCCATTTTTAAATGTTTAAAATTCTCAAGTAATTGTACATTGTACTTTTTTTTTTTTAATGATACAAACATGGAATAACATTGGTGTTCTGGCAAAGACCTTCAACGATTTTTTTTATAGCGCGATTCTATAGTATTGCATGTATTTACATCTACCAGGTACCAACATTTAATGCAATATTCAATATTCAATGTATAAGATATCAATATATAAGATCCACTGGACCAAAAGACCCAGTTTTGTGTATTTACAGTCCCTGCCTACTGATCTTGTATTATGTACGCCTCTATTCATTTTGCAAAGCCATTCGTGGGCCAAAATGCAGAATGTTTCTCCTGACCTGAAAATAGTAAAAACTGCTGGAGTCGATGAAGGGTTTTAAGACTAGGCGGTCCATGCCCCAGTAGTTTCAAAAGAGCATTTCTGCTGTGACTCGCTCAGTACTTTCGGGACCACTACCTGTCACCTATCATCCCCTGCACCTGCTATTTCCAAGCTCTGTGGAGTACTCCATCCTTTATCTGGAGAGCTCCAACCTTTGCTCACAGTCCCCAGAGGACAAGAGAAAAGGGGGAGAAAAAATTTTAAGTCAACCATTGTACTACACAGCCACGACCGGTGCTGCTACATAAGGGAAAGGAAAACAAAAGAAAGCCAAAGTTCAGAGAGACGGCCTTTGTAGCGAGGTGGGCTAGCACACTTTTCAGCTTGTCATGATACAAGTAGGCATGCTGGGAGAAATGAAAGCTCTGTCTGAGGCTAGATGTGGGCCAGAGGAGGTCTTGTATTTTGCAAGAAAAGAAACCGCATCTCCTGAAATAGGCAATAGTTTACTGTGTAGCTGAGTTGTTGTTTGGTCATATATTTCTCATATTTATTCTTGGGCTGTCAAATGATTGAAATTTTTAATTGTAGCTTAAAAATTAATTATTCATAATTAATTGCAATTCAAACCATCTCTAAAATATGCCATATTTTTCTGCATATTATTGTTGGAATGAAAATATAAGACACAAGACGGATATATACATTCAACATACTGTACATAAGTACTGTATTTGTTTATTATAACAATAAATCCACAAGAAGGCATTAACATTATTAACATTTCTCTTAAAGAGATCCACGGATAGAAATACGTGTAGTTCTTAAAAGATAAATGTTAGTACAAATTATAGTAATTTTATATTAAAACACCTTTTAATTTTTTCGTTTTAATAAAATTTGTACAATTTTCAATCGAAAAATAAACTAGTAGCTCGCCATTGTTGACGTCGCCAAGTGGTAACGTCACATGAGCTCCTTGCCGTTCTTCCACCGTGTCTTTAACTACGTAAAGTAGCGATTTGAAATACACCACAAGGTGTCAATGGCGAGTTTTAAATTACTTAGAAATCAAGCCAATGAGTGTGTTTTGTTCCTCGACTGACGCCGTAGTTCCCTGTTTACCTGGTACTTCACGGTCATTTGAGTGCTGGCTTCCCAACATACAAGACTTCTGATAGTTTGAATATTGTGACTAAATATTGCCATCCAGTGTATTTTTTGAGCTAAATGACATGTTTGAATAGAGTTTGACCAAAGTCTGAGTAAGTTTTATGTGTATTTTGCATAGTTATTTTGATTGGGAATGCTAGTTGAAGCGCTTTTCTTTTTTTCTTTTTGTGAACATTTTTTTTTTTTTTTTGAGAGATAGGAATATTATTGTTGTTGTGCTTTCACTAAATGATACTTATGTTTGTTGTGAAGGAGTTGCCGAAGCTTATGCCAGTAAACGGCGCGGTCCAATGAACACCTGTGTCCACTCATCTTTCTCTGCCTCTTAGCGCTCAATGTGCAAAAATCGGCGCCATTGTAATCTATTTGAGGCAATGCATGAGCGGGTCATTCCGCACATGTGTTAAATGCGTCAAATATTTTAAAGTGATTAATTATAAATATTAATTACTGCCCGTTAACGTGATAAATTTGACAGCACTAATTTATTCATAAATTATTAACAGGTTTACCCTTCCCAAAATATTTACGCTTTGAAACTTGTGTATTGAAGAAGCATTTTGTTTGCATGTTGTTCTTGTTCATTTATTCATTTTGTTTCAGTAGATGAGCCTGAACATAGAGAGCTTTGTAACTGACTGTAAAAGTAGTTTGAAAAATGAAGGCAGAGCATTCTCAACTATTCAATTAGGAGTAGTCATTCTCGTGCCTCTCTCCACTATAGCAACGTGGAACACTGTGACTGGCATTCCCATTAAAGCATGGTGAGAAGTGGGATCATTCAAGCCTAAAATTTCAGGTCTTTTTACAGTGGATATATTAGATGAATACAGAACATTGCAATTCGAATGACAAAACATTTTGATGACAAATTTTTAAAAGATAGTGATCAAAACTGGTAGTTTTAGAGGATTCTTTCATATGTACTGTGAATGTATACCAAAGCGGGTGATACGAACTTTTGATGACCATGTGGCTAAGTATTCAGAGATTTTGTAACTGCAGAGCTTTGAGTAGACACAATGAAGGTAGGAGGAATTACCCACAGCTTGGCATATTATCTGCTCTAATGGAGGCCCGTCTGTCAGAAACAAAAGCCCTGAGTTGTTTTGTAACAGTTCTTTCGATGATTGGTCGATGTTTGTCCCACATTGGTGAAGTCTATTAAAAGCACCATCCGTCAAGCAGTCCTGGCTGCCTGGCGCCGAGCCTCCGAGAGAAATATAAACAGTGTCGCTCACTCCCCAATTTGCTGTCATGTGTGTCTTTTCTCTTTATTTTCTTGGGCTTTTTTCTTTCCTTCAGGCTGTCTTACTTTCTTCACCAGCAATTGTTGAAAGCGCCGTATGAGGTTTCCAAAAGCTAATTTCATCCTCCCTGCGCAAGTCATGCCAGGCTTACAATTTCACATTATCAGGTTTTAAATGTAATTTGAATGTTTCAAATAAAACCGTGTTAATAATTACAAAGTTCATAACACCAGGCTCAGTACATTTGTTCATTTTAAAAAAAAATGTGTTTGATTCAAAAAGTCTTACCATGCAACAATTACTTTTTATCTTTCAACAAATGAAAGAACTCTGTCGACTTACACTGCTGCAATGGCCCCTCAGTTACCAAGAAAAACTCACAAGCTTTATAAGTAATTCTTTTGTAAGTATGTCAAGAAATAATAACAAATATATCCGTTTATTAAAAAAGAAAAGGATCATTTTTAGTTTACAGAAAAATTGTTTAAACGCTGAACATATCTCCGAACTGAAATGTTGGCAGCACAATAGTAGAATTAACTGGTTTCCTATGTGGTTCAGCATTTTAAATGAACATTAAATAGGTGATCCGGAGTTGGTGTGGAACCATCTCGTATGGTAATTGATTCGGAACCATTCAAGTCAACATGAGCTGTATGTTTTAATCTGTTTTTGAAAAATAAAAAAATACAACTTTTTTTTTTTTCATCTAAACTCCAAGTAGTTGAACTTTTACCACATATTTAAAATGTGGAATGCTTCTACCTCACAACATTGGATTCATCTGATAACTGTAGCTTGTTGCTGGTTTTGGACTGCACTTATCAATCACTACCCCAGTGCAAAATTGCAGATGCCTTCCCATGTTATCAGTTTTTGCTAGACTTATTGACAGACAGGACTGGGAAGATTTCATGCCTGCTCATCTTGGATGTATCTTGTAAATCTTCTTTAGCATAGGACCTCTGGTGTGTACTGGTTCACAATCCCTAACTGTTTGTTCGTTGTACATTACCCTTATTTGTATCCTGAGTTTTAACAGGGTCCCCCCAGGATTGATAAATCTAAATTCAAGACTTTTAAGACCTTTTTTAATGCCATTTCAACTGAAAATTAATACTTTTCTCGCAACCATTATTTAGATCATATCGAATCATATTAAATAAATAAAGCACTGAACATCAAATTTAACCTCAATTACTAAGTGTGTTTGACAAAAGAATGCACATATATTGAAGATACAATTAAAACACATTTAAAGTAACATTATAAAGTCTGTCAGAATTTTTTTAAACACACACACGCACACAATAATTATGGACAAAAAGAGGAGGAGGACGAGCCATCTTCTGTAACAGGCTAGCCGCTAGTGCACCTGCCAAGAGTCCAGTGAACATGGCTAACTCTCGAGTTAAAACGTCAAAATTCACATTCATTCGAAAGGCAAACCGAAATGTTTAAGCAGGTCCACTGCCTTCGCATGACCCATAGACTGCAACCTAAAGTATCTGGATGCAACTTGAGCCCCTATCACGTACTCCAAAAAAACGGGGGAATATCGCGGGACTTAACCGTGCAGCAGTTGTGAGTGAAAAAAATTTCCCGTGTCGACTGACATGGGAAGCAGTGTGCGTGAAAGCAGGCGTTAAATTCCCGGGTCACAGCAGATGGCTGATGACTTAAATATTATAGCGGCGGCCGATGTGACTTCCTCCCTCTTCGCAGTAAGAGGAAAAGCGGTAAACAAACATCGCAATTATAAAAATAGCAAGCTGGAAACCGCTACATTAAACTGAAAACAACACCAAAATTAAAATGTCAGTTATTACGTCGGGCCGGGCCAGGGTTCTTTCTCGCTAACTTATTGAAATAACTATATATTAACGATGTATGAATGATAAACTAAGGAATACATTTTATAAAATAAATAATTTGGATTAAAAAAAGAAGGCACTGTATGGTCATTGCAGAGCCAGAGCGTGCCTATACGCCCTTTTTAATCTTCCCCTCTGCGAGTCCGCAAAACCGCATCTGTTTATTTATATATTATTTATATTTATATTTAATTTTTTCTGCCAACTGAGAATTCGTTATAAAAGACAGGCTTTTATGCAGACATCGTTACAAATGTTATCACACAAAACGCAGGTCGGGCTTTAATACCCGCGGACCAGTTCGGGTCGGGCTGGACTTTTTTGGCCCAATTTTACCTCTATCTTAAAGTCTTGATGAGCTTAAATTGGCTGCAGTTACGAAGTCGGGAATGCTCCCTCCGGAAAAAAAACACGATTTGAGCAACATTATGTTTAACAAACTTTTCCAGCGTTATTTAATTGTGTAAATGCATCTATAATGGTCATAAAAATATGTAGACTATTTAAACATTAAGAAAATGTGCGGTTTTTTTTCTGCCAACTGATAATTCGTTACAAAAGACAGTTAAGATATCGGGAACACTCCCTCTGGAACAAAACGCAATATGACCAATATTGCGACAGCCGATGCCGACCAAAAATGACGTAATATCCGAAACAGATCACTAATGGACTCATTTGAAATATATGAATGGTGGTCTGTTTTGGTGTTCAGAATCCACAATACTTCTGCCTGCAGGGTTTTCGTTCCACCGACAAACGGATGCATTCCCGATGCAGAGGGGGATGGATTCTCCGTTTTGCTGGTTGTGGTGGTTTGGCACGTAAGAGTTGCATTTAGATTTGTAGAGCAGTGCATCGTAAAAATTCTATGCGTCATCTTCGTTATGGATTTAAAAAAAAAAAAAAAACTTTGTCACAGATATAATTTAGGTTGCACTGAGATGTTCTTGAAAATTAAGACCACGGTGAAAGAATTCCAGACTTACAACAGCTAATTTAATACTTTTAATACCTTTAATAATGGAAAACTAAATTCAATGCTTTTTTAATACTTTTAATAACCCGCGAGTACTCTGTTTAAGAATACCGTATTTTTCGGACTACAAGTCGCACCTGAGTGTAAGTCGCACCAGCCATAACATGCCCAACGAAGAGAAAAAAAAACATATATAAGTCGCACCGGAGTATAAGTCGCATTTTGAGGGGAAATGTACCAGATAAAATCCAACACATAGAACAGATAAGTCATCTTGAAAGGCAATTTAATATAAAAATACAATAGAGAACAACATGCTGAATAAGTGTACAGTGTACAGTGCATGAACAACGAAATGTGAATATACTGTCCTCACCAGGATGCTACGGCTCGGTCCTGGCTATACAGCGAGCTAAACTCCCAAATGACGATGCTGGACGTCCGTATAATTTGCTGAATCAATTTCGTCCTCGATACCAAACAAGTTCGCATCAACATAAATAAACGATAATTAGGTGCTATTACAGCAATGACACAAACGGTTAGTATGCGTTCGCTAGCATTAGCACATCGTTCAAACAACCACACAACTGGCTCTTAGTGTCCGATCACGGGTGGAAAACACACAACAACAACAGAAAAGATGATACACACAGGCATTGCCTCTGTAGAGATATTTTACAAGCATAAACAATAAACGTAGGTTTGCAGCCGTGTCTCTCACTCTCTCACTCTCTCTCACTCTCTCTCTCTCTTTCTCCCCCTCTCTCTCCCTCTCGCCCACTCGATCAGAGACGCTGGGTAGCTGTTCGTCTTCTTCTGGCATGTGAGCACTTTTCTTCGCGTAAAGAAGTGCGAGTGCGCCCCCACGTGGGTGTAAAAGCGCCACAAACTAAAAGCATGCATTTCAATGTAAAAAAGTCAATAATACAATCGAACACACTTTGCCAAAGGCAGAACGCGAACGTGGCCATAGCTGTTAAGAGTTATTCAGATAACTATAGCATAAAGAACATGCTAACAAGTTTACCAAACCATCAGTGTCACTCCAAAACACCAAAATAACATGTAAAATGATATAATGTGTTAATAATTTCCCACATTAGTAGCTCCTGAGTATAAGTCGCACCCCCAGCCAAACTATGAAAAAAAACTATGACTTATAATCCGAAAAATACGATAGTCTTTATGTTTATTTAAATAAGATTTCAGGGGTGGGGTTGAAAAGTCAAATTTGAAATTGCATTACGTCATTCTCAGCTAATGTATATATTTCATTAATTGCAATAGAATAAGAGGTACACTGCTAGCCAAAAGTATTTGCACCTGTGCAATTCTGTCAGATAATGCTCAATTTCTCCTGGAAAATGATTGCAATTACAAATGCTTTGGTAGTAATATCTTCATTGATTTTGCTAAAGACAATGGAGAAAAAAAATTAAATCATTTTCATTTTAAACAAAACTCCAAAAATGGGCAGGACAAAAGTATTGACACCCTTTGAAAAATTATGTGATGGATTTCTAATTTGTGTAATTAACAGCACCTGTTACTAACCTTCGGCACACAACAGGTGGTGGCAATAACTAAATCACACTTGCAGCCAGTTAAAATGGATTAAAAATGGATTTAAAAAAAATAAATAAATAAATAAATACATTTTAAAAAATGGATTAAAGTAGGGCTGTCAAACGATTAAAATTTTTAGTCGAGTTAATCACAGCTTAGGAATTAATTAATCGTAATTAATTGCAATTCAAACCATCTCTAAAATATGCCATATTTTTCTGCAAATTATTGTTGGAATGGAAAGATAAGACACAAGACGGACACAAACATTCAACATACTGTACATAAGTACTGTATTTGTTTATTATAACAATAAATCCACAAGATGGCATTAATATTACTAACATTCTTCTATCCACGGATAGAAAGACTTGTAGTTCTTAAAAGATAAATGTGAGTACAAGTTATAGTAATTTTATATTAAAACCCTTCTTAATGTTTTCGTTTTAATAAAATTAATGTAATGTAAATGTAAAATTTTCAATCAAAAAATAAACTAATAGCTCGCCATTGTTGACGTCGGCGAGCGTTACGTCACATGGGCTCCCTGCTGTTCTTCCACAGTGTCTTTAACTACGTAAGGAAGTGATTGAAATACACCACAAGGTGTCAATGGCGAGTTTTAAATTAATTAGAGATCTAGCCAAGGCAAAGTCTGAGTATGTTTTATGTGTACTTTGCATAGCTATTTTGATTGGGAATGCCAGTTCTCTTTGGATTGAGGGCTTTTCTTTTTGTGAACATTATTTTTTTGAGGGATAGGAATATTATTTTGGTTGTGCTTTCACAACATGATACTGTAGCGATTTAACTCTTCCGCCCAAATGCATGATAGAAAGTTGGGCAACCATGACTGTCAGTGGTGGCTGCAAATGGTATACAATATGTTCTGCATTGTGTTCAATCAAGCGTGTTAAGAAAAAGATCGTCTCCTGCTCCACCCAAATGCATGATGGGAAGTTGGGCAACCCTGACTGTTGGTAGTGGCTACAAATGGTATACAGTATGTTCTGCGTTGTGTTCAGTTAAGCATGTCAAGAAAAAGATCGTCTCCTTTCATTCTTCCCCACCTCGTATGCCACAATACATATATGTGTTGTGAAAGATTTGCTAAAGCTTAAGCCAGTAAAAGGCGAGGTCCGATAAACGCCTGTGTCCACTCGCATTTCTCTGCCTTTTGTCCTGCAGACCGAAGGTACAACAGTGTCAACCCATACTATCCGTCGGTGTCTGAATGAAAATGGACCCTATGCTAGGATACCCAGGAAGACCCCACTTCTGACCCAGAGACATAAAAAAGCCAGGCTGGAGTTTGCCAAAACCTACCTTAGAAAGCCAAAAACGTTTTGGTAGTTCTCTGGTCAGATGGAACATAAGTAGAGCTTTTTGGGAAAATGCATCAACATAGATTTTAAAGGGGGAAAAAAAACAGGCCTTCAAAGAAAAGAACACAGTCCCCACAGTCAAACATGGTAGAGTTTCCCTGAATTTTTGGGGTTGCTTTGCTGCCTCTGGCACTGGACTGCTTGACCGTGTGCATGGAATTATGAAGTCTGAAGACTACCAACAAATTTTGCAGCATAATGTAGGGCCCAGTGTGAGAAAGCTGACCCAAAACACATTTCAAAAAGCACTAGAAAACTTTTGGATGCATGGGCCATAGACTTCATAATAATATTGACAGGTCAGATTAGACCTTCAGTGCGCCACACCTTCAAGTAGGGGGCCATCCCACAATCCGCTTCAGTTATCCGCAGTCGGTCGCAGCGACATGCAGCGATCCAACGCCGGATTTATGTTGAAAAAGTACGAAAGCTGAACCGCATGCAAACAGGAAGGATTGTCTCAGGAGTGATTTGTTCAAGGATTGAAGATAATTATTATATTTTTCGTACTATGCATGCATTTTAAAACGTTGTGAAAAAAATCAATGGGAGAAATTATCCGCTACAGCATTGACATTAAACTTCGCAATATTTAAATAAATAAATAAAATAAATACTACCTGCACGTTTTTTTTTTTTTTTTTTTTTTTTGCTTTTAACCAAGATTTAAGACTCTTTTTGTTAGGTTTTGTGTTGGTTTTCTCTTAGTGTGACTTGTCCCTGTGATTGCCCATTGATTTCACCTGTTGTGACTCCTCCCAGTGTATCCTCCAATCTGCATCCTCCTGTGCTCACCTGTTCCTCTTTGTGTCGTTACCCTTTGTCTGTGTGTCTGTATATAAGCTCCCAGTTTCTTTTCACTCCTTGTTGCGTCATTGTCTAGGTCAAAGTCAATGTCTGTGTCAAAGTCAAGATCCTGTCCAAGCCCTCGTGTTCTAAACACTCCGGTAAAGTAAGTTTTGTTTGAACCTTGCCTTTTTGATCCCCAGTACTTTTGGTTGTACTTTGTGTTTTGTTAGTTATTATTAAAACATCTTTTGAGATCCCCACCACCTCCCTGGCTGCCTTTTGTTTCCCTGCATTTGGGTCCACACCACCTGCCCGCATTTTCCCTGACACTTTTACATACTATATCTATAAAGAACTCAAGGATTTAAGCGTTTATTCACGAGAACTTTCACCCGAAAAGCTCTGTTTATATATGGCGGCCCCCACATTGACTGACAGACTAGCATGGTACTTCGAGATATTTACGTAAAATAAATTCTAATTGCACTTTTTTTTTTTTTTTGCTTTTAACCAAGAACCGAAACTGCTTTACGTCCATATCTATAAAGAATTCTGGGATTTAAGCATTTATTCACAAGAATTTTCACAGAAAAAGTTCTGATACGTATGGCAGGCTGCCACATTGACTGACAGATTAGCATCGTACTTCAACATATTTACGTAATATAAATGCTAATGCTAATATAAATGCTTTTTGTTTTTTTGCTTTTAACTCATTCACTCCCAACCATTTTCACTGGTGCAACCCCCGTCTCTCCCGTCTGTTTTACTGGATTTTGACTGATTTTGCAAGGCCCACAGAAAATTCTGCTCGCTCATCCGCCGCCTGGCATCCTGGACGTCCATTCAGTCGTCTTCCGACGGTGCGGCCCGGCCCGGCCGTTCGTTCTGTTGAATCGGTTTGGGGGTCTTACCAAATGCGCTACTGCCCTCCAGTGGCCAGTTTTATTGCTTTAAAATTGATTTTGAGCGTTGTGCTGTAGAGCTAGGTTGAATCAGAACCTAGAGATGTCTCTTGTGAAAAAAAACGTAAAAGACGTATAAATACCTCTTTGGGACACTGAAACAATTAAAAATAGAACGTATTTATACGTTTTTGGGAGCAAATGAGTTAACCAAGAATCAAGACTGTTTTACGTCCATATATATAAAGAATTCAGGGATTTAAGCATTTATTAACAAAAATTTTGAACGAAAAAAGCTGTTTGTCTGCGATTCCACTCGGTCAGCTTTGATGAGCACGTCAACAATGCAGGCCCCCTATTAATCGGCCCTGCGCCCCGTGTTCCATCAATATCATTATGAAGTGTATATATGGGCTTAATAAGAACAAATAGTAATATTTACGTCAAGTAAGTGGAATAATCTGATACATTACGGTTAACTAGTCTTTAACACTCAAAACAAGATGGAAAAAATTATTTAAGAAAATCTGATTAAGACGTTATAAATTTTCATTGTAGCAAATCACTGGGACAGAGATCACAATCACACAAACTACAATCAGATAGTGGGAATTAATCTTGTTAGCTGCATGAAAGTTTGGCATTTGTTCTACTACTCCACCGATGACTGCTATGATTTCCTATGGGAAATCAAAAGATAGTTCCTAAGGTCCATTTTATCACTACACCAAGCAATAGCATTATATGCATGGTTCTATACACCAAGCAATAGCATTATATGCTTGGTTCTATCATACCACTCTGCCCTCAATTATCTCGTCTCTTTGAATACAACTGGTCAAGCCAGATGGTAGCTGTACCATGAGTCTTGGATATTTATTTTAGGATCCTCTGTTAATATATATCCGCTACCAATGAGGAATTCCATCGAGGATCAGGACAGACTGTACCTTTAAGGATGCACAAACATTTGAAGAAATTAAATGCCATGTGTAACAGATGTATCATCCCCACTGTTATTTATTTTTTATACAAGTACAATAGCATACTGTACAGTATAGCCACAAAATGTAAAACACCTGGCTATTTGCTCCCGAAACAACCAATTCACTAATCTTTATACCTATGCATAGGTAGATGTGTATTATGCACTTTGACAGTCCAGTTGGTAAAATGAACCTGATGATCAAGTGTCATGCGACAGTAGCATTAGGTTCAAAGTTGCCAGTATCTGCTTAGAAGGAAGTGTAAGGCCACTTCCCTATCAATCACTGGTGTTTCAAGACTTATAGTGATTTTCTTAAACTGCCTACTACTCTTTGTATACATTATACTGTACAGTGGTATGAAAAAGTATCTGAACCTTTGGGAATTTCTCACATTTCTGCATAACATCACCATCATATGTGATCTGATCTTTGTCAAAATCATACAGATGTAAAAACAGTGCCTGCTTTAACTAAAGCCACCCAAACATTTATAGGTTTTCATATTTTAATGAGGATAGCATGCACACAATGACAGAAGGGAGAAAAATAAGTAAGTGAACCCCCTGCCTCAGGAGACAAAGAGAAATTGAAACCAATTTTTACCAAGAAATTTAAGTCAGGTGTGAGTCCAATCACTGATGAGTGGTTTGAAGCTGCCCTGCCCACTATAAAACAAACACCTAGTAAGAATTGTCTTGATGAGAAGCATTGTCTGATGTGCATCACGGCTCGGTCAAGAAATGTCTGAAGACCTGGGATCAAGGATTGTTGATTTGTATAAAGCTGGGAAATGATACAAAACCATCTCAAAAAGTCTGGATGTTAATCGACAGTCAGAGACATTGTCTACAAATGAAGAGAGTTTGGCACTGTTACTGAAGGAGTGGCCGTCCACCAAGAGTTCAGCGCAAAATACTCAGACAGGTAAAAAAGAACCCTAGAGTGTCTGCTAAAGACTTATAGAAATCACTGGCGCAGTCCAATATCTCTGTGCAAACATCAACTATATGTAAAACTATGGCCAAAAATGGTGTATTAATGGGAGGACTCCACAGAGGAAGCCACTGCTGTCTAAAAAAAAAAATCATTGTTACTCGTTTAATGTTCGTAAAAAGGCACTTGGACACGCCTCAGATGTTTTGGCAAAATGTTTGGTGGACTGATGAAACCAAAGATGAATTGTTTGGGAGTAACACACAACACCATGTGTGGAGGAAAAATTAAACAGCTCACCAACATCAACAACTCATCCCACCGCGAAACATGGTGGAGAGAGCATCATGATTTGGGGCTGTTTTGCTGCCGCAGGGCCTGGACAACTTGCAATCATTAATGGACGAATGAATTCAAAAGTTTATCAGGATGTTTTGCAGTAAAACCTGAGGCCGTCTGTCAGACAGTTGAAGCTAAAAAGAGGATGGATGCTGCAACAAGACAATGATCCAAAACACAGAAGTAAATCAACTTCAGAATGGTTTCAGAAGAACAAAGTACACATTCTGGAGTGGCTAAGTGAAAGTCCAGACTTGAACCCCAGCGATTCATGCCAGACATCCCAGGAATCTGACTGAACTACAGCCATTTTGCAGAGAAGAATGGGCCAAGATTAGTCCTGATCGATATGCCAGACTGATCTGCAGCTACAGGAAGCGTCTGTTTGAAGTTATTGCTGTCGGGGGGGCCACAAAACATTAAATGTGATGGTTCACATTCTTATTTTCCCCCTTTTGTCATTGTTTGCATACTGTCCACATTAAAAAATTAAAACCTGTAAATGTTTGGGTGGTTTTACTTAAGGCAGACACTGTTTTTTCATCTGTGTGATTTTGACAAAGATCAGATCACATTTGTGGTGATTTCATACAGAAATGTGAGAAATCCCAAAAGGTTCAGATACTTTTTCATAACACTGTATCATAGAGTTTGCCGACATTTCTGAATTCCGTGATGGTGAAATTGTTGTTTTCAACATTGCATGTTAGCAGTAAAGCAACTTTGGTGATCACTCTGTCTGGTAGCCTTCACAGAAGCTTCATTTTCTTAGGAAGTCATGCTGTAAACTTTGTTTGTTACCTATCCTATGACTAATTTCTGTAATTTTCAGATTATAAGCCACACCCACCAAATTTGACACAAAAACAGCATTTATTCATAGATGAGCGGCACCGGACTATAAGACGCAGCTGTCCTAACTGTATTATGGGATATTTACACCAAAACATATAAACCGGTAACACTGTATTTGACAGCGGCATCATAAGACTGTCATAAGACAGTCATAATTATGAAATAACAAAGTTATGAACATTAATGAATTCTTATGACGGACGTCTTTAAGTGTCATCTGGAAAATTACCTCACTTTTGAATGGATGTAAAAGATCTGGACTGGACATAAATGGAGTTGGTGACAAGATTTGCCGAATGACACTTAATGACATCTGTCATAAGCATTCATTAATGCCCATGACAGTGTCAAGATATAATTATGATGGTCTTTTGACAGTCTTATTACGCCGCTGTCAAGTACAGAGTTACCTGTTTAATCAAATAAATCAAGAAATAAGAAGTACTGGACTATAAACCGCAGGATTCAAAATGAGGGGAAAAACTTGCGGCTTATAGTCCAAAAATTACAATACCTTACCGTGGTTTACCCAAAACAGTGCAAAGTGGTATAGAGTTCAGATCCGATACTAATGACAGAAAAAGGGACAAACTATGTATGTACATATTGTTAATCCTTGAGACTGCCATACTTTAGCAAATTTATGCTTGTTATTAAGTCCTCAAATTACTTATATATGTTCAGTTAGGGAATCTGAAAAGCACACTCTGTCAACAGCCAAGAAGCCTAACATCCCCCTAAGTAGCTTCCCCAATACAGGGTTGATGTACAGTATGTACATACATCCGTATTACATTTGCATAGGATTTATTAAATCCCATGTCCACATAACCTTGTGACGACCCTGCTTCTATTTAATATTTGCTTGATCAACTTTGTCTAATGTTTAAAGTTTGTTGATTTTTTTTTTTTTCAGTTTATTTCATTTTTATTGCGCACCTTCTACGATGTTCATTATAGTTTGTTTGTTTGTTTTTGTCTTTTCTAACTCTGGGCGCTCACTTTTTTCCTAACTCTGGGCGCTCACTTGGCCAGCATTTTGATGCCTGGGCTGGCATGAAAAAAGGCCCAATCTATTCTGAGTCCCATTAATTGAAGAATTAAAATTGAGTAAAACCATTGCAGCCACCATTGCTGCATTGTTTTTGTTTTGTTTTGTTTTGTTTTTAAGAAAACAAGAGCTCAAATAATGAAGTGTTATTTCCAAGAAATTGGATTAGGAGTATTGTTCGAGCCAGTTCCTGTCATTCTTCATCTGGCATAAACTAGTGCATTAACACAGTGTACCTCATACACAAATATTCACTCAATCAGGATAATTAAGTAATGCATTTGCCAAAGTTTATATTTTCACTAATCTACTCAAGGAAATCACAGTTTTGTTACAAATGCTATCAAACATAGCATAACATACATTAGTAGGACTAGTGTACACAATCGTGAGAATCACTGAAAACAGTATAAATTCGCAATCTGAAATAGAACTGAAATAACTATAAAACATGCAAGTAGAAGCTGAGATGCCAAGCAAGAATGAAGATTAAGGACAATAGTGTCTTAAGGGTGTATAACAGAAGCAAGGAGATAAGCAGAATGTTATTGTGGCAGGCGGAGAAGCAAGTGACACAGGTGAGGTAGCAGCAGGCTGGTCAAAACATCCTGGAGAAGCAAAATCCTCAAGTACAACAAGACAAACAAGCAATTAAAATTAAAAAAAAAAAAAAAAAAGAGTTTAAGCTTATGTTACTAATAGCAACTATGCAGTAAATCAGCCTTAATTTAACGTAAGTGACCGCCACAAAAGAACAGCACAACAGAAACATCACAAAAGATACAAGATATCTCAGTTTTAAGTTCTACATTTTAAATGGTTCGGCAACAACCACAGGTGGGTAGAGTAGCCAAAAACTTTACTCAAGTAAGAGTAGCGTTCCTTCAAAATAATATTACTCAAGTAAAAGTAAAAGTAGTCATCAAAGAAGTACTAAAATACAAGTAAAAAAAATATGTGGTGATAAGAATACTCAAGTATTAAGTAATATTGTCAGTAACTGCTTACAATGTTTGATTTTTTTTTTTTTTTTTTTTAACAATGGTATTTATTTTTCAGCACAGTGATCTATATGAACTGTTATTAATGATACTGTGCAATAACACATTACATAAGCACATTTAGCCAAGTAAATACAAAATCAAATCATTGAATTCCAGCAAGAGAAAAAAATTACACAGCTGAAGCCTCATTCATGCAAAGAGCACGAGTGCCCTATAGTGGAGAAAATACTTCCTAGGTTGAATAGTTGAATAGTGAATACCTGAATTTCATGTTATGAAATTCAAAAAATCATATCTCCGATTTTCCATGGTCAATCGGTGCCAAATAAAAACTGGGAAAGAAGTTAAAATCTGTGCTTTCGAGTCATGTTGAGGGCAGTGCTCTATGTCAAAATACTTAATTTTTTACCGTGCCTTAAAAGCACTTTGTGATTGAACAGGCCGGCGTGGTCATAGAACGACAAGCTTGAGTCTGGTTGGCATAATGCAGGGGTTTTCAACCCAGTCCTCAAGGCACACTGTGGGTCCTGGTTTTTGTTCCAGCCGATCCAGCAGAGACAGTTGAACCAATGAGGCTTCTGCTAAAACAAGCCACACCTGACTGCAATCAACTGATTGCACTTGTAAAACACCAGATTGGGGAAAAAGTGTTGTCATCTTGTTTGGTAAGAATGAAATCCTGCACCCACAGTGTGCCTTAGTGGAATAGGTTGGGAACCCCTGGCATAATGGACTCTTGTGATTATTGTTGCGACGTCTCATTGGTGAAACTGGTGGAGCTACTCTTGGCATCGCTGGCAAAAAAAAAGTCTAATTTAATATGTAGAATAAAGAAGAAAAATATAACGACTTGTGTAACCCAAAGTAGCGGCGTCAGAGTAGTGCCATAAATGTACTCAAGTGAAAGTAAAAAGTATGGCTCAGTAAAACTACTCTTGGAAGTACATTTTTCTAAGAAAGTTACTTAAGTAGATGATGTAGTGCTGTTGGCTTCATCAAGCCGTGACCTCCAACGCTCACTTGAGCGGTTCGCAGCCGAGTGTGAAGCAGTTGGAGTGAAGATCAGCACCTCCAAATCCGAGACCATGGTCCTCAGTCGAAAAAGGTTGGCGTGTCCTCACCGGGTCGGGGATGAGATCCTGCCCGAAGTGGAGGAGTTCAAGTATCTTGGGGTCTTGTTCAGGAGTGAGGGTAGGAGGGAGTAGGAGATCGACAGGCTGATCGGTGCAGCGTCTGCAGTAATGCGGACTTTGCACCAGGCCGTAGTGGTAAAAAATTAGCTGAGCCGAAAAGCAAAGCTTTAGATTTACCAGTCGATCTACGTTCCAACCCTCACCTACTAGTATAGTTACGAGCTCTGGGTCATGACCGAAAGAACAAGATTCTGGATACAAGCGGCCGAAATGAGTTTCATCCGCAGAGTGTCCGGGCTCCCCCTTAGGGATAGGGTGAGAAACTTGGTCATCCGGGAGGGACTTGGTGTTAAGCCACTACCCCTCCGCGTGGAGAGGAGCAAGCAGAGTTGGCTTGGGCATCTGGTTCGGATGCCTCCTGGACGCCTCCCCGGAGAGGGAGAGAGCGGCGGGAGGCCCTGGGGACGAGCCAGGACACGCTGGGGAAATGATGTCTCTCGACTGGCCTGGGAACGCCTTGGGATCCCGCCGGAGGAGCTGGTTGAAGTGGCTGGGGAGAGGGAAGTCTGGGCTTCCCTGTAAAAGCTGCTGCCCTAGACCGATGGACGGACGGACGGACGGACGGACGGACGGACGGACGGACGGACGGACGGACGGACGGACGGATGGATGGATGGAGTGAGTGAGTTACTCAAGTACCGTAAATTACAAGCCGCTACTTTTCTCCCTCATTTTGGGTCCTGCAGCGTGTGCAGTGATGCAGCCAATTTGTGCATTTTTCTGACGGCCGCTAGGGGTGCTCGAGCATGGAATGTGGGAGTGAGACACGTGGAATATATGCGTCGAGGAAGACGCTAGTTTGCACTATTACCGGTGGTTTGTGCGTTGTGCATGAATAGAGGTTGCGGACCCTCGTCTTTGTGCATGAGTAGAATTGGCAGACCCCCATCATGGAAAATGCTAGAAGAAATTAAATTGGCCATCCGAGTTGTATGGAAGCTTAGATGTCTAGCGGCGAGAGATCGTTTGCCAAGACTCGCCGCATGTGAAGAGCAGCTTTTGCACAGGTATGCCAAGGGAGCCTGGCAGCGTGAAGCGGTGTACTGTGAAAGAAGTCCGCCATCACCAACAGGTTTCGAGGAGCCAGTCTGCTGCGTGACGAGGAGGATGGCATGGGCTCAGGAATGAATTTGCCTCATTATGGGAGACATTGAAGGCGACAAAGAAGGAGAGACTGAGTAGGTGCGTGGCAAAGTGTATATGAGCATCTTCATATCCGACACTGAGGGTGAAGACTTCCACGGTTTGAGTGCACAGGAGGAAGAGGAAGATGAAGATAGCTAACAAAGACTTTTATGTTTTTAATAACCAGCCCACTTAGTGCTGTTACCGCCGTGTTGATGCAATGTTACTTCCGTGCCGCCGCTATATAACTGCCGTGTTTGCTGGTGCTGTTTGGAACGAAAAGTTAAGGTGTGTCATTACAATTTTGAAAACTCTGTGTATTTCTTTGTCAATATCTCATGTTACTAAGTGGACACACGCGACTTATAGGCAGGAGAGGATTATGTATGTACAAAATGGTTTTTCATTGAAAAATTTACTGGGTGAGGCTTGTAATCAGGGGCGCCCAATAGTCCAGAAATTACGGTAAATGTAACGCGTTACTTCCTACCTCTGGCAACAACAAAAGGGCATATTAGTCGCTCCTAAAAACACTGGTAAGCAAACCTTTGATCATTCTTTGAATACAAGATTTCCCTTTCCCCAGACACTTGGTCCAGCTTTTTTGCAAGGATCTTTTACAGGCCAGCTGTGGGTTCTCGTGTGTTCATGTTCATGATTATTGAATTTGCGTGCTTCTGGAATGAGAATAGCATTAAGATTTGAAGTATCTCTCAGTTCGAACAACTCTTTAATTTATTGTACTGCGCATCTTTAAAGAACAGCGAAAATACTCTTCTACTCCACATTGGTTGTAAATTTGTGTCGCCACTACATCTCCGCCCGGAACTCCAGTGTGCTGACCGTTGAGCGAAAAGTCCTGACGGGCAGCTCATTGACAGTTTAATAATTCTTTCTCATTCGTCTGATGTCCATGTAGTACATATTATGTGTCTTGAATTTAGATTAAAAAAGAAAAAACACTGATGCATCTATCAAGAAATAAACCTAAGAATGGTGCACTTGTTTCCATTTCTTTGGTACATCATGTCTGTGTTACGCTTAGCCTAATACCTGTCATGGCTGCAACCTTCATGCTGTATTCTTCAGCTTTCGGCGCAATTCAGTTAAGATGATGAGCTTTTGAAACTATCAACAAGTGATTTTGCTGTCCGTTCAGTGTTTGGCAAAGCTGTGTGTGCACTGTTAGGTGTTATTGAAGTACTTATGTGTGATATTGAAGTCTGGTATCTCTCTAATACTGCAGTCTTTCTGTTTATTGCAAAACCAGATTTACCACACATCTCATATAATGCATACATATACCTCATTGTTTACACTCAGTGCATATACCGGCCAGTCATTGCATCCTTGCATACCTGTACTATTCTCTGCCTGTACTCTCAAATAGAATAAACTCCCCCAAAGACCAGCTTCACACTCCTGTCAATTAAATTCTGTCCAACATCTGGGGGCAAACACACTCTTACACACCCTTATACACTCTTTGAAGCAATCATCTGTACAGTCCATCGTTAATCTTTCCAATCGGTATATTACTTTCATTGTGATATGAATGTCAAAACCTTTAAGTAATTGCTATTTTTTATTTCCTCAATAAATATCAAAGCATGGTAGTTTATTGTAGACATGGTGTACTTTTTGGTGATGAACAGTTTGCACTAAACATTCGTTTCAGATATATGGCCAAAAAGATCAACCTTGATCTCTTACCTTTTTGTCTCAATGGAGATTTTGTCATGATCCAATGAAATCAAGGTTCAGCTTTTTATTTTGAAATGAAAAAGCACAAGCATCTAATTAAGTCAAACTGTTAAGGCTATTATCATTTGTAATGCCCTATTTTTCCCATTGTTCTTTAATGAATTCATTTCGATACCGTAATTACCTCGTAGATTTAAATGTCAATGCCACCCACCCTGCAAAGATTCATGGAACACAGTTGCTGTTTGCATTTTTGCACTACCTTACAAACAAGCCAATGCAGAAACAGTGATCAAAATACTCACAAAAAATAAACCAGCACGTCACATAGCAGATGCCCTAGATAACATTAAAAATGTATTTAAAAATCGCTCTCTGTAGACTTTGAACAACCAAAGGTTGATATCAGAGCAATCTGACTGGACACACTGCTTTGATGCAATGCCATGACATCATTGCTATATTTGGTGTCTTTCCCTTCATAATATCCTCGTTGGTAAATGTTCAGAAGTAGTCAGATATTTTGAAACCCAAAAGATCCCCTGGGATAGTTGGTCAGTTTAAAACTGTTGAGTATTGATGGTGGGAGGAAACATATATTAATGTGAATGTGAGTGAATCAATAGTAACCAAACGACTTTTGTCCAAATGCCAATTAAAAAAAAAAAAAATTACAAAAATGAAACACTGTCAACCTCTCGCAGTTTCACCGAGAATAAATACAGTGGTACCTTTACATATGAATGTTATTAATTCGTTCCAGGACCTAGTTTGTAAGTCGAAATGTCTGTATGTCGAACGGGATTTTCCCATGAGAATACACTCTGATTCAATTAATTCGTTCCATAGCCCAAAAACCTACTCTAAATCCTTAATAAACACTAGATGAACAATTACAAACAGCAATTATACGTAGCAAAACAAAAAAAAAATATGAATACAAATTGGAATAATCATTAAATTTTTTTTTTTTTTTTTTCCAAATTCTAATGTGGCTGTTGTGTTTTGCATGCTGTTCCTGTGACTGACGACAGAGTGCGAGAGATGCGGTAGAGTTTTTACATTTTTTTAATGTTAGCGTATCCGTGTTGTGTTGCACAAGTTCTGAAATAAGTTACAAACGGAGGTCGGAGGAGGACTGTCGAGACTGTAAACATGTTCCTGCCGTATTGTCGAGCCATTTCACTGACGCGCACACCACGCTCATATTTTTCTATCATTTCCATCTTAATTTCAATTGTAAAGCATCACCTTTTTTGTAACCACCTGCACTAACCTTCTTGGGACGCATATTGATTTCTCTTAAAAGAAAATCCGTCATGCGTCTGTCTTGCGGGAAAACAATGAAATTGCGACGTTGTCATAAATCGTCGTACTTCGAACATGTCGTCATATGTCGAGACAAATGACGAGTCAAATTTTACGTCGGATCATAGAATTCATAATGTATTGACGGGGCACGGGGTCGATTCATAGGGGGCCTATCTCCGTCAAAGCTGACACAGTGAGAACACAAAGAGCTTTTTCCAGTGAAAATTCACGTGAATAAATGCTTAAATCCCTGAATTCTTTATAGATATGGATGTGAAACGGTATCGATTCTTGGTTAAAAGCACGTGCAGGTAGCATTTATTTTAGGTAAATATTGCGAACTATGATGCTAGTCAATAAGGAAAGTAGCGTCCGCCATATGTAAACAAACAGCTTTTTCCGTTTAAAATTCTTGAGAAGAAATGCTTAAATCCCTTAAATCTTTATAGATATGGACGTACAACAGTCCCGATTCTTGGTTAAAAGCAAAAAAAAAGTGCAGGTACCATTTATCTTACGCAAATATTGAGAACTATGAAGCTGGTCAGTAAGGAGATTAGCGGCCGCCATTTGTAAACAAAGAGCTTTTTCCGCTGAAAATTCTTGTGAATAAATGCTTAAATTCCTGAATTTTTATAGATATGGACGTACGTAAAACAGTCTCGGTTCTTGGTTAAAAGCAAAAAAAACAAAAAAACATACAGGTAGCATTTATTTTACCTAAATATTGCCAAGTATAATTTCAATGCTGTAGCAGCTAATTATTCCCATTGATTTTTTTTCACAATGTTTCAAAATTCATGCATGGTACAAAATATATAAGAACAACCTTGAATCCTCCAACAAATCACTCCAGAGACATTCCTTCCTGTTTGTATGCAGTACAGCTTTCATACTTTTTCAACCTAAATCCGGCATTAGATCGCTACATGTCACCGACTGCTAATAAATTAAGCGGAGTGTTGGACGGCCCCCTTCAGGAAGGCAGGACACAGTGAATGGGGAATGTGTCATTTTAATACATTTTGAAGTCTATGGTCGGATGTCGAAAGGATCGTAGATACCATATTTTTTGGACTAGGACTAAATAGAGAACAATTGGCTGAATAGGTGTACAGTATGCTAACATTACATGATGCTAGAAGTTAGATAGAGCCTAAAAAATCCAGCCCGACCCGACCGGCACGCGGGTCATAAAGCCCAACGCGGCCCGAGCCCGATCAATTAACTTGATTTGCTTGCCCGAGCCTGAAAAAACCCAAAATTTTATGTTTTATTTGTAGGCAGGTGCCCAAAAAAAGATAACGAAATTTTATGTTTTATTTGTGAGGACGCAGGAGAAGGAGGAAATTCGGGGATGCGATGCATGGTTGCGTTTTGTGTGATCACGTTTGTGACGATGCCGGTGCATATATGCATAACGATAACAAATTATAAAGTCTGTCTTTTGTAACGAATTCTCCCAGGTAAAGAAGACTATTAGATGGCTATTCAATAAATATTTATATCTTTTATATCTGTGTGTCTGTTCTTACAGCCGGATAGTGGATTTGATATTTATTTGAATCTCCTCGAGTTGGCAGAAAAAAAAAAAAACTTTTTTTTGTCAACATTTAAATAGTCTACATATTTTTATGATCGTTATAAATGCATTTACACAACGAAATAACGCTGGAAAAGTTTGTTAAATGTATTTCTCGTATGAGACCAAAGCGCCACATTCGTTTACATTCAGCGAAGCCAACACAGGTTTCTGTATAACAATTTGAATCCTTTCCATATCCCACTCCTACCGCAGCTGTTTGCTTTTCAATTCTCCTGTCTTTAGTTTGTTTTTCACTCCTATGCTGCTCCATATCGAAAAGGAAATACCAGGATGCTCGCGGAGGGCGCAATGAGGGCGGTAGAGGAAGATTGAAAAGAGAGTGGGGCCACTGCGTTCATGTGGGCAAGCATGCACAGCGCCTTCTCTGTTTTATCCAAATTATTTATTCTATTTAACATCCATACATCGTTTTAGTATAAATATATGAAAATGTATATATATATATTTTTTAAAGTTAGCGAGAGAGAAGTTGTCCCGACCGTAAATAATACATAGGCCGCTCCAGAGTATAAGACCTGCCAAACTTTGAAAAAAAACTGCAACTTATAGTCCGAAAAATACGGTAATTTTCAAAGTAAAAGTTTTTTTTTTTTTTTTTTTTTAAATTAAAATAACATAGACCAAAAGACAATACGAGTTGGAGATAATATGATATTATATATATGAATCGATACGTACCTAAAACTAATTGGAATTGCTTTCATATTTAGGTTAAATGATCTGGAACTGCTGATGAACAAGTTTAATTCAAGAAAACGACACTGTAATATTTCTGACTCCACTTTACACTTGGCAGCTGCTGATTGACTCTAAATTAAGTGTGCCGCACGAATTCATTCTGACCCCTGTGCTCTGCTCACGTACTCACACTCCACAGTATAGTTTCCTAGCAGAAAATTTAACAATACCCGTGTTGGCACACATTCTAAAAAAAAAAATGAGAGAGGCTTCAACTGAATCAAAGTAGCAATAAATTAAATACACACTCCATACTTCTAAAGGAGGAACATACACAAAACACCCATGCAAAAAGGTACTGAGCTGTTTCAGAGCTGTAATAGTCAAGGCCAAGAGTGCAGGGTACCATGCAATGAGTGATGGTTTGACTGCAAGAGAGCTTAGCTTCTCTAAAATGTCAAAGGCTAGATTTAAATTAAATGGTTCAAGTGACCCAATTAAAAAATGTCCTCACTTGGAAGTTTGGATATGCGCCAAGCTAGTGACACAGCAGTTTAGGCAGTGGAACATTTTACCCTATTGACCATGTGTCTAAATGTCATGGAACCCGGCGTGCTTGCAGCCACCCAGTTTTCCAAGCAATATCTGTCAGTCCATCTTATTTGGGTGTTTTATTATCACCCTTTCAATTGTGACTATTCATCAGGTTCCCTAGCTCGGACGCACCTAAACATCATACTTTTTCAGTGCGTACCATTTTAGTATTCTAGAAAATATGTCATCCCATCAATAAACATTTTCCTTACAGGCATGTTTTCAAAGTTTGCAATTCAAAATTCAGATCTCACACCCATAATGCAAGGTTGAAGCGTGATTCCGTACTGCATACTAATTACTTATGTAAATGATATTTTCCTCCAGTTTTCTTGAAGCAAATACAGTCAGCATGATGTTCAGGTCAAGTTGGATTCATACCTGTCAAGTTGTACAGTTTCGGCGTAATTTGTACAAGTGAGCACTTCTTTTTAAAGTGATCCTCGATCTTTAAGACAAGTAATTCTTAAAAGATAAATGTTAGTATGAGTTACATATTAATTTGATATTAAAACCCCTCTTAATGTTTTCATTTTAATAAAGTTTGTAAAATTATTTTAAGTGATAGGTTGCCATTCTTGTTACGTCGCAGTGCGTGACGTCACCGGACCCGTTGCCGAACTTTCAGCGTGTCACTCTTAGCTACCCCAACATGTCGTCGGTTCTGCCCTTCCAATTTGAACCAGATCGGAAAAGTGAAGAGTAGGGCAGCGCTGTCAGTCGTTTACAAGAGAGGCAGCAATGGGAAAATGAGAGCAGGAAATACAGTACCTGATAAGACAAGAGTTGGGAAAAACTGGTGATGTACTCGTGGCAAGTACATCTCAATGACAATGGAGCTAGAGAGTGTATACTGTTGAGAACTCCGGTTTATGTGCAGATCCTCAAGGTAAGCTATTGCGTTTTCAAACTTATCCCAGTATTATTATGTAGATTTTTAGCATCCAGGGCTGTCGTGTGCTTTACATACAGTACAGGTCAAAGTCTGAACAGACCTTGTCATTCGTGCATTTTTATTTTCCTGACTCTTGATATCATAAACTCTCACTGAAGGTAATAAAACTATGAATGCACAAGTGTGATAGTCAGGATCGGAGTCGTGTCATGGCTGACTGTCCTCATTAAATTCGTCATCTGACGGGAACAAATCCTGGAATCGAGTGTAATCCATGTCTTGTACATTGTAACGCGTGGTAGGTAGGATACGTGAATAAAAATACCAAAAGGGGAGAAGCTTCCACTTATGCACATTTATTCACAAAAAAATAATATTTCCACCTTGAGCACTCGTCACTCGGGAGCTCAGCAATACGCACACACGAGTTCCCAGACGAACTTCAACATAAAGTGCTTTAATTATTTGATTTGGGGAAAACTCCCACGAAGAATAGTCAACAATAAAGATAGCAATAGTAATCCAAATCTGTGTTTTTTCACTCACTCGAAGATCCAGGACATAGACCGATCCCATGGCAACGTTGCAGCTGCCATCAGGCCGTCAAATCCACAAAATAGACTAATCCGAAAAGCCGCTGTGGGACCGTCGAATCCAGGAAATAGACAGATGCGAAACCAGTATTGCAGCCGCGGTGGGACCGTCGGATCAAGAAAATAGACCAATCCCTTACTTGACTGTGGATCCAGGATAAATGTTCGGGCGCCAGTTGTAACGTGTGGTAAGTAGGATACGTGCATACAAGGACCAAAAAGGGGAGAAGCTTCCACTTATGTACATTTATTCACAAAAAATAATAATTCCACCTTGACCACTCACGTCACAACCCTTGTTTCAATTTGACTGGAAATTGCATCCAAAAGCAGCAAATCGTGGCATTTTACTTCGCGAGTTTAGGCAGCAATACGCAATTGTTGTATACGCTACACATTTGGAAACTTCCCATTTACATCATCTCTGCAAGCCCGCAAAACATGGCGCCGACTATCGGTCAAAATGTGTACTAAATATTATAAAATATTGCCATTGATTTAACATTTTATGTGTTTCTAACAACATATTTTAGTACAACAGAACAATTGTGGTTTATTAGGGCCTACATGTTAAGGTAGAGGATCACTTGAAATGTGTAAGCCATACGTTCAAAATCTGCTTTTTCGTGCATTAGGTTTTTTTTTTTCTCTGTTCGGATTTTGTCACCGTTTCGGCAACGAGACAATGTGCGTTACTATGCAATGCTACGTTGGTTGAATGACACGAAAAAAGTCAGAGACACAGAGAAAAAAAGAGCGGGAGTGGGAAGGAGGGAAGAGTGTTGTGACGCCGTTTCAAACGCAATGCTAGGCTAGATGGCCCCAATATTTCCTGACTGCAGCTGACAGCCTAAATCTACGCCCACTTGATGCTACACTAGATATCATATGCATATAGAACTATACGCGAAATGACAGACTCAGCGGCGTTAGTAAACAACTGCCGTCTTAAAGCAGTAGACATCTCAGAAATGCTCTGTTGTAGTGAACCTTCCTAGCGAACCAAAGTAACCTTTTATCAAAAATACTCCTAAATCGGCAAAATCTTGACTTGAATCTATCTTTAAATGATGAAACAGTTTTAAACTTTCACATGTCAAAAGTAGACAGAAGGGAACTAATGCAAAAACAGGAGCAATTTTAACAACTTTAATGGTTGATTCACAACATTAAATGACTTCCAAACATAGCAAAGGTTACTATGTTTTTTCCTTATTTTTTTCTTTGTGGAAAAAAATGGGGGGAAAAAACATGAAAGGTAACACCAGTTACTTAGCCAAGTAACTAATTACTCTTACATTCTGGTAACTGAGTTACTAACTCAATTACTTTTTGGGAGAAGTAATTTTTAACTGTAATTACTTCTTCAAAGTAAGATTAACAACACTGGTCATAAAGATGCAGTCTGCAAAATGAAAAGTGACGAAAGCAGAGATTTTATTCTGCCAATTTGTTGCCGAACACAATTTGCCTGCAACTATTGCTGATTACTTCTCAGAATTAGCAAAAGAAATGTTCCCTGACTCAAAGATTGCATCGGGAAGTTAACTTTATTAACTGACCTTTTTAACTTTTAATTGGACAAGCTAACGAACTACCTTCAAGTCAAACTGAATTGCGAGCTGAAGTGCCATGAAGTGCAGCCATCAAAAGACATGATAGAAATTGCCAAAAAGGGCTACATACAATTATAACAAAAGTCACTGTTAAATTTTAGTAATCATGATGTAGCTGAAGATATTGATTGTTCTTTGGTTGCACCAGGTTTTATGTGACAATATTTCCAATAAATTCATATTATTTTAGAAATTAAGTTGTTGTTTTTTTTTGTTTCATATTGCACGCTATATAGAATGTTGTAAGATTAGTCATCAATTTGTAAGGGAATACGTCACTATTTGTAAGATTGCCACCAGCCTCGGGTTGACAGGTATGTGGACTTCATTTTAAAATGTTTAGGGACAAATTTCCTAATTTAACCCCAAAAATTCCATTACTCCACGTTGCTTTGCACAAAAGTTTAAAAAGGTTGTTTAAAAAAAAGTGTAAATATTAAATTATCATTTGCTGACCTTGCAGCATTAGGAGCTCATTTAACACATTTAAAAACAGTTAAAATTTTCCACAGGACCCCTTATTTGATAAGTTTCACAATTATTTTGATTGGAATGTTTTTTTACCAAGAGCGTAGGTTTGCATAGGGACAGTGTGGACATAACACTACCAACTTTTCAGGATGCTTAAATTGTCCCCACCAACTTTTACGCAACTTTATTTGCATTATATAATGACTTCAATTATATATGTAATATTGAATTGTCTTCCCATGTTGTAAGGATAGTATTAACCCTTCCATTATTAAGAGAATTACTGTACTTTCAATATGTTCAGACTTACATTGACTCCTCTTCACTTGCTGAATGTGCTAGTCCATTTTCCCCCCTCAAACGCAAGTTTGACTGGCTGATGACTTGACATTTACACACGTGTTCACAGCCGTTGTTCTGTGAAATATTTCACCCTGATACTATTTTGCTCCCGAAGCACTCTTTTAGATTCAGTTGGACCCTCAAAGCTATCCAAAGGTGCTAAATAAACAAGAAATTATTAGATTAATTATTGTTTTTGCCAGCGATGCCGAGTAGCTATAACAGCTGTAGTAGTAGCAAGTAGCTCTACCAAGTTCACCAATGAGACATTGCAAAAATAATGACATGACTCCATTATACCAATCAGACGCAAGCTTGCCGTTCTAGCTTCACGCCAGCCTGCTCAATCATGTGGTCTTTAGCACCGTAAAAAATATAGTACAGTAATTTCCCAAATATAAGGCCCACCCGCGTATAATGCGCACCCCAAATTTACTTGTAAAATCTATGGAAAGTTATTGTACCCGTGTATAACGCGCACCCTAATTTTAGCACCAATAAATAGAAGAATACAAGAAAACAGAGCTCATGCACAGATACAGAAATGTCATTTTACTGACTGGTGAAACACAGCACAAGCGTAGCACATTGATTGTTCAAACCATTACCATAAACTGACAATATTTACGGTAATGATATGATTTGACAACTTCTCCAACTTACCAGAATCTAGGAGAAAACAAAACAGATGTGACTTTTCTTTTAAAGGCTGCTGTATAACTTGCTCGTTTCATCATGATGAATAAATGTTTCTTCCATGGATTGATGCAGTAAAATGAAAGTGAGAACGGAAGTCGGAAATCCGTAGCGCTCATCGCTGTCAACACGACAGTACCAATAGGAACTATTGTTATTTGGGTGTGTGTTTCCCGAGGGACAGCTATAGTTGACGGACACAGGAAGTCTGTGTGCTTACGTTTGTTAATGTCCGAGTTGTGGAGCTGCAATAAACGTCGATTCAAATAAGTTCAAGAAACTAAATTCTGTGCTTTATGAAGAGTGAAAAAAGCAGAATTTAACAGACGAAATCATTCGGCCGAATAGAGTGAAGTATTACCGAAACAAAATGGTGACGTCACGTACCGTAATGGTCGGCAACGGGTTGCCGCATATCTTTCTTCAACACAACGTGGCCGTGTCAATTTAAAAAAAATCGGTTTATATATATGTAATATATATGTATTTCTGTCTCAATCGATGTACCCTTTTATAATACGCACCATGATTTTACAAGTTGATTTTGGGGGGAAAAAAGTGTGCATTATATTCGGGAAATTACGGTAAGCGAATCAGTAATCTTGTTGTGTTAACATCCAACATGTTTTAATTTTCATTCTGGTCGAACCGGAGACTTTTATAATCATCCTAGCGACACTTGCTTTGTTAAAACCAACTTGCGAAAAATAAAGCTTATTTCTGGTGTTTTTTCTTATTGTTGCTTATGCTTGGAGACTTGACTTCTGGTACTCTAGTTTCTTTCCCTACCCCTCCACTCACAGGCGGACGCACTTTGAGCTTCCCCTCATTGAAAGACCAGTATCCGCCACTGCCAAGTTTTGCGTTTTGGTGTCAAGGTGTTTCAAAAAAATACATAAAATGGATTTCTCTTTATGGTTTCATATTTGGGTTAAAAGTACAGGAGTGCATTTATACTTGTTTGCGTAAGCAACTTGAAATCCAGAGAGTTGTCTTTGAGTGAAAAATGAGCTTTGAAGATAAAGACAATTTGCTGTTTGTCTCATAATTTTGACTGGCAATGAAAAAATTCTACATCATTATTTAATACAGCAGAATGAGGAGCATCCTTCTTTTGAATTTACTCAAACTAGGTCCAGTTGTTGTGTTGTGCAATCATGGTTTCCAACCTGTTCCCCATTGGGATCCCCAAACTAATTTAGAACCATGGCCCTTTATCTCTTTTACTTAGGTCTACTTTCACAGAAGCCATACCAAGCTTGTCTCTTTGCTAAATAAATATATCTAAGACCTGCATCTCACATTTTAGTGTGGCTTAGGCTCCTCATATATCAAAATCCAGGTAGTCAGCATGACTTCACTGGCCCTTGCAGGCAATCGTTTTGCCTATTAAATGCTCTATGCACCACTGGGCTTTTTTTCTACTTGGACTGCCATTAGTCTGTGGGTGGTATGACCATCAAACTCAAATATGGGTTCTCTTACCTCAGTTGGACATTGACTCTTCCGGTCAATGTACTCACAAGGTCAGCACACGTCTGGGCTGAGCAGTGAGCAAGGAGGAATAATGGAATCCGTCAATCTGAGTTTGCTCTTCTAGATTTATATAAAAGGAAGAAAATCCAAATCTTTACACTATTCCAAATGTTTATTCAATTTATATTTTTCGCTGAGTAGTTCAGTTGATATATGATGCAAATAATGGTCAGGGCAGTTTTTAAGTTTTCAACTGACAGGTGAAGGTAAAAGCCAAGGGCATAGTTTTGGTCTCAATATTGGTAGGGACGATATAACAGCATAACCTCCATGTACACTTTTTGCTTGAGATGGGACATTAATAAGACCAAGCAGATTGGGTGATTGGTGGTCAAGGCTACACTTCTCACCAATGTGAACAAAATTAATTGAAAAGCTAAATTATTAATGCAAAATAAATCAATGCAAATTTATTTAACTTCCACACTGCAAATTTATAACGTCTTAATCTGATAATTTTTCTTAAATCTAGTCAAATAATTTTTTTCATCTTGTTCTGAGTGTTAAAGGCTGGTTAACAGATTAATGCATCAGATTATTTCACTTACTTTAGGTAAATATTACTATTACTACAGTATTTGTTCTTATTCAGGCCATACAACTACAAGTTGGTCTTTTTTCACCTAAATCAAGAAAAAATGCTTTCAAATAATGTTTTGAACAATATCTATTCTTGAATTAAGAACATTTCTGACAAGTTTTTTTTTTAAGCTTATTTTCAGCTAGGTATTTTTCTTTCAAGAAATCTAAGTGAGTAAAATTTACTTGAAGCACTAGCAGATATTTTACTTACTTCTAGTAGATTTACACTGAAATCATCCACTGTATCATCCATATGTAAATACCGTATTTTTCTGACTATATGTCACACCTGAGTATAAGTCGCACCAGCCATAAAATGCCCAACGAAGAGGGAAAAAAACATATATAAGTCGCACCGGAGTATAAGTCGCATTTTTGGGGGAAATTTACTTGATAAAGTCCAACACATAGAAGAGATATGTCATCTTGAAAGGCAATTTAATATAAAAATACAATAGAGAACAACATACTGAATACATGTACAGTATGATAATGTTACATGATGCATGAACAACAAAATGTGAATATACTGTCCTCACCAGGACGCTATGGCTCGGTCCTGGCTATACAGCGAGCTAAACTCCCAAATGACGATGCTGGACGTCCATAAGTTGCTGAATTTATTTTGGCCATCGTTATGACACCATCATTTGAAGAGTGAAACTAAAAATAGAAATACTACAAATCAATTTCGTCCTCGATACCAAACAGGTTAGCATCAACGTAAATAAATGATAATTAGCTGCTATTACAGCAATCACACAAACTGTTAGCATGCATTCGCTAACATTAGCACATTGTTCAAACAACCACACAACTGGCTCTAAGTGTCCGATTGCGGGTGGAAAACACACAACAACAACAGAAAACATGATACACACAGGCGTTGCCTCTGTAGAGATATTTTACAAGCATAAACAATGAACGTTGGTTCGCAGCTGTGTTTCTCTCTCTCGCGCGCGCTCTCTCTCTCTCTCTTTCGCCCACTCGCTCAGACGATGCGTAGCTCTCCGCCTTTTTCTGGCGTATGAGTGCTCTTCTTCGCGTAAACAACTGCGAGTGCGCCCCCACTTGGGCGTGAAAGTGGCACAAACTAAAAGCATGCATTTCAATATAAAAAGTCAATAATACAATTAAACACACATTGGCAAAGGCAGAACGCAAACGTGGCCATAGCTATTAAGAGTTATTCACATAACTATAGCATAAAGAACATGCTAACAAGTTTACCAAAACATTAGTCATTCCAAAACACCAAAATAACACAATTATTATTATTATAATAATTATTATTGTTACACAATGATAATTATATTATAATGTGTTAATAATTTCACACATAAGTCGCTCCTGAGTATGTCGCACCCCCAGCCAAACTATGAAAAAAACTGCGACTTATAGTCCGAAAACTACAGTATCTAAAAATGAAGCTGACATTTTGATATCTTTTCTTTGGACAAAAGTAAAGCTCTTACTATTGCTATGTAATGAACGGTAAGCTGATGAAGTGGATTCCAAAGACAGTCTTGGAGGCGAGGAATACTTTGTATGCTTTTATTTAATTCAACAGTTCATAAGTTCAACTAGTGAAGCATGCCTAAAATGCGAGTATAACTCAGGTAGCATGCCAGAAAACTCGCAAAATAACAAAGTACAACCAAGGGATCACGAAGTCCACCAGAAAATAGGACACAAAGTCAGAGCTATTCAAACTAGAATACAACCCATAAGAATGGAGCACAAAGATGATGAATGACACACTACAACAGTGTTTTTCAACCAGTGTGCCGTGAGAGATCGTCAGGTGCGCCGCGAGAAATTATCTAATGTCGCATTTATACATATATATTGTAATGTCCGTAACTGCAGACTGCAGAGTGGTGACGTAGCAGGAAGCAAGCAAGGAGGGAGGGAGAACGGCGTGAGAGCAAGTTAGCGGTCGCATGTTGTGGATGCCGCTGTTATTTTGTTTATTATTTTCCATTGTTGCCACAATAAAGTGGGAAAGTCACCACCGACTCCTCTCCTTTCTATTTCTCCATTCGGGGCTATTACAATATTTATTTACATCGCCGGGCGGAGTTGCAGTAGGAAGGAAGGAAGGAGTAGGTAGAAAGTTCTCGGTTGTGTGCAGATGAGCGAAGTTTTCTCGTGTTGCGTTCTAAAACTGGTCGGATTTCTCGCCATCAAATACCTTGCTGTCTGCGACAATGTGGACCCCAACACGTCTACTGCACATTATTTGGTTAGACTCATCATGTGTCGATATACTCGAAAGTGTCCTTTCTGTTTTATCGATATGTGACGACCGTCAATCCTCCCCCTGTGTTATATTACAACAGATTGTTGAGAACAGCAAGGTGGCTAATGGCTAAAAATCCGAGCAGTTCTTGAACGCAACACGATCAGCACAGCACCATGGTGCCAAGCAAGTTTAAACGTCATCTCCAAACGCTTCAAAACAAGTCGATTGACTATTTTGTTCGCCTTCGTGAAAACAGAGAAACAGGCAACTTTTTTTGTAATATAAAAATTACGATGGAAAATGAGAAAGCCCTCAAAGCCAGTTACCTTGTTGCTAAATCCAAAAAGTCCGACACCATGACAGACACATTAATACTACCTGCCTACAAAGCCATTGTCTGCGAGATGCTTAGCCCTGATGTGGTTAAAGACATTGCTCAAATCCCCCTGTCTGATAATTCTGAGGTTTTTCAAGCCTAATTTCTATTAAAAAAAATAATGATAATAAAAACAAAAACTGGGAGCTGTTAAAGAATAAGGATATCGACTTTGTGTTCATCTAAACAGGCTCAAGTTTCACACAGAATAAGTATACATACAGAGAAATTATTTTATAATTGAATATACTGTACAGAAAATAATTTTGGAACATTTTTGGTTTGTGGTGTGCCGCGAGATTTTTTCCAATGTAAATACGTCCCGTGAGTCAAAAAAGGTTGAAAAACAGTGCACTAGAATACAACCATAAGAATGGAGCACGAAGATTATGAATGACGCACACAGCGGTAAACAAGGGCAATCGTCTGACAACAGCTGATTGAGACCGGCGTCCTTAAATACAGAGTGCTCCAACTGCGCCACAGGTGTATAGCACGGCCCCGCTGGCTCAACAGCGCAATCAGATGCTGGAATGAAAAAAATAACTGACAACGCACACACAGATATAACATCCTACTCCTGAAGGGTTGTGAGTAGATGCTGATTTTCATATTCTAAGAGGGTCAAATAAACTACCGCGTCTCAGACTGTAATCACAACTCATTGAGATTAAGCAGTCTCACTGACCCATTCTCTCAATTATTGAGTACTGGCCTGCATTAGCCTCTCTGTCTCTGTAAAAAATTAACCTTTGCTGGCATTATTATTAACTACTAATCCAGTTATCTGATTGCCATGGACATCCGCCCCTCTCATTTTGCTTCCTGATTTACTTAAGCAGTTCCTTGTCATCGTTTCTCAGCACACACAGACAGAACCGTTGGCTCTGACAGCCATAATTTGGTATCTTCAAGGCATCACTCAATATTTTACTTTATCAGTCTTCACTCGGTTCACCCATTTTACTCCATATTCCAGATTTTAAAAAATGATTGCTATGTGAGCCAATGGTCAAAAACACAAGTGTTTGTTATTCAAGTAGATAGATTCAAGGAGAGCACTTTGTTAGGCGAGCTGCTTAAAATACTGTGATATTTTGCATCAAATACTGTAGTCGCACAGTTTTTTTGTGTGCCCAACAGGACAGCATAAGAGAAAACAGGCTTTTGAAATGAAAATCTTGTCAGTGTTACTTGTTATGGGCACAAATGTGTAATTATGTGTTTGGATCAGTATTGAGTAAATGAGACACTCTCATAAATTTTACATGAATTGCTGATAGACCAACAAAATGGACGTGAGAACCAACAAACCAAAGTCCCCAAATGTCCTATAAAAATGAGGGACACATCCACACTGAGGGATCAATTTGAACAATTGTCAGCACGTGGCAGTCAACTGTACGGTGGCTGAGAAGTGTCAGGCGAAATGCAAAGTCCAAACACTTTGTAAATACAAAAAGCCCGAACCCCAATTGCAAACGCTTTGCAAAAAAAAAAAAGCACAAATGCAAGCTGGTACCACACGACTCCAACTTGCCAAAGCACCACTGCAAGTTGGCAAAAGCGACTCGAACGAACCCCAGTTGTCCCAACACGAATGCAAATGGCTCGCAACACAAATGCAAAAGAAAAACGCACAAATGCAAACTGTCACAACAAGATCCCCAATTCCTAAAGTGTCATTGCAAATTGGCAAAAGCCCGAAACCCATTTCCCACAACACAAATGCAAATGGCTCGCAACACGACTGCAAATGACTCGCAAGACGAATCCAAAAAGCCACAGCACAACTGCAAAAAGCCACAGCACGACGGCAAGAGGACGACCCAGAAGTTTAAAAAAAAAAAAAAAAAGGACACTTTGTATATTTCCATATGTGCTTTGTGAACATCTCTACCGACCTCCAATAAATTTGCCTCCCCACCTCCCCATCAGACGCAAATAAATATGAAAATTATGTCAATCGCTTGTGCTGTAAAAAATTGTCATTTATGTGCTATCGTTTTATAGATGTTGAGATACATATATATATTTTTTTTTTTTCTTTTTTTTTTCTTTTACCCTGTCCTGTTCAGCTGCTTGACACAGAGAATGGAGATCTGAGTGTCCGATTGGTCTGAACAGTTTTAATGTATCACATGGGAGTATGACATACTCCCATTGTGATCATTCAATGTACCGTGTTTATTTGGAGAAAGCAGCGAACAGGAAGGGGTTATGGGGGGCGAGCTACAGAAAAAGCACAAACAACAACAAGAAATACATTAAACGCCTACGCTAACTAACTATGAATATGTTGAAGCTATCGTTTGCTAGTTCTATTTCTGGTTGACCCCATGTGGGGGGCCTGATAACCAAGGAAAAGGGTGTGGGTCTGAGAGATAAGTGTGGTCTAGAACCCAGTATTTGTGTGAATCCCTTGCGAGTGTGAGTATGGTGGCATCCTATTCTATGCTGTCTCATCGCTAATCCTGACACCGAATCACCGAGTCACCTAGTCATGCGTGAGTCCCATCTAACATGTGATAGTCCCGCAGACGAGTACAGATGCCGCGTGGGTGCCGCCCTAGGGCCACGGCCCTTCCCCAGCCAGCCAGGGAGGGGGGTGGCGAGCCAGCGCAGCCCATCCGTCCTCACGCAGCCCAGCAAAGAGGCCATCGTCACCCCCCAGGGATCACCATCGCAGCCATCAACCGGCCTTCAGGGATGGGAAGATGGCACTCACCACCAACCCCCTCACCCACCCCCGCCCGGCCCAAACGGCACGGCACATTGCGGGACTATTTGCTAGTTGTTTGGACACCCTTCTGTTATTGCGAGAGTTGCTATGCTCCGTCAGCTATGGGAGTAGTGACGTCCTCATTCAAAATTACTATCTCAATATCTATAAAATGATAGCAGCACAAACGATTTGTTTTTTTTTTACAGCACAAACAAGTGACACAACGTTTGTCTGATTGAGCTCAGATTAACCTATAAAAGAGTTAGAAATATCTCAGACGATAGAATAACAAAAACAAACCTTTTTATAGCACAAACGATTTCTTTTTTATATAAATTTGCGTCTGATGGGGCTGGGGGGGCAACTTCACAGAGATACGTAGAGATGGTCACAAAGCACAAATAGCAATATACTAAGTATCGTCCTTTTTTTTTTTTTTTTTTTTTTTTTTTTTTTTTTTTTTTTTTAATCCGGGGGGTCGTCCTCTTGCCATTGTGCTGTGGCTTTTTGACGTCGTGGGGTGGCTTTCAGCAGTTGTGCTGTGGCTTTTTGCATTTGTCTTGCGAGCCATTTGCAGTCGTGTTGCAAGGCATTTGCATTCATGCTGTAACAATTGGGGTTCGTGCTTTTGCCAGTTTGCAATCGCGCTTTAGGAATTGGGGTTCGTGTTGGGGTAGTTAGCATTCGCGCATTTTTCTTTTGCATTCGTGTTGCCAGCCATTTGCATTCGTGTTGTGGCAATTGAGGGTCGTGCTTTTGCCAGCTTGCAGTTGTTCTTTGGCAAGTGGGAGTCGTGTTGTTACAGTTTGCATTTGTACTTTTTTTTTTTTTTGTCAAAGCGTTTGCCATTGAGGTTCGTGCTTTTTTCTATTTGCAAAGTGTTTGGACTTTGCATTCGTCCTGACATCTCTCGGCCACCATACAACTAGCATAAATAAAATTGCGAACCTTAAAATTTTTCATTTAAACACAAACAGTATAATTTGGGGTATTTTTTAAAAAAAAACATCCTGCCAAAGTACAGCGTAAATGTTTATGAAACCTTATTTAAAAAATGTATTTGATGGCAGAGGAGACGTCACACAACCACAATAAATTCAAGTCGGAATGCATATGATTTAAGCTTGAGTTCCGGCAATAACTGTGCTCTTCATATCATAAAAACTCAATCACTGTCCTATTTTTACTGCACCATAACAGGGCTTGCATGCATAACATCTTGACAGGTTTTTATAGATGCAGTACAGTATAAAGACTGGAATGCTACAATAAATGAGTGGTCAAACAATATAGTGGGCTTGGCAGTATCGTGATCAGCATTTAAACATGAATCAGGGAGGTTTTTTTCATGGCCCAAACAGCCTATCATCCATTTCTTAGCAGAGTGATCCTCTCCTTCCATTAATTAGGAGAAACTCAATGAACACAACTCCGCCCCAACAAGGCTGTAATCAATACTGCAGCTTCCACACAAATATGGTCAGGGCTTTTTTCTGCCAGGTCTCGACATTTAGATTCATTATCAGTGAAGTGTTGAAATTGTAGTAACTGAACTTTTTTTTCCTGAAGAGATTAACAACCATGCCGTTGGGTCACATCAGAGGACATAATAAAATTAACTCAATTTACTGGGATATATTTGAGATTGCAGTCATATTAACAGCACATCATTGTCTAATTTTTCACAAATAAAATAACCAACAAGCTTGACCGAGGTGGTCAGTGCGTACCCACTGACATATACAGTGGTACCTCTACATACAAATTTAATCCGCTCCAGGAACGGGTTGTAAATCGAAACGGGGGTATGTCAATTAGGATTTTCCAATAAGAATACATAATTACTCGATTTATTCGTTCCACAGCCAAAAAACCTAAGTCAAATCCTTAAAAAAATACAGCAGGTACAATTACACATAGCAAAACAAATAAATGATGAATACAAATCGGAATTGTAATAATATAATAATAATCGAAGGAATCTGTGTTCTAATGTGGCGGTTGTGTTTTGCATGCTGTTCCTGAACTGACTGACAAGAGAGTGAGAGAGGTGCGTTAAAGTTTTTACTTTCAATTTTCATGTTCTATTGTTGTTGGCGGCGGACAGTAGCCGTGTCGTGGTGCACAAGTTCTGAAACAAATTATTTAAAAACCTCACAAAGCTGGCAACTTCCTTGCCGATGTTACAATAATAATAATTGTCACCTTAACTTATAAAGACAGGTGAATGGAGGTCAGCGGAGGACCGTCATGATTGTATACATTTTTCATCATTTTCATCTTAATTTCAATGGTAAGCGTCACCTTTTTCCTTTTTTCACCACCTGCACTAACCATCTTGGGACTCATGTGGATTTCTCTCACAAGAAAATCCACCGTGCGTCCGTCTTGTGGGAAAACAATGACTGCGACGGTGTTATAAATTGTCGTATTTCAAGCATGTCGTCATATGTCGAGACAAATGGCAAGTCAAATTTTATGCCGGATGTCGAAAGGATCATATGTCGAGGTGTTCGTATATCGAGGTACCACTGTATGTATTTATTATCCATCCCTTATCTATATTATACCTTACATCAGGTCTCAAAACAGAATGCAAAAATACAGTATATTAGAACTATCCATAGCCCTGCAGCAAAAGAGTGGCATTTTGTGTATTTGAGAATGTTTACATTTATTACATAAGCAAGAAACATAGTTCAACTTTTATTTTCTAATACACCACCTCCAAACAACTCCAAACCTCTACACTACAGTATTTCTCTATCAATGTTGATTCGAATAGCGAGACAAAAGCATAAATCCTGAAATAAAATCCATCATACTCACCAGAGACGTATATTTATAGACCATCCTACTTCACTCCTCAGGGTTGTTGCTCTGAAAGTGCCTAAATAAACCCTTTTCAGGCATTATTTTGTTTTCTACCAATTTGTATTCACAAAACAGATTTTCTCTCACTATTTAAGTTTCTTTTTCTTTAAAAGCACTTTCAGATTTAAAAAAAAAAAAAAAAAAAAAAAAATTGGTCATTTTTTGTTATCTTCAAGGACTTGACTCATCTCTTTTGCCTTTCAGCTTTTTCTTGAATTAGTGCTTCTCTCTCAATTCGACACTCAGATTTTCCCTCCACTGCACATTTGAAGTGAGTCCAGATGTCAACACTTGTTTTTCTAACCCAGCCCTGTGGTAGCCATCATGTACTTTTGCCATCAACGTGTGATGTTGGCAGAGCTTCTATGGCGGAAGGCTGCAAAAAGCTGGCACAGTGGGAGGACAATTCAGGCAGATAGGAAGAGTAACAACCTAGGTCCAAAATAATTTTGAAGGGTTGAGAGTTGTAAACATCTGAAGTGTGGTCACTTAATATATTTTGCAGAAATGCATGAAACTAGCAAGAGAAAGAGAGTTGCAAGAGAAAGTAAATCAGTAAATTAGGGCCTTGTGCACATGTAACAGATTGTTTTATTAAACAAATTATTAATTATGTTATTAAACATATTTTTTGTATGATTTGACCTGTGTGTCACCACAAAAACAGACTTAAAGCATTAAAAAAATATTATTTTCAAAACCAATTGCCAAGTTCAACATTTGCAAATGCATTACATAAACATCAATAACCTTGGTTTTACGTTTGGAAACTGCCTGCGACAAAACTAACTCCACATTATGCATTCAGAAACAATACATATTCCTTGACTAGGGTTTTTGTGCTGCTTATTGTCCAGGATCTTTTTTTTCTCACTAGATTTTACACGCTCAGATACTGCTCCACAATCATGACACGAAAATGTTAAAGACGGTTATTTTCTACCACCTTGCCATTCCAAATTTGAGGCTGTTTCTCTGTCAAAGACGCAGAGGCCGGTGTTCTCTACAGATTTGTCACTGCTTTGCAAATCTACGCTGTGTTCAACTGCATGTTTTCAGTAAACCTGTGAAACGCAATCGCTTGTTTACTACTTCAGATCGGCTGACATAAACTGTACTAAAAATAAAAAGGTTTAGCGTTGATGACAGCGATGCAATAATGTTAACTAACAGAAAATCTAAAGGTCTGTTGTTAGTATAAATGCGCTGAAATATTAATTAATGCTGTTAAGTGTGGATTTTTTTTTTTTTTTGTTCTAAAAATGAGGTGGTGCGTGTGGACAATACTACTTGACTTTTCAGAAAAGATGCTGATATGCTGTAGCCAAAAACAATCACACAAAATATGTACGCTCTGTAATCACTATGATTCATATACCGTATTTTTCGGACTACAAGTTGCACCTGAGTATAAGTCGCACCAGCCATAAAATGCCCAACGAAGAGAAAAAAAATAGGGACGCTTCAGCTCGGTCCTGGCTATACAGCGAGCTAAACTCCCAAATGACCAGGCTGGACGTCCGTATAATTTACTGAATCAATTTCGTCCTCGATACCAAACAGGTTTGCATCAACGTAAATACATGATAATTAGGTGCTGTTACAGCAATGACACAAATGGTTAGCATGCGTTCGCAAGCATTAGCACATCCTTCAAACAACCACACAACTGGCTCTAAGTGTCCGATCGCGGGTGGAAAACACACAACAACAGAAAAGATGATACAGACAGGCGTTGCCTCTGTAGAAATATTTTACAAGCATAAACAATGAACGTATGTTCGCAGCTGTGTCTCTCTCTCTCTCTCTCTCTCTCTCTCGCCCACTCGCTCAGAGACGCTGCATAGCTGTCCATCTTCTTCTGGCGTGTGAGCGCTCTTCTTCGTGTAAACAAGTGCGAGTGCGCCCCCACGTGGGTGTGAAAGCGCCACAAACTAAAAGCATGAATTTCAATATAAAAAAAGTCAATAATACAATTGAACACACATTGTCAAAGGCAAAACGCGAATGTGGCCTTAGCTGTTAAGAGTTATTCAGATAAGTATAGCATAAAGAACATGCTAACAAGTTTAGCAAACCATCAGTGTCACTCCAAAACACCAAAATAACATGTGAAATGATATCATAATGTGTTAATAATTTCACACATAAGTCGCTCCCCTAGCCAAACTATGAAAAAAACTGCGACTTATAGTCCGAAAAATGAGAAAAAGGAGGGAAGGTGAGTCACCACATGATTAGACAGGGTGGAGTGTACACAATTCATTAATGTGAGGTGGGGAACCCAGTATTATGTAAATCACCTGTAAGTGTGGATAGATTGACATTCTATTCTATGCTACTTGATCGCTAATCCTGGCATCAACAATCTTTCTACCTGAGCATGTCTAATTATACCCAGTCATGCGTAAAGCCACTCGGACGTGTGAAGGAATCTGACCTTCTTGCCAGACTGCTGGAATCGCACCAGCCGAACAGGTTCTGCTGGCGCAGCTCCAATGGCCTGGGCCAGTGGGACTCCGGAAATCCTGCCGAAATCCAAACTCCGCGGGTTCACCTTAGTCTTAAACCTTTGTACTGACTCCGTTTTAAAAGGTTTAAAGAAGGCTCACTGAGAACAAGTTGACAATTTATTCGGGTCGACAGCGATCAAAACGGCAAGGCGAACAGAAACACGCATGCGAGGAGGCAAACTCATTCCATGGTCACCATATCAGAAGTCAACAAAAGGTTCCTGAGAAAAAATGACAACGCTTAGTTGAACATTCCGTCTTTTAAAGGCTCTCGTGGGGCGAGCCGTGGACAAGAAGAAGGGTGTGTTTGGGATAATTGTCTGTTTATGGATTGGACAGGAGGATTCGGGAGTTACTTTTAACCAGGCAACGAGGGTTGTGGATTTTGCCACCTCAGCGTCAAAGGGGCTCTTGGAGTCTTGTCACTCGTGTCATCAGTTGGATATCGGGTGTTGGTTTTCCTTGTGTCGGGACAGGGCGTTCCTTCATTTGTTCTGGACTGTCCGGGAGAACTGATTGTAGGGGTTGGTGCATCAGTTGCATGACGCACGCGCTGGGCTTCCGTGATAAGAAGGCGTTGTTTATCTCTTATGCCCTATATTCTGCTGGTTTTCATTAAACTATGGTATAAGTGCTATTTATTTTATAGTTGGTGTGTTAGAGTAATACAAACAGTCAAACAGTAAATACAAGAAACAATACTATTCCCTGATTGATTATATTAAGTGTGTTAGAGTAATGCAAACAGTTAGACGGTGCTTACGAGAAAAGGTACTAACTAACTATAGAACGCGTTCTATAGCAGACGTTCTATAGAACGAGTTTGCCACAAAAAAAAAAAAAAAAAACACTGCCGCTGGGAGTGCACCCTCCCATGGGGTTTCAGAATTGGCACCTTTCAAACTAAATTCCTTAAGCCGCCAGGGTTGTAGAACATTTTGAAAGATGTTGGGATATTGTTTAAAAGGTACTGATAAAATTGGTCTTGGAAGTTCTTAAAAAGTGATTGAATTTGGCCATGAAGAGGTGTGCGAACCCTGCATTTGTAAAATCTGTTTTGCAGAAGTGTCTCGAGGGGGTACAACGAAGAAGAATTTTTCCACCTCAGGTAATCAGCCCCTTGTCCAACAAACAGGCAGAACGATACGGCGAGTCGCTCCCAGTATACCGGCTCCTTCTGTGGCAGAGGCTTTCGAGAGGGTGAAAAGTTTCTTTAGGATAGTGGCAAGGCAAAGGGCATTAATTGGAAAATGATGAAATAAAAACAAAAATAAATAATGAAATAAAAAATGAATTGAATACCTGTGTATTATTCGCCTTACGGTTTTCAGCAAAGTGTTTCCAATATTTAATTTTTGGTTTCAAATTGAATTTAACTTTCAGTACATCCTTACTTTTAATCATTTCACTTATCCATGAAAGCAGTACTCATCGTGGATAACATTCATTGCATTTTTTACTTGATTTTATGTCTAACAGCCAGCCACTAATGCACTTGTATCCATAGGTGGAGTTTGACTTTTGGGGCAGGGGGGGCACAACATGTTGATGACCCCGAAATGCAGTGTCAGCAATAAAATTAACGTACAAGAATATTTAATATAATAAGTTGATAAGTTGATTTTGTTTCCCATCATTCTTGAGGGGAATTCTAAATCAGGCTGCTTTGGCAGTACTTTTTGCCAACATAGTCATTTGTTGAATATGGTACGCCCACCAGTGTCGTGCCAATGTAGTTACCCCAGTCAAAAATTGTATCCCCTGGGCGGAGCCATATGGAGGTAGATTTGTGTGTTTATTATTCAATCGAAAAAAGTTGCTTGAATTAAAAAGAAGTTGCTTTCGTCAAAATATATATTTTCAACCAAAAAAAAGTCGCTTCGATCAAAAAATGGGCCGCATTTTGGCTAGGACATTTTTGTCATTATTCAATCAAAAAATAAGTTGCTTCAAAATAAAAAAAGAAAAATCAAAAAGAAAAATCACTTCAATCAAAAAAAGTTTTTGAATGCGAAAAAAAACGGAGATTGAAAAATTTGCATTTGAACACTTACATTTTCATCGTAAAAGTTTTCTTTGATTGAAGCAATCCTTTTTGTGTTTGGCCCAGGGTAGGACATTTGTGTCTAAATCATTTAATCCCAAAAAGTTGCTTCAATCAAAAAAATATATATATTTTCAATCAAAGAAAAAAAAATCATTTGGAAAAATATATATATTTTAAATTTATATGCAAAGCAAGTTGCTAGTCACATGATCTGTTCATAAAATAATTTTAACCCATTATAAAAATATATATTTTTTGTTCATTTCATTCATTTTTGTTGCAGTTTTATTGCTTTACAACTTTTATATACGTATATAGGCTAGTCAATTACATGCAATGACACTTTTCGGCCAACAGGGGGGCCTGGCCCCCCCTTAAAATTTTGCTTATGCTTGTATCCGTTACAGATACTGTAAACTGAAACTACAATAATCATTTATTCAACTATACAAAATCAGCAAACTGTGTATTTGGCTAGATTGTGGTTTTCTGGACGATGATGGGATGTCTATTTGAACAAATCTAAACTAAAGCTAACAAGACTAAGGAAGAAAATACCTTTTGAAGCGTAAACATATTTCAGAAAAAATGTATTCTTGTGTTTTAATGTTCAATAAAGCAATTAATCAATCAATCAAAAAAACTAATGATAACCTATTTGATGGATACCCTTCTCCAAAGTCAGATCAATAACACATTAATACTTCTAGTAAATAAACAGAAGACATTGGGCAAATTAAAACTTTCTGCAGGCATTTCTATCAGCAGAACCTTCGGAATAAAGACCGTCCACTCTGCTGATATGTTTGCTGATACGGCTGCACAATGGCTTTTATAAGACCAATAAAGCTTTATCTTAATAACTGTAATCCGTCCTCAGGTTCGAAGGTTAGGGCCTGGCAATACATCAGTGTACCATCGCTATATTGCTTATCTGTAATTGCATTGCTGGTGGCTTAATTGTTGAGATGTACGTGATCATTTAGAAATGATCTATCACTTAGTACTGTAATAATGAGTTTCAGATGGATGGCTGAGTGAACACAGCCTCCCTTGCTCCCCACAGAGGGAATTGGTGAACCACCAAGTAGTACTACATGCAGCGATGCTGTTGAGTGGAATCGTGCGAGTGTGTGTGTAACTATTAGTCAGTGAACAATTTTGATTAAGTGGCTCCCATCCTCTCGTGTCCTCCAATCTGTGAGTAGATGCTACAGTATATCTGCGTTGCATAGAAATCAGGACACAGTCTGTTTCACTTATACAGTTTATTATTTCAAATTAACAAGAAACTGAGCTGAAGGTGCTGTCATTCACATTGCACCTTGAATCTACTGATGAATGTTGAGCTCTCCTTTAATTCACTATGTATTGTCAAACAAAAAGACAGGGACACATGGTCGCCCCAGTCTAAGGCATTGTCCATATCAATAAACGTTACATATTATGTTGCTGTGCTTGTTATATAAACGGTGTGTCCTTATACGATCCAATGAAATTATTGGAGGCTGAATATAATCAATTCAGGGTGCTATTGAACCTCTTTTTTGAGCAGATTTTCCAAAGAGAATAGAGAAAATAAACAATTGCTAGGGTCAGACTATTACTACCTGAAACCTTATTTATTATCATATGAAGCAGTTAATATGAAATTTAAAAGTGAGACAATCATACATACCGTATTTTCCGGACTATAAGTCACAGGTTTTTTTTTTTTCATAGTTTGGCTGGGGTTGCAAGTTATACTCAGGTGCAACTTATGTGTGAAATTATTAACGCATTATGATATCATTTCACATGTTATTTTGGTGTTTTGGAGTGACACTGATGGTTTGGTAAACTTGTTAGCATGTTCTTTATGCTATAGTTATCTGAATAACTCTTAATAGCTATGGCCACGTTCGCGTTCTGGCTTTGGCAATGTGTGTTCAATTGTATTATTTTACTTTTTTATAAAGAAATGCATGTTTTTAGTTTGTGGCGCTTTCCAGCCCACGTGGAGGCGCACTCGCACTTGTTTACGTGAAGAGCGCTCACACGCCAGAAGAAGACGGACAGCTACGCAGCTCTGAGTGAGTGGGTGAGTTAGCGAGATAGAAACACAATTTCGAACCTACGTTCATTGTTTATGCTTGTAAAAGATCTCTACAGAGGCAATGCCTGTGTGTATCATCTTTTCTGTTGTTGTTGTGTGTTTTCCACCCACAATCGGACACTTAGAGCCAGTTGCGTGGTTGTTTGAACGATGTGCCAATGCTAGCGATAACGATGATCTGACGATAGGGCGATACAACAATTATCGATACATTGGTCAGGAAATCATTCTAGTATATTCTAAAAACAACTAATAAAAAGAAAAATAAGCTTCTGCTGTGAATTGGAATGAGTTTATCACTAGTTGGACGTCCAATCCATTTGAACGTCTATGGCCGTCAGTAGCAGCCAATGCCAGGCAATGAGGTAATTTTGGGCCATTTTAGGTCATTTACCTGTTGATTTTAAATTACTGCGTGTTGATTTTGGGGTATTTTATGGGTCACCTCCTGTTCATTTTGTGTTACAGAACAGGGAGTGACCTGGGAATCAACCAAATGAATAGGCAGTGACTCTAACTCAACAGGAAATGACCTGGAAATCCCCTAAAATGAACAGCAAGTGACCTATAAATGCCCTGAAAATCTGACAGAATGACTGTGAATGCTCTGGTTTCTAAATGGATTGGGTGTCGAGCACCATGAAGGCAGCCTTAGAGTTAACTGAGACACTATTACTACTAGCAATTTGTTGGTTCTCGATTCTTGCAGGAGCATATCGGTAACCTTTTGGGATACAAAGTATCACTATTTATCACCATTTCGATATTTTGTCACACCCCTAACGTCTACTATACATCATTTGATTAGACTCATTAGGTGTCGATATACAGTACATGAAAGTGTCCTTTCCATTTTATCCATATGTGACGACCGTCAATCCTCCCCATGTTTTATATTCCAACACATTGTCAAGGACAGCAAGTTGGCAGATGGCTCGACACGAGCAGCTATCCACAGCGCCATGGTGCCAAGCAAGCTTAAACGTCATCTCCAAGCAAAACATCCGTTGTTCAAAACAAGTCAATGGACTATATTGTTTCACCTTCTTAAAAACAGTGAGGCTTTTTGAGAAAAACTACACAGGTAAATGAGAAAGCCTTTAAAGCCAGATTCCTTGTTGCTGAACTTGTTAAATCCAAACTACAATTACTGAAGTCCCCCGTCTGAAAATTCTGAGCTTTTCAAGCCTAACTCCAATCAAAAAATAAAAACAGAGAGAGACTGAGAGCTGTTGAATAAGATTCCTGCCAGGATATCGGCTTTGTTTTCATCTAAACAGACTCGTTTCACACTGAGTAAGTTAAATATTTAGAAATTATTTTATAATTGAATATACTGTACAGAAAGTAATTTTGGAACATTTTTGGTTTGTGGATTGCTGTGAGATTTTTTCCAATGTAAAAACGTGCTGTGACTAGAGCAGGGCGGTAAACCGAAAATTTACCGTTACCGAAATTCTTCACGATGACCGACGTAATTTTGACCATGTCGGTAAATTCGGTAATTCAATAAAAGAAGAAAACATAGTCTTTTCATCCCGCTTTGACTCTGCGTTGTTCGGCTATGTTCATTCCCCTTTAAGAAAGCAGACAGTGTGCTTACGTTTGGAGTCACATGGTTGTCAGGAAGCCAATCAAACAGAAGCCCGGTAGGCTAACGCTAGCAGCTAACGCTAGCGGCTAACGCTACAAGTAAACGGGATGAAGTCGGGCTTAAGTTAGCTTCGCCAAACTTTCACCCGACATTAAGTAAACTTTTGACGGGTTCCAGATAGGGATGGCCCCATCTACTGGATAAACAGTGCACGTTTCTTTTTAAAAGTAAAGTTGACAAATTGCCTCAGCATTACATATCTTCAATAGAATTAAGTGGATGTCGTCTATTTCAACCAGGAGATCGTGTCGTTATTAAGTGTGATTTACACAATTAAAGTTGACCTCTTTAAGCCTGTGTCATTGCTTTTGTCTGTGAAGATGTGTTCAAAGCAGTATTTGTAATACACGACAGTGCTAGTCTTGTAAGTGGCTCGTCCTAGATGACGGGGAGTAACTATGTATTGTTTATTTTTTGTAAAAATTACAGTACAGTAAGCACAGTGCTTGGGAACAGGAATATTATTTATTGCATACTGTAAGGATTTCCAAAATCATAAGATGTAAATAATTGAGCCGAATAAAAGAAAGGAAAGGTTTGTGAAACATTTTATTTTTTAATTAAGTATAATTTCTGGGGGGCGGGTGGATGTGTCGTATTTGTATCTATTCTAAATATCTAAACGTATGCCACTATCTAGTGTATAACAATGCGGAATGAATTTAATGAAATTCAAGTGATGATATTTTTCAAGTCATACAAGCTGTTATAAATGTTCACACAAGAATTCTTATTGTTTACAAGATTTTTTTTTAATACTTAATGTTTAGACTGCATGTGCAATTGTTAAATTGAAAGCTGGTAAATAAATTTAATGAGAAACTTAATTTGCATTCCATGCATTGATTCAAATTTTCAAATTATATAACAGTTTGCTTGGGCGAATTTATCGTCATTTATCGTTATCGAGGTAAATCTGCTCAATTTATCGTGATACGTACTTAAGGCCATATCGCCCAGCCCTAGCTGTGACTCAGAAAAACGTTGAAAAACACTGCTCTGGTAAGATTTAAATTTGTCATCAGAGTTGGCAGAGTTTTTTTTAGTAATGTGACTTTTCTTTTGTGATGCATGCTTTTATTTTGGTGAAGGAAGCATAGAGCAGATAGTACTTTCACACGTGAGTAAGAGCGCATTTACACATGATGAAGAACGTATTTGCGCACACGAAGAGGAGCGCACTTGCAAAGGGAGCCCACATTTGCTCCCACGAAGTTGCACAGCTGAGTGAGAGAGGGGGAGGGAATAGATTGCAGCTGCAAGCCTGCACGCACATTTGTTGCTTGTGAAGAATCCACAGAGTCAACACTTGTATACATCACCTTTTGTACTGTTTATTGTACGTTTTAAATTGTGGTCAAATACTCGAATGAGTTTATGTGATTATTTTTGTTGATGTGCGGACGCTAACTGATACATGCTAATCGTTTGTGTGGATTGCTATTGCTCTATTAGGAGCTTGTTATAAACGCAAATTTTAATTGCTGTTATTAAAGATGAAACTGATTTGATTTAATTTTTGTTTTAGTTTCACTCTGCAAGTGTTGATGCCTTGGGCAGCTGAATAAAGTCAGCAAACCACACGGACATCTGACATTGCCATTTCGGAGCTTAGCTCGCTGTCTAGCTAGGAATTAGCTCAACGTCTTGGGGAGGACAGTACATGTATAACACATGTTTTTTGGATAGTTACCGTATTGGCCCGACTATAAGATGGCCCTGATTATAAGACGACCCCCTCTTTTTCAAGACTCAAGTTTGAAAAAAGACTTTTTGAACACCAAATTAATTTTTATACAGAAAATAATTACAGTACATCTGAAACAAATGATTATAACAATATATTAGAGAGAAAAAGCAGGTTATTTTGTCTCATTCAAATCTTAATATCTGAACATTTAAATATGTAAACTAAAGTGCAATCACATTCGTAAATGAATGGCTTCTAGTTTTTGCAATGTAAATAAACCAATCTATTGTGATAAAACAACAAAATTGCAATAACTGCATTAACCATCAAAGAGAGGTCTAACTGTAACTGTAGTCTTGAAACAAATCGGAATAAGAAAAGCTTTGCAATAAAATAATGCAAACTAGTTAAACTTGAGAGTAGCTCAGATCTGTCATGACAGAACATTACTCCTCAAGTTCAGCATTCGCTTAATTGATATCTGGCGCCATCTAGCGTCGTGAATGGGTATAATGTCTAAACCCCGAATATTAGACGACTCCCACGTTTTCTGTCTTATTTCAATGCCTTATATTCGGGCCAATACAGTATTTTGAGATTTAGGAGTTTTTGGGGGTATTTAAAGGGTTGATTTCGACTTCCGCATTAGTTCAGGTTATGTTGCCAGCATAGGAACAGAACTCTTTCGTAACCCAGGAAGTACCTGTATAATTAAATAAACAAGGTGTGTCGGAATGCAAGCAACTCTTAGTTTTGTTTTTATGTGACTCTTTAAACAAAACTCAGCATGAAATGCAATGTTGAAATGTATCAATGGAACTTTTCATTATTATTATTTTGATTTCTAGGAATATTGGCATCTTCAAAACCCCCGACGTTAAATACAAATTTTAAAAAATTTTGGTAAACTGTCCATTTTTGTCAATAGAAGTAAATACTCCATATTCTTAAATAGACAAATCTACTATGGTGTACATATTACAGCTTTCAACATGTGTTTGTTTATCTCATAGAGCAGTCTGGTTCAAATTCAGTCTTGCTTCTGTCAAGGCTTCATCCTCTTAAAAGCAGTTTATGCATCCTGCCATTTTTCCTTTTTACGCGTATTTTCATCACTACTACATGCTGGCAACATCCGCAACCACCAAACTTAGAACACAAAGCCTCTTCTTCATGTTCTAAATGTCAACATGCAGATGATTATGCAGTCAGCTTCTACTTTCATGCAGCACGTCAAAAGAATTCAATGCACTTGGAGAGCAAAGGTTTAAAGTTGATGTTTTTAAAAGGCAAAATTACCATAATAAAGAGTTTTGTTTTTTTAATCAAGCAATCCTGCTGTCACCACACAGACCAAGGATGACTCAGCAGGTAATTTGCCTAATTTAAGTGGTAGTAAAAAAAATAATACATAAATAAATTCCCTTTAATTTTGACGGATTCGCAAAATAAAAGAACTCGAGCTACTTTGTATATTATGTGACAGGCAATGATGGATGGGATGTCAAGCTAAAAATGCCATGAAATGCTTGGAGGCAGCTGATGGTAGCAGGGAACATCTGTCACCGGAAGATATTGATGTGTAACTATATCCCTTACCTTGCTAGTAATTCCCATTGGACTCACTCTAAGAAGTGAGGGAGCTGATGTTGCTGATTATGATGTTCGAGTGTGACATACTTCAGCAAAAGCTGAGGTGAATGAAGAAGACTTATTTAACACTTTCAACTACACCATTACAGTGCCCAAAGCACTTTACAGGCTCACATTCATCCATTCGCACATCAGTAGGCGTTAGGGTTACAAATCCATTTAAAAAAAAAAAAAAAAAGGTACCATGTCACCATGGCACAGGGTTAATTCGGCCAGAATGCGGTCGTTAATAAATTATTATTTCTGTGCGGCCCAGTAGCAGTGCAGTCGTCCTGTACCCTTGGCAGAGAGCAGCCCCAAAAAATGATGTTTCTTTCTCCATGTTTCACGGTTGGCATGGTGTTCTTGGGGTTGTAGTCATCCTTCTTTTTCCTCCAAACACGACGAGCCGAGTTTAGACCAAAAAATGTTCAATTTTGGTCTCATCCGACCACATGACCTTCTCCCATTGCTCCTCTGGATCATCCAGATGGTCAGTGGCAAACTTCAGACATGTCTGGACATGCACTGGCTTCAGCAGCGGAACCTTGCGTGCGCTTTTTAATCCATGACGGCGTAATGTGTTTCCAATGGTTTTCTTCGAGACTGTGGTTCCAGCTCTCTTCAGGTCATTGACCAGGTCCTGCCGTGTAGTTCTGGGCTGATCCCTCACCTTCCTCATGATCAGTGATGCCCCACCAGGTGAGATCTTGCATGGAGCCCCAGAACGAGGCAGACAGTTGTTACCTTCTCACCAAGCTGCTTGCTTATTTTCCTGTAACCCATCCCAGCCTTGTGCAGGTCTATTATTTTATCCCTGATGTCCTTACACAGCTCTTTGGTCTTGGCCATTGTGGAGAGGTTGGAGTTTGTTTGTTTGAGCATGTGAACAGGTGTCTTTTATGCAGGTAACAAGTTCAAACAGGTGCAGTTACTTCCGGTAATGAGTGGAGAACAGGAGGGGTTCTTAAAAAAGAACTAAGAGCCGAAATATTTACTAGTTGGTAATGTATCAAATACTTATTTCATGCAGTTAAATACAAATTTATTATTTAAAAATTATACAATGTGATTTTCTGGATTTTTGTATTAGATTCCGTCCCTCACAGTTGAAGAGAATTTATGATACAAATTACAGACCTCTACATGGCTTGCAAGTGGGAAAACCAGCAAAATCGGCAGTGTATCAAATACTAGTTCTCCCCACTGTAGGTAAGGTGTTGGCCGGACATGGGCGTTGGTTCGATGTAGGTCGCATTGTTGAAAAAATTCTGTCCATTGAACTCTGCGACCAGTTTAGCAACTCCATTGTATACAGATGTTACAGTTCGAAACAGTGGGCAGCATGCACATATGAGCAGTTAATGTTCTGCATTTACCACGAGGCTTATTTTTAGGGCATGCAATTTTGTGACTTTGTCTTTGTCTCTGACATTCCTATCATTTATTTGTTGTGGGAACACTATGTTGTGTCTGTGTGTGTGGCAGTAGTGTTGTTGTATTGAGGTTATTCATGTTAGTGAGTCAAAATGCTGTCCTTGTATGTCCTTTTGAAGGCAGCCAGTGATTCTATGCTGTTCAGTGCTGGGTCAATGGCATTCCAGAGACGAGCGCCAATGTTAGTAATCGAAAATGATTTTAAGGTAGTTGTAACTTTGCTATAAGTAAACAATCTGCTCCCTCTCAAGTCATAATTGGATTCCCTCAGTTGGAGTCGAATTTGTAGGTTAAAGTCATTTATGTATATAACGAACATCTTACGTCCCAGGAAGGAGCCTTGAGGCACGCTGCATTTGATTTGACGTGTAGTTTAGTAGGGTACTTTACAGGCCCATATTCACCCATTCACTCACCAGTGATGCTGCCACTCTTGCCATGAGTACCACCCCTGTACCACATGATAAGAGTGTCAACAATATGCAGCAAGTTGCTTTCAATAGTGTGAAAAGGCCTTGAGGGGTTGCGTACACACAAAGTACAGTGGTACCCCGACATACGATCGCATCGACATACCATCCTTTCCACATCTGACGTAAAATTTGACTCATTTGTCTCGAAAAATGAAGGCAATACGACAGTTTATGACAGCGTCGCAAGTTCATTATTTTCCTGCAAGACAGACGCACGGTGGATTTTCTTGTGAGAGAAATCAACATGGGTCCCAAGAAGTTTAGTGCAGGTGGTGAAAAATAGGAAATAGGTGACGCTTACAATTGAAATTAAGATGGAAGTGATAGAAAAATATTAGTGTGGTGTGCGCGTCAGTGAACTGGCTCGACAATACGGCCCAAAATGCCTATTATCTCGAGGGTCCTCCTCCTACCTCCATTCACCAGTCTTTATAAGTTAAGGTGGCAATTATTATTATTGTAACATCGGCAAAGAAATTTCCAACTTCGTCAGGTTTTTAACAATTTATTTCATAACTTGTACAACACAAAACATCTACTGTCCGCCATAGCCGATTTCACCAACAACATGAAAAATAGTAAAAACTCTACTGCATCTCTCTCACTCTATCGTCAGTCACAGGAACAGCATGCAAAACACAACGCAACATTAGAACCTGATTCGTTACATTATTATCATTTATATTATAATTACGGTTTTGGCCCGAATATAGGACGGCCGTGATTCTAAGACGACCCCCTCTTTTTCAAGATTCAAGTTTGAAAAAAGAGTTTTTGAACAACAAATTAATTTTTATACAGAAAATAATTACAGTACATCCAAAACAAATGATTATAACAATATATTTGAGAGAAAAAGCATGTTATTTTGCCTCATTCAAATCTTAATATCTGAACATTTAAATATGTAAACTAAAGTGCAGTCACATTCCTAAATGAATGGCTTCTGGTTTTTGAAATGTAAATAAACCAATCTATTGTGATAAAACAACAAAATTGCAATAACTGCATTCACCATCAAAGTGAAGTCTAACTCTAACTGTAGTATTGAAACAAGTCTGAATGAGGAAAAACATTGCAATAAAACAACGCAAACTGGTTAAACTTGAGAGTAGCTGAGCTCTGTCATGACAGAACATCGCTTCAATGATATCTGGTGCCATCTAGCATCGTGAATGGGTATAACGTCTAGGCCACGAATATAAGACGACCCTCTCACTCTTTTTCATTCTGAAATGCAAAAAACACCGTCTTATATTTCGATTTGTAGAGAGAAATTTGAAGAGAAAGTAAAAACTCTATCGCAACTCTTTCACATGATGCGTTCAGGAACAGCATGCAAAACACAACCAAGCCATTAGAACATGATTGTTTACATTATTATTATTAATTATTTTATTATTATTATGATTTGTAGTTATAATTTATTTGTTTTCCTATGTGTAATTGCTATGTGTAATTGTTCCAGCAGTATTTATTAAGGATTTAGCATAGGTTTTTGGGCTGTGTAATGAATTAATCAAATTATAATGTATTCTTATGGGAAAATCTCGCTCGACATACAACCATTTCGACTTACAAACCAGGTCCTGGAACAAATTCGTATGTAGAGATACCACTGTAGTTAGTAATTAATGACTAGTTGGCAAAGCCCGACAATTACAGTTGATGTTAATTTGACTATGCTATAGCACTGCCTAGTGTTAGCTAGGTTAGCCTACATGACCTAGCATGCTTGCTCATGTTAAAGCACCCATAGAAGTGCAGTAGAAACAAATTAATTTCTTTCCTGACAGTTATTACTGAAAAAAGGCATCCACATATAGAAATGCGAAGAGACACTCAAATATTTTTACTAAATGTTAAGTCAAGTTCCCCAAGTCTTCTCATCAGCTGTTTAACCAATTTTAATGGATGTACAGTAACCTCCTATCCCTTGAAACACAGTATCCATTAAATTATAGATTTCTGTCACCCTCACATGTGATTTTCCTTCTCTTTGTTCAGACTTCTCTGACAGGCTGAAATTGCTTTATTATTCCTCCAGAGTCTGTCACATCCCTCAGCGGCTGCAAACTCATCACCCATCACTGGCTCTTTGTCTGGGAGGAAATAAAATGTCAACATTTCTTGGGTGACAGAGTTGCATAATCATCCTCTTCTCAGCTGAACGAACAAACCACGAGGAGTGGAGGAAAACAGAAAAGATGGGAAAGTATTATGTTTGTAAAAAAAAAAAAAAAACTGGGACTATTCAGTAACCAGGGACTGCAAATGTGCAGCAAAGTCAAAAGACACAAAGCAATATATATTTTGATAGTACCTATGGATTGGATTAAGCTGAACTGAACTGAATTGAAATAAATGCACATCGATTTACATCGTCATCTGCTAGATAAGCCGTTTTGTGAAGAAGAATAAAAGCTCTTGCGACTGAACAGAATCTTGGCGGACTTTGTAATATCCGCAAATATGGTACCGCTGTTCAGAGAATCAATATCGTATCATTATGAAATTGGTGATTTACATCCCAAGTACTTAAATGACCCTGGAACTAATTTAGTACAGAACACAAAAACAAGGTGAGCAGCTGCTGCAGACAAGATACATTTGGTCTAAATAGCACACAATCACCTGCATACATTAGATGGTTAACCAGCAGCCCACCAACCATATATATCCATTAGTCCTTTTATTTTTTACACTAAAAGAAACCTGCCTCTACATTTTTATGCCTCCAGTGTATGTTATTTAAATGCAAATGTAAAAAAATGATTTATCAAGTTTCACGTTTGACACGAGTCCACAATTTATTAACAGCATTCCATGCTCAGTTAATTAGTGTTTTTATATTAAATGATTCCAGATAGTTGACTAAATGAAGCATGACATGAGTTCAGGCCACAATATCAAGCTCCACTTAACGTAACATAAGAGATGATCCAAAATCAGCTCACATCTAATGATTACACAGTTATTTCCCTTTAATTGGCTCGGATTATTTCCTTTTACACACACCATTGGAGAATGACATTCAGAGGTGCTTTTAAAGCCGTTTCATTCACTTTTGATGCATGTGCAAAGAAGTACATAGACACAAAATATTAAATATATAGAATGGTAGTTTTTATTTAGTTTTTTATTTATTTTTTTATTTTTAATCTGTCCTGTTCAGCTGCTTTACACAGAGAATGGGAATCTGAGTGTCCTAATTGTTTGAACAATTTTAATGTATCACATGGTTGTATAATACAATGGTATGAAAAAGTATCTTAACCTTTTGGAATTTCTCACATTTCTGCATAAAATCACCATCAAATGTGATCTGATCATTGTCAAAATCTCACAGATGAAAACACAGTGTCTGCTTTAAATAAAACCGCCCAAACATTTATAGGTTTTCATATTAATGAGGATAGTATGCAAGCAATGACAGAAGGGGGAAAATTCGTAAGTGAACCCTCTGCCTAAGGAGACTTAAAGAGCATTTAAAATCAATTTTTACCGAACATTTTAAGTCAGGTGTATAACCAATCATTGATGAGGGGTTTAAAGCTGCCCTGCCCACTATGAAACATACACCTGGTAAGAAATATGTTGATAAGAAGCATTGTCTGATTTGCATCATGGCTCGATCAAAAGAGCTGTCTGAAGACCTGCGATCAAGGATTGTTGATTTGTATAAAGCTGGGAAAGGACACAAAACCATCTCTAAAAGTCTGGATGTTCATCAATCGACAGAGAAGTTGTCTACAAATGGAGAGAGTTTGGCACTTTTGCTTCTCTCCCAAAGAGTGGCGTCCACCAAAGAGTGTAGCGCAGAATATACAGAGAGGTAGAAAAAGAACTCTAGAGTGTCTGCTAAAGACTTACAGAAATCACTGGCACAGTCCAATATAGCATTGCACACATCAATCATATGTAAAACTATGGCCAAAATTGGTGTTCATGGGAGGACTCCACGGAGGAAGCAAGTGCTGTTTAAAAAAAAACATTTTTGCACGTTTAATGTTCGGTAAAAGGCACCCGGACATTCCACAGACGTTTTCGCAAAATATTTTGTGGACTGATGAAACCAAAGTTGATTTGTTTGGGTGTAACACACAACGTCATGTGAGGAAGAAAAATGGAACAGTTTACCGAGATCAACACCTCATCCCCACAGTGAAGCATGGAACCTGCTTCACTGTGGGCATCATGAATTGGGCTGTTTTGCCTCAGGGCCTGGACAACTTGCAATCATTAATGGAAGAATTAATTCAAAAGTTCATCAGGATGTTTTGCAGGAAAACCTGAGGCTGTCTGTCAGACAGTTGAAATTAAAAAGGATGCATGCTGCAACAAGACAATGATCCAAAACACAGAAGTAAATCAACTGAATGGTTTCACAACAACTAAATTAATGTGCTGGAGTGGCCAAGTCAAAGTCAAGACACAACCTAAAGGCAACGATTCATACCAGACATCACAAGAATCTGACTGAACTACAGCAGTTTTGTAGAGAAGAATGGGCCAAGATTAGTCCTGGAAGTCGATGTGCCAGACTAATGTGCAGCTACAGGAAGCGTCTGGTTGAAGTTATTGCTGCCAAAGAGGGGGGCCACAAAATATTAAATGTGATGGTTTACTTACTTATTTTTCCCCCTTCTGTCATTGTTTGTCAGTCATCATTAAAAAATGAAAACCTGTAAATGTTTGGTTTGTTTTAGTTAAAGCAGACACTGTTTTTTCAGCCGTGTGATTTTGATTAATATCAGATTACATTCCAAAAGGTTCAGATACTTTTTCATACCACTGTATACTCCCATTGTGATTATTATTCACTGTGTTTCGTTTATTAGGCGAAAGCAGCGAGCAAAAAGGGGTAATGAGTGGGACAGAAACGGAGATAGAAAAGGAGAGAGACAGAAGAGTAGAACAAACAACAACAAGAAATACATTCAACACCTATATGAACTATGAATATAGCGCTATCGTTAGCTAATTATATTTCCGGGGGGGGGGGGGGGGGGGGGGCTAAATAGATGTGATTAGGTGGGGTGGAGTGTACTCAAATCAGCAGTGTGAGGTGTAGGACCCAGTTTTGTGTGACTCACTTGTAGGTGTGGATATGTAGACATCCTATTCTGTGCTGCCTGATAGCTAATCCTGGCACTAATAGTTTCTCTACTTGAGTGTGTCTAATTGCACCCAGTCATGCGTGTATCCCATCAGACGTGTAATAGTCTTGCAGAGAAGTGGAAACGCTGCGTGGGGGCCGCCTAAGAGCTACACCCACCCCAGCCAATCGGGGGGTGAGGCAGCGAAACCCGTTCCTCGTCCTGCAGCTCCAGCAAGAGGGCTGCCGTCAACCCCCCGAGACCCTAGGTGGTCCCCCGGACCATCCGCACCCCTATCAACCGGCCCTCAGGGAAGGAATGAGAGGACGCGCCATCGCCCCCACCACAGAGCGCCTACCCGGCCCACCAGCTGCCGCGGCAACCAATCAACTGACACGGCACACTGCAGGACCCCCAGGGCCCACTAGACCCAGGGCAGGACAGGATCCCCACCCGGAGCGAGCTACACCCCGCCAACCCACCGGCACCCAGCCAGCGACCCGCGCCAGAGCTCAAGGAGGATAACCGAGCGGAAAAAGGATGGTAGTTATTTTAAAAAATAAAAGGTCAAATTGGTTTGGAAAAAATAAAAAATAAAATCAACGGAAAATGCAGAGAAGAAAATACTGACTAATTAAAAATGAAAATTAATTAAGTAAGCCGCTACACTATATTATCTGCATATAGGTAAGAATTATGAGTTATTCCATCCTCAACAGAAAGATTATTGGCGAGGGTTTTGTAAGTGGCAGTTAAATCTGATGAGTTTACAATAATTGTGTTTCAAGCATCCAGCCAAAAGTTAATAGTGTTCTTTTTAATTAGAATTTACAAAGTAAATATTAAACAATTTAATTTATAACTATTATTACATATTTGTGTCATTTTTCAAACTAAATTGAGTTAAAAGATCAAAAGATCAACACCTGAGTTCTAGTCATGAAAAAGAGTGCCGAGGCTCACAAATATACATTTTACAGAGGCTGAGGAGCTGAACTTTCACGGTTGATGGTTGGCCAGTGGCATGGTTGAAGGACTCTCTGGCGTAAAATCCTCTGAGCCAGTCACTGCTGCAAGATAAAACTGCCTATGTCTGATGCAAATATATATTGATATAATCTCACATTTTTACTGTCATAAAGCTGGTGGATCATCCAAGATCTAAAACAGAGCACTAAGAAGTTGTAAGTACTTATCAGGCATGGTAATTTTAAAGTATAATTACTCATAATTCTCCCCTGCATCAGGGAGATAACGAGGGTATGGAAATGCTTTCTCCAGCCACGGGGAGAGATCTAGAGTGGCCTGAAGAGTTGGCGTTTTAATATTCTATTACGTTCAGCTAAAGTGTTGAGAGCGAAGACATGACAAATAGAAAATGTCTTTTCTAACACAGCGTGGCAGGCCATCAACAGGGAGAAGGTCCGTCAACCTCACACAGTAAAACAGTGACATTTTTAGCAACCCCCATATTAATTCTGCATGTGCAATTGAGAAACTTGTCATCCACATGTTTTCCACCTCATCAGGAAGATTTCCATTGCATGAAAAGAGATTGTGTGCTTTGAACATCAAATTCAAAATGAAAACTTTGAAATTTCATTACTGTAGCACACATTTTTTTTAGTATACTTGTATTGTTACTACTGCATGTAGATGAACATTGTACCATAATTTTCGCATTATAAGCCGCACCGGACTATAAACCGCAGCTGTCCTCACTGTATTATGGGATGTTTACACTCAAAGATCTGAATCGGTAACACTTTATTTGACAGCGGCATCATAGGACTGTCATAAGACCAAATGGACCACCATGAAGCTTTGAACCAATTGGTTGCAAAACTTCATTTGACCATCACTGCTTCCTTGAGGGAGACAGTCAACCTCTGCCACCTGCTGTCAACACTGTTGTTGTCCAACATGCCTCCTAGCATGCATTGCAGTGCTACAGATGTAAATAACAATCAAAGCTCATGTTCTGTGTTAATTATTTATTCAGTTTTTGTTCCAGTTGTTTCATTATTGCTGTTTATGGTATTTGGTAGCACTTTATTTGACATTGGTGGCTTAAGACTGTCATAGGACAATCACAATTGTGACATGACATTGTCATTAGCATCAGTGAATACTTATAACAGATGTCATTTAGTGTCATCCGGCAAATTATCTCACTTTTGAATAAATGTAAAAGATCGGAGTTAAACATTAATGAAGTTAGTGACATAATTTGCAGGATGACACTTAATGACATCTGTCATAAGCGTTCAGTAATGCCCATAATAGTGTCATGTCATAATTATGACGGTCTTATGACAGTCTTATGATGCCGCTGAAGTGTTACCAAATACCAAAACAAGCAATTAATGAAACAACTGGAACAGTAACTGAATAAAAAATTAGCCCAGAACATAAGTTTTGATTGTGATTTACATCTGTAGCGCTGCAATGCATGCTAGGAGGGATGTGCTGCCTATTAACCCAAATAAATAAACAAGTCGCACTGGACTACAAGCCGCAGGATTCAAAATGAAGGAAAAAAGTAGCAGCTTATAGTCTAAATATTACGGCACATTGTTTCAGTTGCACTAATATTACAAATTGAATCATACCTGTAAAAGTACAGGTATCTAAGAAAAATGGCCTCAAGTAAAAGTACAACAGTACTTGCTAAAAAATTGACTTTACAAGTAAATAGTATAAGTATTTTCTCACGACGCAAAAATAAATGTCAGTAATAATAGAAAGGGTATACAGTGCTTTTACACCAACAATATTACCATCTTCTTTTTCACTTTTTAAAACTGCAGAATGGAAAAAACATCCAATAAAATTGACTGCACTGTAAACAGAAGCTTAATAAGCAAATATCAGGTGCATACCACCACCTACTGTATAAGAGTGTGCAGCACCCATCTGAAGGCGCGCTGCTCTGACTGGTGGTTTTTAATTGGTCAATATCTTGTTCACCTTTCTAATCCTGCTTGTACTCGTGTTGCTGCCTCTACTGCTCAATTACGGTATAGTTGCACGGTGCTTATCGATTGCGCTGGAGGCATGAAAACAAAACTATCAATGAGAAAAAAGAAAACAAATGTAACGAGTAACGCAGGCGACAATTTGAAAAGCAATGGAGTAAAAAGTACTGAAACGTGCGTTAAATGTAATGAAGTAAAAGTACAATGTCCCACTTCATATTTGTACTCAAGTATAAGTACAGGTAAGGGCCACAGGCCTGGGGCGGCCCTCGCTGGCATTTCCACTCGTCTGCAGGACTCTCACATGTCTGATGGGATTCACGCATGATTTAGGTGAAATTCCACACACTCAAGTAGAAAAACTCAGTGTCAGGATTAGCGATCAGATAGCATAGAATAGGATTCCAGCATACACACACTCACAAGGGATTCACACAAATACTGGGTTCTACACCTCACATGGCTGATTTGTGTACACTTCACCTCTCCCAATCACTTATCTTTCTGACTCTCCCCCCTTTTCTTTTTTCCTTGGTCATTAGGCCCCCCACATGTTGTCAACCGGAAATACAACTGGCTAACGATAGCACCAACATATTCACAGTTAGTGTAGGCGTTCAATGTATTTCTTGTTGTTGTTTGTAGTTTTTCTGTCTCTCACTCCTTCTTTTCTTCTGTTCCCCCATAACCCCTTCATGTTCGCTGCTTTCTACTATTAAGCGAGGTCCGTTGAATTATCACAACAGGAATATGTCATACTCCCATGTGATAGATTAAAACTGTACAGACCAATCGGGCACTCAGATTTCCATTCTCCATGTCAAGAAGCTGAACAGGACAGGTTTAAAAAAAAAAAAAAAAAAAAAAAAGTAAAGTACAGGTACACGCAAAATGGACTTAAGATCACACACACCATGGAGCAGAAAATTCCAAAGAGTATACGATCAACAGAATACTGTTGCAAACAGTCGTTTTTAGGATGGTATTTAAGGCAAGGCAAATTAAATGTATAGCATAATTCAACACATGAGAATTTAAAGTGCTTTACATCGCATCAAAAGAAGCAAGACACAATTAAAAATGCTATCTGGAAAAATATTTTTAAAAATAAAACAATTTAAAACTGAAATCACCATCTGGGGAGAGGATACACCAAGTAATCAGAGGCATAAGAAGAGGAGGATAGGATTAGATAGGAGTGTGGTAGGGAAAAGCAATGTTCATGATATGTAGCAGGGAAAAATCACCTGAGAACACTACTGTTAGTTATGTGATCGCTAATCCTGGCACCGACAGTATAACATTATTATATTAAGTATGTGTCTAGTCTCTTTGTTAGTCATACAGAGAATGAAACTGCAGCACGGGAGCCATTGGACAAGCCTGGAGCCCCTTGCCATCCAATGTATTTCGTATTTGAAAAGTAGGTGCAGCAGAGCACAGCAGATAACCGTTTAAATTCGGAGTATGCTGTAGTAACCAGTGTTTTAGCCCTGATTTGAAAAGAACTGACAGTTTGAGAACACCTCATATCTTCAGGTATGTACTAAATCAGGATAGATTATACACCTTTGCGATAATAATGCTGTCTGATCAGCATCTTGATATGCCACACCTGAGAGTTGGGATGGATTAATCTTACAAAGGAGAAATGCTCACTCGCAGACTCAGACAGATTTGTTAAAAAAAAATATATATATATATATATGTTTGAGGGAAATGGCCTATCATGTATGGCAGTTGATCAGTGGACTAAAACATGATGATTTACTACTAGCAGTGAATGAGTTAATTTACTGTTTCTGAAACTTCCCACTGTTTAATCAATTTTATACTGTCAGCTTTAATTTTCTGCCACAGCAGTGATAATTATGTGTATCATCCATACGCCCTATCACATTTGGATGCCTTGTAAAATGCATCTAATTAGACAGACCCATTCTACCATACGGTTTCATATGAGTGATATCTGTCAGTCACCAGCATTCCTGTGAAAGTATTCCTTGATGCCTAAAGGTTTGTGCCCAGGGAGCACTATCATCACAGTTGGAAAACGTTTAAAGTGTGAGGGTGACTTTTCTAAGCAGGAGAGTGTGTATCACAAATTAATAAAACATGCAATGTGAGTTCAGCTGAATGATTTCTACATCAGTCACCTGCAATCCAGTGAAATTCTTCTTTGAAGTTCCTGAAAGGTTGAGCCCAGGGAAAGACTATGATCACATTTAAAAACCATTTAAGTGCAAGGGTGACTTTTCTCACCACCCAACATAATGCTGCTTTTCCAGGTATGCTCTGAATCACTAATATTGTTGATAGAAAACATTTTTTTTTTTTTTTTTTTACATAAAAGAAGCATGTGATACAGAAAATCCACTCCTATTTAAACTCATGTCCAAGGGTATTTTAAACAATATGACTGTAGAATGTTACCAAAATAAATTATGCAGTAGGACGAAATGCCATTTAAATGAGAAATTTCGGTAACACTTGATTTGAATTTGGGTTCATAAGACTGTCACAATCACGATGTGACACCTGTCATGAACATGGCTGAATGCTTATGACAGATATCATTAAGTGTTATTAAGTAAATTATGTCACTTTGATGCAAAGTTTCCTAATGATATGGGTGTTTAGGTGACAGTGGTTGAAATATTACCACTATGATATCCAGTGTTGCTAATTTTACTTTAAAGTTACAAATTGCTTCTTCCAAAAAGTAATTGAGTTTGTAACTCAGTTACAGTCACTAGTCACCTCAGTGTAATAGTAATTGGTTACTCGGCTAACTAACTAAGAAACTAACGTTACTTTTCATGTTTTACACAGTATTACATGATCCATTCTATAACGTCTTTCACATCAAATACCGTATTGGCCCGAATATAAGACGGTATTTTTTGCATTGAAATAAGACTGAAAAAGAGGGGGTCGTCTTATATTCGCGGTCTAGACATTATACCCATTCACAACGCTAGATGGTGCCAGATATCTTTGAGGCGAAGTTCTGTCATGACAGATCTCAGCTACTCTCCCCATTCACGACGCTAGATGGCGCCAGATATCATTGTAGTGATGTTCTGTTATGACAGATCTCAGCTACTCTCAAGTTTAACCAGTTTGCATTATTTTATTGCAGTTTTTCCTTATTTAGATTTATTTCGAGACTACAGTTTCAGTTAGACTTCACTTTGATGGTTAATGCAGTTATTGCAACTTTGTTGTTTTATCACAATAGATTGTTTTATTTACATTTAAAAACTCAGAAGCCATTCATTTACGAAGGTGATTGCACTTTAGTTTAGATATTCAAATGTTCAGATATTAAGATTTGAACTTTAGTTTACATATTTACATACAGTACATATTACATATTAGTTTACAAGATTTGAATAAGGCTAAATAACATGCTTTTTCTCTCAAATATATTGTTATAATCATTTGTTTCGGATGTACTGTGATTATTTTCTGTATAAAAATTAATTTGATGTCCAAAAAGTCTTTTTTCAAACTTGAGTCTTGAAAAAGAGGGTGTCGTCTTATAATCAGGGCCGTCTTATATTCGGGCCAATATGGTATATTCATAAGTAACTGATTGAATTGAACTGTCTTTTTTATTCCCCAAAAAACATACACATTTACATTTTTTTAAATTTCACCTTTATAAGAGTGGGATGGTCAGTGCTGTTAATAACAGCATTAGAGTATAACGGCATTACTAACGGCGTTATTTTTTTTCAGTAGTGAGTAATTTAATTAATTACTTTTCTCATCTTTGCAACTTGCAGGCTGGAGTAAACAGCCACCATCTTAAAGCAGTAGACCTCTCAGGAAGGCTCTGTTGTAGAGAACCTTCCTCGTGAACCTAAGTAACTTTTTATCTAAAATACGCCTGAATCGGCAAAATCTTTACTTGAATCTATCATTGAATGGTGAAACAGTTTTAAAACTTTCACATGTAGAAAGTACACAGAAGGGAACTAATCCAATAACGGAGCAATTTTAACAACTTTAACGGTTGATTCACAACATTAAATGGCTTCCAAACATAGCAAAGGTTACTATCTAGTTATTGCAATATCCACAATTCCCCTATGTCTAGTTAAGTTTAGGGTAAAGAATTGGGCTATGGCCAATTGTCCCAAAAACCCTTTGAACTTCACATAGTGTGACATGTTTTTTTTGTTTTGTTTTTCTGTTTTGTTGTTGTTGTTGTTGTTTGTTTTTTTGTTTTTTTTAATGGAAAAAAACATTAAAAGTAACACCAGTTACTTTGCCAAGCAACTAATTACTCTTACATTCAGGTAACTGAGTTACTAACTTAATTACTTTTTGGGAGAAGTGATTTGTAACTGTAATTAATTACTTTTGTAAAGTAAGATTAGCAACACTGGTGATGGTATACAAACTTTAACTTTCAAATGCTGTGAGAAAAAAGCCTTTTACCTGTTGTACTGAACCTTGACCTGTGTCACACCCCTAATATATCTCGATATATTTTTCAATATGTAGGCTTGAATCTCTTCCCTCTGCCATCTTTGCTCTAGTTGTTATGATTTTTTTTTTTTTTTAATAAATAAAAATTTAAATCACACACGGTTTATGGATAAGTCATTCAAGAAAAGTTTAGGGCAAGTGACTATTTTTGGTAATAAAAAATATATATATATATATATATATATATATATATATTATATTGCAGCTTCTACAAGGACAACGCCCTCTTGGTGATGATAATGTATACTGAACAGGAAAACAGTCTATCAGTTTCAATTAATTGTACCCACCTGAACGCCACGAACTGTATGTAAAAAATTTCCTGAGCGTTTAACATGACGCTCGCCACGCTAAAAGCTCATGCTAGCGAGAACGCGAGTGGGATGCTAACTCTCCGAGCCACCTAGCTTCATGTTTGCAATGGCGTCACAACCCCCTTGCTCTCTCCGTGTCTCTCAGACATTTCTCGCGTCATTTAGCCATGCAGATGGGAAAAGTGATTAATTAGATAACTCACTACCGACAAAAATAACGTCATTATACTCTAACACCATTATTAACAACACTGACGTCATCAACGGGCCCATCAGGAGGATTCCTTTTCACCAATTTGGTGTCTTAAAAGTGCAATCAGTCGATTCCAGTCAGATGCTTCTTGTTTCCCTGGACCTGTAATTGGTAAACTGCCTGTACTGGATCAGTTGTAATAAAGACCAGGACCCACTGTGGCTCTTTAGGACCGGTTTGCCTACCCCTGCATTAGAGTATAGCGGCGTTTCTAACAGCGTTTTCTTTTCAGTTATGAGTAATCTCATGAATTACATAAACTTCCCCATCAGTTGCCAAGACAGCCCCAACAAACATTGCGCCACGCCTTCCCGTTGGGGGGACCCAGGCAGAGAGTTTGGCTTTCAATGTGATAAACCAGATCACACGTTGCGTTCAAACAATGGATTTAGCTGGAAAAAGGACAAATGTTTTACTTCATACAAGCAGGCAGGAGTGTCTCAAGAGTGATTTGGTCGAGCATTCAAGGTAATTATTATATAAAATTTTCCCATGCATGCACTTTGAAACGTTGTGAGAAAAATGCATGGAAAAGATTTGCGTGACTTTAGCTTGAAATAGTTACGTAAAATGAATGATAACTGCCCGGTTTTTTGCTTTTAACCAAGAATCTAGACTGTTCTATGTTCATATCTATAGAAATTCAAGGATGTGCGCATTTACAAGAATTTACATGAATTTTCAACTTAAAAAGCTCTTTGTCTTGTGACGGCCGTCATGTTGTATGTGTGTGTACATACGTATGAATGTTGTATACACAGTAGCGTAACTTTATAGGCAAATGATCAGGTAATTTTTGGGTAATTTTTAGTTTAAATATTTCTGCGTCCATACAAAAAAAATACGTTGCATGTTTTATTTTATGTAACATTTCAATCTAAAAAAAGACAAGGGCCATACAGCCAGCAAGACGTGCTGAGACAATAGTAACATCGGAATTCAACCTAAATAATTTGTGATTGTATATAGAAAAATACAAATTCTGCTTTTGTTGAGTAAAATTAAGATGAATCTGCATGCTTTCCTCAAGTATTAAGTTTCTGATGTGAAAATTGAGTGATTGAGTGATTGCTGTTGAAAACTTGCACTAAATGAACAAAAATTTAAGTTGCAATTTCGCTCAAAAACGTTTACGAGATATTAAATATTGCTATTGATCCTGAAAATATAGGTTATTATCTCAGTATTTGGTGATTTTTGTGCATCTAGCGTAAAATTTGAGAATTTTATAGCCATTTTAAGTTTTGTTATATTTAAAAAATAAAATAAAATAAATAATCGGTATTTTATTAGGGAACGACTTTGAATTTTTTTATGTCATCGCTCATGGATACTCACATGCCTAAGGGAGGTACCTGTTTTGGTTTTAGTTCGCTACCTGCTTTGGTTTTGAAAATATTTTGAACTTTACGTTTTTGAAAATAGGCCCCGATCCCCGTGTCCCGACAATGGATAGTGAAGTACAGTGCCTTGCAAAAGTATTTGGCCCCCTTGAACTTTGCAACCTTTCGCCACATTTCAGGCTTCAAACATAAAGATATAAAATTTTAATTTTTTGTCAAGAATCAACAACAAGTGGGACACAATCGTGAAGTGGAACAACATTTATTGGATAATTTAAACTTTTTTAACAAATAAAAAACTGAAAAGTGGGGCGTGCAATATTATTCGGCCCCCTTGCGTTAATACTTTGTAGCGCCACCTTTTGCTCCAATTACAGCTGCAAGTCGCTTGGGGTATGTTTCTATCAGTTTTGCACATCGAGAGAATGACATTCTTGCCCATTCTTCCTTGCAAATCAGCTCGAGCTCAGTGAGGTTGGATGGAGAGTGTTTGTGAACAGCAGTCTTCAGCTCTTTCCACAGATTCTCGATTGGATTCAGGTCTGGACTTTGACTTGGCCATTCTAACAACTGGATACGTTTATTTTTTAACCATTCCATTGTAGATTTGGCTTTATGTTTTGGATCATTGTCCTGTTGGAAGATAAATCTCCGTCCCAGTCTCAGGTCTTGTGCAGATACCAACAGGTTTTCTTCCAGAATGTTTCTGTATTTGGCTGCATCCATCTTCCCGTCAATTTTAACCATCTTCCCTGTCCCTGCTGAAGAAAAGCAGGCCCAAACCATGATGCTGCCACCACCATGTTTGACAGTGGGGGTGGTGTGTTCAGGGTGATGAGCTGTGTTGCTTTTACGCCAAACATATCGTTTTGCATTGTGGCCAAAAAGTTCAATTTTGGTTTCATCTGACCAGAGCACCTTCTTCCACATGTTTGGTGTGTCTCCCAGGTGGCTTGTGGCAAACTTTAAACGAGACTTTTTATGGATATCTTTGAGAAATGGCTTTCTTCTTGCCACTCTTCCATAAAGGCCAGATTTGTGCAGTGTACGACTGATTGTTGTCCTATGGACAGACTCTCCCACCTCAGCTGTAGATCTCTGCAGTTCATCCAGAGTGATCATGGGCCTCTTGGCTGCATCTCTGATCAGTTTTCTCCTTGTTTGAGAAGAAAGTTTGGAAGGGCGGCCGGGTTTTGGTAGATTTGCAGTGGTCTGATGTTCCTTCCATTTCAATATGATGGCTTGCACAGTGCTCCTTGAGATGTTCAAAGCTTGGGAAATCTTTTTGTATCCAAATCCGGCTTTAAACTTCTCCACAACAGTATCTCGGACCTGCCTGGTGTGTTCCCTGGTTTTCATAATGCTCTCTGCACTTTAAACAGAACCCTGAGACTATCACAGAGCAGGTGCATTTATACGGAGACTTGATTACACACATTTGGATTCTATTTATCATCATCGGTCATTTAGGACAGCATTGGATCATTCAGAGATCCTCACTGAACTTCTGGAGTGAGTTTGCTGCACTGAAAGTAAAGGGGCCGAATAATATTGCACGCCCCACTTTTCAGTTTTTTATTTGTTAAAAAAGTTTAAATTATCCAATAAATGTTGTTCCACTTCACGATTGTGTCCCACTTGTTGTTGATTCTTGAAAAAAAAATTAAATTTCATATCTATATGTTTGAAGCCTGAAATGTGGCGAAAGGTTGCAAGATTCAAGGGGGCCGAATACTTTTGCAAGGCACTGTATATGTGAGTTACTGAGGATGTGAAGGGGCATGTTACTACAATTTGGTTGAATGAAGCGCGAGCTGTCTGATTTTGTTACACATCAGCTGCCTGCCTGGAGAAAGCAGAGCGGGGTGGTCACGCCATTGCAAACGCGATGATGATTGGCGAGGTGGCTGGATTATACCCTGCACGCTATGGCAAACTAGAGGTTAGATTTTGTGCCCGAACCCGAACCCGACCCGACCCGACCCAATCCGACATTCGGGTCGGGTCGGGCCCACAATTTAAGCATTCACGTTCGGGTCAGGTCGGGTCGGGCCGCCATGCCGGACTAATAAATTATTAAAAAAAAAAAAAAAAAAAAAAAAATGGAGAGCATGCTCTCTGTATTGCGCTTTTGCTTGTGCGTGTGCACGAACGCCGTGGCGCCGGCCGCTTTTTCTTCTTGTCCTCCCGCTGCACGGCCGAGGCGCCGCCCTCTCCTGTTCCCTCTCCTTGTCAGAGAGGCGCGTCCATGTGAGAACAATATCCCACACACTCAGAAATATGTTTAACAAACTTTCCCAGCGTTATTTCGTTGTGTGAATGCTTTGATAATTCTCAAAAAAATATGTAGATTATTTAAACATTAAGAAAACTTGCGTTTTTTTCTGCCAACTCGAAGAAATGAAAATAAATTGCTGCTGCTGCGTTTTTTCCGCGTCACTCAAAAAAAAAAAAAATAAATAAATAAATTTAAAAAATGGAGAGCAGGCTCTCTGTATTGCGCTTTTGCTTGTGCGTGTGCACGAACGCCGTGTCGCCGGCCGCTTTTTCTTCTTGTCCTCCGGCTGTAGTTTGCGCACGGCCGAGGCGCCGCCCTCTCTTGTTCCCTTTCCTTGTCAGAGAGGCGCGTCCATGTGAGAACAATGTCCCACACACTCAGAAATATGTTTAACAAACTTTCCCAGCGTTATTTCGTTGTGTGAATGCTTTGATAATTCTAAAAAAAATATGTAGATTATTTAAACATTAAGAAAACTTGCATTTTTTCTGCCAACTCGAAGAAATGAAAATAAATTGCTGCTGCTGCGTTTTTTTCGCGTCACTCAAAAAAAAAAAAAAAAAAAAAAAATCGGGTTTTTCGGGCTCGGGCCTGCAAATCTAGTTAAGTGATCGAGCTCGGGCCGGGTCGGGCCTCAATACCAGCGGGCCGTGTCGGGTCGGGCTGGATTTTTTAGGCCCGAACTAGGCTCTATGGCAAACACAAGACAGCAATAATGGTGACAGGCCAGGGAATTTCAAAGGAAGCGTTTCAAAGTTGGATTATATTTGATATTGTTACTTTAAAGTAAGATTACCAACGCTGGTTATCACAACACGACGTGAGATGTAAAAGTGGCTCAATTAACCATCCAGAAGCTGTTTATCACCCATCTAGTGTATACGGCCAATGAGGAAACCTATGCAATAATTTGCGTACTTTATGCTGTTTGATTATAACACTTTTGGGATGCGTGAGTTATCATTAGGTCTCAATCACGTTAGCTCGTCCACTCACACGTTATTGTTAGGATGGTATTGTTAACCCGCTAATGCAGAAGCAGACCTTTTAGTGAATGCAATGGCGGCAAAGTGTAAGTAACAGTGGCACTTATTAGCACACCAACAGTGGCCGAATAGTGCAACTGTCTATGGTCTATAAAAATAATTTTTAAATATGCATATTAATAGTAGACTCCTCCCTGTTTGGCCTCTGCTCTCTTAGTATTTATACAGCCTTGATGTAGAGAGACAGTAAAGAGCTACAAAATCGAATGTCTGATTTTTTTGTGACAAATTCTTATAAAAAATAATAAATAAAAACACGTGAAACAGCGGTTAACTGAATGTGAAAAAGGTGACAGCTAAAACAACACACAAGCAGCTGAAACAGCAGTCAGTCCTGCTACAGAACAATCTATCTTGGTTAACAATTGGGGACAACAGTGGAAAAAGCGGGGGAACAAACTGCAGGGCAGCAAACTCTTTCGACGCCATGAAGAAAAGAGAACGTTTTGGAAGATCATAACAACCAGGCTGGTTTGAAAAATGAAGATGGCTAAATTATATTGTGGAAACAGACTCTGTGCTATGCTTCACCTGCAGACAAGCAGTGTTTAGTTTTCTGTTGTCTTCGCAACTGGAAAAAGGCGAGAAAAAAAGGAGTTGTCAGACTTGCCAAGTTGAAACCATTGTTTTTGTTTTACTCACCTTTTGTTATACAATTGATTACTCTGCCTCCTTAAAAAGGTAATTAAATTTGAATAGTTAGAATTCATTAATATTTTATTTGTGTGCAGCTTACGGCAGCCATTGAACAGTCAAGTTAAATAACAGTTGATGCATTATATTTTTGTCTGTTTGTTTTTTAATAATTATTTTTGAGTCGATGCGCTTATGGAGCTGCAAAAAAGTACATTGACGTCATTGACTCTTCATTCAGTCAGTATCCCACAGTTAGGTTCATAGTTAATCGTACATGAAGAAAACACTCAGGTGGCATTGTGGCATTTTTGAGGAGAGGCCCCGCAGCCGTCATGGTCAGGACACTCTGACTCATGCCGGTCCAAAGAACCCCCATTAATTAGGTCACACAATCTAGCAGGAACAAGTACAGGTAGATAAATTGTACCTGATGTGATTTCGACTTTATAACGCCGGAGTATTGTCTCGTGAGCTATTTTGTCTCCAATCGTTTTTTGTTTTTGTTTTTTTAAATAATTTTGACTTTTGTTTTGTGATGCATGCTTTTATTTTGGAGCGGGAAGTGTAGAACTGGTAGCACTAATGGCACACGAGTAAGAGCGCGAAGAACGTATTTGCGAACACGAAGAAGATTGCACGCGCACACTCGAGGAAGAGCGCATTTGCTTCCACGAAGAAGTTGCGTACCCGAGTGAAAGCGAATTAGAAGAAGAGGTCTAGAACTTAGCTCCAACATATTGGCGAACACAGTACAATGACGTAAAATACATGTTTTTGGATACTTATTTTGAGATTCAGGGGATTTTTAGGGGTTCTTAAAGCCTGAATTCCAATTTACCTGGAAAGGAACTCGTTCGTAACCCGGGGACTACCTGTATCAGGTTTCAGAGAGCCAAAAGGGCTGCCAATAGTTTAGTAAATTGTGACTCAAAGATCAAAATATAACATCATAAAAGGAGTTACTCTGTTAAGCACAATAACTCCAACATCCCCCTTAAAATACCTTGCCATGCCATTGAGTGAATATATGCAAACCTGTGTACTAGCTTGCTCATCAGTGAACACGTCTCTTCTGGTGGTTGTGGGGCAGCAGCAATACTGCCAGACGGGGACCACACTAATAGGGTGGAAGGTATATACAGTGCCTTGCAAAAGTATTCGGCCCCCTTGAATCTTGCAACCTTTCGCCACATTTCAGGCTTCAAACATAAAGATATGAAATTTAATTTTTTTGTCAAGAATCAACAACAAGTGGGACACAATCGTGAAGTGGAACAACATTTATTGGATAATTTAAACTTTTTTAACAAATAAAAAACTGAAAAGTGGGGCGTGCAATATTATTCGGCCCCTTTACTTTCAGTGCAGCAAACTCACTCCAGAAGTTCAGTGAGGATCTCTGACTGATCCAATGTTGTCCTAAATGACCGATGATGATAAATAGAATCCACCTGTGTGTAATCAAGTCTCCGTATAAATGCACCTGCTCTGTGATAGTCTCAGGGTTCTGTTTAAAGTGCAGAGAGCATTATGAAAACCAAGGAACACACCAGGTAGGTCCGAGATACTGTTGTGGAGAAGTTTAAAGCCGGATTTGGATACAAAAAGATTTCCCAAGCTTTAAACATCTCAAGGAGCACTGTGCAAGCCATCATATTGAAATGGAAGGAGCATCATACCACTGCAAATCTACCAAGACCCGGCCGGCCTTCCAAACTTTCTTCTCAAACAAGGAGAAAACTGATCAGAGATGCAGCCAAGAGGCCCATGATCACTCTGGATGAACTGCAGAGATCTACAGCTGAGGTGGGAGAGTCTGTACATAGGACAACAATCAGTCGTACACTGCACAAATCTGGCCTTTATGGAAGAGTGGCAAGAAGAAAGCCATTTCTCAAAGATATCCATAAAAAGTCTCGTTTAAAGTTTGCCACAAGCCACCTGGGAGACACACCAAACATGTGGAAGAAGGTGCTCTGGTCAGATGAAACCAAAATTGAACTTTTTGGCCACAATGCAAAACGATATGTTTGGCATAAAAGCAACACAGCTCATCACCCTGAACACACCATCCCCACTGTCAAACATGGTGGTGGCAGCATCATGGTTTGGGCCTGCTTTTCTTCAGCAGGGACAGGGAAGATGGTTAAAATTGACGGGAAGATGGATGCAGCCAAATACAGGAACATTCTGGAAGAAAACCTGTTGGTATCTGCACAAGACCTGAGACTGGGACGGAGATTTATCTTCCAACAGGGCAATGATCCAAAACATAAAGCCAAATCTACAATGGAAAGGTTAAAAAATAAACGTATCCAGGTGATAGAATGGCCAAGTCAAAGACCAGACCTGAATCCAATCGAGAATCTGTGGAAAGAGCTGAAGACTGCTGTTCACAAACACTCTCCATCCAACCTCACTGAGCTCGAGCTGTTTTGCAAGGAAGAATGGGCAAGAATGTCAGTCTCTCGATGTGCAAAACTGATAGAAACATACCCCAAGCGACTTGCAGCTGTAATTGGAGCAAAAGGTAACGCTACAAAGTATTAACGCAAGGGGGCCGAATAATATTGCACGCCCCACTTTTCAGTTTTTTATTTGTTAAAAAAGTTTAAATTATCCAATAAATTTAGTTCCACTTCACGATTGTGTCCCACTTGTTGTTGATTCTTGACAAAAAATTAAAATTTTATATCTTTATGTTTGAAGCCTGAAATGTGGCGAAAGTTTGCAAGGTTCAAGGGGGCCGAATACTTTTGCAAGGCACTGTACATATAAAATACAGTGATACCTCGGCTCACGAACGCTTAAGCTCACGAACTTTTCGCCTCAAGAACATTAAATTCGCGAGCATATAGTCTCTGCTGGCGAACTAGTTTTCGGCGGACGAACCAAGCCACGCGGTCGGACAGCGCCACGAGAAGCTGACGCACGCTCACGGCGTCTCAGTTCGTCCCCTCCCTTTCGTTGAGTGCGGACGTGGTTTGTGTTTGATAGACATTTTGGACCATATTGAGTGTACTTTTGCTATTATGGGACCGAAAAAGAGTTACATACAGTCCTTATGGAAGGTGACTCGTGTTACCAATTCGCCCTCGACTGGTAATTGGCGGTGCTTTCAGCTTCCCACCGTCGTGAGAAGTGGACCGGCGAGTCACGTTGGCTCGTTGTCGTCGGTTGTCTTCGGTTCGCCCGATTTCCTCTCCAGAAAGAAGGCGGCGTGCATACAAACACCCAGAGGCGTCGGATGGCTTTTTGTGGGCACTTTTATTAACAACCAAAAGCATGTGGGGGGCACAGCAGTGGAGTCTACGCTAACTGCGCACTTTGCCGGTAACACTCTCCTTCCAAACAGTAACTCCCTCCCTCCTCCTCCCACTCCTCCCACTCCCATACCATCGCAAAGGTAAATAAAACAACTTTATTATACAGTACAGTTTATTTCTTTAATTATAATACAATAGCACACTTATTATACATAAAATAAGGTATATTTTTGTGTAGTTTTAAGGCTTATTTAGTAGAAAATTATGTTTTATGGGGACCTGGGAACGGATTATTCTCATTTTAATGGTTTCTTATGGGAAATAAATGTTCGGAAGACGAACTTTTCGCCTCACGCACACTTTCTGGGAACCAATTATGTTCGTGAGCTGAGGTATCACTGTATGTATATTTATGGCTCATGTCTTGGCTGAGCCTGGCCTGACGCTTAATATCTTCTCTCCTATACTTTGAAATGTACTGTGTATATACAGTATATATACATATATATATATATATATATATATACAGTATATATATATATATACACATATACCTATATATATATACACAGTCGCTAGCGGCTTTGGTTTTGAAAATATTTAAAATTTATAATTAATTATAAAAGTTTTTTTAAATCTGACCCCTACAGATCGGCCCTGAGCCCCGTCAACTGGTAGTGAAGTTTATGTAAAAATATACACGGGGTGTCCCAAAAAAAGAAAAAATACTTTCTTTAGGAGGTGGTAAGCAAATTGTCCATGGATTTACAGTATTTGGTAGGTTAAACCCATTGAATTAATGATGACTGCCAGACTAAACTTTGATGAAAAAATGTATTTACCCTCAAATGCTACTGGAAGTACGCAGTTCAAGTGTGAACATGTCAAGTAATCAGCTGCAAAAGGGTGTATACGTTTTTTTTGGGACACCCTGTATATATTTTTACACAGACTTCACTATCAGTTGACGGGACTCAGAGCCGATCCGTAGGGGGCTGATTTTAAAAAACTTAAAATTCAAATATGTTCAAAAAGCCACTAGCGACTTAAAACCAAAACAGGCATTTCCCTTAGGCATGTATCAGTCTCCATGAGCAACGGCATCAAAAAATTCAAAGTCGTTCCATTATAAAATCCTAATTAATTATTTTTTTATATAAGTGAAACAAAACTTTAAATTCCTATAAAATTCTGAGATTTTATGCACAAAAATCACCAAATGCAGAGATAATCACCTATATTATCAGGATCAATAGCAATATTTAACAGAAATAGCAGAAATAGTTTTTGGCAGAAATAGCAATTTAATTTTTTTTTTTTTCTTTTTACAAAATCCAACATGGCGGCCATCACAAAACAGATCCTTTTAAGTTACAATTTCTTGTAAATAAATGCGTAAATCGCGCAATTTCCATAGATTTTAACGTAAAAAAGTCTATATTCTTGGTTAAAAGCAAAAAATGGGCAGTTATCGTTCAATTTATGTAAATATTTCAAGCCAAAATTACACTAATTTAATCCATTGATTTTTTTTTTTTTTTTTTTTTCAAAGTGCATGCATGGTGCTATTTAACATAAAAAAAAAAAAAAAAAAAACATTGAATCCTCAACCAAATCACTCTCGAGACACTCGTGCCTGCTTGTGTGCAGTAAAACCTTCGTCCCGCTTCCACCTAAATCCGGCATTAGAACGCGGCGTGCGTTTGAGTTTATCACAGTGAAAGCCAACTCAACGTTCTGCCTGGGTGGGCACCCAGGGTGGAACGCTTGGCGCAATGCTTGTGGCTGCTGTCTTGTCAACTGATGGTGGAGTCTGATTTTGATAAAGTTTACCTCCTGTCTATCCCCAAAAAAATAATATTAATGAGAGATTATAACAATAATAATCACCAAACATTATTATTGTTTCTGCTATAAACGGACAAAGTTTAGCTGGGTTAATGATGAACTTGGTGATTAATGTATTTTCTCTCTTTTGCAGTTTGAGGTTACCCTGTTTTATCATTACGCACAGCATGGTGAATGGGTGTTATCAACCTGCCATTTATTTTCCACCTACCAGGCAAAACTAATGTCAATTATAATGACATTATGGGATGCATAAAAGTTTAGAAATGCCAGCGCCTGTTTAATGCAGCGGGAATGTAAAACGGGGTCAGGGCAACTTTTCCTCAGCTTGTTGATCACTCACTAATAAGTTCCTCCAGGACACTTAAGACGTAGGAAATAAATGATCGGATACGATAAAGACATTAACGTAAATCTGAAGGGACATTGTATCCCTCTCTTAATGTAAGAGAACAGACTGCAGCCAAGTAAAAAAATCAATATGCCAAGTATCTCCTTTAAAATTACATCCCAGGGAGCTTTATATTGCTCATCGTCTTGCTCATCTTGCTGACCCCGATTCCACTAACAGCCACTTGAGTGCATGACTCAAGCGTAACTATGTGGGCGATCAAATCAATCACATTTGTTCTCCAGCGTACGTCTAGGACTTAAAGCTTTTCATTTGAGGATGAGATGCTTTTCCTGTATTTATCGTATGTTGGCAAATGTGAAACATCTGATGTCGCCAACCTTTACCCATTTATTTTTATCCAGAGGTGAAAAGCAATCATTGCAGCTCCGGCTCTGTGAAAATGGCTTGTTTTCTATACATTTCAAATAGCAAAACCAATGTTTTTAAGTGTGTTTTGAGCACCAAATAATGACAGGTATCTTACAAGTCACATTTTACATTTAGAGGCTTTCGCTTTGACAGTAAGCTTATAAGACAACCTAAACCCATTCAGATATATTATGAAATAACATCACCCATAACATCATCTTTCTGGTAAGTAAGATACATTATTTACTATATACTGCATGTGTCCAAAAAACAAAACCTTATTACGATTTAGCAGTATTTGTACTTTTGAATGGGTTTTCCTACCAAACACTAATGGGTATGTTTAAAATGTCTTGAATCTGATCAGTGTTCAGATAAAAAATTATGATCGAAATGCACTACGTTCATGGATACTAAAAATATTGATTCGATTAAGTCTTGCATGTTCATGCATCAGGATGTTAGTCAGAAGAAAGTATTTTGATGTGCGCAGATTGATGCTGCGTTCATGTGGTATTGTAATTATGGTAAATACAGGAAGTCGAATCTCGGATTCAGGAGGAGCAGTGTGGTTTTCTTCCCGGCTGTGGAACAGTGGACCAGCTCTACACCCTCGGCAGAGTCCATGAGGGTGCATGGGAGTTCGCCCAACAGGTTTTTTGTAGATTTGGAGAAGGCGTTCGACCGTGTGCTTCAGGGGATTCCTGTGGGGTGTGCTCCGGGAGTACGGGGTCCCGAGCCCATTAGTAAGGGCTGTTCAGTCCTTGTACGACCGGTGTACCGGTCAGAGTTTGGCCCACATTGCCGGCGGTAAGTTGAATTCATTCCCAGTGAGGGTTGGACTCCGCCAAGGCTGCCCTTTGTCACCGATTCTGTTCATAATTTTTATGGACAGAATTTCAAGGCGCAGCCGAAGCGTTGAGGGGGTCCGGTTTGGTGGCCTCAGCATTACAACTCTGCTTTTTGCAGATGATGTGGTGCTGTTGACCTCATCAAGCCATCATCTGTGTGAAGCGGTTGGGATGACGATCAGCACCTCCAAATCCGAGACCATGGTCCTAAGTCGGAAAGGGATGGCGTGCCCTCTCCGGGTCGGGGATGAGATCCTGCCCCAAATGGAGGAGTTCAAGTATCCTGGGGTCTTGTTCACGAGTGAGGGTAGGAGGGAGCGGGAGATAGACAGGCAGATCGGTGCAGCGTCTGCAGTGATGCGGACTCTGCACCTGTCCATAATGGTGAAGAATGAGCTAAGCCGAAAGGCAAAGCTCTCGATTTACCAGTCGATCTACGTTCTTACCCTCACCTATGGTCACGAGCTGTGGGTCATGACCGAAAGGACAAGATCCCGGATACTAGCGGCCGAAATGAATTTCCTCCGCAGGATGTCCGGGCTCTCCCTTACAGATAGAGTGAGAAGCTCGGTCATCAGGGAGGGACTCGGTGTCGAGCCGCTACTCCTTCGCGTTGAGAGGAGACCGTTGAGGTGGTTTAGGCATCTGATTCAGATGTCTCCTGGACGCCTCCCTGGAGAGGTGTTCCGGGCATGTCCCACCGGCGGGAGGCCCCGGGGACGACTCAGGACACACTGGAGAAACCGTGTCTTCCGGCTGGCCTGGGTATGCCTTGTGATCCCGCCGGAGGAGCTGGTTGCAGTGGCTGGGGAGAGGGAAGTTTGGGCTTCCATGCTAAAGCTGCTGCCCACACGACTTGACCCTGGATTAAGTGGCAGATGATGGATGGATGGATGGACGGACGGACGGACGGACGGACGGACAGATGGATGGAATATTGAATATTGGACAATTGAATATTGATGAATATTTGACATAACGCGCCGCCATCAACATGACTCAAAAGCACAGATTTTAATCTCTGTCCAAGCACCAATTGACCATGGAAAACCAGGGATATGATCCTTTTAGTTTCATGATGGGAAGTATGTTTTCTCCACGAGAGGACACTCATGCTCCTTGGACGAATAATGCTTAATTTGTGTAAAAAAAAATTCTCTCGCCAGAATTCAATGGGGTTTTTTTTCGTTTTGCATATCTTTGGCTTAATGTGGTTATGTAATATGTTATAGTATAGTATAATAACAATGAGAGTTCATATAGAAAACTTGGTGCTAAGAAAAAAAAAAAAACATTGTTTAAAAAAAAAATGCAAACATCTTAAGCAGTTACTCACAATGTTACTCATTACTTCAGCATTCTTTTCACCAAATACTTGTTGTACTTGTACTTGAGTACATTTTTTGAATGACTTTTACCTGAGTAATATTATTTTTGAAGTAACGCTACTCTTACTTGAGTAAAATTATTGGCTACTCTACCTACCTCTGACAAAATCCTACTACCGTATCGGCCCGAATATAAGACGGTGTTTTTATGCATTGAAATACGACTGAATAAGTGGGGGTCGTCTTATATTCGCGGTCAAGACATAATACCCATTCACGACGCTAGATGGAGCCAGATATCATTGAAGCGATGTTCTGTCATGACAGATCTCAGCTACTCTAAAGTTTAACCAGTTTGCATTATTTTATTGCAATGTTTTTCCCTATTCAGATTTGTTTCAAGACTACAGTTACAGTTCCACTTCACTTTAATGGTTAATGCAGTTATTGCAATTTTGTTGTTTTATCACAGTAAATTGGTTTATTTACATTTAAAAAACCGGAAGCCATTCATTTATGAATGTGATTGCACTTTAGTTTAAATACGTATTTAAATTTTCAGATATTAAGATTTCAATGAGGCAAAATAACATGCTTTTTCTCTAAAATATGTTGTTATAATCATTTGTTTCAGATTAATAACTTGGTGTTCAAAAAGTCTTTTTTCAAACTTGAGTCTTGAAAAAGAGGGGGTCGTCTTATAATCAGGGCCGACTTATATCCGAGCCAATAAGGTATTATGCTGACGTTTAATTCTCCAAGTTAACACAGGAGGATATGTTTGGAGTCGGTCCCATTCAATCAAAAGTCAAAACAAGTCAGAAGTGATATGCACAAGTCATACAAGGAAAAAGAAATTGCATTTCTCTTATCCACATCAAGGACACACACAAGACTAGCATTTGGCGAGACATACATACGTACATACAGTACATACATTGGAACATGTCGCAAAGTTCATCTCTCACACACAATAGGGCGTCATCATTCATTTTGATATTTTACCATGGAATCAATGAAAAGTTCAGCCAAAAAGCCCACATGAGGCTGAATATGGATAGCTAAATATCCGAAAAGGCATGAGCCTGTTCCACGATGGAAGCTTAATCATGTTTGGAGGAGAAGAAAATGAAAGCATGATTACCATTACCACTTTTTTACCCCGGGACCTTCGCCTATGTCTCCTCTGATGACTTTACACCATCATAATTATCTTTAGAATATTCCTCCACATGCATCCTCTGATGATTCAATATGTTTTGGTTTTAATGCAGTTTGTGCTATACTGGAACGCCTTCCTGTGACGCCTTTCATTTTTGCCTTGTTTGTCGTTTTGGTCTTTAATTAACGAGCTGATGGGGAATTGTTTTTCTGCCATTTTCACTCTGTACAAAGCAGGTTGGTGTGCCCTTGGTTATGGTTACCTTGACAACAGCACGGACACAGGCAGGTGGTACGTTTGCTTTTCATGATATAGATTGGCCTTATTTTATCTGTTCTGGGCAGGGGATTTGAAGGCTTTTGACTGCTCAACAAAACGATTACTTGGCACAAATACGTTTTGGGATGCTGATGGCATTTGATCTGAGTTCAGTGTCAGCACAACCACATGGGTCTTATCTTTAATTAATGGTTCATTAATTAAAAAAGAGAGCGAGAGAGTTTTCCAATATTTTTCAAGAAACTGAATCCCAGTTTAATCAAAAAAAAAAAAAAAATCTCATAATTGTCAAAACAACAACACCTGTGGCAATAATACAGTATACAGAGCCCTTCATGAGGCTGTGAGTGAAGAAAGCCCGGAAACAGTTTGCTGAAGACATGTCAACAAAGCACATGGATTACTGGAACCATGTCCTAAGGTCTGATGGGACGGGCGGGCTTCCCCCTGGGGTGACAGCCATGCACACCAATTTGATGAAGAGTACGGCGTATGGTCTGAGCACTAACAGGATGACCCCCCAACTCTTCAATCTCTGCAGCAATGCTGACTGCACTCCTGTAACGAGTCACATGACATTTTGGAGGGAAAATGACAAGCAGTACTTGATTTGGACATTTAGGGATGTGCATTTTTTCATAGGGGTGTACTCACTTTTGTTGCCAGGGGTTTAGATATTAATGGCTATATTTTGAGTTATTTTGAGGGGGGAAAATATTAACTAAGGGTGTAACGGTACATGTATTTGTATTGAACCGTTTCGGTTCGGGGTCCTTGGTTCGGAACGGAGGCGTACCGAACGAGTTTCTAACGTAATGTAAGTTTGTAACTAGGCATGTGCCGGTTACCGGTTTCACGGTTTACCGTGGTGTGAAAACGTCGCGGTTTCAAAACCACTAAAATTGTCCATCAGACCGTAGGACGGTATTCGCTATTTTTCTTGTGTCAAAAATGCAGCCAGAAGCGGCTTGGCGCAGCAGCGCTCAACCCCTCCCGTTTGTTGCTGTGTGTGAGAGTGAGCTATCGGCTACACAGCCAGCTAACCCAAAAACAATTACTCCAAACATAAGGCGTACTGTTCTTCAATTTATTGAGCTCTCAAATCGTGGTAAGTTTAATATACAAAATGATTACATTTAAAATGTTGTACAATTAGATTTTTCCATGTGAGTAGCTTCCACAGATTAGCACCATGGAAAAAGTTCGCCAAAAACAAAACACACATTTTCCTTTCAAATTCAATATACAAACTAAGTAAAAGCTTACAAAGATGAATGTTAGCCTAGGCTCAGCTGGGAGAGCAACTTCGTTGAGTGTTACAGCCGCAGAGTGAGAAAAGGAGCTTGATTCGCTTCAATGAAGGGGAAAAAGTGGTAGCATCAAAGATCGCTAATTGAGAACGATGATCTTGCCCTAAGCACAAAACCACGTTCGCTGGATCAAAGTGAGGTCTCACTCCCAATGTGTTTTTTTTTTTTTTTTTTTTTTTTTTTTTTTTTTTTTAAGATGAAACCTTTCCACAACAATATTGACATTTTAACTAACTTATACATTTTTACCTAACTTATGAATTCCTTATGTTCTTTTTAACACAAAGGCATGACATCATGTAGACTAGAGTTGACACAGTGGCTGAAAATGGCGAAACTTCACTTAAGCTTTTCCACCCTCAAAAAAAAGTCATGCAGTATAAATTTTTTAAAAATTTTATTCAGAAGTGTTTTTACTTTATAGAAATTATTTTGTTCTTGATGTAATCTTGTGCAACTTGAGCTGTGGCTGTGAGTATAGTCTATAAGTTATATTTATTTTAATTTTATTTCAAATATTTTTTTATTGATAATTTATTTATTTTAACAATATATTCATGTTCCAATTTGCAACTACTGGACTGTCTCAGGAAATTAGAATACACAATATTCTAATTTCCTGAGACAGTCAGGAAATTAGAATATTGTGTATTCTAATTTCCTGAGACAGTCCTGTATATATACACAGGACTGTCTCAAAAAATTAGAATATTGTGTATTCTAATTTTCTGAGACAGTCCAGTATGGTCTGAAAAAAAAAATCCTGTTCAATGGAAAAAAGTTTTGTTTTTTTTAACCCATACATCTCAAAATTTTGGGGAGCTATAATTGCAATACCGTGATACCGTGAAACCGCGGTATTTTTGCTCACGGTTATCGTACCGTCAAAATCTCATACCGGCACATGCCTATTTGTAACCCTTACTTTTCGAGGCTGTGAGTCGATCGGGTTACAGTTTCTTTGTGTAGATTATATTTATTCCGTCTTCTCTACTATAATGAGGACCAACACGGTAGGACAGTTAAGAAACGTCAATGGCGCGACAACGTGGCCGCCGCGAGAACGCAGTGAAACGCGGGCGTAAGTCAATCAGCCAATGCACACCAGTCGCAGTGCGGCCGCGTGTTAGATGCGTCCCAGAAGCGGCTCAACGCGACGCACGAGAACAGCAGAGTTGATTATTTGACGCGAGACGCGGCCCTCCTGCGTCAATACTACAACCGGTAGCTAGGATCGGGCCGGAAGTCACTCGTGTAATAATACGGTGGATCCGGTCGATTTTCAAACTAATATGCAATCGTAACCTACTTTTTGAGTCCATCAGATCTCTTGAGTGGTAGATCGGGGCACAGTTGACTTGTCTTCGTTGATTTACTGCTGTCTTCTCTGCTATAATAATAACCAACACGGCCCCGTGTTCAATACAAAATCCTCCTACCACAACAAAACAAGTAGGAACTAATATTCACATAGGAACTAAAGTTAAACAACATAAAATATACAATATAAATGAATACTACATCACATTTGTAAAATATATACACATAATAAAATAAATAATAGCCCATTTAAATAAAATAAATTGAAATGAGCTAAAACACCTGTAATTAAATAATAAAAATAATACACACATCCTGCTTACACAATTAAATTTATTAATTTCTGTGTGGCGCTTTAACTTTAGAAAATCCACCAATAAAGCTTTTGAAAACCGTTCATAAGAAAAAAAATGTTTCATTGAGGCATTGCATTTGTAAAAGACATGTTAAAATCTTTGTCATTGGGATTGCCTTTCTCTTTAGCACAGGACTTCTTTTTTCTTCTTTCTTTCAGAAAGAAAGCTCACCAATACGTGGGGTCTGAAAGGCAAATTGTTGTTGGATTATCTTTAAATGCCTGCTACTTTTTGTGCAGAATTCTAGCTTTGTATAGGCTAATGTTCCTATTGTTGAAAGCACAAAAGTGTGTAATAAAGAACTAGCACATTTATATTTTGAATTTTGTTTTCTTACTGTACCGAAAATGAACCGAACCGTGACCTCAAAACCGAGGTACGTAGCGAACCGAGATTTTTGTGTACCGTTACACCCCTAAAATTAACCCTATTATATAAGCTGCACGCAGACTTTTCACTGTGTCAGTTTCATTTTGTCAGTTTTGTCCCATGAAAAGATATACAGTGGTACCTCTACATACGAAGTTAATTCGTTCCAGGACGTTGTTTGTAAGTCGAAATAGTCGTATGTCGAGCAGGATTTTCCAATAGGAATACATTATAATTCCATTAATTCGTTCCATAGCCCAAAAACCTACACTAAATTCTTAATAAATACTGCTGGTACTATTACAAATGGCAATTAAACATACTGTAGCAAAACAAATAAGTTATAAATAAAAATTGGAATACTATAATAATAATGATCATTAATAATTAATAATTATTCCTGTAACGAATGTAACGAATCGGATTCTAATGTGGCGGACACTTTTTGCTGTACCTGAACGCACTGTGGGGCTGACGTCACAGTCACTATAGGTCGGTGCGGTAGAGATAATACTTTCGTTTTCTGTAGAGCATAGTCAACTGCGGAGGACAATGGGCATTTTGTGTTGGATAAGTTCTTAAATAAATGATAAAAACGTGATGAAGCTGGCGATTTCCTTGGCGATGTTACCACAATAAAAATTGTCACCTTAACTTATAAAGACTGGCGAACGGTGGTTGGAAGAGGACCATGGAGCTGTATTGTTGAGCCAGCTCATGGATGCGCACCCCACGCTCATATTTTTCAATAATTTGCATCTTCATTTCAAAGGTAAGCATCACTTTTTTGCTTGTTTCACCAACTGTACCAACTTTTTTTTAAACCTGTGTTGATTTCTCGTACAAGAAAATCCGCCGTGCGTTCGTTTGCGGTGCTGTCATGTTGTCGTATTTTGAACATGTCGTCGGATGTAAAAACAAATGGCAAGTCAAATTTTACGTCGGATGTCGAAAAGATCGTGTGTCGAAGCGATCGTATGTCCAGTGGAGGACTTGGCCATTGTGGGGCCTAAGGCAAACATATCCAGGGGCCCTCTTCATGGGTCAGGGGTTAAAAAGGTGAGAAGGGTGTGAAGGAAACATGTTCCGGTACACAAGGTCTGTCCTAAACGACAAATTTTCTCCTGATTAGTCAGCCGACTAGTTTTACGATGAGTCGACTAATCTAATAATTTTCTTTTTTTATTAATTTAGCAATGAAATTTTTGTTGACGCTTATTAATTCACAAAACCATTTTGGAACACTTAAATTCTTTATTAAAGTACAAATAATCATGTAAATAACAATAATTAATCACAAATAAATAATGAGGTTAAATGCTGATAGCATTTACTAGTGCAAAAGAATGGAAAGTAAACAGATTCAGAACACGGACTTTGCCTTTCCAACATTATTCAAAACAATTCTTAGAAAAAACTTCTAGCAATATTATTATAGTAGACTACTATATATAATAGTAGTATAAGAATTATAATTATTCATTGCCATTCATATTTGTCATAAAGAGTGTCATTTGAAAGCTATTCTCAGTTTAGAGTCTGTATTCTGTAGTATTTACTCAACATATTATAATATAAATTCTGAAGTATGTGGGATTAACTCCAGGACATGACGTGCTTTTATTTTGAAATGTTCACCGGAGGTACGTTCGCTAAACCGCTAACCGAAAGCTTTACACTCCGTAAAATAAAACATTCTTCGTCATTGCTTGTGGTGTCACTAATAGATTTTTTTTTGTGTGTTAGCAAATGCTGTTAACCAGCTGTTGAGTTTTATTGAATGACTGAATGGAACTGTACTGCATTGTTTCGCCACAGGGTGTGCTGTCGTGTATTTTATGTTCGGTGTGAAGAAGAAGAAGAAGAAGAAAGTCAAAAGAGGCATTAGCAGCCTGTTCTCAACTTCTCCCTCACTGCACTTTGGCTCTCATGGAGAGCACGTTCGCTCATGTGTTCAAAATAAACGAAAGCCGATGTGCAAAGTGGCAAGTGAGCTATAGACCCTACTCACATGACGTCACAACCACGCCTCCGCGCCATATTGTCCGTCTACTCGTCGTGTTGATGCATTACCGCTACGTAAATTCCTCCTATTATGGCGTGTTTTTCTGCTCGTTAACATTAATAATCAAAATAGTGAAGGCGTGTGTGGCGGTTGGTTGCAATAACAGAGAAGATAGACGGAGAGACTTGAAGTTCTACCGTATTCCGAGAGACCCGGAGAGGAGAGTGAGATGGACTGCTGCAATTCGACGAGAAAACTGGGCTCCAAACGATTACCACGGATTATGTAGTAGTCATTTTATATCTGGTAAGATGCATTTAACATATATTTAGAGGGTTTTGGGCTGACAACCACAATTAAGATCATTGCGAGGCTAATCGCCGACAACATACAGTTTCAAATTCAAGATGCTTATTTCTTCCACCATCATTACATTTTGAATAATATTTAGCTGGTACCAAGTGAAAGAAGCTGGCCTCGTCTACGGATCATCAGTTAAACAGGTGTGTCCAAACCTTTTGCAAAGGGGGCCAGATTTGGTGTGATAAAAATGCGGGGGGCTACCTTGGCTGATTTACATAGAACAATATATTTAAACAAATTTTAGCAAGCCCTTCTGTGTGTCACATTTGCTTTATTATTGTTTTTAATTCATAATTTCAACAGTCTCGTCTTTGTGGCTTTCTCTTTCGACACTCGGACTCTTGCGAAATACTGCTGCTGTGAAAAAAATTAACTAGCTTCAAGTTGCTATAATTTCTCGCTGCGTATCTTCCCTGTAATGTTGTCGTACATGTCAGCGTGTCTTGTTCGGTAATATCATTATCGCGTCACATCAAACTTTTTGAAAACAGCGACTGTCTCTTTGCAAATGAGGCAGACACAGTTGTTGCGTGTTTTATTGAAGAAATAGTCCAATATCCACCTATCCTTGAAACGTCGGCAATCGCAGTCAACTTTTTTTTTTTTTTGATTGTCGCCATTTTAGAAATCACACAGGGTAATGTTGCTTAGAGTGCTGCTCTTAAAGTTTTTCAAACTTTCGTGAGAATAGGCTGATTTTGTGTGGACAAGATAGTTGTAGATATCAGGGTAGCGGATGTCAGGCAGAGAGGGCGAAGACAGCGGGTCGAAAAATATCGATTTAGGCATCAAATATGGATCTGGCGAATGGATAGACTGAAGCTTTTCCACATAACGCCTTTTATGCAACGCATCCAATGATCTTACAGCGTCTGAAAGCACCGGTGCTTCCATGAATTGCTCTATAAACTGAACGACTAATTAAAACCATTGAGAATAGGGCTAAACAGAGACGGACAATATGGCGGCCGGATACAGCGACACGTCATTCTGTGACGTTGGTGAGTAGGGTCTATAAAAATAGCGAGCTTAGTGGTGTGAAAAACGCAGGAGAGCTAAGTGAAGCTAACGAACAGCTAAGCAGAGCTAAGCGATGCTAAACGGAGCTAAGCGAAGCTAAACGGCGCTAAATGAAGCTATGCGACTGATACTCAGTCCGTCGTCATGGGACTGTCCATTGTAGTGCGTGTGTGTGGGGGAGAGATAATATAAATGCAGCATTCAAATGGCTTTCTTTTTTGTTTTGTTATTTGTTTGTTTGGTATGCTGACATAATCATACATGACGAATAGTTGGGGGTGCTGCTGGCTCCTGTGGCCCAAGCTCTTGCTCGTTGGGGCAAGTGCAGACGGTTGGGGCCCCCTACTGGTTGGGGGCCTAAGGCGATTGCCTACTTCGCCTGAATAGTAGATCCGCCTATGCGTATGTCGAGGTACTACTGTATTTAAATATTTGCAGAAATGCGAGAGGTGTTCTCACTTTTGTCATACACTGTACATGCATACATGTGGTTATATCACTGTTTATCGCAATGTAGAAGCTAACAGTGAATATGGACAGCAGTGTGAGAATGATTCTGCTCATGATATTTGTTTTTGAACACAATTTAAACGAGCCATTGTTTTGAAAAATTGTCACAATAAGGGTTCGGAAAAGTGACAGCACTGACTACTTTTTAATCTAGCACCTTTCGGTTTGCAGCCGTGGGCTATTGCTGGTGGAAGCAGTGCACATCAGTGAGAGATGATAAATACTGAATTAAGAGCCCCTGGATAACAAGTATGAAAAGTGAGTTAGAGTAAAGTACAAAGCAAAATACAAAAAAAAAAAGAATACAAAGCACATGTCCTTTACTGAGAGTTCTGTAGATAGGGGTAACATTGAAGTTCATAACAGACTGATTTGATAGGGGTGTTTCTCTGTGATTAAGGTGGAAACTTGAAATGTTTAGGCTTCTTGTATCTATTGTTTATATTTGATTTAAAATTTAAAGAATTATAATGACTGGCATAGATATGTGAAATATCTGTTCTTTTAGAATAAAATAAGAGACACTTTTGGCTAAAACATTGCCCCTTCTGTACCACGAAACCCTTACAGATTGATGATGATATATTTTGTCTCTGTGCCATCAAGTTAATTCCATCCAGACCTTCAACAAGCATAAGAATTTGAGGCTTTATCACTGCAAACAGGTTCACATGGGGTGATTAAGGACTATCAGATTCATCCAGAGTAAGTGGATAAGAGTCAGATTTTCCTCAGCAGGGAAGAAATGTAATCATGTGGCACAAATCACCTTGATCTCAATCCTAAACCAGAAAAGTGGGTGTTTGCCTTGATGAGCTCAATTCTCTCGCATTCTGTATTCATTTGAATCCCTCTTCAGAACTACAGCTAACAGGAAGCCCGAGTGTTTGAGACACACCATTGGACTTACTGACTCAAACTAATAAGCCGTCATTCAACTTTAATGCCGAAGTGTGTCAGAAGAGCACTCACTTCACTGGCTGCCTATTTGCTGATAGACTATTCCTATCAGTGTGTTAGCAAGATGTCTTCTTGAGGAGGGTTACTTCTCATCCTGTGAGGTAAGAATTGGGAGGAATCTAACATTTGAACACAACTCTTAATTAATTCTTTATTCGATCAGGGGATTCGCTCGACCACTTAGTTCCTCTGAATTCTTCATCATATCAAAGCACTTAATCAATTGAATGCCATGTTTGCGCATTTGTGTGAACAGCTTGGGGGGAAAAAACTTTTCCATTAAAGCAGAACTTGGTTGCAGTACATAACACAAGTTCCACATGGTTATGACTGAAGTAATTTGGTGCAGAAGCATTTGAGCATGTAACTGTAAATGGAAAAGATAATATGTGATGCATTCCACGAAAACCAGATTTAGAAAAATTGAAGGTCATAAAATCAGATAGAAACGGATTTCAAATGTTCTTGGTAACTGTATTTTGGTGGAGTGGCGTGGCTCAGTGGGTTGGGGTTCAATTCCCTGCCCCATACCTGTCAACCCAAGGCCGTTGGCAATCTTACAAAATCCGTCTGCCCTTACAAATTGGTGACTAATCTTACAACGTTTTCAATTTTTCAAATAATATGAATTTATTGGTAATATTGTAACATATAACCTGGTGCAATCAAAGAACAATCAATTTCTTCAGCTACATCATGATTTCTAAAATTTAACAGTGACTATGTTATAGGCTAATTGTATGTCGCACTTTTGGCAATTTCTATCATGTCTTGATGGCTGCACTTCATGGCACTTCAGCTCGCAATTCAGTTTGACCTGAAAGTAGTTCGTTAGTGTGTCCAATTATAAATTAAAAAGGGCAATTGAGCAAATCAGCAATAGTTGCAGGCAAATTGTGTTCGGCAACAAATTGGCAGAATAAAATCTCCGCTTTCGTCACTTTTCATCCTGCAGACTTCATCTTTATCGCCAGTGTTGTTAATCGTACTTTTAAAAGGTAATTAATTACAGTTACAAATTACTTCTCCCAAAAAGGAATTGATTCAGTTACCTGAACGTAGTAGTAATTAGTTACTTGGCAAAGTAACTGGTGTTACCTTTCATGTTTTTTTTTTTCACCTTTTCAAAAAAAAAAAAAAAAAAATTAATTATTTAATTTAAAAAAAAAAACATGGTAACCTTTGCTATGTTTGGAAGTCATTTAATGCTGTGAATCAACTGTTAAAGTTGTGAAAATTGCTCCCGTTTTTGCATTACTTTCCTTCTGTCTACTTTCGACATGTGAAAATTTTAAAACTGTTTCATCATTTAAAGATAGAGTCAAGTCAAGATTTTGCCGATTTAGGAGTATTTTAGATAAAAAGTTACTTAGGTTCGCTAGGAAGGTTCACTACAACAGAGCCTTTCTGAGAAGTCAACTGCTTTAAGATGGCGGCTGTTTACTAACGCCGCCGAGTCTGTCATTTCGCATTTAGTTCTAAATGCATGTGATATCTAGGCGTAGATTGTAGGCTGTCGGCTACAGTCAGGAAATATTGGAGCCATCAAGCCTAACATTGCGTCTCCTACAGCGTCACAACAAACACTCTTCTTTCTCCGTGTCTCTTGACTCCGTCTATAGCAAGATCTTGAACCCCATGTTGCTCCTGATCCCGCGTCATCAGTAGGTAAATGATCATATAGTGTCAAAGCACTTTGAGTGCGCCATACAAGTTTTTTGATCATTTATGTTATATTGACGCCACTACCCTGCCAGCCGGGGTACTGCATTCAGCAAATGACACGAAAGCAGTTCAAACAAGGCAAGGCAAGGCAAATTTATTTGTATAGCACAATTCAACACAAGGCAATTCAAAGTGCTTTACAATGTGCATCACATGAAGATCCACAATCAGAGATAATATGATTCGTAAAAATCAAATTGGCCAATCAAACAAATACAACTGAAGCAGAAAATAAAAATTATACATAAAAATTACATGAAATCATAAACAAACTTAAAAAACAATTGAAATCAGAAATAGAAGTAAAACAGAAAATGAATTAAAAAGCAAATTCCTTGAAATTTGAAATATATAGACTAGGGCTGCAACTATCGAATATTTTAGTAATCGAGTAATCGACTGAAAATTATATCGAGTAATCAGCTAAAACATATATTTTTAGGTGAAGAGCAATTATAAATATACATGAAAAAACAAGACATTTCATCTAATATTAAAGCATTTTCAGTCAATCAGTGTCTATATTTTCGATGTACATTGTTGAAAACAGCCAACAATTGCATCCCAGATGTAACTAGATTAAAAAAAAGACTAATTCACTACTTTCATTCAAAAAACTTTTAGATCTTATAACATATATATATATATATATATATATATATATATATATATATATATATATATATATATATATATTTCTTACCTAAAAATGCCATTACACTTGATAACACACATCACTTAAAAGTTAGGTGTTTTCCCCACGTGTTTCAATTGCATATCTATTTGTGTCAAGCTATTTTTAAGTTCTAGTTAAGTTTTAAGTACTCTAAACTGTAAGTCCTGATAGGATTTTGAGTTTTTGCAGTGTTCAAAATAAATGTATGATACAGGCTGTGTTGGAGCACATTAGGGACCAGTGCTACTTGGTGTTTTATCCATCAATGACTACTGAGCTAAAATTGACATTTATCATTATTAAGTTTTTATTTTACACCCTCATCACTCTACAAAGCTATGTTTTCACAGATTAAATAAAGCCTGTATGTAAGACACGTTAGCCACACATCGACAGTGGTCATAATTAATACAAACTTAGCCCTCCGTTGAGCTAACGTTACGTGAGCGAGTGACAGTAGCGTTAATTTTATCTATTAGCGCTTAGAAGTCTACTGCTTCAAGATGGCGGCTGTTTACTAACGCCGCAGACTCATCATTTCGCAGTCATTTCGCATCTAGTTCAACATACAGTGGGGAGAACAAGTATTTGATACACTGCCAATGGCAGTGTATCAAATACTTGTTCTCCCCACTGTACATGTGATCTATATGAGACGCGTCAGACGCTACTTGCTACCACCGTAGCATCATGCGGGCTAGTTTTTAGCAACGTCGGCGTCGTTTACGCACGTGACATCAGCGCATTGTCCCGCATTAAAAGAAGTCCGGGCAAAATGTGATGCTTAGAACTGTCAAAATTAAACAATTACTCGAGGTGAATAATATTACTCGGGTCAGTTTTTAAACTCGAGTTGCTGGAGTATTCGTTTCTACTCTTATATAGACAGTTATGGATATGCTGTGGTAAATAATAGCGTCTTTAGCTCTGATTAAAAGACCTAACAGTTTGAGCACACTTCAGACCTTCGGGTAACTTGTTCCAGAGGTGAGGAGCATAGTAACTAAATACTGCCTCACCCTGATTGGTTCTTGTACTTGGAATATACAGCAGACTGGTTCCAGGCGACCTTAGGGTTCGAGATGCTTTATAGGCATTTAACAAATCAAGCATGCATTTTGGTCTAAGGCCATTCAGTGTTTTGTAGACAAGCAGTAGTATTTTATAATCTATCCTTTGACTTATTTGCCAGTGTAACGATTTCATAAGCGGTGTATTATGGTCCTGTTTCCTTGTATTTGTAAGAACTCTGGCTGCAGCATTCTGTACTAGCTGCAGCTTCCTGACTGATTTTTTATTTTATTTTTATTTTTTTTCTTTATAAAGACCTGTAAATATACCGTTGCGTTGTGCCAAGGTGCGTGTTGATCTTTAACCTTTACGTTTTTAGCCCAAAAATAATCACCTCTTTCTACCCCACATTAAGCATGAGAAAATTCTGGCACATCCATTCATTGATTTGATGAATGCCTTTACTCAGGGACACTAAGGGACAATAATCATGCGGGGACACAGAAATGTAGAGTTGATTGTCATCCTCATAGATGTGATAGGAGATGTCATACTGTTCCATGATCTGAAGAAGCATACAGATGTTAAATATAATTGGTTCGAGAATGGACCCTTGAGGAACCCCATATGTGAATTTGGTTCATTCCGACTCATGGTTTCTGACTGACACAAATAAATTCATTTCATGTAAATACGATGCGAACCACTAAAGAGCAGAGTCAGTGAGCCCTACCCACTGTTCCAATCTGCTGAGTAGTATGTCGTGATCAAGCATGTCAAATGTGGCACTGAGATCCAATAGTAGAAGAACAGATGATTTGGCTGCGTCATTATTCCTACGAATATCATTTAGGACTTTTTATAAGCATTGTCTCTGTACAGAGGAGTGGCCGAAATCCGGACTGAAATGAGTTTTAAAAATTGTTTTGCATCATAAAAGCCTGGATTTGTCAAAAACAACCATCTCAATAATTTTCCCCAGGAATGGCAGATTTGATATCGGCCTACAATTACCAAGGGTTGTGGCATCCAGATTGTTTTTTTTAGAAGAGGTTTTATTACTACAGTTTTTAAAGTTCGTGGGAACTCTCCTGCTTTTTAAACAGTTGATTTTAAGGTAATTTCATTCCGTTTTCTAAATGTTTATGTTCCAACTTATGATAAGGTTTAAGTTTATAAATAGATCATTTAGAAAAAAATATATATATCTGAGATAAAATACACACATTAGACGCAGTCTGAGAAGCATCTGGTTTCAGTGGAACGGCTCATGCACTGTATGTTACAGTTCCTATGACACACTCCAAATTCTGATAGAAAGACGCTGTTTCCATATTTTGTTCCTGTCTGCATTTACGGTGAGGCACAGTTAGGTCTTTTATCATTTTGCGACATTTAGCAAAATCAATAATGCATTGGATTTGTACAGCACTTTTCAGGACACTTAAAGATGCTTTACATTACATTAGTCATTCAATCCACACACAAGCTGGTGATGAGCTATAACTAATCAAAGCTGCCCTGGGGCAGACTGACAGAGGCGAGGCAGCCAATATGCACAATCAGCACTTCTGATTACCTCCAACCACACGCTCTTGCTCAACTTCACACAATCAAGAAGGGAGAAATGTCTTGCTCAAAGACAAAAACAACAATGTAAACAAACGGTCGCCTGTATTCATTCCCCTGAACCTTCGATCAAAGGATGACCCACTCAACCACCTATGACCTCAAGTCATAGGTAGAGCTCTCTGAGCGAGCAGTACATAAAATAAATTAAAATTTTATTAAATTCAAAACGTGAGATCGATTACGTTGTTATATTTCATATCTAATAAGTGGGTATATGCACTCCAGAAACTAAATTATTTGTATATACAGTGATCCCTCGTTTTTCGCAGTTAATGGGGAACAGAACCCGCTGTGATAAGTGAAAAACCGCGAAGTAGAGCACCCCCCCCCCAAAAAAAATAAAAAACTTTTTTTGTGTGTGTTTGTGTGCGTTCAATGTATTTATTCAATGTATTTATTCAGATTTAGCATTGGAAAGAGATACATATAAGACATGTTTTTTTGTTTTACTTTTTTCCCAAAGTATAATTTTTTAAAAATGTATCTATCTATCTATCTATCTATCTATCTATCTAGCTATATATACTGTATATATATTTTAATAAAAAAATTTTAAGCACTTCAAATGTAATAATTATAAGTTTTAAAACTTTTACTGTCCCACCAAATTATTTTTAAAGAATAAAGTAGTAGTAGAAAAATGCTTGGCTTTATTAAATGCTTTATTAAATGAGTGAGTCTACTCAAATCCACTCGGAACTACTCACCTACACACAATGAGTTGCCACAGCAACTGTTTAACAAGTTAAACAATGATTGACGCATGCGGTGCCTCAGATGTTCGCGACACTGGCAAGATTAGACACATTCATTTGTCACACATCGTTAACTTTAATAAACAATTTCAGTGCACGTGCACTGCCGGCTTGACAGACAAAGAACAGGGACAGGGTGGGAAGGATAGGGAGACTGCGCGATCCGCTGGGACACCTCATCTCTATTTTATTTTTTTTGATTGAAAAAAAATCTGCGATGGACTGAAGGCGTGAAGTTTGAAGCGCGAAGTAGTGAGGGATCAATGTAATTGCTGAAAGTCAGTTTTTAGTATGTTACTTTTAAGTCAACTACGTGTTAAAAATAGAATCAGTACGTTTGTACAGGTTGAACCTAAAAAAGTGGAACTTTTCCAATCCAATGAAATCAAGAATGATGTAAGAAAAAAATATTAGAAACAGTGATGGAATTTTAATTTTTTCAAAATGACGTTCTTTAAATGGCATCCTCTTGTATGAATGCATTCTAGAAATCTGCTATTGATTGGTTGAAGTTGTCCTCATTGATTTCTCGTCTGAGCTGGGATACTGTGAATTTCATTCTGAATTCACCATGGTTACTAAAATGTCACATTGTTTACTTGCTGATGTCTAACAACACGCAAAAATCTTTTTTTTTTTTTTTTTTTTTTTTTTTTTTTTGTTAACAGTGGTTAACAGCAGATTTCAAGAATGCTATCATGCAGGAGGACACTTAATTTAAAGGACGTCATTTTTAAATGAGAATTCCATAATTGTTTCTTAAATGGCATGTTTTAAGGTTTCAATTACAAAAAAAGTAATATTTGTTTCCATTTCTCTTGGTTTAATTGAAAAAGTTCCCTTTTTTTCGGGTCACCCTGTATTTACTGATTCTTTAGCCATTCTTTCAACTGTGCTTTGTGGTAGCTCTTTTACCGTTTGTACTGTTGTTCATACAGGTTAAGTGAAACTTGGGTTCTAATGACATTTTATCATCAAATTGTTTTTTACTTTTGAACCTAGCTGAACACTGCAATTTGATTTCAATATATTATTAAAGCAATATGGTTTGTATTTCCACACTTTATAACCATACATTGATGCAAAGTCCAGCAATGACTATGTAGTATCACAAGTTTCACTTCATCAACTAACTAATACAACGTGGAATTGGCAGAGGTTCCCACTCAAGCCCAAAATGGTATTTCTGCCTTTCTGCCTTTGACTGAAGGAGTACTGTACATCACTGATGACCAAAAATCCACATCACACACGTATTCATCAAAAGTGGGTAGAAAAACACTACGATGCGGGTGTAAAAGTCATTTCATATTCCATTCCCAAAATTGTTCCTCACATCTGACATCACGATTCGTCAGTCTTTCCACTCCTTCCTTTGTTGCCGCCAACCCCTCATTAGCACACCTTTCAACCGCGACATATAGGTGACATTTAAATATAAATCACAAGCATTAACATTTATAAACATGGATTTTATGATAGCTCCGTAATGAGATGTTATAAATCCCAAGGCCACAGTTCACAGTGCCAGCAGACACATAAACCGCAGAGAGGCCTTTTAACAAGGACACAAGGCAGTGACGCTCCACTCTGCCATCCCGCAGCAATATCAGGCAACCCACCACAGTCATGAATTCTACTCTCTTTTATAGCACGGGGGTTGTAGTGGGAGGTGGTGAGTGCATCAAGGTTGTTCATAATATTCGGTGTAAAAGGGGTGACCACTGTAATACAGACAGCTCAGGTTCACTTTAAACTACAACCTAAATAAAAGAAAAGTTGTTAACCTCCTCTAACCGTGTTAAACTGTGAAAGCTTCATTTTTGACACAAAGTGTACACACGCCAAAAATGTGGGTAGGGCTGTATTTAAGAAGTAGTTGTTGGAAATCACAAATTAGAGGGAAGTTACCAATTAAACCATGTAGCTGATCAGGGGTGTCACTCGACCTATTACAATACTGGGGCACAGAAGGGCAATGGCGAAGGAGGAAAAATTTCTGTAAGCACTTATCATAAAAAGTCAGAAAAAGTACTGCTCTAAACTACAGTGTATTACAAAAGTGAGTACACTCCTCGCATTTCTGCAGATATTTAATTATATCTTTTCATGGGAGAACACTGACAAAATGACACTTTGAAACAATGAAAAGTTGTCTGTGTGCAGTTTATATAATAGAGTTAATTTATTTTCCCCTCAAAATAACTCAAAACATAGCCATTAATATCCAAACCCCTGACAACAAAAGTGAGTACACCCCATAGAAACTACGTACATCCCTGAATGTCGAAGTTGAGTACTGCTTGTCATTTTCCCTCCAAAATGTCATGTGACTCGTTACAGGAGTGCTGTCAGCATTGCTGCAGACATTGAAGAGGTGAGGGGTCAGCCTGTTGTTGCTCAGACGATACGCCGCACTCTACATCAAATCGGTGTGCATGGCTGTCACCCCAGGAGGAATCCTCTTCTGAAGTCGGTACACAAGAAAGCCTGCCCGTCTCATCAGACCATAGGACATGGTTCCAGTGATCCATGTGCTTTGTTGACATGTCTTCAGCAAACTATTTGCAGGCTTTCTTGTGTACCGTCTTCAGATGAGGCTTCCTCCTGGGGAGACAGCCATGCACACCAATTTATTTTCAAAGTATCAGAATCGGCAAAAAAATCGGGTCCGATCGATCGGGACATCTCTAGTTCATTCCTCATCAATTTGTGCACGGCATGGTCTTATTCAGTGCAAAATTATTCACAAAGCACCCTGGACTAAGGACAGGCTGTCCAATATTTATAAACATTTTGCCTCTAACTGTGCATGATGTAAACGTTCACCAGTTAATCATACCCTCATGTTCTGGTCTTGCCCGTCTTTATATAACTTTTGGCTTGAGGTATTAAAGATAATTTCAGAAATATGCGTCTTACAAATAAGTCCAGACCCCACTATAGCGCTGTTAGGAACATCATCTGTGTTGGACTTTTCCAAGATGGATCAGGATAGAATTGCATTTGCCACCCTTTTGGCAGGACGACTGATTCTACTTGCATGGAAATCTCCCATCTCACCCTCTCACGTGTCCAAATTGTGTCCATTTAGAGAAGATCCGGTGTACGCTTGGTGGCTGCGAAAACAAATTTTATGCAAGGTGGACCCCTTTCCTGGTGTATGCTCGGGCCTTGAATTTCCCTCAGATTCCGGACTAACAACTAGTTTATTTTTGTTGCTTTGGTTTTGTTTTTCTCTCATTCCGTTTGTGACATACGGTATGAGGCCGCTCATATATTTTTATGTATATATTGTTGGATACTGATTTTTGGGGAGCACTGTGTGGGGCTATTTGCTACTGCTGAACTACGAAGACATGTCACATGACCGTCGAGGTGCTGTTTGCGTGTATAAGTGTGTTTTTGTTTTTGTTTTTTGTTTAGCATGTATGGGTTTTTTTTGTCTGTTTTGTATTTTCTGTCTTAGGGGGTATTGTCCTCTTATACTAGTTCTCCTAAAAAAATTAGCATATTGTGATAAAGTTCATTATTTTCTGTAATGTACTGATAAACATTAGACTTTCATATATTTTAGATTCATTACACACAACTGAAGTAGTTCAAGCCTTTTATTGTTATAATATTGATGATTTTGGCAAAAAAGTAAAAAGCAAAAAAAATCCTTATCTCAAAAAATTTGCATATTTCATCCGACCAATAAAAAAAATTGTTTTTTCATACAAAAAAAGTCTACCTTCAATTAATTATATCAGCTATGCAATCAATACTTAGTCGGGAATCCTTTTGCAGAAATGACTGCTTTAATGTGGCGTAGCATGGAGGCAATCAGCCTGGAATTCAGGCATTTTGGCATTTCCTTCTCCCCAGTCTTCCTCCAAACTCTGCCACCTTGATTTCTGAATGACATGCAAAATTTGCTTTCATCTGAAAAAAGTACTTTGGACTACTTAGCAACAGTCCGGTGCTGCTTCTCTGTAGCCCAGGTCAGGCGATTCTGCCGCTGTTTCAGGTTCAAAAGTGGCTTGACCTGGGAAATGCGGCACCTGTAGCCCATTTCCAGCACATGCCTGTGCACGGTGGCTCTGGATGTTTCTACTCCAGACTCAGTCCACTGTTTCTGCAGGTCCCCCAAGGTCTGGAATCGGCCCTTCTCCATAATCTTTTTCAGGGTGCAGTCAACCTCTTCTGATTGTGCAGCGTTTCCTGCCACACTTTTTCCTTCCCACAGACTTCCCACTGAGGTGCCTTGATACAGCACTCTGGGAACAGCCTATTCACTCAGAAATTTCTTTCTGTGTCTTAGCCTCTTGCTTGAGTGTGTCAATCATGGCCTTCTGGATAGATGTCAGGTCGGCAGTCTTGCCCATGATTGCGGTTTTGAGTAATTAACCAGGCTGGGAGTTTTTAAAAGCCTCAGGAATCTTTCGCAGGGGTTTTGAGTTAATTCGTTGATTCAGATGATTAGTTTAGTAGTTTCTTTAGAGTACCTTTTCATGATATGCTAATTTTTTGAGATAGGGATTTTGGGTTTTTCTTGCCTTTTTTTTTTGCCAAAATCATCAATATTAAAACAATAAAAGACTTGAACTACTTCAGTTGTGTGTAATGAATCTAAAATATATGAAAGTCTAATATTTATCAATACATTACAGAAAATAATGAACTTTATCACAATATGCTATTTTTTTTTTAGAAAGACTAGTTATTAAGGTCACATAGTTTGCAAGTTTGATTCCATTGCTCAGGAATGTATGTTCAATTTAATTGGTGACTGGAAAACAATTACAAAAAAAAAAAAAAAATCTATCTATTTAATTATTTATTTTTACTCGTGAAATTTATACTGGGGGACTGCAGATTAATACTGGGGTACGTGCCCCAGTGAAATATGTCTGGCGATGCCCATGTGGCTGATAGTGTGTAAAATATTTTAAACAACAAAAACCCAATGAAGCTCAGTTTGAATGTTGCTTGTTCATAAAAGGCCATTTAGCAGAGGGTCGATAATGGAGGATAAGCATTAGGGTATTAAACTGATCATGGCATCGAACTAAATGTGGGATAGGCTGTCTCATAATGCTTTTTTGGAAATATGTTATTCATCTGCGAAAGAGGTTTTTCATTACAGTAAGCACTGGACATTATAAATGACCCGACTGACCTATTAAGGTTCTGCTTTATGCTCCAGAGTCACTCACATTAAATGAAAAGCTATTATATAAAAAGACAATGAGGGAAAAAAATATTTCAAATACATTGGGAATTAGTTGAACACAAACCAATTTGCGCTTATTGAATTTATAGCAACTATAAACTGTATTGTCATTACTCTATACTTGCTTTTGCTTTTATTGGGATCAGTGGTGTGTGAGTTGAGTGTCCGGGAAATGTTTTACGTGTGGAAATGTTTTCCCAACATTCCCAAAAGTTGAATGTTGTGCCTAGCAACTCTTCATGTGTGTGGGCCTTGTAGTAAGTAAATGGCAGCTATGCATTTTAAACCTTTGCCTTAGTTGATCAAATCCACCTCTTAAAAGCAAGAGTTCAGGACGCAATGAGAGAAAGAAGGAGAAAAATGAGAGTACTTAAAGTACTTTGTACTTAAGTACGTAAGGGTTACTTTCGACTTACGTGGAAATTCGGGTTACATCGCCAGCACAGGAAAGGAACTTCTTTGTAGCTCAAGGACTACCTGTGTTTGATTTCATATTCTGTGATGACCTCATAGGTTGTTTGAGCTCCAGCCATGAAAAGCTGGATGCTACGTTCCTGCACTTTATCCTTGATGACTTGCTGACCTGTGGCAGAGCTGTTGATGTAAGAAAATGTACAGTAATTAGACATTTGCTACTTTTCATGCGTAAATAGGGTAATTAATCTATTGGACTGGCAATATTTGTAATCATAGGCCGTATTAAAGTTATGCTTATCCAAAGAAAAAAATGTGGTATTCGCAATACAATAAAGGAATTCCAAGGACGACTCAATGATGTAAAGTCCAATTATAGAGAAGGTTAGGTTATAATATAACATATATAATACATTTCTTAACATTAATTCACATATACATTAGTTCATTAATAAATAGTTATTAATGCATACTGGTACTAGTAAGTGATTGTTATTTTAAAATGAGAAACATTGCTCTGTGAGTCCTTGGTGCTGCTAACCTAACTTTAAGTATGGTATTATTTCACGTGAACGTACCTCATACGTATTACTTAACCTTAATTAACCATTACTGAATGTTTTTTGGACCCTTATTGTAAAGTGTAGCACATTATAAACGCTAAGTTAACAAACCCTAACTCTAAATCCTAACCCTAAATAGGCCTTTATATATTTTTTAATTTTACCAAACGATTAGTTACTGTCTGGTTATGCATTAACTAATGTATTAACTAATGCAGTAGCTAAAGCATTAACTCATGTTAATTAATATATCAATAAATGTTAGATAAGCAATTATATTAATTATTGTAATGTTACTTGAAGTGCCTGTGACACAAAAAAAGCATGTTTATTTCATAATACACTTGGTATTTTATGCTCCTGAATGAAATGGACCACTTGGATGTGTGACGAAGCGATCGATATATTTATTCAATTTTTTAAATCCCGCGCAACGAAAATGACACACTTCCGGCTTCGGTCTTGCATTGAGGAAGAGCTGCAGAAAAATCTTGCTGTACGAGGGAGAGAAGTGTGCGCCTTTTAGGGTTTCAAAAGGTTCCCATTCACCGGTGGATATTGGCCAAAACAAGCCCTACTACTGTGGGACCATTGGACATACAAGGAAGTGAGTAAACATTGTGTTTTGTATTATGTCAAACATGTTGATGGCTTGACCGGCGGGTTGTCGCACATCCCCCCGCCGGGAGAGCACTATACTCGGCTTATTGCCTTCTTCATGTGCCCGATGTTCAGTCGAATTTTCCGACCGATCAGAAACTGCAACTTTGTGTTAAAAATAGCAGCGAATACAACGATTACAAAGTAAACACTTCAAACGTTCTTTAAATAAAGGACTACATATGTTTGATCATGGATGGGCATGTAAAAAACTCTTCTCATACACATTAGCTGCACATGTTAGCTGCACAACAACTGCAGCTGCTCTCGTATGACTCTCGCTGTTTACGTCTTCGCCGTGTAGTAAAGCATTATTTTGCCATATTCGTGTTGACCATTTGGCAGCTACACGCTCCTCCGACTGAAACTGAAACAATGACTGAAACGATGACATTTTGCGGCTCTCTTTGTCGCGTTTTCTTTGTTCTGAATAATTCCCCCTCAATGGTCAGCATTCTTAATCAGATGAAATCGTTACTCCGCTGATGTCATCCACCTTTTGGGAACGCTAGAGCACAAAAATGGTAGGCGTGGCTAACCGGCAGATTAAAAGTAACTAATTTCTTGTCATCTGCGCCTTGCTAAATTGTTGTATATAATCGAATCGTCTCAAAATATGATTCTAATTCACATAATATTGGTATTTAAGACTTTTTTCTCCTGTCGTACGCACTTTAAACATTAGTTATTGTCTAAAAATGCATTAACTAATGTTAATTAAGGGACCCTTATTGTAAAGTGTTACATTTTTTTCCCTAAAGTCTAAAGTGCAGTATTAATGCTCAAAACATGACTTTAAAAATCACTCAAACCTCTGCCTTTTTCTGAGCATTTTACCCAACTACACGTACTTTCACTCAATGGCTGCCCTTGAGTGAAGTCAGACCTCCAGTTCATTTGAACTGGGAGAAGTGGCAGTGAATGCTGATGTTTCAGTGCCAATGACGGTGCTATTGGTCTGATGGCCCTGATGGTTGGATTCAGAGAGCCATGTATTATTTGAGGTGGTACTTGCTGTAAAATGCTTGGTATACAAAAGTGATGGATGGACAGAACAGGAAGGAAGAAAATAAACAAATCATAAACTATTCCTTGTGACTGCATTATTTTTCTCGTCCATAAGAAAGTGGATATACTGCGAGACAGACTTGCCCACGTTTACTATAAGAAGTACTTATTGGCCTCAGGACACAATAGCAAACTTGTACCAGCTACCTACAAGTGCGAAGTGTGTGTTTGAGGACTATTTTAGCACAAGACACGACATAGCTGCCACAGGAGAGAAACCATGGCCAGTAGAAATATATGGCTGTGGTACAACCTTCCCTCACTAGTTTCTAAGGGGCATTATTGGAAAGATTCCAGGTGAGCCTGAGGCACACACACCAGCTTTTGTGCAAGTGAAGTGAAAGTCAAAGTGAAAGTAAGGTATGACAAAGAGGCAGGAAGCGCCAGAGATTCTTGCGAGCTCCAACGCTTGGGAAATGAACTGAGGAAACTTGCAGCGTCTGGAAAGACTTTGTAGTCCTGGCAGTACAGACAGAAGAAGTGAGCCACTTCTACATTGGCATCACATTTTGAATGGAAGGGACTTTGGCTACTTCAAGCAGATGGATGAGAGGTGAAATGTAATTAATAAGTGAACTTGTTTTTGAAGTCGATAATTACTAAATCATCTCACTTCCAGCAACACTGCCATTGCTCATTTGCTTGGAATTCATGTGAACAATTCAGAACTCAGATACATGAATATTCATACGCATATGTCGTTGAACACATTTTACTAGTTTACAAGCTCACCAGTTGATAACATATGGGTCTGAATTTTAAAGTGTGCTTTCAGCGGACAGTTGAGATGTTCATTAAAAATGCACACAAATATGTGCGCATTCTATTTAGTTTTTATGATAACATATATTGTAGCAATAAAGTATAAAAATGTGTTTGCTAGATTATTTATTTAGTGTAACAACGCTACTTGGCAATAAATCATAAACGGTTACAAAGTCTGTTTATTTTCCTTTTAAATGATGCCAGATTCATAATAATCATTCATTTGTAAGGATGAGCAGCAAAACTGAGTCTATGGGTTTTACCCATTAAAAAAAAAAAAAAAACGTTTCTACCATTGTCAAACAGCTGAGTGTGCATCCAGAAAATATTCAGTGTTTTACAATTTCCACATTTTTAATAGTCTCTCCCTCTATAATGGAATTTGAAAAAAAAAATTCTAAGTGTTTGTGTTTAAAATATGTCCTTCAACAGACCCTGGTTGTCCGCGTCGCAGCCGTATACCTGCCACAATTTTGCATATGTTTTAGTTATGTACCTCCCTCAATGAGTATAGGAGACAGATATTTAATGTAAAGGTAGTCCATCGATTACGAACGAGTTCCGCTTCTACGCTGGCGACGTAACCCGAACTTCCGCGTAAATTGGAATTAACCCTTTATATACCTCCAAATCTCAAAATAACTATCTAAAAACATGTAAAGAGGTACCTCGACATACGATCGCTTCGACAACGATCTTTTCGACATCCAATGTAAGATTTGACTCGCCATTTGTTCCTACATCCAATGACATGCTCGAAATACGACGATTAATGACGGCTCGGCAGTGTCTTTGTTTTCCACAAGACGCACAGTGGATTTTCTTGCGAGAGAAATCAAAATGGGTTCTAACAATGTTAGTGCAGGTGGTGAAAAAAAAGGAAAAAGGTGAGGCTTACCATTGAAATGAAGTTTGAAATGATAGGGAATAATGAGCACGGTGTCCGCGTCCGTAAACTGGCTCGACAATACGGCCGTAGAATGGCTATGAGCTCGGCGGTCCTCCTCCGTTCGCCAGTCTTTATAAGTTAAGGAGACAATTACAGTATTATTGTAACATCGCCAAAGAAATCGCCAGCTTCCTCAGGTTTTTAATCATTTATTTCAGAACTTGCCTTCACAACATGCCTACTGTCCCCAGCAGCTGACGCCTAACAACAGAACATGAAAAGTGAAAGTAAAAACTCTAATTCACTCTCTCTCTCACTATGTCATCAGGTACGCGGTGCATTCAGGAACACCACGCAAAATTTTGCCGCCAAATTAGAACCCGATTCATTACATGATTACAGGTATTATCATCATTATTACTATTATTATTAAGGTTGTTCCGATCATGTTATTTCCCAATCCCGATCGTTTTAGTTTGAGTATCTGCCGATCCCGATATTTCCCGATCCGATTGCTTTTTTTTTTTGCTCCCGATTCAATTCCAATCCTTCCCAATAACTTTTCCCGATCATATACATTTTGGCAATGCATTAAGAAAAAATGAATAAAACTCGGACGAATATATACATTCAACATACAGTACATAAGTACTGTATTTGTTTATTATGACAATAAATCCTCAAGATGGCATTTACATTATTAACATTCTTTCTGTGAGAGGGATCCACGGATAGAAAGACTTGTAATTCTTAAAGGATAAATGTGACTTTGTATATCGTGACTAAATATTGCCATCTAGTGTATTTGTTGAGCTTTCAGTAAATGATACTGTAGCCATTTAACTGTTCTGCCCAAATGCATGATGGGAAGTGTAACCATGACTGTGTGTAGTGGTACCAATTGATATATCTTCTCTGCGTTGGGAAATAACATAGGGTGTTAAGCAAAAGACTGACTACTACCTTTCTTCCCACATTGCGTCCCTCGATATTTCTAATTGTTGGGAGAGGGATTGCAAAACTGTAGCCAAAAGTCTGCCAAAATTCACTCTACTCATTTTAGCTCTATACATAGGTATAACGGCGCCGTCAAAGATTGAACGTAACAATGCGTGAGTGGGTCGTGCAGCGATTGCGTTAATTGCGTTGAATATTTTAACGTGATAAATTTTTTAAAAATTTAATTATCGCCGTTAACGCGATAAATTACATAAGCCTACTTAAAGCTTAAACTAAAGACTCTGGATGAGTGTGACACATTTTGTCTGTAACGTTAAGTACAATTAGAAAACGATTCAATTAAAATATATATATATATGTTAAAAAAAGGCATGTCCGATATTTTTTTGCCGATTCCGATACCTTGAAAATGACGTGATCGGACCCGATCGATCCGGATGCCGATCGATCGGGACATCTCTAATTATTATATTATTATTATGATTTTTATTCATAATTCATTTGTTTTGCTCTTTGTAATTGCTATTTGCAATAGTAACAGCAGTATTTATTAAGGATTTAGTGTAGGTTTTTGGGCTGTGGAATGAATTAATGGCATTATAATGTATTCTTATGGGAAAATCCTGCTTGACATACGACCATTTCGACTTACAAACAAGGTCCTGGAATGAATGAACTTTGTATGTAGAGGTACCACTGTATTATACATCATTGCACCATCCTCGCCATTGGACGACACTGGAGCCAAGTCTTAGCTAGACAGCGAGCTAAGCTCCGAAATGACGATGTTAGATTTTCGTGTGGTTTTGCTGACTTTATTCAGCTGCTCATGACATTAACACTTGCAGAATGAAACTTAAATGAAAATGAAGTTAAATCCGTTTCATCTTTCGTAACAGCAATTCAAATTTTATAGACAAGTTTTCCCGAGCTTCCGGTTCAGACAGAACAACATGAAGTGGGGTTGAAGTGAGCAGTGTGTTGACAAAGTTAAAACTACAAAATCAAACCAGAGGAATCTCTAAAAATCGATAAAGCACGACGTAGATGAGACTCCGAGACTTTCTGTGCTGTGCGTGAACTCCTGGAAGTGCCTATATACAAGTGGAATGTTTTGATCAGCGACCAGTTAGTAGCTACAATGCACCAGAGTGGAACTACCTTGCCATACGCCTTAAATCGAGTTGCAGACAATGAGTTAAAGATGTACCTAAGGAGCCACCTAAAAGATTGTATATTTTTATCACTTCGTTGATCATTTGTGGACAAAATTATAACAACCTGTCAGCCTGTATTGACGTGAGTGAGGTATATAGTCTGCTTATGTTACACACGTCTGGAAGTACTACCAGCTCTATGCTTCCTGCACCAAAATTAAGGCATGTATCACAAGAGACAAAATAGCGGATGAGACTCCAACGTCGGAAAGTCAAATTCACGTAAGTCAGGTACGTTGTAACCCAGGGACTACCTGTATTTTAAAAATCTGCATTGAAACCATAACACCAGATTTTTGTACAGCTATAATTGGAGTACAAACTTCAGGTTGTCTCAAACTTGCAAGCCAATGCTTTCGGGTTTGCCTCTTTGCTGGCACGTAGACTCAAAGTTTTTAATTAGAAATCAAATCTGGCACGGTCATATCTGCAGTGGTTGAGGGATGTACTATCTGTTGTACCCTTGAAGAAATGGAGATTTGCAATGCCAGCAGAAAGTTCATGTTGACCGTGTTGACTTGGGGGGGTGGCTGTTTTTTTTTTTTTTTATATGTGTTTTTGCTCAATAGTTTGTTAGTGCACTTTTAATCAGTAATTATAGCCTCAAGTCTTCTTGAATATGAACAAGCTTGAAACTCCTTTCTTTTGGCAATTTGGCCCATTCCTCTTTGCAGAGTTAAGCTCCATCAGATTGGATGGGGAATGTAGATTGAATCTTTATTATTGGTGCATTCGTCTTTTTCTCAATCCTCACTAGAATCAGTTGAATCAGAATCAGGATGAAGTCAGACCTAAATTCTGGACCTTGCCCCCCCCCCCCAGACGCAAATTTATATAAAAATGATGTCAATTGTTTGTGCTTGTTTGTGCTGTAAAAGGTTTCGTTTGTGCTGCCATCATTTTTAAGATATTTACAATTCTATTATAGGTCAATCTGAGGTCAACCAGCCCCCCATTTTGAATATAATAATCGTTGTTTATGCTTCGTTTGTGCTGGTATGTACTGTAAAATTTTTCGTTTGTGCTTCATTTTATAGATATTGAGACATTAATTTTGAGTGATGATGAATTGCAGCCCCTCAGTCGCGGCTGATGGAGCGTACCAACTCTCACAAATACTGGGGGGAAACCCAACAACTAGCGCAAACGTAGCACAAATGAATGGCACCCCTTTGGGTCCATTTTGCAGTAAATGAAGGGCTGCGAGTCACGTAGTCATTCGAAATTATTATAGCAAGTCCCCCATTTACTACAGAATGGACCCAAGGAGTGCCATTGTTGTGCTACAAGCATTTTTTTTTTATTTTTATTTTGGCCATCAAAAGAAATGTTGACCTCCAGCAAACACGGCTTCTTGTAAGCGATCAAATAGTGGAAGAAAAACAACGGCTAAGGTAAATAGATCACACTCTAAATGGCCTTCTGTAGTTTAACTATTAACAGTCTGCTTTTCTACGGACAGTTCATGGGTGCATATGTTGTATTTTATTGGCATGCTAGGACGGGCTCATTGGCTCGCGCAAGTTTACCCACTCCGGAGCCCTGAAACAAATAAATAACTAATTGCACGGAATTTGTCGAAATCAACTCCACCGACTAATTAAATCCCTGGGAACTCGAAGACTAAGCCTGTCAAAAATTCTGAACTTCCTCTTTAACTCATTTGCTCCCAAAAATATATAAATATGTTCTATTTTTATTTGTTTCAGTGTCCCAAAGATGTATTTATTTGTCTTTTATGTTTTTTGTTTTTGTTTTTGTTTTTTTGTTTTCAAAAAAGACATCTCTGGGTCGTGATTCAATTTAGCTCCAAGGCACAAAGCTGAAAATCCATTTTAAAGCAATAAAACTGGCCACTGGAGGGCAGTCACGCATTTGGTAAGACCCGCAACCCATTCAACGGCAACGAACGGCCAAGACGCACGGCCGGGCACCGGCGGAAGACGACCGAATGGATACCAGGATACCGGTAGGACACCCGGGATGCCAAACGCTGGACGACCGAGCAGAACGACCGGGACCACTAGTGCAGTGAACGATGACTGAGTCCGTGCTGATCGCGAGCAGAGCCCGCAGAGACTAAAAAAAAATCATCTTTATGAGACAGACGTGGATGAGGAAACAGAACAGCGTCATCTTTCAGTTAGTTATGTGTAAATAAATTGTTACTTTGCTATCAAAGCTCTATTTGTCTTGTTGTCTATCTTATTTTGTAAAAGGAAAACATTATGTACATTATGGATGTAACTAAAGCAAAAAATAGCTGTGTGTAAGTCTAAGTTATGTTTGAAATGTATGCTTTCAAAAAAACCTCAATTTCTCAGTTTTTTCATCAGAAATTGGAAACTTGCTCAAACTAAGCTATTTTCTAATGCTGATTTCTAAAGAATGGAAAAAGATATGAACTAACTTTTTTCTGCTGAAAGAAGAGAGTCTAATATTTCTTTTGGTGGGTTCCATGTTTATATACCAATAGAACATAATTTTCTGTGGGGCCTTGCAAAATCAGTCAAAATCCTGTAAAACGGCCAGGATCAACAAGCCTTGCTCGGGTTAAAATGGCTGGGAGTGAATGAGTTAATATCTAAAAAAAAACATAGCAGCAGGAACGAAAATGTTTACAGCACAAACATAGCAAAGACAATTGACACCATTTTTAGCCATTTTGGATCAAAATGGGGGGCTGGTTGACCTTAGACCAGTGATGGGTAAAGTATTCAACAAAGGGCTGCAGTGGCTGCGGGTTTTTGTGCATACCCATCATGAGGACAGCCGTTCACCAATCTGCTTTCTTACAAGTGCATTCAGTCGATGGCAGTCAGGTGCTTCTTTTTTTCCACTCAAATTTCATTGGTTTAAACTGTCTGTGCTGAATCACAAAGACCAGGACCCACTGCGGCCCTCAAGGACCTGTTTGCCCACCTCTGCCTTAGACTGGGCCATAAAAGAATTGTTAATACCTCAAAAACTATCACAACGCAAACAAACAAAACTTCAGCACAAACAAATGACATCATTTTTGCTTCTGATGGGGGCCGACTTCACGGAGGTGGTGTCTGATAATCCTTGCTCTGTGAAGGCGAGCATTGCCATTTTGAAGGATAGTCTCAGACTGTTTGCCATTGGCTGCAAAAACTCGTCTTGATATCTTTCTGCATTGAGATTGCCTCCAATGATGACAAACTTCAATTTTCCAGTAAGGGAGACGTGGCACAACACAATACCCCTGCCTCCCCAAAAAAGATATTCCTCTATCAGTGCAATCATCTCAGCATAGTGTTCTCCCAATCTACTGCACATTTCAGCCCTACCAGCAAAATCTCGACTCATCGCTGAACATAATTTACCTCCATATGTTCAGGTTTCCATGCATGTGTTGCTGGCAGCAGAAGTTAAAAAACAGGGTCAACACCAACATTAAATTACTAACACAAAACTTTAGTTTGCTGTGTGCAGAGAAGACTTGGCCATCTTTCATGGGTGCAACACATTATTTTAAAGAGACATAAACAGTATACAATTTATTGACAGGAAGCATAGTTCAATCAACCAAACACAAATTTCATTCATTTTTATTAGTATAAGAAGAATGCATTACTGATAAATTAGTCTAACGTCATATCAGTGTTTGTAGTTGGCCATTATGGATCTGTCAAGGAAATACAATGGGGCAAATAAGCATTTAGTCAACCACCAATTGTGCAAGTTCTCCTACTTGAAAAGATGAGAGAGGCCTGTAATTGTCAACATGGGTAAACCTCAACCATGACAGACAGAATGTGGAAAAAAAACAGAAAATCACATTGTTTGATTTTTAAAAAATTTATTTGCAAATTAGAGTGGAAAATAACTATTTGGTCACCTAAAAACAAGCAAGATTTCTGGCTGTCAAAGAGGTCTAAGCAAAGGCACTGGGGAGATGGCTGTGGTTAAATCTTCAACAAAGTTTACATGAAATTTTAGACAGCTTTCTTATCCCTTCAATTGAAAATATGTCATTTTCCAAGATGACGATGCAACATGCCACATAGCTAAAACTGTTCAAGCATTCCTTGGAGAAAAACTCATCCAGTCAATGTCATGGCCTGCAAATAGCCCAGATCTCAACCCTATTGAAAACCTGTGGTGGAAATTGGTGGGGGGGGAATGGTCCACAACAAGGTTCTGACCTGCAAGGATGATCTGGCAACTGCAATCAAAGAGAGTTGGGACCAAATTGATGAAGAATACTCATCCATGCCTCAGAGACTGCAAGGTGTCATAACAGCCAGAGGTGGTGCAACTAAATACTTGAGATGTGTTTTGATTGTTATTTCTTTGTTTGTGTCAGGCCGAGATGACGATGCGGACTCAGTTGCGGAGGTTCAGGCAAAAACTTTATTTTGAAAACAGAGGTTCCTCCGCTGACATGCGGGGATGAGAAAAAAGTACAAACCAAAAGCTCTCCAACGGAGGAATAAGTCATGGCAACCACAATCAATGTTCAAACAAAATGCACTCCAACAGGGAGGAAAGGCAAAAACACAAAATGCTCCAAATGGAGGAAAAAGTCAAAATGGCTAAGATCAAAAAGGTTTAAACACAAAGCGCTCCAAATGGAGGATAATATTCAGTATCACAATGACAGGCTATGGCGAGAGGCTGACATGACTGACCTTGGAAGAAAGACACTTCTGCACAAGACAAGGGGAACTAGGGCATGATATACACACAAGGTAATGGGGAACAGGTGGAAACAATAGGTGATTAGATGACATGAGGAAGGGCAAGTACGCGACTATGAAGAGGGTGAAGCCTTCAAAATAAAACAGGAAGAAACATGGCATGACAGTTTGTTTCTCGTGATTCCATATATTTTTTTCCTCAGAATAGAGGGATTCTACATTTATTTCCCTGCACTTGCTCTATAAAAGTAACATTTACTGACCACCACAATGTTTTTTATTCATTTCTTTTAGTGTTTCTGAATGTCAAGGAGTTGCACTTATGAACTAATTCATTATTTCTTCAAGCTTTTTATCTGAGTTTTTTCTACATAATAAAATGTCCGAGTAAGTGCTCGTCCGGGACTGGTGATTCCATAGTTTTTGCTAGGGGTTGTATAATCACTAAAAAGAGAAGGTGTTGTTGCCCGGTACCAACAAATCTTTGCACAATTCATAGACGGTGAATACGAAAAAAATTAACATTGAACTTAAAAAGTCATTTGAGGAACTGGAGTACATTTCAACCACTATATTTGATCCAAATTAATACCAAATGTTGTAAAATACTGTATATAGTGTTTTTATTCTTCAGTCATTTAGTATAAATATCTTTGATGTGAAAGATGTTATAGACAGTATTGCCAGTAACATTTTAGCGTAATCTTATTACTTTCTTTCAGTAATGAGCAATCTAAACCGTTCATTTTTCCAAACCAGTAATCTGATTAAAGTTAGTTTCCTTAGTCTCTGTGCGTTACTATTTTGTAATTGCCTCATAATGTATCTAGAATGATGAATATTGTAGTCATGTACGAGGAGCATTTTGAAAAGAAAATGTTTGTTTCCATGGTAACTGCTCATAGTTATTTCCTGTTTTGGTCTCGAGTCACACCCGCTAAGTGTTTTCGGACTGAGAAAGACGTGTGCCTGCGCGGGTGCACATTCGAGCCGAGTGCAGCCACCTGTTAAGATGTGCAAGGGAATGTTGAATTGCATGCGTCCATTAATGAACGAAAGTCTTTTTCCTTCATTCTGAAGGGTTCCAGCGATAGGTTGGAGCTGCTACGTTCCCGTCGTTTCGTGGCTTTTCCTTTGCAACAGCGGGTAGTCGTGGCTCCCGCTCGTTCTCTCGAAGTCCTCAAGAATTGTTTATATCATATTCATGTTGCACATTTATGCCGTGAGATGAAATGTTCGTTTAGCATTTTTGGGATGTGTTGTAAGTCCGAGTGAGTGCAAAGTGCTTAGTTGCCGCCACATTTTACAGCCGAATTGACTGCTTATGCGTTAGGCAAACTTCCGGAATGTGCGCGCGCATTTGCGCCTGCCCCGACATTTGTGTTTATTGCACTATGCAATTCATTTGTGTGTTGTTGAATTGTGTGTCGTTTAATTAGCATTTTTTTTACATTGGCAGTGATATGCTGTTAACCTTAAACCAGGGGTGTCCAAACTTTTTGCAAAGGGGGTCAGATTTAGTGTGGTAAAAATGTGGGGGGCCGACCTTGGCTGACGTCTTTTATGTAGAACAATATATTTAAGCAAAGTTTAGCAAGCCATTCTGTGCGTCACATTTGCTTTATTTTTTTATTTTATTAATAATTTCAACAATCTCGCAACTAGCCTTTGTGGCGTTCTCTTTCGACCCGGGCTCTTGCGAAATACTGCTGGTGTGAAATTAAACTAGCTTCAAGTTGCTCCAATTTCTCGCTATGTATCTTGCCTGTAATCTTGTCGTACATGTCAGCGTGTCTTGTTTAGTAATACCGCCTCACATTGAACTCTTTAAAAACAGCGACTGTCTCTTTGCAAATGAGGCAGACACAGTTGTTGCGTATTTTAGTGAAGAAATGAGTCCAATTTCCACCTCACCTTGAAGCACCAGCCGTCGCAGTCAACTTTCTTTTTTTGTTGATTGTCGGCATTTTAGAAAATCGGGAGTAAAGGGTCACACGGGATAATGTTGCTTAGAGTGCTGCTGCCTTTTCGTGGGTAAATGAGGAGCAGCATTTAGTGTGTAAGATACTTCATATGCTGGTAGCAGTACTGCTGACCAATTTATTAAGTCTGTTTGTGGGCCAGACGTTATTGATTTTATGACAGAGGCTGGGGGCCGGATGAAGTTTGACCACGGGCCGCATTTGGCCCCCAGGCCGGACTTTGGACATGTCTGCCCTAAACCCTAACCCGAAATTCAGAATTTTTGACATTAGGCTTAATGTTCGAGTGGGCGAGGGTTTAACTAGTCGATGAAGTTGATTTTAACAAATTCCGTGCAGTTTGTCATTATTTGTTAGTTTCAGGGCTCCAGAGTGGCTAAACGAGCACGAGTCAATGCTGGTTGAAATCAAATCTATCGACTAATTATTATTATTATCTAAGCCTTTGTGAAAATTTCTGATCTTCCCCTATCGGAAAGTCAATTACTTGCAATGACATTTATCTGTTGTCTTTCTTATGTTAAGTCAGCAAAGGGAGAAAAATTGGTAAAAAGTAACCGATAAATTATTTTTAAAGTAACTTAGTTATTATTTTTGCTAATACAATATTCAGTAAAGTAACTACAGTATTTTTTTGAGGCGTAATCAGTAATTAAATTACTTTTTCAAGTAATCTGTGACAACACTGGTTATAGAATGTATAATGTAATAACATGTAGAACAGAGGTCGGGAATCTATGTCTCGCTAGCCATATGAGTGCATCTGGCTCTCTGCCAACCCACAATTTTAAATGTGGAATCGGCCGGCTCATTTGACATGAATGAGCTGTGATGAGCTGATGGTCGATTCATAAATTTTGTGGGACCTTCAAACATACGTCGCAATAATATGCTTCAAATCAGTGCCCATTGGTTGCCCTCCTGTCGCGGATTGCACGGAGCTGGGAGTATGTACAGAGCTCGTCTTGCCCATTAAATCTCTGCTCAGCCAGAAGCGGGGCCGACCCCTCCCAACTCAATGTTGAGCGATTTGGAGTATATAAAAATGTGTAGTTTAAAATTAAACCACGAAAGTAAACTGCTTGGTACCCCAAGTCATTGAGCTGCGCAATCAGTTTGACTTCCATGACTTTTTCGCCTGTCAAAATTGTCAAGTTCCCTGGTTGCGGTTTCACACTTCCAGGAAATATATGCAGTGCCACATCATGATTCTATTTGTTATTTTCCAAGTGGTGAGTGTGCAACGATTGTAACATACTAAGTAACGATGTCAGGCTTTCGTTGTTGTTTTCTTAACTATTTCTATTTCAATCACAAATCGGCGACTGCTCGTAAAAGCTGAGCGTGCCCTCACTCAATGCGATCATGAAAAAAAAACAGTGATCACAAAGCCGATTCGGACAAGCTAGCAACTGATTCTATATACATACAGTATATGGACACACATAAGCCTTTCGCAATATGCAATAATTCCATTTATCGCACGGTAAATAAAAATGGAGGCGGTAATTTTTCCGCTGCGATTTATCGCCTCGGGTGCGGCAGACATGCTGTTAAAGGTTCGGCTTCCTTGTTACAAACTACGCAAAATGCATCTTCATTCTGGGTTCGGTCCGGGTCAGGCAAAAAATAGCGCCGGAGCCAATCCGTTCCCATTAAATCCTATTGTTCAACGTACAGAGCCTGCCGGATGGTTTAGGCTATTTTCTATTTTTGCCGGGGACGCATCCGTCAAAATGGGCGGAGCTGGGCTGGAGTCAACAGCCCAGTTGCTTATTCACGGTTTAACCAGCGAACATGGACGAAGAACGCTCCATCACGGAGGTGGAAAGTCACAAAGTGATTTATGATGCAGCAGATCATCATTATAAGGACAACATTAAAATGGAAGCTGTATGATGTCCTATTATGTGTGTTTTTCTGGCAATGATATCAAACGCACGACGTGCTGAAAACTTTGTTTTTATTAACAAACGGCGCTAACAACACTTCCTCAACCTGTGGCTGTCGGCAGGCTGTGTCTGTCTCTCTCACTGCCGCGTCGCATGAACAAAACAACATCACCGTTGCGTGCGCTTCAGGATGCCTCGGAAAACATCCAATCAGAATATTACACATGGAACGCCATAGCAGAAGCTATTAGGGGAGAAGTTTTCATTTGTCTTAAGTGCCTTAAATGCTTAAGTAATAAGTGCAATTTTATTGTTTTCTTGAAAACGACATTTTATTTATTCTGTGTTTCTGTGCGGCATTAATATCGTTGTCTTTACTTAAAAGAGGCATGGTCTGTTGTTTTTAGTTATGATTTCTTCAAAAGTATTTTTGAATTTAAGAGTAAACATTTATCACGTTTAAATGGGTGTACTTGATCTATTAATATATACTGTATTCTCACTGTGTTATTGTAAATTGTTTTTTTTTTTTTTTTAAATGGGGGGGCGGCGCAATAATATCGCATATCACAATAATTTATGAGATAAATTATCGCACACTAAAATTTGTTATCGTTAAAGGGCCTAGACACACACACCTAGACAACAAAATATGTTGGGGTTTTTTGGCTCTCTTAGTCAAAAAGGTTTCCGGCCCCTTGATGTTCAACATCAAAAGTAACATCAATTACTTTGCTGAGTAACTAATTACTCTTACAATGAGGTAACTGAGTTACTAACTTAATTATTTTTGGGGAGAAGTAATTTGTAACTGTAACGAAATACCTTTTTTAACTAAGATTACCAACACTGGCCATAATTGTCTTCAAATTTGTTGACAGTTTGGAAAAAACACTGTTTCACAACTAGGGCTGCAGCTATCGAATTTTTTAGTAGTCGATTATTCGATGGACTAGTTAGTTCGAATAATTGCGTAATCGGATAAGGAACATGAAAAATTAAAATACCTGAGCTGAGCTTCAAACGGTATAACTTTTTTTTTTTTTTTTATGAGGATCTGTGTACAACAAAAGAACAATTGGCTAACTTACATAGAAAAGGTCCGCTAGCTGAAATGTTATAATATAATAAAGTTTTATTTACAATGCTCTTAACAAATGGTTCAGACACATATTCCCACAAAAAAACTGCTAAATATACCTATAAACTAAATTATGAATGCATTAAAAAACATTAGCTCAAACAAAAACTTAGCTTACGTTGGTCTTAACAGGGAGCAGTTGGATTCAGCTATGTGAAAAGAGGCAGACCAAGCAGTGTATGCGCCCTAATCAATAAAATTAAATGCAAACACTTTCAAAATAAACCATTACAACGCCACTTTAATTAAACGAATACTCGAAGCAACAAAATTTAATTCGAATATTTTTTTCTAATCGAATACTCGAGTTAATCGAGTAATCGTTGCAGGAATATTCACAACTAACACCCAATAAAGTAACATGATGCATTACTTTGAACCTAATTTCAACTGAGGAAAAAATGGAAGAAAAGAATTGTTGTAAGACTGATTTAATGGCCCTCTCATGAAAAAAATGTCATATAAGTCTCTTTTTTCTGAAGAGACATATTAAAATAATACAATTTCAAGTACTTTGTTGTTAGGAGTGTAATACGAGAATTCCTCAAATAAAACAAAAATGGCCTGGAGCTAACTGTTATGCTTTGTAAATACATGTAATTACCGTTTACAGTGAATGAAAAGTTAACATTCATGCTCTCAATGATTTCCTTCGCTTGTTTATCTTATTGCATTTATGCCCTTGTGCACTAATGTGTTTTTTTTTTTTTTTTTTTTTTTTTAAATCAAATACTACCCAATGTTATTTTGTTTTGAGCACAGTTGCAGATCATTTACATGGCTCTGTAAATACTTTCGGGCTTTATCAGACAGTGAGTTGTGGAGCTATGTGTGTGTGAACCAGGCCAGCAGCATTTTGCTGCACTTTAGATGTGATTTATTCAGAATGACATTCACATTAGAGCTGAATATTGTAACGAAATAAAAGTCAACTCGTGTAGAAACAAACGGGGCTGAGTAGTGCTGTTCTTGTTTGGGTGATGCAGTTTAATGCAGCTGCATGTCTCACTGCTGATTGGGTTTGATACAAAAACACAGAGGTAGTAAGACAATCAATCCTCCAGCACAGGGCTTTCTCTGTCATAATACACGTCTGATCCCATTTGTCAACAGCACAGACATGCTCTGATTTTGGGGTCAGAGCATCAAAGAAGGCGTTCAAGAAAAAAGAAAAAAAAACAATCCTCAAGGCAACAGCCGTTGCTACTCACTTGCAGCATTTGTGTGTTTTGCATAGATTCCTAGACATGAAAGGTCAGAGCGGTTGGTGAGTGATGTACTTTGGACTGTCGGCGTGAGTTATGATAATAAGCCCAAGACAAGACACTCAAATGCAACCATGCATGCAAACAGTTCCTTATTTTTTTGAAGAATTTAGAACCACTTAAGCTTTAACTCATTCACTACCAAACATCATGTCACAATACATTTCCGTCTTTCAAGCGCCACAGAATATTGTGTTCTTAGGCTACATGAACACAGAACCTGCAAAAAGAAAGATTAGATTCCCATCTTTCATCTTAAAAAGTTTGTTTCGAGTTTTTTTCGTTGTTTAGGTTAGGTATGAGCATTTGAACATATAATGCGGAAAGCACAGAGAAGACTGAAAAAGCAGTTTCTGCTCTTGCATTCCTCTTTAAAAGAAGCTGCTGTATTTTAAGCCAAAACAACTGTTGTGTTTGATAAAACAGTATGTCTATACGCTGCCATAGCAGATTCATGGCGCATTAAGCCCCGGAACTATTTTTAATTAGTCTGTTTTACCCTGAAAACTCCCGTTTACAGACATAGCGCAACCCCTTATGTTTCAACCCAGCCATAAAACAAAGGTAGTCAATTATATTTATTATTCAAAATGTCTGTCGTTTTTAGTTTTGAATCATTAATTGATGTCTCATATTTTGTTTAAAAAAGAAAAAACGACTTTAAAAAATTATTCATTCTCATATTTTAAAATTTTAAACAAATTATGTCACAATAAAAAAATGGCGTCTGTAAAAAAGTCACGGATATCTACCTCATATCTATCGCTTAATTGTATTGTTTTTGTTACTGTCGCATTTTCTCCGATATGTTAAATGATAAATAATTGATCAAAACAAAGAAAAATCGAGAGAAAAAAAAACGTTTAAAAGGGTAAATATATGAAAAAGAAAATCACGACCACGCCTTAATGTCCGCGATTTCTGCATCGTAACCCTTGTTATATTACCATGTTTCACCCATAAAATCCCCGAAAAATCCAGCTGTGGCCATTCACAGCTGTGTCTTGACACTCAGTGATACATGCTACAAGGAGTTTTTGGATCAAAACAAGGTAAGTACGCGATAATATCTCGTTAAAGTCATAGCGTCTGTAATTCTGCTCTCGCGGGCTCTCGCTTTTAAGCTTTCCAATGATGTATCACACATGCATATCGGACAATTTTGAAAGTTGGCCAAATTCGGGGTCTCAGAGCGGAACTTCAAGTCACCTTAGTGTTTTCCACCATATATAAAAAAAAATTATATGTATTTCAGAGGTTGCGCTAGACTTTTTCGTTGTCTGTCATTTTGACTGACAGGGTCATAAAAATCCGGTCATTATCTATTTTTACCCGTCACTTAAATTTTTAAAATGATGATAATGACATTGTGGTAACCCTTTGTTTGGCATAATTCATCTTCCGTACTTGTGTGTCCATTTGGCCGAGCGCGTTACCGGTGTAGGTTGAAGCGCCTACACCGGCTACGACAGTCACGTGACAGAGACACTTAAGAGCCGCGCGCGGTCCCCTCACTATCCACTCGCTCTCGCTATATGATTGGCCGAAGAGTCGAAATGCTCTCCCGTGAAATGCCTGTTTAAAAATGTTCCCGTTGTTACTTCTTGCGTTCGCTTATAAGTGCCCATTTAAAAAGGAAAAGCGATGGATGATACTACACACAGAGCGTATTATTAACAAATGTTAAAGTTGTATAATCATATAGCGAGAATAAGAAACGTCACTGAGGCCCCAGTTTGTAGGTAGCCTACCATATGTAGCATTTGGAACAATGAAATTAACAGTTCACCTGCTGTGGCCTGAACGTAGTCTCACACTTTCCTCCTGGTGCGCATGGACTTGAATTGCGTGCCCGCTTGTGCAGTCCCTGTTTTTTCACCTCTTTTATCAACACCATCGTCGTTTTGGGGCTTTTTGAAGAAACTTCGGACACTACAGTTGCCTTGACATTTTTTCATTCAGACACTCAGTTGCCTTGACATTTTTTCAGAGTAAGGCCAACGACGTCATGCATCAAGAGAGACAATAGACCCTACTCACGTGACGTCACAGCCACGCCCCCGCGCCACGTTGACCATATACTCGTCATGTTAATGCATTAGCGCTACGTAAATTCCTCCTATTATGGCGTGTTTTTCTGCTCGTTAACATTAATAATCAAAATGGTGAAGTCGTGTCTGGCGGTCGGTTGCAAAAACAGAGAAGATAGACGGAGAGCCTTGAAGTTTTACCGTATTCCGAGAGACCCGAAGAGGAGACCGAGATTGACTGCTGCAATTCGACGAGAAAACTGGGCTCCAAACGACTACCACAGATTATGTAGTAGTCATTTTATATCTGGTAAGATGCATTTAATATATATTTAGAGGGTTTTGGGCTGACAACCACAATTAAGATCATTGCTAGGCTAATCGCCGACAACATACACTCAGACGTTGTGAATGAACTACCTGAAAATATATAATTATAAGGGGATAATCAGACAGTTGTCATACAATTAATTTACAATTTCACTATTGAGGTCAAAAGCCAAAACATAAATTCAACTAGGGACAATCTGGAGTAGTGCTATCGCACTTCATATTTATTACATATTATATATGTATGTAGTGAGAGTGCTATTGCTAAACCATATAAACATTAAAAGCCCTAGCTCCATTGACAAATGACATGAAATACATTAGACTTGACAGTGGATGTTAGCAAGAACAAAAGATTTTGAATTGAAAATTTCGTAACTCACCTTCCGAGCACAAGATTCCTGCCGAATTTTTGTGTACGAGGACCTGTTTCACCCAACCAGCAACGTAGCATTTATAAGCCTCCAAGCTCTTAAAGTTTTTCAAACTTTCGTGAGAATAGGCTGATTTTGTGTGGACAAGATAGTTGTAAATATCAGGGTCAGGCAGAGACGGCGAAGGCAGCGGGTCAAAAAACATCGATTTAGGCATCAAATACGGATCTGGCGAATGGATAAACTGAAGCTTTTCCACGTAACGCCGTTTATGCAACGCATCCAATAAGTTTACAGCGTCAGATAACACCGGGGCTTCCATGAATTGCTCTATAACTTGCTCGACTAATTGAAAACAATGAGAATAGGTCTAAAAAATAGGTACAATATGGCGGCCGGAAACAGCAACACGCCCATTTTGTGACGTAGGTGAGTAGGGTCTATAGCTAATTAATATGCTGACTTGCCACCCTGTGGTCTGGGGTGTGAATTGCAACCGGTCAAAATGACGGATGGACTTCAGTTTTTTTCGTCACCGTTTTAAAAAAATCGGTCAACGACGGAAAATATTCGGTTAACGCGACCCCTGATGTATTTGGTAATGAATGTGTTAATATGATAAACATGGGTTGGATTTACTCACAGAAGTCACATGACCAAATTTAGATGAGTAACTATTTCCAACCTTGTGGCCAGAGGTGGGTAGAGTAGCAAAAAAATCTTACTCAAGTAAGAGTAGCATTACTTCAAAATAATATTACAAAATGTAAAGTACTCGTTCAAAAAAATTACAAGTACAAGTAAAAAATATATATATATTCGCTGAAAAGAATACTCAAGTAATAAGTAACATTGTGAGTAACTGCTTACACTGTCCGTTATTTTTTAAATGGTATATTTTTTTCTCTCAGCACTAGTGCTGTAACGATTAATCGATTAACTCGAGTATTCGATTAGAAAAAAAATATTCAAATGAAATTTTGTTGCTTTGAGTATTCGTTTTTTAAAGTGGCGCTGTAATGGTTAATTTTGAAAGTGTTTGCATGTAGTTTTATTGATTAGGGTGGATACACTGCCCTCTGGTCTGCCTCTTTTCACATGGCTGAATCCAGCTGCTCCCTGTTAAGACCAACGTAAGCTAAGTTTTTTTTTTAAGCTAATGTTTTTTAATGCATTCTTAATTTAGTTTATAGGTATATTTAGCCGTTTTTTGCGGGAATATGTGTCTGAACCATTTGTTAAGAGGAGTGGGGAAAAAAAACTTAGCATTTTGTAGCATAGAAGCTAGCGGACTTTTTCTATGTAAGTTAACCAATTGTTCTTTTGTTGTACATAGATCCTCATTTTGAAAAAAAATACCGTTGGAGGCTCAGCTCAGACATTTTAATTGTTCATGTTCCTTATCTGATTACTCGATTATTTGAACTGTCTATCGATTAATCGACTACTAAAATATTCGAGAGCTGCAGCCCTACTCAGCACGTCACCAATATGAAGTGTTAAGAAATGGCTAAGAGTTGCCACAACCAAAATAGTTTTGTATTTGATTGATTTAATGGCAGTGGATGGAAACGCAATCGGGGACCTGAAAATCTCCGAAGAATCAAGTTGAATGTGTCCTAATACAAGAATATGGGAATTTTGTGTTCATGAAGGCAAATGTGGAACCAAGGCAGTGCCACCATTCAGCAATAACAGGTACAAATATGTTTAATTTGACAACAATTCTGTGTTGCGTCACAGCTGAGACATCAATAGCTTTGCATTAGCTTCAACAATAAAGAAATGGAAAACACTCATCTACTAAAAGTCTTACACGTGCTTTTAACCTTAAATGCGTCAATTGAAGTGTTACACGTTTTTTGTTCATTTGTTTACAGGTGCTTAGGAAGGGGAAGACAACTTGATGTGCCTCACAACAACACTTACGTTGATGGACATATATCGAGACCACGTGCATTCTACCTTGATGATGGAGGGCTCGATTTATTCTCCACCCTCGTTAATATTTTTTTAATAATCTTATAAATTGTGATTTATTGACCTGTTTTGTCGCACATGCACCAATTGTTTTAAATAAAACAAGAAATGGAATCACGTTGTCTAACAGTTTTATTGCAATTAATATCTGCAATAAAAAAGAATGACTTGTGATTGTGATGATTTGTGTTTACATATACATATGCGATGAGCTCATAATACAGTAACATAACTATTACCTAAATAGAATTAATTAATTGCTTAATTAATTACCTTATAGTATTTCCTTGGAACAACAAAATCCGTGTCAGGCCTTCTGCATTCGGCAACTGTAACATTGTTTGTAATTTCGCCTCAATTTGGTCACTCAAGTGGCCCGTATATCAGTCTACAGCCCATGTTAACACAGGCTGCACAGATTGTTAGAATTTTGTCCACGAACGATCAACAAAGTGATAAGAACAAACATGCAATCTTTTAGGTGGATCCTTTAGCTTTAAAGCACATCCTTAACTTATTGTCTGCTCGATTTAAGGCTTATGGCGAGATAGATGCACACTGGCGCTTTGAAGCTGGACGCTGTTCAAAACATTCAACTTCCAAGCATATATATATAGGCGCTTCCAGGAGTTCACACAACCAAGCACAGCACAGAAGGTCACCGAGTGTCATCTACGTCGTGCTGAATCCGTTTTTGGAGATTCCATGGGTTCCTCTGGTTTGATTTGGCAGTTTAAAACTTTGTCTACTCTAACCACAATTCATGGTGTTCTGTGTTCTGTCTAAGCCGGAAGTGAGAAAATGGATGGCACCGCCCATGTTTCGTTCCGGAAACTTGTCTAAACTGTATTATCAGAGGCGTAGCAAGGGTCCCCAGGCAACAAGCAACATGGGGCCCTTTGAGCGTGTGCAAGTAAGGGGGACCGTTGGACTTGGAGCAATAGCATATTTAATAAAAGTATAATAACACCTCCGTCTCATAGAGCGCTTTTTAGGACACTCAAAGTGCCCGGCTTCTACTACATTAGGACATAAAACTACAGTAACATAGTACACTCACCGCTGTCTTGCTTCCTTTTTTCCTCTTCTGCTTTTTTTTCTTTCTTTTGTCGCTTCCAGAAGGATAACTTCTCTTCATTTTGGATATACGCCAATTTAAAAAAAAAGCCAAATCGCCGCTCAGTCTCGGTCTGAGTCACGTGAAGGAGGGGTGGGGGGAGTGTAGAGCGAGTGAATGGGCCTCTTCAGGGAACTCAGACACAAGGCTTTCACTGCAGTAAAGCTGTGTGTGCTAAATCTGTTGGCCCTCTTGGGGGCCCTTGCTGGCTGGGGGCCCTAGGCAATTGCCTGGTTTGCCTTATGGGACGCGACGCCTCTGTGTATTATAATCTATTACATGACCATTCAGGCCAAATGAATACACAACAATTATCAAATTCAGACTAAAAAAATGTGAGCATGAGTGCCCTCTGGTGTGAAGAAAATATATTTCCAACCATGAAATTAAAACGACCATATCTCCAGTTTACCATCGTCTATCGATGCCAAACAAAAACTGAGAGAGAGGTTGAAATCCGTGCTTTTTGAGTAACGTTGGGCTTTTGTCAAATAGTAGAATGATTGCAACACTTTAAAGACGCCACGTGATTATATATAAACATGCCGGCGTAATCATAGGACATCTGACTGCAAGCTTGTGTGTATGGTACATGCGATTATTGTTGCGACGTCTCACTGGAGAAAATGGTAGAGCAACTGTCGGCTAAAAAGTATCTGAACCTTTTGGAATTTCTCACATTTCTGCATAAAATCATCATCAAATGTGATTTGATCTTTGTCAAAATCACACGGATGAAAAAACAGCGTCTGCTTTAACTGAAACCACCCAAACATATATGGGCTTTCATATTTTAATGAGGATAGCATGAAAACATTGACAGAAGGGGGAAAAATAAGTAAGTGAAGCCTCTCCCTAAGGAGACTTAAAGAGCAATTGAAACCAATTTTTACCAAACATTTTAAGTCAGGTGTGTGCCCAATCAATGATTAGTGGTTTAAAGCTGCACTTCCCACTATACAACACACACCTGATAAGAAATGTCTTGATGTGAAGCATCGTCTGATGTGCATCATGGCTCGGTCAAAAGAGCTGTCTGAAGATCTGCCATCGAGGACTGTTGATTTGTATAAATCTGGGAAAAGATACGAAACGATCTCTAAAAGTCTGGATGTTCATCAATCGACAGAGAAGTTGTCTACAAATGGAGAGAGTTTGGCACTGTTGCTTCTCTCCCAAGGAGTGGCGTCCACCAAAGAATGTAGCGTAGAATACACAGAGAGGTCTGCTAAAGATTTACAGAAATCATTGGCACAGTCCAATATATCTGTGCACACATCAATCATATGTAAAACTATGGCCAAGAATGGTGTTCATGGGAGGACTCCACAGAGAAAGCAACTGCTGTTCAAAAAACATCATTGTTGCTCGTTTAATGTTCGCAAAAATGCACTTGGACATTCCACAGACATTTTGGCAAAATATTTTGTGGACTGATGAAACCAAAGTTGATTTGTTTGGGAGTAACACACAAAGTCATGTGTGGAGGAAAAATAGAACAGCTCACCAACATCAACACCTCATCCCCACTGTAAAGCATGGTGGCGGTAGCATCATGATTTGGGGCTGTTCTACTCCCTCAGGGCCTGGACAACTTGCAATCATTAATAGAAGAATGAATTCAAAAGTTTATCAGGATGTTTTGCAGGAAAACCTAAGGCCATCTGTCAGATAGTTGAAGCTAGAAAGAGGATGGATGCTGCAACAAGACAATTATCCTAAACACAGAAATAAATCAACTTCAGATTGGTTTCAGAAGAACAAAATACATGTTCTGGAGTGGCCAAGTCAAAGTCCAGACTTGAACCCCATTGAGATGCTGTGGCATGACCTAAACACAGCGTTTAATGCCAGGCACCCCAGGAATCTGACTGAACTACAGCAACTTTGTAGTATGGGCCAAGATTAGTCTTGATCGATGTGCCAGACTGATCTGCAGCTACAGGAAGCATCTGGTTGAAGTTATTGATGCCAAGGGGGGCGGCACAAAATATTACATGTGATGGTTGTTTTACGAAATTTCCGGGTCACACTTTTGCGAAAGAAATTTCGTTTCAGGTTCGCAGTGAGTCAGCAACAGGCACACTTTTGCAAAATAGACAATGTTTATTGATTAGAAATTGCAAATGAAAGAAGTTTATTGGTTACAATCCCACAAAGGCAAGCAGAAGGAAAAAGAACAAGCATAACACAGAATAACCACGGCGCTAGGTCTAGGTTGTCACTGATAACTTCTAGAACCCCCATGATGCAGTTAAAACACACACAAGTACAAGAAACAATGGCGCTAGATGTATAGTTGTCAAAGCTAACACCCCCACGCCACAGTTAAAGCACAACGAGTTCCCTGGTAATGAATCAAGTTCCTACCTGTTGACAATGAGTGGAGAGCCCTCACTCCAGGCTTGAGAATCCAAGGAACCAAGCCGAGCGATCACATGTCAATCCAACGACAGACTCTAACGCGGCCCGAAAATGTCCGGCTATTTATTGGCGCATGTCACGTGGGAACAGAGGTGGCCAGCCCCTGCTCTCAGGAGACACACTGCCTGCAATCTTATTGGTTCACTTGTTGTATGAATCTCATGTCCAAATATGATTGGTTTACTTTAATACATAGCCTAAAGGCACTCTCAAAGGCTCTTTATTGTCAAAGGCAATTGTTGTAATATATATGAACTCGCTGTACTTTAATACACAGTAGTCACTCCTAAAGGCACTTCTCAAAGGCGGTTATTGTCATTATATATGTGTATTTAATATCGTTATATATGTGTATTTAATAATGATGGAACCACTGCGGGTCACAGGTGTTTTTCTCCATTCAATGGTTTATTTACTTATTTTTCCCCCGTCATTGTTTGCATACCATCCTTGTTAAAATATGAAAACCTATACATGTTTGGGTGGTTTTAGTTAAAGCAGACACTGTTTTTTCCATCTGTATGATTTTGACAAAGATCAAATCACATTTGATTGTGATTTTATGCAGAATTGTGAGAAATTCCAAAAGGTTCAGATACTTTTTCATACTACTGTATGTAAAATATGGGGGGAAATGTGATGACTCCAGTGTAGCCCAAATTAACAGAGTAAGAGTAGCGTTTTGTCTTCACAAATCTACTGAAGTACAAGGAAAAAGTATGGTGTGGTAAAACTACTCTTAGAACTAAATTTTTCATATAAGCTTCTAAAGTAAATGTAATGAAGTAACTGTAGTGCATTTCTACCCACCTCTGCCTGTGGTGCCAGTTTAGATGTGGTTTATGGCAGTCGAGTAGAATGTTTTTTTTTTTTTTTTTATGATGATTCCAGATGATTGAGGGCTCATTTGCATGTACGGATATCAATTTCTGAGGCGACGTGTTAACCTCAGCCACCTTACTGCCATTATGATGTATTACTCCTGGAATAAGCCAGTTGTAATGAGCCAATAACTGCCAATCACTTCAGTGTACTCGTAAGCAGGCATCAAATACACCTATTTACTCTCCAGATAAATGTGCCGATTGATGTAGGATACACACACAAACACACAGTAGGTAAAACATGCTGTATAGCAAAGGTTTACTTTAGATGCATAGCAAAACAGCATCAAGGTTTATTTGCCTGAGACCACACCAAACATTATATAATGTTCACTGATATGAGGTGTTGACATGCAAATGTCATTTTCATTAAATGTAAGCATATTTGCAAAGGCGTAGGTTTGCATAGGTTTGCATAGGGACGGTAGGGACATAACATTAGCAACTTTTCAGGATGCTCAAATTGTTCCCACCAACTTTTAAGCAACCTTATATGCATTATATAATGGGTTTAGTTATATACAGTGGGGCAAAAAAGTATTTAGTCAACCACCAATTGTGCAAGTTCTCTTACTTGAAAACATTAGAAAGGCCTGTAATTGTCAACATGGGTAAACCTCAACCATGAGAGACAGAATGTGGAAAAAAACAGAAAATCACATTGTTTGATTTATAAAGAATTTATTTCCAAATTACAGTGGAAAATAAGTATTTGGTCACCTACAAACAAGCAAGATTTCTGGCTGTCAAAGAGGTCTAACTTCTTCTAACGAGGTCTAACGAGGCTCCACTCATTACCTGTATTAATGGCACCTGTTTTAACTCATTATCGGTATAAAAGACACCTGTCGACAATCTTGGTCAGTCACACTCTAACTGCGCTATGGGCAAGACCAAAGAGCTGTCGAAGGACACCAGAGACAAAATTGTAGACCTGAACCAGGCTGGGAAGACTGAATCTGCAATAGGTAAAAAGCTTGCTGTAAAGAAATCAACTGTGGGAGCAATTATTAGAAAATGGAAGACATACAAGACCACTGATAATCTCCCTCTATGTGGGGCTCCATGCAAGATCTCACCCCATGGCGTCAAAATGATAACAAGAACGGTGAGCAAAAATCCCAGAATCACACGGGGGGACCTAGTGAATGACCTACAGAGAGCTGGGACCACAGTAACAGAGGCTACTATCAGTAGCACAATGTGCCGCCAGGGACTCAAATCCTGCACTGCCAGACGTGTCCCCCTGCTGAAGAAAGTACATGTCCAGGCCTGTCTGCGGTTCGCTACAGAGCATTTGGATGATCCAGAAGAGGACTGGGAGAATGTGTTATGGTCAGATAAAACCAAAATAGACCTTTTTGGTAGAAACACAGGTTCTCGTGTTTGGAGGAGAAAGAATACTGAATTGCATCCGAAGAACCCCATAACCACTGTGAAGCATGGGGGTGGAAACTTCATGCTTTGGGGCTGTTTTTCTGCAAAGGGACCAGGACAACTGATCTGAATGAATGAATGAATGAATGAATGCTTTATTTGGACATGACAAAAAAAAAATAGACAAACAAAACAAACAAAAAATAAAAATAAAAAAAAATCAAACAGAACCAATGATATTCTCGCGATAACAGAAAAATAGTTAAGACACTAATAATATTGATAATAATAAAGAAGACCAGAATTTATTCATTGTGTCCAAAAAGGAGTAGGATGAAGCATTTGCTTATTAAAACCTCCCCCCCATTTCTATTCCTTAATTATATCTGTCCGCCCTATGTAACTAGTCCTCATATTAACAAAGAAATAAACTAAATAACCATATACATAAGATGCAAGTTAACAAAACAAAAATAAACAGATCTGTGTAAAGGAAAGAACGAATGGGGCCATGTATTGAGAGATTTTGAGTGAAAATCTCCTTCCTTCAGCATGGGCATTGAAGATGAGACGTGGCTGGGTCTTTCAGCATGACAATGATCCCAAACACACAGCCAGGGCAACAAAGGAGTGGCTTCGTAAGAAGCATTTCAAGGTCCTGGAGTGGCCTAGCCAGTCTCCAGATCTCAACCCCATAGAAAATCTGTGGAGGGAGTTGAAAGTCCTTGTTGCCCAACGACAGCCCCAAAACATCACTGCTCTAGAGGACATCTGCATGGAGGAATGGGCCAAAATACCAGCAACAGTGTTTGAAAAGCTTGAGAAGAGTTACAGAAAATGTTTGGCCTCTGTTATGGCCAACAAAGGGTACATAACAAAGTATTGAGATGAACTTTTGGTATTGACCAAATGCTTACTTTCCTCCATGATTTGCAAATAAATTATTTAAAAATCAAACAATGTGATTTTCTGGGTTTTGTTCCACATTCTGTCTCACATGGTTGAGGTTTACCCATGTTGACAATTACAGGCCTCTAATATTTTTGAAGTGGGAGAACTTGCACAATTAGTGGTTGACTAAATACTCGATATCGGATTGGGATCACAATATTTGGCCTTGGTATTACTTGGTATTGGATCAAATCCAAAACACTGGTATCGCCCATCCCTATTATTAATGTCCTATCCCCAGCAAAAAGTGTACATGCAGGTTATGCTGTTATATTGTTCCTACCAATGTTGAGACTAAACCTACGCCCTTGTATATTTGATATAAAGAATATCAAAGTGCACAGTCAAAACAAATTGACCTTCGGCGTAAATTCTCACTGTTCCATATATGCATATACACTAGGAATAATCATATTAAAAAAGAAGGGGGAAAATAGTTTGGTTGTTGTACATCTTGGATGCAGGAGCAGCCTCCTTATGTCAGCCTGCCTTCCGCCTCTTCTGCTTTTTATGGCTTTGATGCACTTTTAACGAGATTAGACGCAAGCACTCAGCATTTTGGGTCGATGCCACTTGTGCGCTGTGTAGTTAGTGGGTTTTAGTGGTGCTGCAAACAGGAACCATCGGGTTTTGTGCTGAGGGCATCCCTGTCACCCCTTTGGCTGATCTCAAACAAGCATGTTTCTCTCCGACATGAATCTAAACGATAAAGCAAAACCTATCTGAGCCATGGTTTTGTATTTTTTTAAAGAAGCTACAGAATTTGCTCAAACACTAATTAGGTCTTTAAACTGTGATTAAATGCCCCCGTTTCACACAAATGACTGCAGCTTTTTAGTGTCTGTTATAGTGCGTATCTGACTGCAATAATGCTTGTTCTCTCTTTTTTTTCTTGTTCATTTCTTCTTTGGCACGTGCTTCTCTGGATGGGCTTTTGGTACAGCCAGCAGCACATAGATGAGAACAGATGATAGGAACGTTTCCATGACCTTCCAGCCATTCAGCTCATTTGACTTTGATGTTTTAAAGTAGACCAATAAACGGATGAGCGGCTGTGCTTCAGATTTGGTCCAAATTATAAACTCAAAATGAGTGAAGCACTGAGTGAACAATGACAAGAGTTTCTGCTCCAGAAATGTTCTTGTAACACCACAGTGTCACCTACTGGTGTACGTTTTTCCACTAAATGTTTTTTTTTTAATCATTAAGAACAATGAAGCATGATTATAATCACTTTCATGTTGCAGCCGATATATCATTCTGTAATGAAAAGAATGAAATATTGCAATGTAAAAAAAAAAAATGCACGTTTATGACCTACGTATTTAGCAATGGTAAGATCTACAGTAACCACCTGATTTTATGTATAAAATGCAACTTTAAATAATTGGGGAAAGAAAATACAATTCTTTAACTTTATCAACGTGAGATAACATGTAAGGACAAGCTGGACTGTATTGGGACAGTGCTGGAGTCGTGATGCTTTGAATACAAGAGTGCTTATTCTTTTTCTTGTGTTCCTTTTGAACACATTAATGTGGATTAAATAGAGCCAGTTTAAACCCTTTACTCTCCCATTTGCTTACCTTAGCCCAGTAATTCTCACATAGTGGGGCGCGAAACGTTTACACCGCTGGCCAAAAGTATTGACACCCCAGCAATTCTGTCAGATAATGCTCAATTTCTCCCAGAAAAAGATTGCAATTACAAATGCTTTGGTAGTAATATCTTCATTTATTTTGCTTGCTATTAAAAAAACACAAAAGAGAATTAAAAAAATAAAAATCATTATCATTTATACAAAACTCAAAAAATGGGCCAGACTTGAGTATTGGCACCCTCAGCCTAATACTTGGTAGTACAACCTGTAAATGGTGTTATACTTATATAGCGCTTTTCCACCTTTCAAGGCGCTTTACACTATCTCTCCATCCACCTACTGGTGACCAGTGTTGTTAATCTTACTGAAAAAAAGTAATTAATTATAGTTACAAATTACTTCTCCCAAAAAGTAATTGCGTTAGTAACTCAATTACCTGAATGTAAGAGTAATTAGTTACTTGGCAAAGTAATTGGTGATAATTACTTTTTTTTTTTTCCCTCCAAAAAAAAAAAAAAAAAAAAAAAAAACATTGGCCACACTATGTGAAGTTTTTTGTGAAGGTTTTTGGTACAATTGGCCCGAGCCCAATTCTTTACCCTAATTTACCCTTTACCCTGAATCAGCTGTTGAAAGTTGTTAAAATTGCTCCCATTATTGCATTTGTTCCCTTCTCTCTACTTTCGACATATGAAAGTTTTAAAACTGTTTCATCATTTAAAGATAGATTCAAGTCAAGATTTTGCCGATTTAGAAGTATTTTAGATAAAAAGTTACTTAGGTTCGCTAGGAAGGTTCTCTACAACAGAGCCGTCCTAAAAAGTCTACTGCTTTAAGATGGCGGCTGTCTACTAACGCATTTAGTGCCATGCAGTGTTGTTAATTTTACTTTAAAAAAGTAATTAATTACAGTTACAAATTACTTCTCCCAAAAAGTAATTGCGTTAGTAACTCAGTTACCTGAATGTAAGAGTAATTAGTTACTTGGCAAAGTAACTAGTGATTTTTTTTTTTTCTCAAAAAAAAAAAAAAAAAAAAAAAAACAGGTCACACAATGTGAAGCTTAAAGGGTTTGGGGGACAATTGGCCCAAGCCCAATTCTTTACCCTCCACTTAACTAGACACAAGGGTATTGCGATAACTAGCTAGTAACCTTTGCTATGTGTGGAAGTCATTTAAAGTTGTGAATCAACCGTTAAAGTTGTTAAAATTGCTCCCGCTATTGCATTAGTCCCCTTCTGTCTACTTTCAACATGTGTTTTAAAACTGTTTCATCATTTAAAAATAGATTTTAAGTCAAGATTTTGCCGATTTAGGAGCATTTTAGATAAAAAAAAAGTTACTTAGGTTCACTAGGAAGGATCTCTACATCAGAGCCTTCCTGAGAGGTCTACTGCTTTAAGATGGCGGCTGTTTACAAACGCATGTAGTCCTTAAAACATGTTGGCAATGCAGCAGTGTCTGTCATTTGCATCTAGTTCTATAATATGATATCTACCGTGTCATGTGGGCGTAGTTTGTCGGCTATGGCTGCAGTCAGGTATTATTGGAGCCATCTAGCATCGCGGTTGCAACGGCGCCGTCTTCCCCACTCCTGCTCTGCTCTCGTCCCCGTGAGTCCGTTTCTCTCAGACTTTTTTTTATTTAACCAACTTAGTAACGCATAGTAACGCACGCCTTTCCCGCCTCAGTAACGGTAACGGCGTTGCCAAGATGAGAAAAGTAATTAATTAGATTACTCATTACTGAAAAAAATAACGCCGTTAGTAACGCCGTTATATTGTAACGCCGTTATTAACAACACTGCTGGTGACACAGCACCAGGAGCAACGTGGGGTTCAGTATCTTGCTCAAGGACACTTAGACGAGTTTATCAGGGCAGAGAATCGAACCCACAACCTCTGGGTTGGGGGACAACTACCGTATTTTTCGGACTATAAGTCGCTTTTTTTTTTCATATTTTGGCTGGGGGTGCGACATACTCAGGAGCGACTTATGTGTGGAATTATTAACACATTATGATATAATTTCACATGTTATTTTGGTGTTTTGCAGTGACACTGATGGTTTTGTAAAGTTGTTAGCATGTTCTTATGCTATAGTTATCTGAATAACTCTTATAGCTATGGCCACGTTCGCGTTCTGCCTTTGGCAGTGTATGTTCAATTGTATTATTGACTTTTTTATCTTGAAATGGATGCATTTAGTTTGTGGCGCTTTCACGCCCACGTGAGGGTGCATTCGGACTTGTTTACGTGAAGAAGAGTGCTCACACGCCAGAAGAAGACGGACAGCTACGTAGCTCTGAGTGAGTGAGTGGGCGAGTTAGCGAGAGAGAAAAGATGGCTGCGAACCTACTTTCATTGTTTATGCTTTTAAATTATCTCTACAGAGGGAACGCCTGCGTGTATCATCTTTTCTGTTGTTGTTGTTGTGTGTTTTCCACCAGCGATCGGACACTTAGAGCCAGTTGTGTGGTTGTTTGAACGATGTGCTAATGATAGCGAACGCATGCTAACCTGTTACTTATTACTGTAATAGTACCTAATTATCATTTATTTACATTGATGCGAACCTGTTTGCTATCGAGGACCAAATTGATTCAGCAAATTATACGGACGTCCAGCATTGTCTTTTGGGAGTTCGCTGTATAGCCAGGACCGAGCCGTAGCGTAGGACAGTATATTCACATTTCGTTGTTCATGCACTGTACACTGTACATTTATTTAGCATGTTGTTCTCTATTGTATTTTTATATTAAATTGCCTTTCAAGATGACATATCTGTTGTATGTGTTGAATTTTATCAAGTAAATTTCCCCAAAAAATTCGACTTATACTCCGGTGCGACTTGTATATGTTTTTTTTCTCTTCGTTGGGCATTTTATGGCTGGATCGACTTATACTCAGGTGCGACTTGTAGTCCGAAAAATACGGACTCTACCACTGAGCCACATCACCCCTTTAGACAAAATAAATGCGATCAACCCCTTCGGCATCCATCAATGAGTTTCCGACAATGCTCTACTGGAATTTTAGACCATTCTTCTTTGGCCAACAGCTTTGGTCTCTGAGATTTGAAGGGTGCCTTCTCCAAACTGCCATTTTCAGATATCTTCACATTCAGGTCAGGACTCATTGCTGACAACTTTAGAAGTCTCCAGTGCTTTCTCTCAAACCATTTTCTAGTGCTTTTTGAAGTGTGTCTTGGCTCATTGTCCTACTGGAAGACCTCTGAGGGAGACCCAGCTTTCTCACACTGGGCCCTACATTATGCAGCAAAATTTGTTGGTAGTCTTCAGACTTCATAATGCCATGCATACGGTCATGCAGTCCAGTGCCAGAGGCAGCAAAGCAACCCCAAAACATAAGGGAACCTCCACCATGTTTGACTGTGGGGACTTTGAAGGCCTCGTTTTTTTCTCTTGTAAACTCTATGTTGTTGCCTTTTCCCAAAAAGCTCTACTTTTATCTCATCTGACCAGAGAACATTCATCCTAAACATTTTTGGCTTTCTCAGGTAAGTTTTGGCAAACTCTATTCTGGCTTTTTTTATGTCTCTGCATGGGTCAGAAGTGGGATCTTCCTAAGTATCCGAGCATAAAGTCCCTTTTCATTCAGACGCCGACGGATAGTACGGGTTGACACTGTTGTACCCTCGGACTGCAGGATAGCTTGAACTTGTTTGGATGTTAGTCGAGGTTCTTTATCCACCATCCGCACAATGTTTCGGGCTTTCCACTTATTGATTACACTTCGCACGGTAGACACAGGAACATTCAGTTCTTTGGAGATGTACTTGTAGCCTTGAGATTGCCCATGCTTCCTCACAATTTTGCTTCTCAAGTCCTCAGACATTTCTTTGGTCTTCTTCGTTTCTCCATGCTCAATGTGGTACACACAAGGACACATGACAGAGGTTGAGTCAACTTTAATCCATTTTAACTGGCTGCAAGTGTGATTTAGTTATTGCCACCATCTACTATGTGCCACAGGTAAGTAACAGGTGCTGTTAATTACACAAATTAGAGAAGTATCACATGATTTTTCAAAGGGTGCCAATACTTTTGTCCGGCCCATTTTTGGACTTTTGTGTAAAATGATAATGATTTAATTTTTTTTTAACATTTTCTTTTGTGTTTTTTCATTGCAAGTAATAAACATGAAGATATTACTACCAAAGCATTTGTAATTGCAATCATTTTCTGGGAGAAATTGCGCATTATCTGACAGAGTTGCAGGGGTGCCAATACTTTTGGCCAGCAGTGTACGTCGTCCTGTGGGGGTGTAACAGAAAATAATTGAGGACTACTGCCTTAGCCCATCTAATCTCAAACTCTCAATGTGATCAACAGACTGCAGTGCTGTACCATTTTGCAGTGCTGTTGTTAGTTTGACTAAATTGGACTCTTTCTTCATCCATCACTATTATAGCACCGATGGGAACCCATGCAGCAAAGGAAGCTGAGCTAGCAAGCCAAATACAGTTTCTACTCTTCTCTTTACTGGGAGTTCAATTCATGAGACGATAAGATGTCACTTAGTTAAGGAAATGCATCAGGAAGTCTGAGGTCCTCCTCTTCAGGTTTGGGGAGTTAAGGTTAACCTTTTATCCACCCAAACACAAAGCGCCTCATTTGAGCGTTACAATAAATTGACATCTGACATCCAGCTGCCATACTCTGATCGTTGAGCTCATCTAAAAGACCTTAGTGCAGAGTGCGGTTTTCCTCATATCGACTCATTTCTGTGTGTAGGTCCATGAGCAGTGGAGAGAAGAGAATATGCAAGAAAATCAATAACCCTTACAGCGGCATTAACCGTTTTTCCACTCGAAAGGAGGATACATACATACTGCAGCTCTAAATTGTAACCTTATCTTAATGCAGATAAGATTTTTAAGAGCTACTTTCATGGAGGAAGTGCTGGAGTTAAAGGTGGTATTAACATTGAAAGAAAATGCTTCCCAGGGATGAAAAGTCAGTAATTACAGCGGTGGGGGTCCTGTAGGCTTTCCACAACTCCAAAAAGGAGGGCACTCGTTGGCATTTAGTGAGGAAAAAAATGCAATATCCAACTAAAGCATATTACCTGCAACAATACAGTTTTCTACATAATAACAATGGTACCATAATTCAGTAATTCTAAGATATGTTGTTCATGGCAAGAATCATGATGTGCAGTAGGCCTATGTGTAACAGAACAGGTTATTAAAAAATGGGAGAAGGTGAGCATTTTTTGTTCACAGTGTTTATATGTTGCCATTACATTCGTCTTCCATAGAGCAGAGCCACAAAACAGATCATTTATGGCTTTAAAGTGCCCCTCCGGTCAAAATGGTCAATTCTAGTTTACTAGCCCAAACTGTATAATCGCCTGAAACATACGAGCAACGATTAGTCCTAATTGATCCAGTACTTTTGACACAATCCCATCAAAAGTGTGCATTGCAATCTAAGAGTCTTCAGTCCATACTCTGCATGGACGTTTCTGAACACTAATTTGTTATGGCCAGTGTTGTTAATCTTACTTTTAAAAAGTAATTAATTACAGTTACAAATTATGTCTCCCAAAAAGTAATTGTGTTAGTAACTCAGTTACCTGAATGTAAAAGAAATTAGTTACTTGAAAAAGTAACTGGTGATAATTTTCATGTTTTTAAAAAAAAGAAAAGACAAGAAAAAAAAAAAAAAAACTGGTCACACAATCTGAAGTTTAAAGGGTTTTTGGGACAATTGGCCCTAGCCCAATTCTTTACCCTAGACATAACTCGACACAGGGGTATTGCAGATATTGCGATAACTAGATAAAAACCTTTGCTATGTGTGGAAGTCATTTAATGTGACTCAATCGTTAAAGTTGTTAAAATTGCTCCCGTTATTGCATTAGTTCCCTTCCATCTAAGTTTTAAAACTGTTTCATCATTTAAAGATAGATTAAAGTTAAATTTTGCCGATTTAGGAGCATTTTAGATAAAAAGTGACTTAGGTTTGCCAGGAAGGTTCTCTAAAACAGGGCCTTCATGAGAAGTCTACTGCTTTAAGATGGCGGCTGTTTACTGACGCATCTAGTTCTTTATTATATATGTTGCTAATGCCGCCGTGTCTGTCATTTGCATCTAGTTCTGTATATATGTGATATCTACCGAAGCAACATGTGGGCGTAGTTTGTAGGCTATCGGCTAAAGTCAGGTATTATTGGATGAACCTAGTACCATAGTAGCATCGCGTTTGCAACGGCTTCACACTCCCTTGCCTCCTCCCCATTCCTGCTCTGCTCAGTGCTCTCTCGTCTCTGTGAGTCTGTCTTTTTCCAGACTTTTCTCGCGGCAGTCAACCAACATCGTAACGCAAAGTAACAGCACACACGCCTTTCCCGCCTCAGTAAAGGTAACGGCGTTGCCAAGATGAGAAAAGTAATTAATTATATTACTCACTACTGAAGAAAATAACGCCATTACTAATGCCGTTATATTCTAACGCCGTTATTAACAACGCTGGTTATGGCGTATTGGACTGTTTCTGGGCAATATTTGCACAGCCTACACCTGGGATCCTGCCTAGAGTTGTATGAAAAAGTATTTGAACCTTTTGGAATTTCTCACATTTCTGCATAAAATCACCATCAAATGTGATCTGATCTTTGGCAAAATCACCCAGGTGAAAATACAGTGTCTGCTTTAACTAAAACCAACCAACCATACGTATAAAGGTTTTCATATTTTAATGAGCATAGCATGCACACAAAGACAGAAGGGGGAAATAAGTAAGTGAACACTCGGTCTAAGGAGACTTAGAGAGCAATTGAAACCAGTTGGCAAAATATTTTGTGGACTGATGAAACCAAAGTTGAATTGTTTGGGAGTAACACACAATGTCATGTGTGGGAGAAAAATTGAACAGCTCATCAACATCAACACCTCATCCCCACCGTCAAGCATGGTGAAGGGAGCATCATGATTTGGGGCTGTTTTGCTCCCTCAGGGCCTGGACAACTTGCAATCATTAATGGAAGAATGAATTCAAAAGTTTATCATGATGTTTTGCAGAAAAACATGAGGCCGTCTGTCAGAAAGTTGAAGCTAAAAAGAGGATGGATGCTGCAACAAGACAATAATCCAAAACACAGAAGTAAATCATCGTCAGAATGGTTCCAGAAGAACAAAATACACGTTCTGGAGTGGCCAAGTCAAAGCCCTAACTTGAACCCCATTGAGATGCTGTGGCATGACCTAAAGAAAGCAATTCATGCCCAGCAATCTGACTGAACAACAGCAGTTTTGTAGAGAAGAATGGGCCAAGATTAGTCCTGATCGACTTGCCAGACTGATCTGCAGCTACAGGAAGCGTCTGGTTGAAGTTATTGCTTATTAAGGTGGGGGGAGGGCACAAAATATTAAATGTGATGGTCCACTTACTTATTTTTCCCCCTTCTGTCATTGTTTGCATACTGTCCTCATTAAAATGTGAAAACCTATAAATGCTTGGGTGGTTTTAGTTAAAGCAGACAGTTTTTTCATCTGTGTGATTTTGACAAAGATCAGGTAACATTTGATGGTGATTTTATGCTGAAATCTGATAAATTCCAAAAGGTTCAGATACTTTTTCATACCACTGTATATACCATATACTGTATACAGTATATACTGTACATATATACATGTTGAAAATATGTGCCAGACTGATCTGCAGCTACAGGAAGCGTCTGGTTGAAGATATTGCTGCCGGGGGGGCACAAAATATTAAATGTGATGGTTCAGTTACTTATTTTTCCCCCTTCTGTCATTGTTTGCATACTATCCTCATTAAAATATGAAAACCTATAAATGCTTGGGTGGTCTAAGTGAAAGCAGACAGTTTTTTTCATCTGTGTGATTTTGACAAAGATCAGCTCACATTCGATGGTAATTTCATGCAGAAATGTGAGAAATTCCAAAAGGTTCAGATACGTTTTCATTAGGGCTGTCAAAATTATCGCGTTAACGGGCGTTAATTAATTTTTTTAATTAATCACGTTAAAATATTTGACGCAATTAACGCACTAGGCCCGCTCAGACAGATTTAAATGTCAGTACAGTGAAAGGCCAACTTGTTAATTGTGTTTTATGGAGTTTTTCCGCCCTCTGCTGGCGCTTGGGTGTGACTTGCATATTTTATGTGGCGTAATGTCGCCCTCTGCTGGCGATTCAGTGCAGCTGATTATTTGGGTTTCGGCGCGCTTTTCTGACGCGATTATATGTCGACGCGAACTCACACTAATAGACAGTGCTATTCAGACCAGCTAACGTCCGCATCCAGTATTCAGTGGCAGTTTTCATAGCCCCATCACACTGTTTGTGTCTAATACGTGCATCGCTTGTGAGTTATATTCCTCCTTTGTTTATATTCATGAGCATTAGATAGTTATTGTTGATGTGTATTTGAATTTGTTCACATATATGGTGAAATGCAGTTACATTGTTAGATGCTTGTGAGCTAATTGGCTAGTGCTACTGCTCAAATGGACACGTGTGTACATTTTATGTTCTTTTGTGATTTATGCAAGTTATTGACACATTGCCTTGTTATTTTCAGTTTTACAAAAATACAAGAAACGTGCTCCTGTCAAAAAGAGATGACTTCAGTAACGCCCATGCAACTTTGCCACACCGTCTGATTTCTTTTTGGAACTTATGTTCGCTATCTGTCAATTTGTGTACTCACACACATTGAGGACAGAATAGGGCTACTAGTTTACTTTTTGATTGAAAATTTTACAAATTTTATTAAAACGAAAACATTAAGAGGCGTTTTAATATAACATTTCTATAACTTGTACTAATATTAATCTTTTAAGAACTACAAGTCTTTCTATCCATGGATCACTTTAACAGAATGTTAATAATGTTAATGCCATCTTGTTGATTTATTGTTATAATAAACAAATACAGTCCTTATGTACCGTATGTTGAATGTATATATCCATCTTGTCTTATCTTTCCATTCCAACAATAATTTACAGAAAAATATGGCATATTTTATAGATGGTTTGAATTGCGATTAATTGCGATTAATTACGATTAATTAATTTTTAAGCTGTAATTAACTCGCTTAAAAATTTTAATCGTTTGACAGCCCTAGTTTTCATACCACTGTACATACCATATATATACTGTAGCCTACATATATACATTTAGAAAATAAGAGCATTTTCACAGGCATTGCAATTGCATTTCACTTGTTAGTAACTGTGCAGATTTGCGCATATAGACTCTGCATACTCTTTAGAGGGAGTGTGCTAGGGGCACTTGCTCGTCCTTGATTTGACGGGAAAAAAATTGGTTTGCTTTGGTCAAAAGGTTGGCACATGAGGAGGTGCATGCAGAGCTCCACGGGCAGATGATTGGCTGGGGAAATCACAGACCTGTGCTGTGAAGTGGCCACATGGAGACTGCCTTCACCCCGATCACTAGTGCTAATGTGAGTGTGTCCAGTTTCATTGTTGTCATCTCAATTGTGCTTGTGTGCATATAAAGCTTTCCAACTATCCAGAGGAAGGTTATTAAAAATGTTGAATATTTCTAAATTAAAGGGAAATCTGTAGCTCTGGTCACCATGGTGCACAAACTACAAAGAATGCATAGAGTCGTGGATACTCATCAGTTCATCTTCTGCACAGCAACGAACTGAAATAACTGCTGTTATATGACAACATACCCTCGACCTTGCTGAGATATCAATTATACATGCGTACTTTACAATTTGTCACATCATGTCTTCATTTTCATGCATGCCACGCATTTGATCTTCTTGAAGATGGAATAAAAACTAAAGGGGAGAGATCTGAGGAGATCTTCAGAAGATGGAGAACACTTGAAAGCCTAATGAATGCATCATTGTGCTGCAGCGGGTCTTACATGATGGTGAGTTTGTGACGCTTTTAAGAGCCAGATGGAGAGAAGCGTAGGTGGATACCACTGTACAGGATTTGTTTGTCTAACTAAACCGACAAAACTACTTTGAAGCAAGAAATACTTCATGGCACAGTGCAACAGTGTCAAACTCAATGCTCACCATATGTTGAACTGATTGTGTTTTACTGAAAAATGAGGCTGGTATAACCCTATTTCTAACTGCAAAAGTAATTTTTTTTCTTGAATCAAAAATTAAGGCTTGACAGAAGCAAATGAAATATGTATGTTTGGTGATTGAGAGATTCAGCTATTATGTTATGATAATGATAATATTATCATAAAGCAAGGATGTCAAAATACACCATTTGACAGGGAAGCATACTTCTCGCTCCCCTAAGTACAGGTACAGGTTTGGAGATTGATGTGTTGAAACAAGGACCCATCTGCAAACAATCATCATCTTCCGCTACCTTACGCTTGTCTAGCACGCCTCCAGATCAATTTACACTGCATCAGTCGCATCAAGCTCATATTCACGCTCTCTTGCCTTGATCTGAACCTGTATATTTACTGTTCTCAAAATTCCTGCAGCGGCCTCGTCGCAAGTACTGCTGCTTTTTTTTCCCAAATCTAATAGCCCATTACTCAGTGGAATCGAAACAGGTCAATTTCTTAAAATCTAAAAAAATGAACAGATGAGAATATTTACAATAATGAGCAGAAAAGAAATGTCAAAATTGTCTATGTACAATTTTTAAAGGGATCCACAGATAGAAAGACATGTAATTCTTAAAAGATATTTGTTTGTACGAGTTATAATAATTTAATAATAAAACCCTCTTAATGTTTTCATTTTAATCAAATTTGTAAATTTTTAAACCAAAGAATTACCTAGTAGGTAGCCATCGTTGTTGACGTCGCAGTGCGGTGACGTCACATGGACACGCTTCCGGATTCCACAGTGGCACTCTTTAACGACATAAACATGTCGTCGATTTCGCCCTTCCAGTTTGAACCCGAGCGGAATATTATTGAGGACAGCCCTGTCGATATTTCACAAAACGAGCAGCAAAAACTAAATGAACACGAAAGACGGGATGAGAGGAATAGTATACATGTGTCAAGTTCGCTAATCACAACTATGGCGGTGGTTCCCTGAAGTTTTGGGGTTGCTTCGCTACCTCTGGCACTCGACTGCTTGATTTGAAGACTACCAACAAGTTTTGCAGTGTGTGAAAGCTGGGTCTCCCTCATAGGTCATGGGTCTTCCAGCAGGACAATGACCCAAAAGACACTTCAAAAGCACAAGAAAATGGTTTGAGAGAAAGCAATGGCAAGTTCTAAAGTTGCCAGCAATGAGTCCAGACCTGAACACCTGTGGAGAGATCTGAAAATGGCAGTTTGGAGAAGGCACCCTTCATATCTCAGAGACCTGGAGCAATTGGCCAAAGACAAATGGTCTAAAATTCCAGCAGAGCATTGTAAGAAACCCATTGAAAGATACCGGAAGCGGTAGTTCGCACTTATTTTCTCTAAAATCTAAATATCTAAAATACTTTTGGCCAGCACTGTAGTAAGTATAAAAATCACAGTTTATATAGATAAATTTGTGTTGAGAAAAAAAAATACCATTGATTAAAAACAGACATCGGAAGCAGTTATTCACAATGATACTCATTACTGAAGTATTCTTTTCACCAAATACGTTTTTTACATGTATTTAAGTACGTTTTTTGGATGACTACTTTTACTTTTATTTCAGTCATATTATTTTGAAGTAACGTTACTTTTGGTAGAGTAAAATTTTTGGCCAGTCTACCCACCTATGGTAGTTAAATCATAAATGTCTGTGCACAAATTCTCTTGCTTATAGTAGTTATAATCATAGGCGGAGTTTGACTTTTGGGGAAGGGGGGCACATCATGTTGATGACCCTGAAACGCAGTGTCAGCAATAAAATTAACTTACAAGAATATTTATAATAAAAGGTTGATAATGAGAGTTTTTTGGTTCCATTCATTCTTGAGGGGAATTCTAAATCAGGCTGCTTAGGCAATACTTTTTGCCGATATCGTCATCCATTGAATACGGTATGCCCGCCTGTGTCGTGCCAATGTAGTTACCCAAGTCCAAAATTGTAGCCCCTGGGCGGAACCATATAGAGGTAGATTTGTGTCCTTATTACTCAATCAAAAAAAATTGCTTCAATACAAAAAAGAAAAAAGTTGCTTCAATCAAAAAATATATTTTCAACCAAAAAAGGGTCACTTCAATTAAAAAAAAAAAAGTGTTTGAATGCAAAAATAAATTTGAAACTCAAAAACATGCATGTGTAAGCTTTTTTTTTTTGTTTGTTTGTTTTTTTTTTTTTTTTGATTGAAGTCAAGTTTTTTCTTGATTGAAGCAACTTTTTTCATTGAAGTAATGTTGATTCGTGTTTGGGCCACATTTTGGCTTCAATTAAAACAATAAGTTGCTTCAAAATATATACGTACATATATACATATATATATATATATGTGTGTGTGTATATATATGTATATATATAAGTATATGTATATATGTATATATATACGTATGTATAGACATATATACGTATATATACATATATGTGTATATATATACGTGTATATATATATTTCAAAAAGAAAAAGAACTACAATCAAAAAAAATAAATATTTCAATCATGGAAAAAGTTTTTGAATGCGAAAAAATATTTGAGATTGAAAAATTTGGATTTGAACACTTAATTTTCCATCAAAAAATTTTCTTTGATTGAAGCAATCCTTTTTGTGTCTAAACCCATTAATCCCCCAAAAAGTTGCTTGAAAAAAAAAAAAATTCAATCAAAGAAAAAAATCATTTTTGAAAAATAAAACTGCCCTCCCCTATTTTTTATTTTTTATTTTTTTTAATTACATGCTAAGCAAATTACCGTCTAAGTTGCTAGTCATATGATCTGTTCGAAAAATGATTTTGACCAATTATATCAATATTTTTGTTCATTTCATTCATTTTTGTTGCAGTTTTATTGCTTTACAACTTATATATAAATATAAATATGTATAGATGTAATATGTATAAATATGTAAATATATATACATATATACATATATATATACGGTAGTCAACTACATGCAATGACACTTTTCGGCCACCAGCGGATTTTACCCCTTAAAATCCGCCTATGGTTATAATGAGAGACTCTCATGTTTTTTTTATTTCCATAATGGACCAAATAAGAGCCTCTTTTATTTTTAGGTTAGGGCAAAACTGTCTTTGTATTTAATGGCTCACTGCTCCAAAGAATGAGTTAACCCAGAGGAAATCTTTGTGGCTCATAGCAGTTTTTCCCTTGTATCTCATCATCGTATTATTTGTAAATGACTCATTTCTATCTCCTCAATTCACACGGGAAAAATGAGGAGCAAAAGAAAATTGATCAAAGACAAATTATGGAATCCAGTTTAAGAATAACAAAAGCAAAAAGCAGTGATTTGCTTTGCTCGCCGGCTCCTTTGGGCTAATTTATACATCTTTAACTGGGTGACTGAGACCAATTGCTGTTATTGTACACTCATTTATAAGAAGATTACGTTTTCTCTCTGGTTCCTTGCAGTTATCTTAAAAGCTGATTATGTAGGAGAAACCACGCCAATGAACGGGAGGGAAAAGATCTTAAACAACAATCAGACTAAAACAAGAGCATAGTTAGTTCTAATTGCATAATTCTTCATCTGACATTAAAGTGGTCTTGCTGAAGAAAAATGGGCCGGACAATGATGAGATGTTAATACCAGTTTTCATTTCCTCTGTGCAATTCTAATCCTGATGTGTTTGATATAGAGATATTAAACACATTGAGGCTTGTAGCAATTAAAATCTAATTGGAAAAAAAGAAATAAATAAAATATTGCCGATCTGGAGTGTAATTTGATCTTCACATTAGTAGTGCATAACATTTGTCAAAGTTTTATTAAGAGTCAACAGGATGCGATATAAACACAATGGACCTTTAGGGACCTCGACAAGTTCAATTGACTGATGGTAATAAATATGTCATGATGAAAGACTGATTAACTCATTTGCAGTCTGACATTTGTATCATTTGTGATAGATCAGCTTTGTTAGTCATCAGACTGTTCTCGATTCATCATTTTACTCGACTGGCTAAATATCAATGTGTCATCTCTAATAGGCCTTGTGTAAGCATTTAAAATGGCTGCTCCAAAAAAACAATCTTAATCAGGATTAATGTAGTTGCTGTTTCTATCCCTAACTACTTATTTAACTAGTAAATAGAATAGAGGAAATTTATAAATTCAGGTTTTCCAGCCATAAGAGCACACAATAAAACAATCAAAGGATCAAACATTCCCCCTGGAAATTATTCTACATACTTGGAACATCAGACTATGAGACTAATCAAAAGAGGAACCGCAGAGTATGAGTGAACCGTACATGAATAATGAACAATGTATATGCAAATGTGAATGTTATCTGCACATGAATTAAGTTACTATTTAAGAATGCATGGAAAAAGGGTGTGTGTCCTAAAAAAATATATTACATAAACAATGAGAATTTAATAAACACTGACAATACTGTCTATCAACTGTAGAGTGACAGCTATGTTTGAATAAATATTTAACCTGTATAATATTCAATTCAATTTTATTTTATTTGTATAGCCGTATATCACAACAACATTGTCTCAGAGGGCTTTAAAGAGTCAATTTGATGCACAGTCAGATACAGTAAATGACATGACATGACATGACATGAGTTCATGTCCTGGGCATCCCTCATCCTTAGACCCTCCATGGCGGCAAGGAAAAACTCCAAAAACCCAGTGGGAAAAGAGAAGCCTTGTGGAGAACCACAGTCAGGAGAGATCCACTCCCAGGACGGACAGACTATAGATGCATCAGGACTGATGATGGGTATTAGCAGAAGGAGTTCCAGTTTGTTGAGATGCAATGGGGTGAGGGAACATGAGGGGGTCCATCTAGCCAGATGAGACGGGGGGGCAACAAGGACGTCCATCCAGCCAGGGGTCAGGATAGGACAGCTGCGGCTGAAAAAATAGCCCCTCCCCCAGAGGGGAGTGGGGAATGGGGACACTGGGTGACGAAGTGATGAAGAGAATAGTCGCCGCCATATCTGTCAGAACTGCTACAGCCTTACAGTCCTACCAGAACCCTCAGATCAGCTGACTACCTGCTTCTAGAAATCCCAAGATCAAGGCTGAAGTTTAGGGGTGACCGTGCATTTGCAGTGATGGCGCCCAGGCTGTAGAACCAATTACCACTTACTATTAGACAGGCCCATTCACTTACGGATTTCAAATCGCACCTTAAAAATGTTTATTTTTCTTCAGCTTTTAATGTGCAATGGCTGTTTATGACCTCGTCTTTTATTTATTTTTTTATGTGTTTATTTTATCTTTGAATGTTAACTTATTTTGCTGTTTTATGGTATGTAAAGCACTTTGGACTCCTTTGCGGATTTTTTTAAATGTGCTATACAAATAAAGTTGATTGATTGATTGATTGATTGATTGATTGATTGATTGATTGATTGATTGATTGATTGATTGATTGATTGATTGATTGATTGATTGATTGATTGATTGATTGATTGATTGATTGATTGAATAGTCAACTAGATATTAGAATTAGAAAAGAGAAATAAAGTAAAGACAAATGGTAGATAGAGTGAAAAACGGGGATAGGACTCAGAGGCTGTACTTCCCCCGGCATTATAGCTCCTAGGGCAGCTTGGACTGAACTATGAGCAGGAACGCAGTTCCGGTATAAGATTCAGGGTCAGAACGCAGTTCCGGTATAAGATTCAGAGACGGAATGCTGTTCCGGTACATGGTGCTTTGATTCCGAAAATATGACAGCAACTGTCAAAACGCTATGTAAAAAAAAAACAAAAAAATGCTAAGATGCCAAACATGCATTTCATAACCAAGAAGAAAACAATATACCAACATCAGATTTACATACACAAGTGTTAACAAGAAGCATAATAAATTACTTGTGTAGCGTAATCCGTTTCCATGAATATTATTGATTTTTTTTCCACGGACGGCATGGAGGTTTCCCCAGCTGCTGCAGTTATCTGAGTCTGATGATGAGGAGTCACGTCAATGTGTGAATGCACGCAGCAAAGCAAAATGCCTGCACTCATTTATCCGTCCAATTGGCTGACATACTGCCATGTGATCAGCAGAGATAGTTAGCTTTGATTGGTTTTTGATTGGTTCAAATGTGCATGTGCATTTTCTGGAACAAAAAAAAAAAAAAACATACATACAACAGCATAAAATGGATCAAATCTTTAAGACCAACGAAAGAGATGAGGAGGCTTATACTATATATCATAATTAGTTTTATTTGCTCTGATGGAGAGGTTCAGAACAACTTAGCTGTCAATGTGCACTTTGGACTTATATTTGTTCATTTATGTTAGGCTACTTATTCATTTCCTTATGATTTAAAAAAGTCAACATTTGCGCGATCTTCAAAATATATTCTATTTCGCTCTCCATGATATATGTCATTTGTACTTATTTTTCTGAATGTATGTCACTTATATCTTTATTATTAAAAAAAGGAAATGTTTACATCACTTTACATTACTTCAATTTAAATATGCATCCTATGGTCTTAAGTAGTTAAAATTGAGATTTGGCATTTAGTGTGTGAGGAAATGAGGGAAAATAAAAATTAGGAGCTGGAGGTTGGGGTTATTGCTGTTTTTGTTAACTTTTATTTTGCAAATCATTGAAAAAAATACCATTTTGAATGAAAATCAGTTTTTGTATGTGTTATAGAAATAACTGTGCTAAAACAGTTTTCTTTGCCTTTCATTAGTTTAAGAAGTTCGACCCCCCCCCCCCCCACCACCACCACCACCACCACCAAAAAAAGAAACTTAAATAAATAAATAAAATTTCTGCCTCTGTGGCGACCTTCACATCAGGGAGTTCCGGCAAGACATTCTCGCCACTTTCACCCCTGACTATGAGTCCAGTCTGTTTCCAACTAGCCTGACCATAAGCTTTGCCAAATAGGAACGTTTTTAGTCTAATCTTAAATGTACAGGGTTACCTCTACATACGAATTTAAATCATTCCAGGACCTGGTTTGTAAATCGAAATGGTCGTATGTCGAGCGGAATTTTCCCATGAGGAGACATTATACTGTGGTACCTTTACATACGAAATTAATTTGCTCCAGGACCTTGTTTGTAAGTCGAAATGGTCGTATGTCGAGCAGGATTTTCCCATTACAATACATTATAATTGCATTAATTCGTACACTAATCCTTAATACTGTAAATACTGCTGGTGCTATTGCATATAGCAATTACACAGAGCAAAACAAATAAATTATGAATAAAAATCAAAATATTTAATGTAACGAATCGGGTTCTAATGTGGCGACTGTGTTTTGCGTGGCGTACCTGAACGCATCGCGTGGCTGACTTGGCACAGGACTTTTCGTGTTCAGCTCCGGCGGATAGCAGGCATGTTGTGTTGCTCAAGTTCTGACATAAATGATTAAAAATCTGACAAAAACGGGACTTTTTGGTGATGTTCCAATTGTAATAATTGTCACCTTAACTTATAAAGACTGACGAACGGAGGTCGGAGAAGGACCGTCGAGATCGTAGACATTCTATGGACGTGTCGTCGAGCCAATTCACAGCAATGCACACCAGGCTCATATTTTTCTGTCATTTCCATCTTCGTTTAAATGGTAAGCCTCATCTTATTCCATTTTTCACCACCTGCGCTAACATTCTTGAAACCCACACTGAAAAATATTACTGGTGGATATACTTGATAAAATCATTGTAACAATTTGCACTTCGGGAAATTGTTACACTGATTTTATGAAGTAAATCCACCAGTTATTTTTTTCAGTGTATGTTGATTTCTCTCACAATAAAATCCGCCGTGCGTCCGTCTTGCAGGAGAACAAAGACACTACGGCGCTGTCATAAATCGTCGTATTTCGGATGTAGAAACAAATGTCGAGTCAAATTTTACGTCAAATGTCGAAAAGATCGTATGTCGAGGCACCACTGTAATTGGATTCATTTGTTCCCAAATCCTACGCTAAATCTACATTACAAATCTAAAATCTAAATTACAAATAGCAAATACACACAGCAAAACAAATAAAATATAAATACAAATTGGAATAATAATAATATATTAACTGAAAATAATGTAACGAATCAGTGAATGTGAATGTGGCGTTTGCGTTTTACATGCTGTTCCTGAACGCACCGTTTAGAAAGAAATGCGGTAAAGTGGGAAGTTTTTTTTTTGTTTTTTTTTTCATGTTCGTGTTGGCATCGGCTATGGTGGATAGTCGTCGTGTTGTGTCGCACTATTTCTAAAATAAATGATTAAAAACCTGATGAAGCTGGCGACTTCCTTTCCCATGTTACAATAATAATAATATTCATGAGTCGTCCTCGAGATCGTAGGCATATTCCGGCTGTTTTGTCCAGCCAGTTCACCGACGTGCACACCACGCCCATATTTTCTTTCTTAATTTCAATGGTAAGTGTCAGTAACCTTCTTGGGACCCATGTTGATTTCCCTCATAAGAAAATCCGCCGTGCATCCATCTTGCGGGAAAAAATGAAACTGCGACACTGTCATAAATTGACGTATTTCGAGCGTGTTGTCATTAGTTGAGATAAATGACGAGTCAAATTTGACGTCGGATGTCGAAGCGATCGCATGTCGAGGTACCACTGGACATGCAAAATATGAAGTTGTGATTCGAAACAAAAGCAGCAGGGATGGGACACTCTTCTCCCCAAGCACACTGAAAATTGTCTGTTGACAAGAATGAGTCAAAATTGGGCCCCATGCAGGTCCCTCCCATATGCCAAAGGACCTGAGCCTCCTCAGCAGATAACAGCCTGGCCTCTTGAGACCGCCCGGAGGGAGGTCTCAAAATCTGTTTGTTGTTGTTCTTGGAATTGGAGAAATTTGGCAAGTACAAGGTATGTATGTGTACACATTGATCCTCAGAGCCCTATTTTGAATGTGTTTTATGTTTTTTTTTTTTTTTTTTTTGTCTCAGGGCTGATTAATTACATAAATTAACTGCGGACTTATTGTTGCCTGTATGTTTTGAGCAACCCAGCAAAGGGAGCTGTGCAGTTGTAGTTCATTTTGAACTTGTTGGGTTCAAAGCATTCACGTAATTCTTTAGGTGAGAACCAATGCTTCTCATATCTCCTGACCTCGCTACTTCACTTTCTGACCATGCAATTGCCGCATACCAAGTCTTAACCCTTTAACACCGATCGTGTCCCCAGCAACAAAATTATGCACATCATCTTTGAAGCCTCGTCACGCTGTTATTACGTCACCCACGTGCCGCTGGTTAGTCTCATATGAAAGTGCAGAAGTTGAGGTCCACGCTCATTTTTACTTGAAGTCAGTCGACCAAGTGAAACGGGAGATAATGTAATCAGAGTTTTATAGTTTTATTGCTCTCATGAATAAGCATTAAAACACTGCATGGACCATGTGTTTATGTCCATATTTCCAAGACTAAAACGAAAGCTAGTGCATTATTTCATCAACTGGAGGAAGAAGATGGACCAGATTTGTTGTTGTTTTCTTCAGATGAGTCAGCGAGTTTGGAAGAGTGACAGGCTGACAGCGCCAACGGCGGAAGAGTGGGCTGTGTGACGTAGCTCCGTGTCCTGTTCAATGGGAAACGGGTGGCATGCCTGAAAAAATTTAAATGACCTAATTTATTGTCAATATTTTTGCACATTTCTTCAATGTTATATTTGATTTTTTTTTCACTATCAATCTTTTCCATTTGTACATAGATGTGTGTGTTCGAGAAGCTCGATTGTATGTACAGTATATACTTGATAAAATGATGGGTGTAATTCCTAACCTCACAAAGAGATATCCTCCAAACCCTTTTTGTGTTTAAAGAAGATATACTATTTTGCACTGTTGGTCTACTGCAGTGCTTCTCAATTATTTTGTTTTATGCCCACCTCAGGAAGACGTAAACATTTCGCGCCGCCCAACTCTTTGCCGCAACTGTCAAAATAGTATCATTTGTCTGTAAAATTATTATAAGTACACCTCTGCATAATACTGTGTCCTTGTTATTTTTTATTTTTTTTTAAAGTCATCAACTTACGATAAAGTGTATATTAACAATGTTTTTGTTTCTAACAGAAAAGAAAAAGCGCATCAATTTGCTTGAATTAAAAAAAAAAAAAGTCACATCTGAAGGAATTCGGCCCCCCCAGCCAAGCCGAGGAAACAGCGACAGCCGAACGAAAATGGTGTTCCGCTGGCACCACTCCCGCAAGTCGACCAGAAGGAGCTAAAATTCTGCGTGTTCACTCCGTTATTAAACCGTTGTACTTACTCCATGTTCCAAAAGTGAAGAAGGCTCACTGAAAACAGGTTGACAATTTATTCGTCGACAATGGTCAAAAATAAGGCAAAAACAGACAATGGAGAGACAATGCCGGATCCAGGGTCAGCAAATAAACGGCCACGTAGAAATGTTCCCGAGAAACGACAGTTGTTATCTAAATGTTCAGTCTTTTTAAAGCTCCCGCGGGGCGGGCCGTGGGCAGGAAGAAGGGTGTGTGTGGGATTATTGTCTTTTGTTGATTGGACAGGAGGATTTGGGAGTTACTGTTGTCCGGGCAACGAGGATGTGGATTCTGCCCCCTTAGCATCAAAGGGGGCTCTTAGAGTCTTGTCAGTCTTGTTATCAGTTGGATATCGGGCATTTTCCGATGCTACTTGTTTTAGGACAGAACGCCCTGCTCTTTGTCCTGGAGTGCCCAGGAGAACTGATTGCGAGAGTTGGTGCATCAGTCTTGCTAATGACGCACGTTGGGCTTCTTTGATAAGATGGCGTTGTGTATCTTTTATGCCCTCTATTCTGCTTCTTTTCATTAAACTGTCAGGCCGAGATGACGAAGCGGACTCAGCTGCGGAGGTTCAGGCAAAACTTTATTTTGAAAACACAGGTTCTTCCGCTGACATGCGGGGATGAGATAAACTACAAACAAAAAGCGTTCCAACGGAGGAATGAGTCAGGATGACTAGAAACAAAATAACGTTTCAAACACAAAGCGCTCCAAACGGGAGGTAAGGCATAAACATAAAGCGCTCCGAAAGGAGGAAAAATTCAAGCTGGCTAGGGTCGAAAGTTACAAACACAAAGCACTCCAAATGGAGGATAATGTACAGAATAACTATGATAGCTATGGCGAGAGGCTGACGTGACTGACCTTACATGAACGACACTTCTGCACAAGGGAAACTAAGGCAATATATACACACTGGGTAATGGGGAACAGGTGGAAACAAAAGGTGATTAGGTGACCAGAGGAAGGGCAAATACGCAGACACGAGGAGGGTGAAGCCTTCAAAATAAAACAGGAAATGACATGGCATGACATAAACTATTGTATAAGTGCTATTTATTTTATATTAGGTGTGTTAGAGTAATATAAACAGTCCTACAGTAAATATGAGAAACGATACTATTCACTGGTTGTTTATATTAAGTGTGTTAGAGTAATGCAAACAGTTATATGGTGTGTGCGAGAACGGTACACAGACAGACAGGTACAAGAGAGTATTTGGTCAATACCAAAAGTTCATCCCAATACCTTTTTATGTACCCCTTGTTGGCAAGAACGGAAGCCAAACGTTTTCTGTAACTCTTCACAAGCTTTTCACACACTGTTGCTGGTATTTTGGCCCATTCCATGCAGATCTCCTCTAGAGCAGTGATGTTTTGGGGCTGTCGTTGGACAACACGGACTTTCAACTCCCTTCACAGATTTTCTACGGGGTTGCGATCTGGAGACTGGCTAGGCCACTCCAAGACCTTGAAGTGCTTCTCACGAAGCCACTCCTTTGTTGCCCTGGCTGTGTGTTTGGGATCCTTGTCATGCTGAAAGACCAGCCACGTCTCATCTTCAATGCCCTTGCTGATGGAAAAAGATTTTCACTCAAAATCTCTCAATATATGGCCCCATTCATTCTTTCCTTTACAAAGATCAGTCGTCCTGGTTACTTTGCAGAAAAACAGCCCGAAAACATGATGTTTACACCTCCATGCTTCACAGTGGGTATGGTGTTCTTTGGATGCAATTCAGTATTCTTTCTCCTCCAAACTCGAGAACCTGCGTTTCTACCAAAAAGTTCTATTTAGGTTTCATGTGATCATAACACATTCTCCCAGTCCTCTTCTGGATCATCCAAATGCTCTCTAGCGAACTGCAGACGGGCCTGGACTTGTACTTTCTTTAGCAAGGGGACATGTCTGGCAGTGCAGGATTTGAGTCCCTGGCGGCGCATTGTGTTACTGATAGTAGCCTTTGTTACTGTGGTCCCAGCTCTCGCTAGGTCATTCATTAGGTCCCCCTGTGTGGTTCTGGGATTTTTGCTCACCGTTCTTGTTATAATTATCACGCCACGGGGTGACATCTTGCATGGAGCCCCAGATCGAGGGAGATTATCAGTGGTCTTGTATGTCATCCATTTTCTAATAATTGCTCCCACAGTTGATTTCTTTACACCAAGCGTTTTACCTATTGCAGATTCAGCCTTCCCAGCTTGGTGCAGGTCTACAATTTTGTCTCTGGTGTCCTTTGACAGCTCTTTGGTCTTGGCCATAGTGGAGTTTGGAGTATGACTGACAGGTGTCTTTTATACTGATAATGAGTTAAAACAGGTGCCATTAATACAGGTAACGAGTGAAGCCTCGTTAGACCAAGTTAGATCTCTTTGACAGCCAGAAATCTTGCTTGTTTGTAGGTGACCAAAAGCTTATTTTCCACTCTAATTTGGAAATAAATTCTTTAAAAATCAAACAATGTGTTTTTCTGTTTTCTTTTTCCACATCCTGTCCCTCATGGCTGAGGTTTACCCATGTTGACAATTACAGGCCTCTCTAATCTTTTCAAGTAGGAGAACTTGCACAGTTGGTGGTAGACTAAATACTTATTTGCCCCACTGGAACTATTCCCTTCACATCCAAACTGTAGACATACATTCAATGTATATTTTGACCATTTGATACTAAAACTTAAAATTTAATAACATCAATAAATAATTATTCAAATTGATTAGTTACATTAACTAGAGAACAAAATGCTAAACTATTTGACCGGAAAAAAAATATTAATAGAACATAATGGCTTCATGCTGCCTGCGGACTACATTTTTAGACACAGTAAACATACAGGTCTTTCCTTGTCCCCCGCTGTATTAAAAGTGAAGCTAAATCCTACATACGAATCGTCACATTTTCTCGTCTTAGCTCTTCATATCTCCATGCTCGTTGCTGTGTGCTCTTGTTTGGTTAAAAAATACTGCAAACACTCTGAAAATGAGAGCGCCACTGCCACCCACTGAGTGGGTGTGCAATTACACATTATTCTGTTACGGAAAAAAAGTATGATCCCCGAGGTCACTTGTGTCCGCCTTGACATCCCTTTGCACCCCCCTAGAGGGGCCCGCCCCACTATTTGAGAAGTACTGGTCTACTGTATATAACCTGTTTTGACCATGGTATGTGTAAAGGCTAAAAATGCATATGACCATACCTGCTGTTTGTGTTGAATTTTTAAATACAATTTTTTTTTTTTTTTTCTGTTGAGTGTTTATCCTAACAAGTTGAATAGATATCATCAAGCTTCAAAATCATCGAGGATGTTTGACTGTCAATGGGACAATAATATTACAAATTTTGACAAAAATTTGAGGATTTTTTTGTGTTTTGGGGTGTAAAATGTTGGTTATAATTGGTCAGTGAAGAAAACAACAGTTTGGACATGAATGTTATGCTGTCCTGAAAAAAAGGGACCCAACTAGGCCATTGTGAACGATTTTTTTCTTTGAACTACAGGCAACATCAAGGGCATGCAAATTCTGACAGTATAGGCTCAGGTGTTAAAGGGTTAAAGAGTATTGCAACACTACCATAAGTAGTAAAACTGCCACATTGACTTTGAAAGTTGAACTAAAAACAGCCATATAACTGGGTGATTACACACATGGCCAAAATGAAAAAAGCTAATTGGTTTGTCAGATTATCATGTTGAATTGAATTAGCCAAAGTATGTTGCTGCAGCAGTATTTCAGAAGTGATAAAGATGTGTGGGGAAATGGGTTTCAGATGTTGTTGGACCATGTGCACATCCAATATGCACATCTGTTGAAGCATATTGATATTTTTACAAGCCGTGTTTAACCAGCCTTTCCTCCGAGACTTTGAGCCTCGCCACATGAAACACTGCAGGCAACCCAGCATGGCCCATTAGAGTGTCAATATCATTTCAGTATGCTCTTCGGGTAGGTGCAAGCGGATTTGGCAGGAGCAGAAGCACGTAAATGACAAAAGAGTCATTGAATGTCGGAATGCCTACAAAGCCTGTTCGCTCGATGCCTCTGCAAAGCGCAAGGCAGTAGATTATGTTTTATAAATGTGTTTGTATGATATAACACAAAAATCTATTCGTATAATCTGTGTAGTGAATGCAGTGGCATGAGCCAAGGAAAATTAGAGTGCATCCTTTTAAATGAAATGCGCCTATGTAAACATGCCTAGTGCTGCTTGGTAGATTTGTGATGACGAAACCCTATACTGTTAGTCAGACCTTCGCGCTGCTTGCATCCTGGATCTTAGTTTTTGGACTATTTAACTTCAGTTTGCCTATTGGGAAAACACATTAGATCTTTTTTTTTTTAGATAAACGCTTAACAACTGTCTTCCTTATTTACTTCCCTGCACCCAAATCTACCTTATGCCTGAATACAACACCAACATAACCCTTTAGAGTGCATACGACACCATAAAAAAAGTCTTAAATAGCATTATTATGTGAATCAGAATCATATTTTGAGACGATTCGACTGTATACAACAAATTAGCAAAGCACAGATAACTAGAAATTAGTCTTTTAATCTGCCGTTTAGCCACACCTACCATAATAGGGCTCTAGCGTCCCCAAAAGGAGGATGACGTTGGCAGGAGAATGGTTTCATCTGATTTAGACTTCAGCCCATTGAGGGGGATTATTCATAACGCGGAAAATGAGACAAAGAGAGCAGCAAAATGTAATTCTTTCAATCTCTCTATTCCAATATTTTTACAGGATATTCTTTTTATCGAATTATTTTTCCCCAATTGCTATGGTATGGTCATGACAAATAACAGTGTTGTGCTAAATGGAATATGAAACATTAAAAATGCATTTATTCAGTACGGCATAGCAAAATTACTCCATAATGGTCAAACGTATCCAGTTCTTGCACCTCCCGAACTATATTTCATGCCACCGGCTTTTGTCATTTCCCTGCTGCCCCGGCTTCCGAGATGGAGAAAAGAGCGTAAACAACGTCGGAGTGGCAGTGCTCGTCGCCGGGAATAAATGCCAAAAATAGCCCATTCTAGGTGGGAAAAAATGGCTGACATCTGAGCACAGAGCTGCGCGTGGCCAAGCCGAGGAAAGCGCATTCTCGGCAGGCACGCAAGGAGGACCAATTGGGCTGGGTCGGCCAACCCGTCTTTGTACTGGGGCCACGGCGGGCTGCCCAGGGCTCGTCATCAAGCCGAGGAAAGCGCATTCTCGGCGGGCACGCGAAGAGGACCGGCCACAAAATGCAAGCCACTTCCTTATTAAAACGTGTGCCATGATCCCAGTATTTGACAAAATACAAAACACTATGTAAATACTCACTTCCTCGTGAGTCCAATGGTCCCACAGGTGTCAGAATTGTTTTCGCCAATCTTGGGGTGAACGGGAACTATTTGAAACCCAAAAACGCTCCTCCCCCCTTTTCCTGGTGCAGCAAAATTTTTCTCCAGCACATTTGGCTGGCGTGATGCGAAAAATAAACACATTAATCAGCAAAATCAACTCAATCCACAGTCGTTCTGCATACTGCAGTATTGGATGTATACTGAAGATGACTATCCCGCTGACGTCACATTCGGAATCCTTGTCATTCCAGAAAGTCGCTCATTTTCATGGCGCGGGATTCAAAAAACTGAATAAATACTGTTTATCAACCGCTTCCACACACATCCAAGCAGTCCATTTCATTCAGGAGCATAAAATACTGCGGAAAATGTGAAATAAACATGCCTTTTGCTGTCATATACACTTTAATGTGACAGCTGTTTTTGATTATTTAGGTGCTCAGGCAAAAAAGGGGTATAGGAATATATGCAAAATGTGTCAAATTTATATTTATCTCCACGTAACAAGTCCAGGAAGTATGCTCCCTCAGAATCGTATTGGAAAAAAAGGGATGTCCACAATGCCTAATAACTTTTATGCCTATTCTGAACATCCACAGTAGGCAAAAGGGAAAAAATAGAATAGGTTACAGAGAGCTGCCTTGAAGTGGGACGAGAGCGCTGCCCAGCAGGAGCAAAAACTGCCCATTTCCAGTTCCTGATGGATGAGGCACATGAGGCCAAGCATGCTGAGGCCACCAGACAACACTTGATGCATCAGGCCAAATTCAGCGCAACAACTGCCAGGACCCTGAGTCAGCTAGATTGGGCAATCACTGACCGGTGCAATCCTGCTCCTCCATCCCAGGAATGATGCACATTTGTATAGAGCCAGGGTCGTCAATTAGCGGACTGCGGTCCACGACCGAACCACGGCACACCTCTCTGCGGACCCAGAGCAAACGGCACTTTTCAAAAAACAACATTTTTTTAACACATATTATTTGTATGAATCGTCGTATCTATCGCTATGTGCTACTATTCTATCGCTAAATTCTGTTTCATTTTTAGTCAAACACTTTCCATGTTCCCACTTCTGTTGTCATCTCTAAGACAACGATGCGCTGATTGGCTGAGAGAGCCTGCATGGATGCGCTGATTAGCCGAGAGCGCGTGCATGGATGCGCTGATTGGCTGAGAGAGTCTGCATGCTGCTAGCTAGCTAGAGTGGACGGACCGCAGCGGTGCGAAACAAGAATCGCATCCGGCATTTCAATCTGTTTGTTTTCTCTTTAAATGCCCTCGTTCTCAAAATTTTTCTTCCCCCAGTAAATTGTGATTTTAAGCTTTCCAGTGATGTATCACACATGCATATAGGACAATTTTGAAATTTGGCTAAATTGGGGGTCTCAGAGCGGAACTTTGAGTCACTTGAGTGTTTTCCGCCATATATATATATATATATATATCAGAGGTTGCGCTAGACTTTTTCGTTGTCTGTCATTTTGACTGACAGTGTCATAAAAATCCGGTCATAATCTATTTTTACCCGTCACTTACATTTATAAAATGATAATAATGACATATTCAATAGTATTTAGTTTTCATTCATTTTTAATTAATATTCTGTCCGAACAAGCTTAACAAGAGGCAAACAGACAGCGGAGTGCACCAATCAGCGACGGGCAGACGTGCCGTTAGCAAAGCAACGAGGGCAGGACGTGGAATTTGCGCACAGAAGTAAACATACGAGGAGAGCGGAGTTTATTCAACATGGCTAGCGCGAGACAGACTGTTCTCAATGACTCTTGTCGATGTGTTTTAGCTCATTTAAAACTGAATTTACCGTGGATTGGAACATATTCTCGGCTCTCCCGTTCGCCATCCGTGTTCTTGTAGAGACGACTTTCGGTGCGCAAGAGTGACGTTGCTCGTGAAGAACACATCACGCAAATAAACAAATCTGATTTGACGATTGATTTTGTACCTACTCGAGAGGCCGTTAATGGGCTGGGTCCCAGACTTTTCTCTCAGTGTTTGAAAAATACAGGGAGAACAGTCTGGCCGTGCCAGGCAAACACTCAGTTGCCTTGACATTTTTCCGACTATGCATCAAGAGAGACAATAGCTAATTAATATGCTCACTCGCCACCCTGTGGTCTGGGGTGTGAATTGCAACCTGTCAAAACGACAGATGGACTTCAATTTTTTTCCGTCACCGTTTTAAAAAACCGGTCAACGACGGAAAATATTCGGTTAACGCGACCCCAGATATATATATATATATATATATATACAGTAATACCTCTACATACAAAGTTAGTTTGTTCCAGGACCTTGTTTGTAAGTCGAAATGGTCATATGTTGAGCAGGATTTTCCCATTAGAATACATTATAATTCCATTAATTCGTTCCACAGCCCGAAAACCTACATTAAATCCTTAATAAATACTGCTGGTACTATTGCAAATAGAAATTACACAGAGCAAAAAAAAATAAATTACAACCAACGTAGTAACGCATAGTAATGCACATTGTCTCGTTGCCGAAACGGTGGCAAAATCCGAACGGAGGAAAAAAAAAGTAATGCACGAAAAACGTACAATTTTGAACGTACGGCGTACACATTTAAAAATCAGTTCTCACTTGTACAAATTACGCCGAAACCGTACAACTTGACAAGTGTGGATTCCTGAATTGAACGCATCCTAAAACGTTCCGTTTCTCTTACCTCAATATTGGCCCAGAAGGAACTAACTCCAGACTGTTTCCACAGCAACTGCCTGTCATCTAGCCTCTTGACAGCAAGGGGTGTTTTTCTTTTCTTCTTCAGTTTGTTATGCATACACACACTCAGATGGACACAATCACGTACAAAAACACAGAACAGTTTGTACAGCTCAAGTCGGAGATAAGTCAAAATGGATATTATTTAAGAAAGTTATTAAATAATTGCCTCTCACGGGTATCCGCCCTGCTTTTCATTCAATGCCCTTGCAAAACAGCTCCCTCTGTTCTGTTCATCCCAGAATGAAACAGAAAAGCACAAGTTCCTTTAAAATTGAGCACTAAATTTGGAAGCAAACACTCATGTAGCTTCGTGAGTCTTTGAGGGGCCACAGTTTGGCCTTTTGGGGGGGGGCAAACATGGAGATAAGGCACTCAGTCGGCGTGACAAAACCACTCATATTATTTTCACTTGCTTACTATTTCAATCCTGGACACTGAACTACACTGATTCTTGCTATTTGCTTCAGGTTAGATGGATAGATAAAGTTTGTCAGTCTGGATTGCACTAGTGAAAACAGTGGTACAGTGGGGCAAATAAGTATTTAGTCAACCACCAATTGTGCAAGTTCTCCTACTTGAAAACATTAGAGAGGCCTGTAATTGTCAACATGGGTAAACCTAAACCATGAGAGACAGAATGTGGAAAATGAAACAGAAAATCACATTGTTTGATTTTTAAAGAATTTATTTCCAAATTAGAGTGGAAAATAAGTATTTGGTCAGCTACAAAAAAGCAAGATTTCTACTGTCAACGAGGTCTAACTTCTTTTAACGAGGTCTAACAAGGCTCCACTTGTTACCTGTATTAATGGCACCTGTTTTAACTCATTATCGGTATAAAAGACACCTGTCCAAAATCTCAGTCAGTCACACTCCAAACTCCGGTATGGCCAAGACCAAAGAGCTGTCAAAGGATACCAGAGACAAAATTGTAGACCTGCACCAGGCTGGGAAGACTGAATCTGCAGTAGGTAAAATGCTTGGTGTAAAGAAATCAACTGTGGGAGAAATTATTAGAAAATGAAAGACATACAAGACCACTGATAATCTCCCTCGATCTGGGGCTCCATGCAAGATCTCACCCCGTGGCGTCAAAATGATAACAAGAACGGTGAGCAAAAATCCCAGAACCACACAGGGGGACCTAGTGAATGACCTACAGAGAGCTGGGATCACAGCAACAAAGGCTACTATCAGTAACACAATGCGCCGCCAGGGACTCAAATCCTGCACTGTCAGACATGTCCCCTTGCTGAAGAAAGTACACGTCCAGGCCCATCTACGGTTCGCTAGAGAGCATTTGGATGATCCAGAAGAGGACTGGGAGAATGTGTTATGGTCAGATGAAACCAAAATAGAACTTTTCGGTAGAAACACAGGTTCTTGTGTTTGGAGGAGAAAAAAATTGCAATTACTGAATTGCCTCCGAAGAACACCATACCCAGTGTGAAGCATGGGGGTGGAAACATCATGCTTTATGGGCTGTTTTTCTGCAAAGGGACCAGGACGACTGATCTGTGTAAAGGAAAGAATGAATGGGGCCATGTATCGAAAGATTTTCAGTGAAAATCTCCTTTCATCAGCAAGGGCATTGAAGAGGAGACGTGGCTGGGTCTTTCAGCACGACAATGATCCCAAACACACAGCCAGGGCAACAAAGGAGTGGCTTCGTGAGAAGCATTTCGAAGTCCTGGAGTGGCCTAGCCAGTCTCTAGATCTCAACCCCATAGAAAATCTGTAGAGGGAGTTGAAAGTCCGTGTTGCCCAACGACAGCCCCAAATCATCACTGCTCTAGAGGAGATCTGCATGGAGGAATGGGCCAAAATACCAGCAACAGTGTGTGAAAAGCTTGTGAAGAGTTACAGAAAACGTTTGGCCTCCGTTATTGCCAACAAAGGGTACATAACAAAGTATTCAGATCAACTTTTGGTATTGACCAAATACTTATTTTCCACCATGATTTGCAAATAAATTCTTTAAAAATCAAACAATGTGATTTTCTGGGGGGGTTTCCACATTCTTTCTCTCATGGTTGAGGTTTCCAAATGTTGAAAATTACAGGCCTCTCTAATATTTTCAAGTGGGAGAACTTGCACAATTAGTGGTTGACTAAATACTGCCCCACTGTACCTTTACATACGAGTGTCTCTACATCCAGAATTTTAAGACTCGCCTAAGCAAAAAAATATTGCCTCTTTTTACCAAAGTAATTTTAGGATACAAAATGCAAAAATACAGCATGGCTGGTACTCACAGCTCCCAGAGTTTACTGAACGTAACATACTTATAGCTGCTCTGCCATTGGCTATTGCCTAGTGTTCCTGGCATTCGATTGGCTAATAGGGACCTCTGTGTATGTGTGTATCCCAGCGTCCTCGTCATTCGCCCCTCGTGTTCCAACAGCTTTACATGAGTCTATTAACTTGTATTCTTTAATCCAGGGGTCCCCAACCTATTCCACTAAGGCACACTGTGGGTGCAGGATTTCATTCTTACCAAACAAGATGACAACACTTTTTCCCCAATCTGGTGTTTTACAAGTGCAATCAGTTGATTGCAGTCAGGTGTGGCTTGTTTTAGCAGAAGCCTCATTGGTTCAACTGTCTCTGCTGGATCGGCTGAAACAAAAACCAGGACCCACAGTGTGCCTTGAGGACTGGGTTGAAAACCCCTGCTTTAATCTATGGTTTTTTTTTTTACATTTACATATTTACATATTTTGATTGGACATATATTTTTATACTAGAGTGCTTTCTCCAATTTTGTTGTTCACAATGTTCCGTCGCTGACAATGACTATAAAGACCTATTCTATTCTATTCTATTCTATTCTATTCTATTCTATTCTATTCTATTCTATTATGCACAACTCTGATTTTATGTTTATTGTGCAATAATCTATGTATTTGTGACGTTATTATGTTATGTTTTGATGCATTTTTATTAGGGCTGTCAAACGATTTTTAATCGAGTTAATCACAGCTTAAGAATTAATTAATCGTAATTAATCGTAATTCAAACCATCTATGAAATATGCCATATTTTTCTGTAAATTACTATTGGAATGGAAAGATAAGACACAAGACGGTTATAAACATTCAACATACTGTACATAAGTACTGTATTTGTTTATTATAACAATAACTCAACAAGATGGCATTAACATTAACATTCTGTTAAAACGATCCATGGATAGAAAGACTTGTAGTTCTCTAAAGATAAATGTTAGTACAAGTTATAGAAATTTTATATTAAAACCCCTCTTAATGTTTTTGTTTTAATAAAATTTGTAAAATTTTTAATCAAAAAAATCAACTAGTAGCTCGCCATTGTTGATGTCAATAATTACACAATGCTCATGGTGCTTAAACCCATAAAATCAGTCGCACCTAAGCGCCAGCAGAGGGCGACAAAACACCAAAAAACTCAAGTAACAAGTGGGTATGACACAGTGCTGTCATTTTAATCTGTTTGAGTGTGGCATGTGCGTTAATTGCGTCAAATATTTTAACGTGATTAATTTAAAAAAATAATTACCGCCCGTTAACGCGATAATTTTGACAGCCCTAATTTTTATGCATTATAAAAGATTTATGTCTGAATTTGGGGGGCTTGGATCGGCCTTTACATAGCATTTACATGGAAAACACATCTCTACTTTTTCAAGTTACAAAAATACTTCCAGAACCAATTTATTTCCTTCCTTTCCTTATTTAACTTACTGTGTGGAAGTCTGGGGAAATACTTACAAAACCTCACTGCAATCTCTAACTATTCTTCAAAAAAGAGCAATACGTGTTATTCATAAGAAAGGATATGTGGACCATACTCATTCACTTTTTTTTTATTCAAAGATTTTAAAATTCGCTGATTTGGTTGATTACCGAACAGTACAAATTATGTTCAAGGCAAAAAATAATAAATTGCCTGGTAATATTGACGTTTGTTTAGTTTAGAAGACGCGCATTATAATCTAAGAGTATCTGTGGAGTAAGGCTATGGAATGCTCTGAATGTAGAGTTAAAAGAATGTCAAAATATTTATCAATTCAAGAGAATGTTTAAACAGTCAATATTTCAGTGTTACATGTGTGAACCTGTGCAATGAGGGTTTTGAAGTTTGTATTTATCTTTTTGTGTTTATTTACTTATTATTTTTGTTATATTGATATGCATGTACAGTTTTGAATTATATGGAGGTACGTCTTATGAATAAAATTCATTGTATTTTGAATGTGTAGGGGTGGGGACCTTATAAGTTATGCTTCTTCTCACTCCTTTACAAATGTTTTTATTTCAAATAATAATTTTTGTGTGGATTATTTTGTCTTAACACCTGAAATAAAATAAAATCAATCAATCAATCAATCAATCAATTTCGTAAGTAGAGCTTCCACTTTTCAATAATAAATGTCATTGCATTTCACCTGCACAAAGTTGAGAACCAAATAAAATAAAGAAAAATAAAAAATGTGAATGAAATAACAAAATGTGAATAGAAAATCTGGGAATTGAAGTACTGTGCAATAGGAATGTACAAAACGAGCAAGCCAGGCAGGAGGAGTGATAGTCATTCCCCAACCCCATAGGTCAGGGGTCCTCTATTAGCGGACCGCGGTCCACGACCGGACCACGGCACACCTCTCTGCAGACCATCAGACGAACGAAAAAATGAAGGAAAAAAACAACAGCTTTTTTTAAACATATATCATTTGTATGAATCGCCGATCCATCGCTATGCGCTACTATTCTATCGATAAATTCTGTTTCATTTTTAGTCATATATATATTCCATGTTTCTCCCACTTCTGTTGTCATCTTTAGGACAACGATGCTGATTGGCTGGGAGAGCCTGCGTGGATGCGCTGATTGGCTGAGAGAGCGTGCATGAATGCACTGATTGGCTGAGAGAGCCTGCATGCTGCTAGCTAGCGTGGACAGACCGCAGCATTGTGAAACACGAGTCGCTTTGCAATCTGTTTTACATGCCACCAGTAGAAGACCGAATCTAACAAAATGGCATGCTCAACGTTGACCAAGAGAAGAAAAGTGGACAACGAAAATCGCCATTTCAATGAGAAATGGAATGACAAATATGCGTCCATTTTACCAACTGAAAGTACAAAACCTATGTGCTTAATATGATTCAAGACAGTTGCTCTGATAAAAAGTGAAAATTTGAAACGCCATTATGTTAAAGTGCCTGTGACACAAAAAAGCATGTTTATTTCATAATACACGCGGTATTTTATGCTACTGAATGAAATGGACCACTTGGATGTGTCAAGAAGCGATCAATATATTTATTAAATTTTTTGAATCCCGCGTTACGAAAATGACAGACTTCCGGCTTCAGTCTTGCATTGAGGAAGAGGGCGCTGTAACGTGTACGGAGGAAGGAGTCCTCTTCACTATACAGCCGTACTGTTGTATGAGAAGAACTAAGGATTCACCTGATTTTGCGGATTAATACATTTATTTTTCGCATCACGCCAGCCAAACGGCTGCAGAAAAAACTTGCTGTACGAGGGAGAGGCGTGTGTGCCTCTTTGGGGTTTCAAAAGGTTCCCATTCATTGGTGGATATTGGCCAAAACAAGCCCTACTACTGTGGGACCATGGGAATTACGAGGAAGTAAGTAAACACCGTGTTTTGTATTATGTCAAATACTGGGATCATTTTAATATGTAGGTGGCTTGCATTTTGTGGATGACATGCTCCTTGTCCCCTCGGCCGACGACCGGTGGCTTGTTGCAAATCCCCCCGCCAGGAGGGCACTATACTTGGCTTATTGCCCTCTTCGTGTGCACAGTGTTCTGTCAAATTTTCCGACCAATCAGAAATTGCAACTTTGTGATAAAAATAGCTGCGAATACAGCGATTACAAAGTAAACACTACAAACTTTCTTTTAATAAAGGACTACCTACGTTTGATCATGGATGGGCATGTAAAACGCTCTCCTCATACACATTAGCTGCACATGTTAGCTGCACAACAACTGCAGCCGCTTTCGTATGACTCTCTCTGTTAACATCTTTGCCGTGTAGTAAAGCATTATTTTGCCATATTCGTGTTGACGTCGGCCGGTTTGTTCGGCGGTCATTGTCCAGCTGCTTCACCGGCGAACCCTCCTGTCCGTAGTAGCAGGGGAACGAGCTGTAAATTGCTCTCCGCCGGGCGGGTTGCCGATCGACGAAGACAATCGACAACCCAGTCATCATGTAAAATGCTCGGGGCTAGTTCTGTGTGATTTTCCACTTCGAAGACTTTGAAACATCACTCGGTTCGGGTTAGCATGTCGGCTAGCTGTCACGCTCTTGGTTTGTTTACATTCTCCGAAGCTGGGGAAGGGAAATGACATAAGCTCGATTTAGGTGCTATAAAATATCGTTTGGGAGGTGCGACAGTAAAGGCGAAGTCGACAGTTTTGACCATTATGGAGTAATCTTGCCATGTCGTCCTGAATAAATGCATTTTTATTATTTCATATTCCATTTAGCATAAGACTGTTCTTTGTCATGATCATGCCATTTAGTGGCACACACATGTTAACATATTCTGACATGTTTATGTATTTTGCATGTGAAGGCTTATGCAATGAAGTAATGATTGGATGTTGTGGGTGGTGAGACTATTCAATAAAGACCCATGATAAGCCATTGTGACCATCATGTCAGATGCAACTGCTAATTTAGGAAACAGCAGAGAATTGTACAAAATCATGTGCATGGTTGCACAAAAACATCTCCAATTTGCTCAAAGGAATGAGAAACTGCTTTTTTGATGTGCACTAGTGATGCGATGTTGTGAGGATTGAACAAATAGTTTTGAGAATTGCAAGTTTGATCTAAGAAAAGTATCAAAGCATTTGACAAAAACTAAGAACCAGGTTGTCCTGCACCGTATGCTGCATAGAATAGAATAGAATAGAATAGAATAGAATAGAATAGAATAGGTCTTTATTGTCATTGAGAACAACGAAATGAACATTTTGAACACAGAAATTTGACGTGAGACTCCAGCATAAACATATAGAATGATTTAAAAGAAATAAAAAATAAAATAAATAGAAAAATACTGTATATACTCTAGGACTCGTGAGTGATTATTGCTGGCTTAGAATGAAATATGTGCAACAAGAGAGTGCAATGAAGTCCTAAGTTAGCAGCGATATTTTTGCCACAATAAGAATAAAATATTTCAAAATTTCCTATGAATGGAGAAGTGGTCATGTGTAATGTGCAGGTTTGTTCACAGTTTAGTATGGGTAACATTCACAAGTTAAAGAGCATTTATGGAGAGTTCATAGTTTTTGTTAGGGTTGTTCCGATCATGTTTTTTTGCTCCCGATCCGATCCCGATCGTTTTAGTTTGAGTATTAGCCGATCCCGATATTTCCCGATCCGATTCCTTTTTTTTGCTCCCGATTCAATTCCAATCATTCCCGATAATTTTTCCCGATCATATACATTTGGGCAACGCATTAACAAAAAAATGAATAAAACTCGGACAAATATATACATTCAACATACAGTACATAAGTACTGTATTTGTTTATCATGACAATAAATCCTCAAGATGGCATTTACATTATTAACATTCTTTCTGTGAGAGGGGTCCACGGATAGAAAGACTTGTGACTTTGTATATTGTGACTAAATATTGCCATCTAGTGTATTTGTTGAGCTTTCAGTAAATGATACTGTGGCCATCCCAAATGCATGATGGGAAGTGGAACCATGATTGTGCAACGTGCTACCAATTGCTATATCTTCTCTGCGTTGGGAAATAACATAAGGTGTTAAGACAATGATCAATTGCCACCTTGCTTCCCCACATTGCTTCCCATGATATTTCTAATCATAGGGAGAGGGATTGCAAGGCTTTAGCCAATTAATAAAAGGATCCAAAGGCTGCCAAAGTTCTCTCTACTCATTTTGCGCTACCTTTTATTTCTCTATATAGTTAAACGGCATCATTACAGATTGAGCGCGACAATGAGTAAGAGGGTCATGCAGCGCATGCATTAATTGCGTTAAATATTTTAACGTGACACATTTTTTGTAAAATTAATGGCCGCCTTTATCGGGATAAATTTGATAACCCTACCTTAAGCCTAAACTAAAGACTCTGGATTAGTGTAACATATTATGTCTGTGACGTTAAATACAATTAGAAAACAATTTAATTAATATATATGAAGATATATATATATATATATATATATTAAAAAAAGGCATGGCCGATATTTTTTAGCTGATTCCGATACTTTGAAAATTACGTGAGCATCCCGATCGATCGGGTCTGATCACGTAATTTTCATCTCTAGTTTTTGTGTTTATTTAGGGTAGTGATGGCTCAGAAATAAGCTGTCTCTCAGGGGCCGTTTACATGGTGACTCTCCGAGAACACGAAAAATTTCATGTTTGCATTTATATGGTTCCGTCTCCATTCAAACAATGTCGCAATTCCGCATGAAAACGATGTAGCATTCATGCCAGTGCCTAGGGGGCAGATTTACAAGGCGACAGCAAATGATGCACTTTGACCTCCTCAGCCCGGAAGACAATATGCCCGGATTGCCCGGCCACTCCAAGCAATGGCATTTTCTTTTGTTCAAAAAGGCACCAAAATGGAAACATTCAACATATTTACATTAAAAATATTATAAAAACAGTAAATTAAAGCCGACGTTCCGCCATATTTGCTGTTTTTAATGTTTAGTAGCCCTGCTGCTCACACCCAATGTGACCTGTTCGAGTGCTGACGTTATCGGCGCGGTCCCGCGCCGCGGGAGCTTTTGATATGCATGCGAAGCAAGCAATCGAATTCTTCCACTTTGGAGGCAGGATTCCAAGGTTTGAGTCTTTGCCTTCAGTCTTCGCCGACACCATACGAACGCGAGGCCACTCCGCAACACAGTCATTGCGTCTTCGTGTTGCAGAGTCGCCATGTAAACGGCCCCTCAGCTTGTTAGTCCTTGTTTTGTGGGACCTGTAGCGTCTACCGGAGGGCAGCAGGTCAAAGAGGTGGTGGCCAGGGTGAGACCGGTCTTTAATGTTATCAGCTCTTCTGTGTTTATAACCTCTCACTAGAGGCCAGCAGGGTAAACAGGTTGTAATTTTGTAAAGGTAGACTTTTGACATGAATAAAAATGATGGAAATAAACTAGGGAAGTGGGGGGTACATGAAAACACCATATTCATTCATATTCATATTCATTCTTTTACTCCCTTAAAGATGGTATGGGTCAGATTTTTTTTTAAGTGAATTTTCATGTACGACTCGATTTTTGCACGTTTATCTGCTAATTTTGTGCTACTAAGTTTTTGAAATAGCCTTTGCGCTTTACCAAATCTCAACATCAGAATGAGAGGTCATAAAAACATGACAGTATGCTGTAGCTCAAGAGACCACAGAGTTCCGCCTTTTTGTGAAAATGACAACCAGTCTGTTAATAAATTATATTGCCTTTGATTACAAAGAAACTTTCGAAAATAATCCCTCTAATTTTAATATCATTCCACTTCTAGGAAAACTAGCTCAGGACTGAACCGTGACATTTCGTTCAGATATCAAAATAAAAGTCCTTAGGATTCAATGGATTTCAACCTGCAAAACCCAGCTCATTATCTGGAACCTGAACTTACTCACAGAACAAAGAGACTGACCTCCTCACAGCCTCTACATGTTCCCTACAGGGGCCCTGTACTATCACCATTGATCTTCATTCTTTAGATTGCTTCACAGAAAACACCATTACGATGGCCCTGCATCTTTCCTACAAATCAAACATTTTTTCCTCCATCCTTTCCCATCTGCTTATTCAAAATTACCACCTTAACTTCATAAAACTGAACAGCAATTAAACTGACATTCTGCTAATCTGTAAAAAATAAACATTAAATTGACATCTTTTCCATTTCTCGGGTCATTCCTCAATTTCCCCTTAGGTTAAACTTAGTAATCTGGGTTTTAATGTCGAAAGCACACTATCGTTGTATTTGCATATCAGTAACAAAAGCTTATGTTCACATGTGTAACATCAATAATTCTGCTACCCCTGTGCCCTTTATTCTGCTTTTATGCTTGTCCAGGGAGTTTTCCCCTCTCTTTATGGCACCTTTGGCTCATTAGGAGAACATAACATAAAAAGACAAAGACAGCAAGGACTTAGGTCAAAAACACTACAAGCATTATTCAGGTGCAAACAAAATGAATGAAGTTCAACAAACTAAGGGGGAAGAAGACCCTGACCGAAAGGAAAATAAATGGGGAAACACTGCACCAACCCAAAGAAAGGGCTTTCAGATTTAATGTTGTCACTCTGTTAATAAAGAAACCTCTCTAGCTCATAACAGAGGCGGACACTTTGTTGTACTCTATTCTACCCTTATTCTGCCTGTCCGTGTTAGGTGTTTTTTTGTTTTTTTCCCCCAAAATTTAGGGTGACGATATTTTGATCTCCAAAAAAGAGGACACTCTGCTCGGCCTCGAAATAACTAAATTCTACTCGAAGTTCACTCAAAGATGTCTTATCACTTTAATACATTTAAAAGTGTGCCTCCTCTGTCTATATGGGAAAATTCTAGCCTGGAACTCCAGACTCACCGCTGTCCCAGTGATTGAGTCTGGCATGCGTCCGGCGGATTCCCAGGGCAGAGCAAGCCACAGCAAACAGGCAGCGGAGTGGACCAATCAGCAACAGGCTGACTGAGATGACATACATAGAATCATTAGCGTTACAGGATATACAGTGGGGGAAATAAGAATTTAGTCAACCCCCAATTGTGCAAGTTCTCCTACTTGAAAAGATTAGAGAGGCCTGTAATTGTCAACATGGGTAAACCTCAACCATGAGAGACAGAATGTGAAAAAAAAAAACAGAAAATCACATTGTTTGAATTTTAAAGAATTTATTTCCAAATTAGAGTGGAAAATAAGTATTTGGTCACCTACAAGCAACTAAGAATTCTGGCTGTCAAAGAGGTCTAACTTCTTCTAACGAGGTCTAACGAGACTCAACTCGTTACCTGTATTGATGGCACCTGTTTTACCTCATTATCGGTATAAAAGACACCTGTCCACGATCTCAGTCAGTCACACTCTAAACTCCACTATGGCCAAGAACAAAGAGCTGTCAAAGGACACCAGAGACAAAATTGTAGACCTGCATCAGGCTGGGAAGACTGAATCTGCAATAAGTAAAACGCTTGGTGTAAAGAAATCAATTGTGGGAGCAATTATTAGAAAATGGAAGACATGCAAGACCACTGATCATCTCCCTCGATCTGGGGCTCCATGTAAGATCTCATCCCGTGGCGTCAAAATGATAACAAGAATGGTGAGCAAAAATCCCAGAACCACACGGGGGGACCTACTGAATGACCTACAGAGAGCTGGGACCACAGTAACAACGGCCACTATCAGTAACACAATGCGCCGCCAGGGACTCAAATCCTGCACTGCCAGATGTGTCCCCCTGCTGAAGCCAGTACATGTCCAGGCCTGTCTGCGGTGCGCTAGAGAGCATTTGGATGATCCAGAAGAGGACTTGGAGAAAGTGTTATGGTCAGATGAAACCAAAATAGAACTTTTTGGTAGAAACACAGGTTCTCGTGTATGGAGGAGAAAGAATACTGAATTGCATCCGAAGAACATCATAACCACTGTGAATTACGGGGGTGGAAACATCATGCTTTGGGGCCGTTTTTCTGCAAAGGGACCAGGACGACTGATCTGTGTAAACTAAAGAATGAATGGGGCCATGTATCGAGAGATTTTGAGTGAAAATCTCCTTCCATCAGCAAGGGCATTGAATATTGGGTCTTTCAGCATGACCATGATCCAAAACACACAGCCAGGGCAACAAAGGAGTGGCTTCGTAAGAAGCATTTCAATGCCCTGGAGTGGCCTAGCCAGTGTCCAGATCTTAACCCCAAAGAAAATATGTGGAGGGAGTTGAAAGTCCGTGTTGCCAAACGACAGCCCCAAAACATCACTGCTCTAGAGGAGATCTGCATGGAGGAATGGGCCAAAATACCCGCAACAGTGTGTGAAAAGCTTGTGAAGAGTTACAGAAAACGTTTGACCTTCATTACTGCCAACAAAGGGTACATAACAAAGTATTTAGATGAACTTTTGATATTGACCAAATACTTATTTTCCACCATGATTTGCCAATACATTATCTAAATATCAAACAATATGATTTTCAGTTTTTTTTTTTCACATTCTGTCTCTCATGGTTGAGGTTTACCCATGTTGACAATTACAGGCCTCTCTAATATTTTCAAGTGGGAGAACTTGTACAATTAGTGGTTGACTAAATACTTATTTGCCCCACTGTAGATAAAAAAAGATGTGAATTTTACCAAGCCAACCAGCTTTTCAACCATTTACCCCCACACAACTGCTTCTATTCTTTGAGTTGCAGAAAAAAGAACAGATAAGCACAAACTGACCACTATTTTGGAAGCAACACTTTCTGCCTCATGACTCCTCGAGGGGCTACAGCTTAGCTTTGAAGGTGGGCCAACATGGCGGTGAGGCATACTGAAAAGATGTTGCATCACAACTCTCGCATTGTACCTGCTTACAATTTCAAACTATCACCCAAACCGGTCTACGTTGGTCCTTGCCATTCGCTGGAGGTTGGAATTGTTTGTCTATAAAGGGAGAAGTTGGAGATAATTCAAATGATGCAAAATTTGTAAACCCACATGTAAAGGTAACTACGCCCGACTTGTAATTAATATGTTTTATGATGCAAGCAGTCCCATTATCTGTTTGTTTTTTTAATCTCAGATTGGCCTGCATCCCAAATTTACTATTTACTATTACGCGGACAGGTTCAACTGACAGGGTCAATAAAAAAATAATTTCCTACCTTATAAGGTTTAGGTATATTATTTTAGAATAATAATTTGTTTGAAATTTAGACACTCCACAAACATGTCTTAAAATCTTATTCAACATCTGGTGGTGCATCTTTCCCATTTGTGGACCATTAAAGACCAAATGTGAAGTAAGGTTGGCCAACCATGTTTTTGAATAATATCAATTGCTAAACAATTATAAGCATATTTTCGTTATTTTTTTTTTTTTTTTTTTTTACGCAACCCTTCCAGATTCTTTGTTTAACCCATAGCAATGCCTTTGACAACGAAAATGCTTCTCTTCGACAATCTTCGGAAATCTTCGGAAATGACGTCACACAGAGAACTGCGAGGGAAGTCCGCCCTAGAACAGTATTGTTGCATTGCTTCTCGGTAAGATGCCACGGCGGTGTGTGGCGATGTATTGTTCTCAGTCTAAAGAAAAGTTGTATGAGTGGCCAAAGGATAGCAGGGCACGTACAGTGCCTTGCAAAAGTATTCGGCCCCCTTGAACCTTGCAACCTTTCGCCACATTTCAGGCTTCAAACATAAAGATATAAAATTTTAATTTTTTGTCAAGAATCAACAACAAGTGGGACACAATCGTGAAGTGGAACAAAATTTATTGGATAATTTAAACTTTTTTAACAAATAAAAAACTGAAAAGTGGGGCGTGCAATATTATTCGGCCCCCTTGCGTTAATACTTTGTAGCGCCACCTTTTGCTCCAATTACAGCTGCAAGTCGCTTGGGGTATGTTTCTATCAGTTTTGCACATCGAGAGACTGACATTCTTGCCCATTCTTCCTTGCAAAACAGCTCGAGCTCAGTGAGGTTGGATGGAGAGTGTTTGTGAACAGCAGTCTTCAGCTCTTTCCACAGATTCTCGATTGGATTCAGGTCTGGACTTTGACTTGGCCATTCTAACACCTGGATACGTTTATTTTTGAACCATTCCATTGTAGATTTGGCTTTATGTTTTGGATCATTGTCTTGTTGGAGGATAAATCTCCGTCCCAGTCTCAGGTCTTGTGCAGATACCAACAGGTTTTCTTCCAGAATGTTCCTGTATTTGGCTGCATCCATCTTCCCGTCAATTTTAACCATCTTCCCTGTCCCTGCTGAAGAAAAGCAGGCCCAAACCATGATGCTGCCACCACCATGTTTGACAGTGGGGATGGTGTGTTCAGGGTCATGAGCTTTGTTGCTTTTACGCCAAACATATCGTTTTGCATTGTGGCCAAAAAGTTCAATTTTGGTTTCATCTGACCAGAGCACCTTCTTCCACATGTTTGGTGTGTCTCCCAGGTGGCTTGTGGCAAACTTTAAACGAGACTTTTTATGGATATCTTTGAGAAATGGCTTTCTTCTTGCCACTCTTCCATAAAGGCCAGATTTGTGCAGTGTACGACTGATTGTTGTCCTATGGACAGACTCTCCCACCTCAGCTGTAGATCTCTGCAGTTCATCCAGAGTGATCATGGGCCTCTTGGCTGCATCTCTGATCAGTTTTCTCCTTGTTTGAGAAGAAAGTTTGGAAGGACGGCCGGGTCTTGGTAGATTTGCAGTGGTCTGATGCTCCTTCCATTTCAATATGATGGCTTGCACAGTGCTCCTTGAGATGTTTAAAGCTTGGGAAATCTTTTTGTATCCAAATCCGGCTTTAAACTTCTCCACAACAGTATCTCGGACCTGCCTGGTGTGTTCCTTGGTTTTCATAATGCTCTCTGCACTTTAAACAGAACCCTGAGACTATCACAGAGCAGGTGCATTTATACGGAGACTTGATTACACACCGGTGGATTCTATTTATCATCATCGGTCATTTAGGACAACATTGGATCATTCAGAGATCCTCACTGAACTTCTGGAGTGAGTTTGCTGCACTGAAAGTAAAGGGGCCGAATAATATTGCACGCCCCACTTTTCAGTTTTTTATTTGTTAAAAAAGTTTAAATTATCCAATAAATGTTGTTCCACTTCACGATTGCGTCCCACTTGTTGTTGATTCTTGACAAAAAAATTAAATTTCATATCTTTATGTTTGAAGCCTGAAATGTGGCGAAAGGTTGCAAGATTCAAGGGGGCCGAATACTTTTGCAAGGCACTGTAAATGGACATCTTTCGTTCGCACGAAGCGAATGAATTTCACACCATCATGGAGTAGTGTTCTCTGCTACAAACACTTCGAAGATGCCTGCTTCCTCAACCAGTCTGCTTATGATCAAGGATTTCCCTAAAACTAAGTGTGATTTTTGGATAGATGACTGATGACTTTGTCAAAGCAGAGCTGCCAACTGTTGTGGAATGAACAGTAGAAGGTAGCGACGTTAGCCGAAAGGTAACTCGAGGCAAAACCCCGATTGTGTTGTGGAATGAACAGTAGACGCTAGCGACATTAGCCGAAAGCTAACTCGTGGCAATCCCCGATCATAGTTGTATTGAGTTCCTTTTGCCTACACTTATAAATTCGTCAAAACCTTTCTTTTATCCGAGGCAATAGTACGTACGTAGTAGTCGGAGGGTCCGAAGGCGGAAGTGTTCGCCAAAACATGTCAGGTAAATAAAAGCTAACGTCTCTAGCTTCTACTGTTCATTCCACAACATGATCGGGGATTCGTCAAAACTTTTCTTTTATCCCAGGCAATAGTAGGTGGTTTATTTACCTGACATGCTTCAAATCATAAAAATAATAACAGCCTATATCTTACCAATATTGTAATCTCGATGGGTCTTGTCTCCATTCCATGTCAGGTAGTCTGGGCACATTGTTTGCATCCTGATTAGCGTCTGGCTAATACATGTACAGTCCAACACAAAATTCCGACCTCCTCCTCTTCCGCCAACTATTCAAAAACTTGGATCTCCTCACTTGCGCTCGATCCATCGCTTATATCGCTGTTTGAATCATTGTTTGAAGGCCTTTGTATGGCGGCCGTATGGAGCGCTGCCCATCGCTGTTCTCGGTGTGACGTATCACTTCCGGGTTTGTCCCCTTTCAGGCTCAAACTTCGGAAACACGATTATTTTTTCAAATATACAACATATAAATTATTTTTTCATGCTTTATTTGTTTGACAATGTTTAATTACCTTAATTGTGAACCTATTTGGCATTTTATGAAATTACTTCATATTTGGTCTTTAAGGCCTTTTTACACTAGCATAACGCAAGAGTAAAAGGTCCGACAGCAAAACTGAAGAGTTCCCCAGTTGCAAGCATGACCAAATTTGCAATATGTAGCAGCATTTAAGATAGTTATTTGGATATATTACATTTCACAAAAGGACTAACCAAAAATGGCTTTTCTGAATTGGTATAAGTAGGAGAGCAAGCAATAGAAACAATCACAACCTACTACATCTCATCTTTTGGGCCAAAAGGTACATTTTCACTGTTCATGTTTTTGACACACGCAGAGCCAGTGAAGGACTGACAATTTGATCAGATACACGAAAACACACACAGACCACAGGTAGTGTGAATCGCTGCTTCAAAGAGGCCACACAAAGCTCTGTTCTTCAAAGTCTGTGAAGGTCTGATAATTTGACCGCTAACAACACCCAAACTCAAAGCAGATACACCACTGATGGTGTGGATCTCTGTACTTCCAAGAGGCCTTTGAGAACCAACTCTTCCCCCATTATAAAGCCACTCTCACAATCAGCAACAGCTCCAAATATTTTCCCTGTTTGGTTCTAACAAGTCGGAGTCTCCACTGGAGATCGAATAATCCAAAATAATTCATTACAGCTATAACAGTAGACAAGCTGTATCCCACAGCGTGAAGAGCTGTATTTTTTTGCACATGAAATCCTCAGCTTTGCTCATTTTAAAGAGAAATGGGATATTATAGCAGCCATGGAAATGGTTCTGCTAGTTTTGGCGGGAATGTGAAGAGTTAAATCCTGTTCTTAAACTATCGTATTGGCCCGAATATAAGACTGTGTTTTTTGTATTCAAATAACACTGTAAAAGAGGGGGTCGTCTTATATTCGCGGTCTACACATTATACCCATTCACGACGCTAGATGGTGCCAGATATCATTGAAGCGATGTTCTGTCATGACAGATCTCAGCTACTCTCCCCATTCACGACGCAAGATGGCGCCAGATATCATTGAAGCGATGTTCTGTCATGACAGATCGCAGCTACTCTTTTTAGTTTAACCAGTTTGCATTATTTTATTACAATGTTTTTCCTTATTCAGATTAGTTTCAAGACTACAGTTACAGTTAGACTTCACTTTGATGGTTAATGCAGTTATTGCAATTTTGTTTTATCATAATAGATTGGTTTTTTTACATTTCAAAAACCAGAAGCCATTCATTTACTAATGATTGCACTTTAGTTTACATCAGACATGTCCAAAGTCCGGCCCGGGGGCCAAATGCGGCCCGTGGTCAAATTTCATCCGGCCCCCAGCCTCTCTAATAAAGTCAATAACGTCTGGCCCACACGGACTTTATAAATTGGTCAGCAGTACTGCTACCAGCATATGAAATAACTTACACACTAAATGCTGCTCATCATTTACCCACTAAAAGGCAGCAGCACTCTAAGCAACATTACCCCGTGTGACCTTTTACTCCCAATTTTCTAAAATGGCGACAATCAACAACAAAAAAAAAAAGAAAGTTGACTGCGACGGCCGACGCTTCAAGAATAGATGGAAATTGGACTACTTCTTCACTACCACAAAGGCTAGTTGCGAGATTGTTGAAATTATTAATTAAAAGAAATAATAAAGCAAATGTGGCACACATAATGGCTTGCTAAAATTTGCTTGAATATATTTTTATGTAAAGGACGTCAGCCAAGGTCGGCCCCCCACATTTTTACCACACTATATCTGGCCCCCTTTGCAAAAAGTTTGGACACCCCTGGTTTACATATTTAAATGTTCAGATATTAAGATTTGAATGAGGGAAAATAACATGTTTTTTCTCTCAAATATATTGTTATAATCATTTCTTTCGGATGCACTGTAAGTATTTTCTGTATAAAAATTAATTTGGTGTTCAGAAAGTCTTTTTTTCAAACTTGAAAAAGAGGGAATAGTCTTATATTCGGGCCAATACGGCACATTTCCACCCAAACGTGTTTCTATTTGTGGAACGAAATTTATATTTGCCACCCAGAATCCCTGCGACAACAATTCGTTGCATAATTACTGTTCCCCACCCAGAGGTAGGTAGTCACGCGTTATATTTACGCCGTTACATTTACTTGAACTTTTTGAGAAAAATGTACAGTACTTCCAAGAATAGTTTTACTAAAACATACTTTTTACTTGAGTTGTGTAAGAAACGCTACTCTTAAGTCAGTTTCAAACTAGCGCCAGCCTACTGTGAAGGGTTCAGTGGCAACCCATTCATTGTGTATGTGGGAGGGGACTTCTCGGCGAAGCTGAGCGTGGGTGGCAGTTTTGGGCGGAACAGCAAGTTTGAATTTGCGCCGAGAGGCGGGGCCCAAAATAGAGCGAGCGCCACCGCACTTACATCAACAACCCATCCAATAGCAGAGGGGCAAGCGTACTCATATCTGAGCTATCAGGCTGTTTCGGCAGACTAATATATGCAAACCATGGTCAACAAAACCTTGCTAAATGCGCTTTTTTTCAGTTTACGTTTCGCGAGCTCTGGAACACTCGTAAAATGACTCATACCTCTCCTTGCTAAGCTAAATTGTACCTCAATATGCGTGTAGTTCACGAAAACCCAAAAAACTACTCACCTGCGCACCGAAACTTGAAATTGAGCTAGTAAAACTTAACACGGCTATAATGGCCCCTACTCCATGAAATAGGAAAAGTCACTGTTTTCTTGTGCAACAATGAACAATAAATGCACTGGTGCTTGGAACTACAGTCAATATGCTTGCTGCTATTGACTTCCTGACAGTGTCATCGTCAGGCTACGCAAGCCCGTCTCATCAGACCATAGGACATGATTCCAGTCATTCATGTACTTTGTTGACATGTCTTAAGCAAACTGTTTGCGAGCTTTCTTGTGTTTTCAGAAGAGGCTTCCTCCTCAGGGCCAAAAAAGGAAAGGTCAAAGATAAGCAGCCAACTTAGCACAATGTCACTTACAGCTACAAATCAAGTCAGAAACCTTGGCGTAATTATTGACTCAGACCTAAAATTTGATAGCCATTTAAAGTCCGTCACTAAATCCGCTTATTACCACCTAAAAAATATAACCAGAATTAAGGGGCTTCTGACTCAACAAGACATGGAAAAACTTATGCATGCATTCATTTTCAGCAGATTGGACTATTGCAACGGTATATTTACAGGTCTTGATAAAAAATCAGTCAGGAAGTTGCAGCTGGTACAGAATGCTGCAGCCAGAGTCCTCACAAATACAAGGAAGCTGGACCACATTACACCAGTTTTGAAATCGCTACACTGGCTTCCAGTAAGTCAAAGGATAGACTATAAAATACTACTGCTCGTCTACAAAACACTTAATGGCCTTGGACCAAAATACATGCTTGACTTGTTAGAGTCCTATGAGACATCTAGACCCCTAAGGTCATCTGGAACCGGTCTTCTGCATGTTCCAAGAACAAGAACCAAGCAGGGTGAGGCAGCATTTAGTTATTATGCTCCTCACCTCTGGAACAAGTTACCCGAACGTCTGAAGCATGCTCAAACTGTTAGCTCTTTTAAATCAGGGCTAAAAACGCTTTTGTTTAGCACTGCATATCTATAACTGTCTATATATTTCAATCTGCCTGCTTTCTATTCCTCTTGTTTTTATCTCCATTGCTGATTTCAATTATTATTATTAGTAGTAGTTTTTGTTTTATTTTTATTTATTTTTATTCTGTGATTAAATGCGATCTTTTGTCTTCGTTTCCACGTTGTGTTGATTTAAATGTGATTTTTATGATCTTCATGTGATGTAAAGCACTTTGAATTGCCTTGTGTTGAATTGTGCTATATAAATAAATTTGCCTTGCCTCAGGTGACAGCCATGCACACCAGTTTGATGTAGAGTGCGGCGTATGGTCTGAGCACTAACAGGCTGACCCACCACCTCTTCAATCTCTGCAGCAATGCTGACAACTCCTGTAATGAGTCACATGACATTTTGGAGGGAAAATAACAAGCAGTACTCTATATGGACATTTAGGGATGTATGTAGTTTCTATGAGGTGTACTCTTGTTGCCAGGGGTTTAGATATTAATGGCTATATTTCGAGGGGAAAATAAATTAACTCTTATATAAGCTGAACACAGACTACTTTTCATTGTGTGTCATTTTTTCAATGATGTCCCATGAAAAGATGTACTGAAATATCTGCAGAAATGCGAGGGGTGTGCTCACTTTTGTGATACACTGTATGTTAGTCTTTGGGAAGCAGGTGCACGAGGCTGAACATACTTTGATTTCACTGATGTTATTAATGACTTTGCCATTAAAAAAATCTAGGCGCATCACTGTTTGAGGGCTTGATAACCCCAGGGATTGAGGGGGCAGGCAGAGGATGTTTCGTTGTACTGTTTTGTTGCTTAGCAGGCAGGCATAGCACTCCCAGTTTGTAATGTATTGTAGCCTACATGGGACAATAGATGGAAATTGCTTGTATTGTGTCACATTACATTACGGTGTAGCGGATGAATGTTGTCTCAATAGCTCGTTGAGTAGACGTGTTGCCGTGTTCGGCCGCCCGTCACTCTCTAGCGTCTGTGCCGGAAACGCGTGCGACAACAAAGTCCCCCCCCCCCGGAACACAACATGCTCCACACAAGTTCCCATGGTGAATTCAGGATGCCAGGTGTGGGATGACCGAGCAGGACGATCGGCAGGACGTCCGGGATGAGGGTGATGAACGACCTTGTGCGACGATCAGGAGGACGTCCGGGATGCCAGGCGTTGGACGACCGAGCAAAACGATCGGGAGGACGTCGGGGATGCCAGGCGATGGACGACCGAGCAGGACGATCAGGTGGACGTCCGGGCCGAGAAGGCTGGCGATGGGCGCAGCGGCGTCGACGGAGAGCTGCGCCAGAGCCGAGGCGAGCGACAGAGGCGCCGGAGACGAGACAGCAACGTCAGCGTCGGGAAGCGCCAGAGCGGGAGCGCGCTGTGGCTGCGCGGGCAATGAGACGGGAGGACGATTGCGAGGAACAGGTGCGGAAGCGTCGCCATCATCGGCGGGAACCTCAGGCAGAAAAGCTCTTGTGGCGGGCACCGCGGGCATCCTTGAAATCGATAAAGCATGCGACGGTTCAAAACACCAGAGAAGGTCCGCCTTGAGCGGCCCATATTTGTCCTCTTTCGGCGGAAAAGCAACGACTCGCTGAACTCTGACCGCCGTCGTGTACCCGAGCGCGGCCACCACGTGGTAGAAGCGCATGGTATCGTTGGCTATACCGTGGATGGAGAACTGCGCTTCCATGCACGCGAATCACACTGCCGCAGAAAACTCTGTGAACATCGTTAGCTCGAGAAAGCTAGCGTCAGCCATTGCTTAAAGTGTTCGTGAAATGCCTCTGAGACTTCAGCGAGGCAAGTTGGGGTCACCAGTGTATCGGATAAATGTTGAGTCTCGATAGCTCGTTGAGTAGACGTGTTGCTGTGTTCAGCAGCTTGTGACTCTCTAGTGTCTGTGCCGGAAACGCGCGCGACAACAAAGTTTTCCCCCTGGAACACAACATGCTCCACACAAGTTCCCTAGGTGAATTCTGCTATAATGTAGTGGTTACTACAACGGTCTTAAATTTAACTGTCCATCTCAAATTAAATAATTTGAACATTTACACTGTCATTCCTTGCAAAACGTTAAAAGTACTGCGTATGCTGTCATGACAAGCAGGCAGGCAGGGGCAGCCCTATAACGGTCTCTTGTCCCCGGGCCCCTGCAAGTCAGTTGACAGCCCTGGGCAAATTTATAACGGCTAGCATTATTTTTATTAAAACGAGTTAAAAAAATGTTCTCTACTTTTGAGTGTTAAAGATTAAAGTGGAATAATCTGACACATCAATCTGTTAAGTAAATATTACTATTTGTTCTTATGAAGCCCATACATCTAAAAGTTGGTCATTTTTCACCTTTCAAAAAGGTTTTGAACAATATTTATTGAATATAGAACGTTTTGAAATTTTAAGGAGTTTTATAACATTAAAGATACTTATTGCTTAAAATAAGTTAGATTTTCAGCTATTATTACAAGAAATCTGAGTAAAAATTTACTTTAACCATTGGCAGATAATTTCACTTATTTCTAGTGGATTTACACTGAAAACAAGGAAATTCAACTAGTTTTGAGGTATGTTTTTATGCAGTTACAATGTTACTTATTACTTGAATATTTACCAAATACTTGTACCTGAGTATATTTTTTGGATGACTACTTTTGAGTAATATTTCGAAGCAACGGTACTCCAGTAAAATTTTGGCTACTCTTCCCACACCACATAAATCCTAAAAGATATGCTGAACTTCGTGTACTTCTAAACCAGAGTTCACCAAATCCGACCTTGATACCACCTATCGTGTTTTCCAGGTCCCTCCCCTAACACAACCAAATCAAATTATTATTATTATTATTATTTCATTGACAAGCTATCCAGAAGCCTGATAATAATTCTGATTGAGTCAGGTGTGTTGGATGAGGTCGACATGAAAACAGGAAAAGTTGCCCCGAGGTCCAGATTTGGTAAACCCTGATCCAATTAGGCAATGAGGAATTTTCATGCGTGTGGCATGAATTTTCTAGGTTATAAAATTAAATCAAACATTAAATGGTTCATCATCATCTTTATCATTTCATCAATGAATTAACATGAACACAGGATTTTTAAAAGTCGTAACTTTCCCCATTACTGAAGGCTTATTTACATAGCTGCGGGATTACTGATCTTGCCCATGAAGAGGATGCTGCGTGTAGAGTCCTCCATAATAAGGACCAAAAAGGGTCTATCCATCTTCATCCTCATGGGCAAACTCATGGGCATTATTTCTAGGGTAGTGACAGCTGCTGCTTCGGTTCCTGCTTCATCAACACTCAGAACTGCTTGGTGGGATGCCTGTGGAACAAACAAGTGGTTAGAGAAAACAGCCAAAGACGCATGTTTTAGCTATAGCAAAGGATCACTGAATTATACTGAACCGTATATGAAAGAAGACTTTTCAACCGATTGAACTGTGTTTAGCTTATTTTACCTTAGACAGCTTAAGCTTGACATCTTCTGTAATGCCAGAGAAATCAGCAGAGTCTCCGAAAGCAGCAGTTATTCCCATATCTTTCAATGTGGTGTCCAGGCTAGATTTGGTTGAAACTGAAAATTTGGGCAGGGACACGTCGACAGATCTGAAACAAAAACGGGAAGTTGCATCTTTGCAGTCATACCATGGTTTTTTCTCCCTGCAGTGTTAGTTTTCATTCTTACTGCAAGTAAAGAGAGTCGTGCCAGCGCTTAATGTCGTCTTTGTTGATTTTTTCTTCCAAATCCTTCATCTTTCCCTCATCAGGCAGGATGATCATCATGGAGGTATTGCCCTTGTAAGGCAGCATCAAGACCGAGGTGCCATTGTCCATGTCGAGATACAAGTGGTAACGGCCCGTCCTTTTCATCATGTCCACTTCCACTTTGGTGGTTTCATCCACGTGGAAGTCAGCCTTCTTTGTAAAGGATTTGTTGAAGTGTCGAACCCACTGTCCTGTAACCAGACATTGAAATGTTTTTCAAGGATTTGTGATTATGAAATGTTTTTTTTCGGTCTCCTACCTTTGAAATAAACAGTGTTGATCAGCATCATAGCCAGGTCTGCATCCACATCTTTCACATGGTCTTTAATCATGTTATGGGTTTTACCGGCGATGTAAGAGTTGATTTCATCTACAGCCTCTTTAGATTTGCCAAAATCAACCTTGAGAACATCAGCAGAGAAGAATTCCTTGGCGTTTTTCATGAAGATGTCATTAGGACTGAAGTTGTTGGCTACAGCAACTGCATTAGCGACATCAAGTTGCCTCTGGTCCTGGTTGTGGCCGAGCATATGAAAAAGATGTTTGTATGCTTCATTGATCTTAGTCTGCTCCTGGCCACTGTAGCCCAAGGTGGAAAACAACTGGCTATGAGTCTCTTGACGTGCCCCTGTGGACAATAGGGACAGGGCAGAGGCGATGCCCAGTGGGGAGAAGAAGATGTTGTCTGCAGGACCTGCTTGGGCTCTTAGGGCTTTGTAGAGGCCAAAGCCAAAATCTGCATTGGGAGCGGACAGTTCATGGCATTTCATGTCATCTCCATGGTGGTGGTGATCATGGTCGTGATGATCATGGTGGTCGGGATGCGGGGCTGCAAGGCAAGCAGCCAAAAGTGCTGCAATGGTACAGCTTGCAAAGAAACTCTGCATCTTTCCAACCTGACCAGAACAATTTAGAAAAGACAAGTTAGAGCAAAGTTCAGAAGTGTAAGCAAACATTTTGCATCCAAGATTAAATTATCTTTAGACCTTTCTTTGAACAGTGCAAATGAACCTTGTCAATTAGTATTGATGAAGCAGCTTTCCAAATTGTCAAATGACAGTATTGCAACGAAAGAAAAAAGGCCGAAAAGGGAAATTGGCCTAATTATAACCAGAAAGTTCCACTGTAAACCATATTTTAAAAATCCCGTACATTTAACTGCATGCTATAGAACTATGTGACAAATGAATTCCCTAAGAGATTTATCCCTAAAATTTTGCATCTCTAAAATCTGCCTATCCATTTCATGAATCCCTCGCTATTGCTTACCGTTAAGTCTTCTTCAGTGGGGGCAGATCATTAGATTTTTTCCCCAATTTATACAACTCTGACAGTCCGGTTGGTTAAAGATTAACCAGACCAGCCTCTGTCCAAACCAAGAGATGTTATCTCTGGATCATCCTCGCTTACGCAACAACTCACATGTACAGCATAGGGGTGAAAAACCTATAGTACGTTTGCATTTTTGTCCTCTCAATCCTACAAATACTGTACTTGTATAGAACTGTTAGTGCCATTATTGGAGATTACACAATAGGATGCCGTTGCTCACAGGCGATTTGTACGAACACTGGGGTCCACACTACACATCAAACATTGCTTGCATTCTCATCCTGCCCCATCACCATGCCAAGTTTTTTCAGCTTTGTTGGTCCTGTTTGAACGGGGCTAGGTGAGCTACAGAGGACACGAGGCAAACTGAGCTTTAACTACAGGGGCTGGACAAAATGAAAACGCTTTAAAACAATTTTTTTCAATCAACAAAAACTTATTTAATATGGTGTAGGTCCACCTTTTGCGGTAATTACAGCCTCAATTCTCCAAGGTATTGATTCCAAAGGAATTTTAAGTTCGACTACACTAACTCCTTCAGATATGATGACGGTGGAAATCAACGTCTTAATTGATACCAAAATCTTAGGCGTTTCCATTATTTTTTCCAACCCCTGTATTTTTGTCGTGCAAGTTGAAAACCTGAAAGAGAACCTCGGACTTAAAGACTTGAAGGCTCTAATAAGCCAGAATTTTTCCTTATTAGAAACAAAATATTGCCATTGATTTTTTTTTTCCGCATGTCCGCAGTATTTTTTGAACCAAACAAGAGCACACAGCAAAGAGCACTGGAGATATGAACAGCTAAGACTAGGAAATATGACGAAGCGTACAAGCATTTAGCTTTTTGCTTTGACTTTTAGTACAGTGAGAGACGAGGAAAGATCCGTCTGTTTACTTTGTCTAAAAATGTTTGCAGCGGACAGCAGGAATTTTTTTTTTTTTTCAGCGAGTGCCAAATATTGCCAACAATCCTCCAGCTTTGTCAGTGTTACATCACTAAACCAGTGAGCACTGTCAGCATCATATAAGGTGGCATACCAAGTTGCTCAGTGTAAAATAACCCCACACCATAGCAAAGGAGCTAATACTGCCTGCAGCAAAAATCAAAACTGTCCCTTTGTCCAATGACACTGTCGTTTTGTTCTATTAATTTTTGTTTTTTTGGTCTAATTGTTCGACATATTGTCCTCATGAGTAAACGTTGCTAATCAAATATGAATTTAATATTCATTGATTTTATTAAATTTGATTTTTCAGTATCAAACGGTCAAAACCTGTGTCTTGAGTGTATTTTTACAGAATGGATTTTTTTTTTTTTTTTACACTTTACTGTAAGGTCATCTGTATTTTTTCTTTGATATTAAAAAGAACACAATGTTATGCAGAGGTGTACTTACAGTAATAATTTTATATACAAATGATACTACAGTATATTTACAGTGGCGGCAGAGAGTTGGGGGGGAGCGGAACGTTTACGTCTTCATGTGGGGGGGCATAACAAAAAACAATTGAGAAGCACTGCATTAGACGAACACTACCAGTGTTCTGCAATTCGCGGCGAGACGTCCAACACATGTGCACATTGGTTAAAAGCGGCAAGTACTTTCTATTTGCGTTTTTATTGAGCCTCTTATTACCTTTTCATTGCCTTAGAATACCTTGCATGCGTTTCCCTATCATACTTTTAAGCATTGTGTTTTCTTATGGTAGCTTCAAAGCAGTTTGTTGATCTGCTGACCAAATTAGTCACATACCGTATTTAAACCACCCTTACTTGATATGACTACATTTAAATATTTTGTTAAGGCATCTTTTATATGATCGGTCTGTATGCATTTAAACAAAACAAGCTGAAAGCGCATGGTAGTACTTTGGGTGTTAAATTAGTCTCTTGTAGGACGTTTCGCCAGTGTAGCGCATTTTGGCAGAACACCGGTTTTGTCCTACTCTCGTCTCGTCCCATCCAGTCTTCCCTGTTCATTTTGCTTGTGAAAAATCGACAGTGCTGTCATGCTCATTAATGTTCCTCTCAGGTGCAAATCGGAAGGGCTGAACAGATGACATGTTTATGTCGCTAGAGTCATACTCTGGAAGCCCGGCAGCGTAACACAGCGACGTCACCGCACTGCGACGTCAACAACAATGACGACCTACTAGTTAAAATAATTTCAAATTGTCTAAAATTGAAATGTTCAAGAAGAGTTTTAATATCAAATTATTTTAACTCATAATATCGTTTATCTTTTAAGAACTACAAGTCTTTCTATTCGTGGCTCCCTTTAAAGGAGGCCCTCAACTCTGTGCTGGTCTGGTCTGATGTTACACTGTACCTGCCCTTTTCATTCCCTAACACCCACTTGTATAGTGAGTGCTGAGCTCAAGAAAAGATGTCTGGATGTTTAAAATTAATTTTTAACTACGGCTGTCAAACGAATAAAATTTTTAATCAAGTTAATCACAGCTTAATTAATCGTAATTCAAACCATCTATAAAATATGCCATATTTTTCTGTAAATTATTGTTGGAATGGAAAGACGACGGATATATTCAACATACTGTACATAAGTACTGTATTTGTTTATAATAACAATAAATCAACAAGATGGCATTAACATTATTAACATTCTGTTAAGGCCATCCATGGATAGAAAGACTTGTAGTTCTTGAAAGAAATGTTAGTACAAGTTATAGAAATTTTATATTAAAACCCCTCTTAATGTTTTCATTTTAATAAAGTTTGTAAAATTTTCAAACAAAAAATAAACTAGTAGCTCGCCATTGTTGATGTCAATAATTACACAATGCTGATGAATGGTGCTGAAACCCATAAAATCAGTCGCACTCAAGCGCCAGCAGAGGGCGAAAAAACACCCAAAAACACAAGTAACAAATGGACATGACACTAATTTTAATGTTTGAGCGAGGCATGTGCGTTAATTGCGTCAAATATTTTAACGTGAATAATTTTTAAAATTTCTGTCTGTTAACGCGATAATTTTGACAGCCCTAATTTTAACAGATTCTTTAACATTTTACCATTAACCGATTTCTAAGCCCCAACTTAAAACGTTAAAACTCAAACTTCAAATTCTTCTTAACATGCCCAACAAATATTGTACCACTAGTGCATGTAACCGAATCTGTGAACAAACTAAAGATATGGATCGTAATTAAAAGTAACAGTCCCACACAGAATCTCTCTAACACAAATATAGGTACTGAGGAATGAGCCTCCATCCAGACATAGGCTTTCATTTGCCCAAAAACTAAAGATCACATTGGCATAAACCAGAAAAAACTCACCATGTTCCTGTGCTTCCTTACTGTGGTAGTGGGTGTGCAGCTCACCTGTCTCATATCACAATGGGTGTGTGCGGCACACCTGTCTTATATTGAACTCATTAAGGTAGGAGACTTTAGGGCTCCACTCTTGTTTTGGGCTCCAACTAATGGACTGTGCCCTGAACTACATCTAGTATCACAAAATAAGAGGAAGGACAGGTGAGAAAGAATACAGGTGGAGAAATCTTGTAGTTTGCTGTTAGATCGGCTCCTATCTTCTTCCTCTCCTTTAGTTAGTTAGTCCTTTGGTTAGTAGGTGTATCCCCTCCACGCATGGTGTCCTGGCAAAAGTAGTTATAAAGGGATTGAAACAATACTTACAACTAGGCTGCATATATATTCAGTTCAAGAGCAGATATCCTGAGGGGATGGGGGGTGGGGCGGACACCCCACTCCTCAACTAAGCTGCCACACCCACCAATAATTTGAGACACAATACCGTAAGTTTCGCACTATAAGGCGCACCTGAGTATAAGCCGCCACCCACATAATGTGACACGAAAACAGCATTTGTTCATAGATAAGCCGCAATGGACTATAAGCTGCAGATTTCCACACTGTATTATGGGATATTTACCCCAAATGATATTAACCGGTAACACTTTATTTGACAGCGGCATCATACACCCGTCGTAAGACTGAATTAACCACCATGAAGCTTGGAATCAATTGGCTGGAGAGCCTCATTGCTTCAAGAAGCTTCATTTGACCATCACTGTTCCCTTGGAGAGACAGTCAACCTCTGCTGCTACCTGCTGTCAATATTGTTGTTGTCCAACATGCCTCTTAGCATGCATTGCAGCACTCCAGATGTAAACAACAATCAAAATTGCTATGTGCTAATTATTTATTCAGTTACTATTCCAGTTGTTTCATTAATTGATAGTTATGGTATTTGGTAAAACTCACTGACGGTGCCATAAGACTGTCATGAGACAATCATACATACACTCACCGGCCACTTTAGTAGGTACACCTGTCCAACTGCTCGTTAACACTTAATTTCTAATCAGCCAATCACATGACGGCAACTCAGTGCATTTAGGCATGTAGACATGGTTTAAGACAATCTCCTGCAGTTCAAACCGAGCATCAGTATGGGGAAGAAAGGTGATTTGAGTGACTTTGAACGTGGCATGGTTGTTGGTGCCAGAAGACCTGGTCTGAGTATTTCAGAAACTGCTGATCTACTGGGATTTTCACGCACAACCATCTCTAGGGTTTACAGAGAATGGTCCGAAAAAGAAAAAATATCCAGTGAGCGGCAGTTCTGAAATGCCTTGTTGATGCCAGAGATCAGAGGAGAATGGCCAGACTGGTTCGAGCTGATAGAAAGGCAACTGTGACTCAAATAAGCACCCGTTACAACCAAGGTAGAAAGAAAGAAGGAAGAAGGAGAAGGAAGGAAGAACATCTCTGAACGCACAGTACGTCGAACTTTGAGGTAGATGGGCTACAGCAGTAGAACCCACGCCGGGTGCCACTCCTTTCAGCTAAGAACAGGAAACTGAGGCTACAATTTGCACAAGCTCATCAAAATTGGACAATAGAAGATTGGGAAAATGTTGTCTGGTCTGATGAGTCTCAATTTCTGCTGCGACATTCGGATGGTAGGGTCAGAATTTGCCATCAAAAACATAAAAGCATGGATCCATCCTGCCTTGTATCAACGGTTCAGGCTGGTGGTGGTGGTGTAATGGTGTGGGGAATATTTTCTTGGCACTCTTTGGGCCCCTTGGTACCAACTGAGCATCGGTGGAACGCCACAGCCTACCTGAGTATTGTTGCTGACCATGTCCATCCCTTTATGACCACAATGTACCCAACTTCTGATGGCTACATTCAGCAGGATAATGCACCATGTCATAAAGCTGGAATCATCTCAGACTGGTTTCTTGAACATGACAATGAGTTCACTGTACTCAAATGGCCTCCACAGTCACCAGATCTCAATCCAATAGAGCATCTTTGGGGATGTGGTGGAATGGGAGATTCGCATCATGGATGTGCAGCCGACAAATCTGCACCAACTGTGTGATGCCATCATGTCGATATGGACCAAACTCTTTAAGGAATGCTTCCTGCACCTTGTTGAATCTATGCCACGAAGAATTGAGGTAGTTCTGAAGGCAAAAGGGGGTCCAACCCGTTACTAGCATGGTGTACCTGATAAAGTGGCCGGTGAGTATATAATGACACTGTCACGAGCATTAATGAATGCTTATACCAGATGTAATTTAATGTTATCCTGCGAATTATCTCACTTTGGATGGATGTAAAAGATCTGAGCTGGGCATAAATGGAGTTAGTAACATAATTCGCCGGACGACACTTAATGACATCTGTCATAGGCATTTAGTAATGCCCATGATAGTGTCATGTCATAATTATGACAGTCTTATAAGAGTCTTATGATGCCGCTGTCAGATAAAGTGTTACCAAATACCATAATTAGCAAAAAAATGAAACTGGAACAGTAACTGAATAAATAATTAGCATAGAACATGAATTTTGATTGTTATTTACCTCTGTAGTGCTGCAATGCATACTAGAAGGCATGTGTTACCTATTAACCCAAATAAATCAACAAATAAGCCGCAATGGACTGTAAGCCGCAGGATTCAAAATGAAGGAAAAAAGTAGAGGTTTATAGCCCGAAAATTACGGTATTTTTGGAGCTGTAGACTAAATTCAAAGTAAAATCTATTCAGTTTTTATTTTAGTCATGTAATAATATGCTATTTGAATATTAGAATATTTCTCTCACCCCTCCCTTCTCTGAAAATGTTTTTTTTCTAATCCACACGGGAGAGGCTGACTTCCATAGAGTCTGCCCTCTGCATATGTGCCTATAGCGCAGGTTCTAAAATATCCCATGAACTAAAATCTTGAGTTTCAGACTATCTGCATCATTTCTCTTGCATTGTTCAATGGTCTACTCTCCATTACTGAGTGCTGTTAAAGTAAGTTAAAAGCTGATAATAGCTCAGTATAAGGTGACAGTCACAGACAGAGAAGAGAGAAAAAAAGAGCTTCCTGTAATTATTTATTTCTGTCACTCTGAACAGCTAACTGTCTGGGTATTGATATCAAATACTTCAGATTTTAATAACATTTTAGATTTATTTCCAGGAAGGAGTTATAATATTAGGGATTGATGTTTTTTGTCTCGAAGGGAAAGTAGGCTATACAATCCTGATCAATATATACAGTGATCCCTCGTTTTTCGCAGTTAATGGGGACCAGAAACCGCAGCGATAAGTGAAAAACCATGCACCCCCCCTCCCCCCAAAAAACATTTTTTGTTTTTTTTTGTGGTTGTTCAATGTATTTATTCAGATATAACATTGGAAAGAGATACATATAAGACATGTTTTTCCCCTTTTTTTTCCTAAAGTATAATTATAAAAAAATAAATTGTATATACAGGGTGTTCCAAAATGTCTGACCCCATTTCGTAGACCAATAATTTTGACAATTTTCGTTGGAATGACCTCAAATTTTTACATCTTGTGTCAAAACGTTTCAAGTTTTTGTGTGTAACGTTTTGCATTTCTATCTTTTCAGGTTAAGAAATGTCGTTCACTTCAAAAGAAAAGGCATTTTGCGTGTTTGCGTATGCTCGGACTCAGTCACCGAAGACAGTGCAGCGTACCTTCTTCACAAATTTTGCAAAGAAGGCACCAACCGCAAAACAAATTAGGACTTGGCACCAAAGATTTCAAGAAATTTCTGCGAGTTTGACACGAGCTCGAATACAGACTCGACGTGTGCAGTCATAGGCGGTGCTCATATTGAACATTTATGAAAATCTGTCACATAACCAACAAATACAGTGGGGCAAATAATTTTTTAGTCAACCACCAACTGTGCAAGTTCTCCAACTTGAAAAGATTAGAGAGGCCTGTAATTGTCAACATGGGTAAACATCAACCATGAGAGACGGAATGTGGGAAAAAAAAACTGAAAAATCACAGTTTGATTTTTAAATAATTTATTTCCAAATTAGAGTGGAAAATAAGTATTTGGTCACCTACAATCAAGCAAGATTTCTGGCTGTCAAAAAGGTCTTACTTCTTCTAAAAAGGTCTAATGAGGCTCCACTCGTTACCTGTATTAATGGCACCTGTTTTATCTCATTATCGGTATAAAAGACACCTGTCCACAATCTCAGTCAGTCACACTACAAACACCACTATGGCCAAGAACAAAGAGCTGTCGAAGTACACCAGACATAAAATTGTAGACCTGCACCAGGCTGGGAAGACTGAATCTGCAATAGGTAAAACGCTTGGTGTAAAGAGATCAACTGTGGGAGCAATTATTAGAAAATGAAAGACATACAAGACCACTGATAATCTCCCTTGATCTGGGGCTCCATGCAAGATCTCATCCCGTGGCGTCAAAATGAAACAAGAACGGTGAGCAAAAATCCCAGAACCACACGGGGGGACCTACTGAATGACCTACAGAGAGCTGGGACCACAGTAACACAATGCGCCACCAGGGACTCAAATCCTGCACTCCCAGACGTGTCCCCCTGCTGAAGAAAGTACACGTCCAGGCCCGTCTGCGGCTCGCTAAAGAGCATTTGGATGATCCAGAAGAGGACTGGGAGAATGTGTTATGGTTAAATGAAACCAAAATAGAACTTTTTGGTAGAAACACAGGTTCTCGTGTTTGGAGGAGAAAGAATACTGATTTGCATCCGAAGAACCCATACCCACCATGAAGCGCGGGGGTGGAAACTAGTGACGAGATTTGTCGTTCACTTGAGCAAACGAATCCATTCCGGTTCGTTCAGTAAAAAGATTCGTTCAAACAAATCGTTCAACGAATCGTTCGCCCCCCTCATCTCCCTCCCCGCCCAAACGAATCGTTCGGTTACTGAACGGGAAGTGACGTTGCCGAACGAATCACCAAAGACCGCTTCGCAGTATAACTGAACGGGAAGTGACATTGCTTGGTCCCTCCCTCTCTTCCACATTGACCACTCGTCGTAGTTTCAGAAATGAGTGACAGGCGGTATCATTCTGCTTTCACAGACAGCCTCGTCTCCCTCCTGCTGCTGCAAAAGCGAGGGAGAACTTCCGCGTCGTCTGTCCTAGTTCTATGGGCTCAAAGTCATGGCTCGTGCTTGCATTTCGATTTAGGACACGGTTAAACATTTTCCTTTTGTGAGGGGAGTAGGGGGCGGGGGCGCACGGACTTTCTCTAGCAGGTTCTTGATCACACATACATATACAGCATGTTTGCTGTCACGAAAATAAAAATACATCGAAAGTTTAATTTCTGAATATGGAACGACCAACACATCATATTTACATCTCGCTCTGTTGTATTTTTGTTTTTTAGTATTAAGATGATCGTGTTGAACATGAACGTGATTGTGCACTGGCATTAATAAATAAAATAATCCGGTCAGCTCCCCTGTCGTCCCCGCATCTCAGATCGTCAAATGCTGACGAGAAATAATTGTTTGCTCTTTACGATGTCGCCTTTCTACTCTCATTAGTCTGTTAAGAAAAATGTAGACATATTGCGACATCTCCCGTGTCCGCGTGCTTTGTTTTTGGGCGCTTGAGTAGCACATGATGGACGGATTGACATAATTTGTCAAACCAACCAACACCTGACACGAAGAAAAAAAAAAAAACACTCGGAAAAAAATTACATGTATATACAGTTTCATTGCAAATCAGTATTATGGTGATCATATTGTTTTTTTGCACTGGTATTAATAAATAAAATAATCCGGTCAGCTCCCCTGTCGTCCCCGCATCTCAGATCGTCAAATGCTGACGAGAAATAATTGTTAGCTCTTTACGATGTCGCCTTTCTACTCTCATTAGTCTGTTAAGAAAAATGTAGACATATTGCGACATCTCCCGTGTCTGCGTGCGTTGTTTTGGGCGCTTGAGTAGCACATGATGGAGGGATTGACATAATTTGTCAAACCAACCAACACCCGACACGCTGACACGAAAAAAAATAAATAAAACACTCGGGGAAAAATTGACATGTATATACAGTTTCATTGCAAATCAGTATTATGGTGATCATACTAAATATTTTTTTCTGTGCACATATGAGGTAAATATCGCTGCCATGAAGCCTCCATATAGTGACAGTTCTCTGCCCGCTTCACTGCCGTCACGCGACCGCAGCTCAGCTTTTGCTTGCCTCGTAGCTACCCGTGTTTTAAATTACTGTAAATTTGATAGTATGTCGTCATAGGCAGTCACGAGTTTGTTGAGAAAAGTACTACTCTAAACAATGCTCGCTAGATTTGTGTGGTGTTTTTGTCTGTTTGAGCAGCATTTGATAGGCTCCACGTTAACAAATATGTGACAAAGTCATTTCCTTTCATTTTCTGATTCATTCACCGCATAGTCATTACTGGAAAATCAAGTTAGCAGCAAGCTAGGTCAGGAACCGGAGGACCGAGTCACTGAACGGGAAGTGACAAAACTCAGTCTTGCCCCCCTGCCTGCACGCTGGCTGCTTATTGGCCACACGTGGACGTGAGTGACAAACGCCCTGATTCTGTTTCCGGTCCCTCCCCTGCCCGCGATGAGGCTGGCGTCTGATTGGTCGTGTGCGATGTCAGAAGACGCTGGCGCTTGCTCAACGCCCTCCCACGCAGCAAACAAGCACCACCTTCATAGAACGAATCAGTGCAGATGATGATTAGTTCGGTCTCGTTCACCAAAACAATTCGTTCAAAAAGAACGAATCGTTCGCGACCGATACAACACTAGTGGAAACATCATGCTTTGGGGCAGTTTTTCTGCAAAGGGACCAGGATGACTGATTTGTGTAAAGGAAAGAATGAATGGGGCCATATATCGAGAGACTCTGAGTGAAAGTCTCCTTCCATCAGCAAGGGCATTGAAGATGAGACATGGCTGGGTCTTTCAGCATGACAATGATCCCAAACACAAAGCCAGGGCAACAAAGGAGTGGCTTCATAAGAAGCATTTCAAGGTCCTGGAGTGGCCTAGCCAGTCTCCAGATCTCAACCCCAAAGAAAATCTGTGTAGGGAGTTGAAAGTCCATGTTGCCCAACGACAGCCCCAAAACATCACAGCTCTAGAGGAAATCTGCATGGAGAAATGGTCCAAAATACCAGCAATAGTGTGTGAAAAGCTTGTGAAGAGTTACAGAAAAAGTTTGGCCTCCGTTATTGCCAACAAAGGGTACATAACAAAGTATTGAGATGAACTTTTGGTATTGACCAAATACTTATTTTCCACCATGATTTTCAAATAAATTCTTTAAAAATCAAAAAATGTGATTTTCTGGGGTTTTTTGGTTGAGGTTTACCCATGTTGACAATTACAGGCCTTTCTAATATTTTCAAGTGGGATAACTTGCACAATTAGTGGTTGACTAAATACTTATTTGCCCCAGTGTATTTTTACTTTTCTTTGTAAATGTAATATATATTAATAAATGTTTTTTTCAGCACTTCGAATATAATAACTATGATAAGTTTTAAACATGTTACTGTTCCACCAAATTATTTTTAAACAGGAATAAAGTAGTAGTAGAAAAATGCTTGGCTTTATTAAAGGCTTCATTGAGTGAGTCCTCTCAAATCCACTCAGAGTTGCTCACTTATATACAATGAGTTGCCACAGCACCTGTTTGAGTTAAACAATGATTGACGCATGCGGCACTTCTGAAATTCGTTACTCTGGCCAGATCAAACACATTAATCTGTCAATCATCGTTAACTTGACTAAACAACTCCAGTGCACGTGCACTTCCTGCCTGATGAACAAAGAGCAGGGAAGGAGGAAGGGAGCGAGTGTGTTTTTTTTTTTAATATATATAATTGAAAAAAAATCCGCGATGGACTGAGGGCACTATGTCTGAGGTGCGAAGTAGCGAGGGATCACTGTATATAATTATTAGAATGTATTATTTAACAGAATCGTCACAAGTCACAATATAAGTCTATTTTTTATCGTTGTCCCCTTCAATAATTATTCTCCAAAATTTTACTGCCTATTGTCCCCCAGCCAACTTTAAAAAAAGGATCTCCGCCCCTGTATTCTGTATGTTTTTGTATCACATTTGTTTCTCTGGGTCACACTAAATCCTCTTCTCTCTAACTGCATTTTCTGAATAAAAAAATCACAACATCAACAACCACAAAGTGAATACACCAAACTCCTCTGTGGCACCTTATTACGGTTTCAGCCTCTTGAAGACATTTAGATTTACCATTCTCCTGGTCTAAGCCGCTAAGCAGAAAGGTGAAAAAAAATAATGAAATAAGGAACATATTGCATCAGATACTTGGATGCTACGGTATGCGTTTCATACTTTTCAGTCAATCCAAACTGGAAATTAACCAACTGCTATATGCAGAGTGATGGCAAGTGAAAAGACTTCTTAATTTGATCTTCACTCGCAGAATAATTTGCATCTCCTCGCAGTCTGTGAAACAGACATGCTGAGCACAACTCACATTGCTGCCCACTTTGGAATCATATCCTTCCCAAATATTATATATAATATTCTGTATGAATGGACTTTCAACTTTAGACGTCTCACTGTAGGTCCAAACTACTCACAAATAAGGCCGTCATGTGTAGCGATCAATCTGTGTTTGTTTACTGTTAAGTCAATATGAGAAGGTGATAAAGGTTTTCATTTATCAGCAGTTACTGTATGTCTTGGGATTTCATTGTAAAAAATAAAAAATAGGTCCAAAGGAATTTGTACTTTCACCAAATGACTTGTTTTCTTTTGTTATATTCAGCAGTCTTATTGTATAATCTATCAATTGCCTCACTTAGATATATAAAGGCTAAATAAATGAAGTATACCCCCCCAAAAAAAACACTTCTTAAAACATACTTTACACACATACATTTATGTGGCATTGTCTTCTCTCACGTTTTACTTTCATTTAATATTGTAGAATATATGTTGTACAGTTTGGATGTAAAGTGTGGTATAATACAGTAAAATATGAGATTTTGTATTATTTGCATAATACAATATTTGCATCTGCATAAATGTTTTATGTTGTTATTATCGGTTTTAGCCAGAGGTGGGTAGAGTAGCCAAAAATTTTACTCAAATAAGAGTAGTGTTACTTCTAAATAATATTACTGAAGTAAAAGTAGTCTTCCAAAAATTTACTCCAGTCCAAGTAAAAAAAGTATTCGTTGAAAAGAATACTAAGGTAATGGGGAACATTATGAGTAACTTTCTGATTTTTTTTCTCAGCACAACTTTGTCTATATGAACTGTTATTATTATACTGTGCTATAACCCAGTGGTCACTAACCTTTTTGCACCACGGAACGGTGCAACATGGGCCATTTTTTCACAAACCAGCAATATGTGGCAGAAAATGTCAGTAATTATAAAATAACATGACGGGGCAAAAAACGAACATTAAGTGCAGGGGAAATGTAGCTCACCATACAATCAACCTTTTTTAACTGTGGCCTCTCTTGAAACCAGACGGCAAATATCCTTGGTCGCAGGCAAAATGAGTTCTTCTCCAATTGTAAAAGGTTTCTGGACTTTAGCAATACGGTTTGCCATGAGGTATGATGCTCTCAGCGCATTCGCTTTTGTTGTCTCGTTTGCTAGCTTTTAGCCACATATTATGCAGAATGGACTTGGTTGTAGGCTCATTTTCTGGCTCAACATGTGTCATTTTCCCCTGCTGTAAACACCCCACTAATGGCGACCAACCACTAGAAGGCGATGTACGCAAACCTCTACTTGCCTTAGTAAAGAGGCACAGGCCAGATTGTGGTTGTTAACAAGTTACATTTTTTTTCTCTGCGGCCCAATAGCAATTACGCCATCGATTGTTATTGGTCCCTGGCCCGATGCCTGGGAATCTCTGCTGAGTTGCTAACCCTATTACATGACCGTATTATGCCAAAAAGATGACACAAAAATCATCAAATTTAGACCAGAGCACTATGACCCCTTACCTATCCAAAGAGCATTCGTGCCCTCTAGTGGTGAAAAAGCATGGTGTAATGGAGTCATGTGTTTATTGTTGCGACATCTCCTTGGTGAAACTGATAGCACTACTGTCGGCATCTCTGGCAAAAATAAAGTTAATATACACGTAGAATAAAGGGGAAAAATGTAACATTTTAGTAACACAACTAAACTTAACTGAGTAAATGTAACGCGTTACTACCGACCTCTCGTCTTAGCTAATTGCAATCTTAAAAAGGAGTAAATCCAATAGAGGTAATCCCCGGGTTACGAACGAGTTCCGTTCCTACACTGGCAACGTAACCCGAATTAACGCATTAAGTTGGAATTATATATATAATTAATTATTATTATAAATTAATTATATAAATATATAATTAAGTTGGAATTAACTCTTTAAGTAACACTAAATCTCAAAAAAGGTAAAAAAACATTGTATTTTGTTTAATGATGGAAGATACACTGCCCTCTGGTGGCAGCGTTGGGTCTGACTGGACTGACTGAGGCGCAGACTTACCCCAGTGTTCTGCAATTCCTTGCTACACGGCGAGACCTCATACGCAATGTTCAGTGCGCTTGCGCAAGCATCAGCACGCATGGGCATATCAGTTAAAAGCAGTGAGTACTCACTATTTTTGTTTTTATTAATTTTTCATTGCCTCAAAAATACTTTTTGCATGTATTTCCCTTTCATTCTTTTAACCATAGTGTTATTTTGTGGTAGCTTTAAAGCAGTGTTGATCTGTTGACCGCATTAGTCACGTAGCGTATTTAAACCGTCCTTATTTGATATACAGTGTATCACAAAAGTACGTACACCTCTCGCATTTCTGCAGATATTTGAGTATATCTTTTCATGGGACAACACTAACAACATGACACTTTGACATAATAAAAAGTAGTCTGTGTGCAGCTACTATGACAGAGTTAATTTATTTTCCCCTCAAAGTAACTCAAAATAGCCATTATTATCTAAACCCCTGGCAAAAAAAGTGAGTACACCCCTTAGAAATTACATACATCCCTAAATGTTCAAATTGAGTACTGCTTGTCATTTTCCCTCCAAAATGTTATGTGACTGGTTACAGGAGTGCTCTCAGCATTGGTGCAGAGATTGAAGAGGTGGGGGGTCACCCTGTTAGTCCTCAGACCATACGCCGGACTCTACATCAAATTGGTCTGTATGACTGTCACGCCAGGTGGAAGCCTCTTCTGAAGACAGTACACAAGAAAGCCCGCAAACAGTTTGCTGAAGACATTTCAACAAAGCACATGGATTACTGGAACCATGTCCTGTGGTCTGATGAGATGGGCGGGCTTTCTTGTGTACCGTCTTCAGGTTTATGTTTGTGTATGCATTTTAAGTTAAGTTTAGAGCTATAGTTTGTGGAGTCAAGTGTGAGCAATATGCTATGAGAATATATTAGTTAGTTAGTTAGCTGTTAATTTACAAATTGATCAGACTAAATGGAGGTTTGAACACCAATTGTTTTGTGCAAGTGTTTTATTGTTAAAATGCATATTGTTTTGAACATTTATTTTGTACATATGTTTGTTTCAGCCTTACAAATTGTCTACAGTGAAGGAAGTAAAAAGCTTCAAAAAGCACAATTGTATTGTTTGCTGTCTGTAAAGCTGAATAACATTTAGTGAGGACAGAACATGTCATATAAAGTAAAGTAAACCTGTACTGTTAAATATTGTATGTTACATAACCAGTGTTGGGAATAATGCTGTTATAAATAACGCTGTTACATAACGGCGTTATCTTTTTTCAGTAAAGGGGTAATCTAACTATTTTTTACGCCGTTACAACGTTGTTACCGTTACTGACGGTCAACAGCTGTGCGTTACTTACTCTGAATAAACTGAAGAAACTACCAGCCGTAGCGAGTCTACTCTGCTCTGTTTATTTGTCATCCAAGACGTGGGGTGCGTTCAGGTTCGAGAACGTTCAGGTTTGTGCTTTTTCTCAGCAAAGATATACCACACAGGACGTGCTGGCACTCTGTTTCTTTAATAGCACATATAACTATAACATTAACACAAACGTACGGCTCTCGGCAGGCCGTGTCTCTAACTCACTCCCGCATCATGTGAGCAAAACAATATTGGCGCCGTGTGCACTTTAGGGTGCCTCGGATAATTCTGTATGAGAATATTACTGCACTTACTTCTTATGACTCCAAGCTGTTTGTCCCTGCTCATTCAATTAGACAATGCTTTCCAAAGCTTGCTAACGTTTCTGTGTTTGCTACACCTGAATGCTAGCCTCGTTCCCATCCCCCACTGTTAGCCAGCAAGAATGCTGCTTCCATCTTGAGGACAACAGAAACTTTGAGGGTGACGGGAGGAGTAGGCGGACGAGGCTACCTGAATGCACCACCTGGATAGATGCGGTGGAAGTGATTGTGATTGGCTGAGGGTTAGAGTCCTGTGTCATGGTAAGCCAATCAGAGCCGGTGTTTTCACACACAAACCGGAACAGCGCGTGCGGCAAACACACACACGCAAAACAGATGTAGAGGGATATGATGGCAGAGCATTCAGAGGAAAAAAATTGTCCTTTACGAGGTGGAGATATAACACTATTTCAAGTCAAAATACTTGAAGTACAGTAGGCTATTTCTACTTGACCAGTTGTCTCAGGTTGTGAGAGTTAAATTTAATTGATTAAACTCACTTTATATTTTTTACTGCTGATTGCTATTTTATTATATTGTTTACTGTTTATTTTTGTTGCACTTCAAGTGTAAGATAAATCTGTTGCTGGTGAGGTGCACTAAATATTACAAGGTTCTATAACACACCTACCTGTCTGTTCTTCTCTATTCAACTGACTCGAATACTGACTCGAAAATTTCAAATTCTTTGACATACAACAACTTCTTTTTAAAGTAACGGAAATAGTTACTTTCCCTGGTAACTAGTTACTTTTACTATAGAGTAATTCAGTTACGAACTCAGTTACTTTTTGGAAGAAGTAGTGAGTAACTGTAACTAATTACTTTTTTAAGTAATGTGCCCAACACTGTACATAACACAAAACATTCCTTTTTGTAATGTGTTAGATGCAATTGGTTTGTCAATTGTTAATGACAGAAAGCGAACTTTAATCACATTGCATTCCCCTCAAGTGTCACACTTTCATCTGCTAATTTGACAGTACTCCCGGTTTGAGAGACCTTTTCAGCCCTTGACAATTCTCACCATCAGAAGGAGAGGTCAGAAACGAGTGATACTGCCCCATAGCTCAGGAGGCTTTGTAAACACTTGGATGTTGAAACCTTGGGAATTGAGTTCGGCCTCTTCATGAAAACAGCAATCAGTCTGTTAATGAATTCACTCTATACTGCCTGGCTGCCTGCGCGCACTGACGGCGAAAGCAGTAATTATTGCTGACTTGAAATCTACTTGGCGTCATTCATCATGCTATGAAAGAGCAAAATGCAAGTGGAGCTCGGAGGAACACGGCCGGAGGGTGTTCCGTGCGATGGATCGATATACTGTACTGCATGAACTCTCCAGGGGATTTGAACTCCACATTGTAGACGCACTCAATTGCGTGAAGTGCGCTGCACATGCCTCTCATGCTGTGTTGAAGTATAATGAGCCATTTCTCTCTATTGTCCATACCTTACTTAATCACCGCTGATCCTTTCTAATGCATGCAACTGTGAATTCTCATACTTCTCCTGAAATTAATGTATTGTTAAAAGAACATAGGCTGTGTAGCACCACTGGGATACAATATAGTGAGGTTTAAATTTAACCCCATGCCTAGTTGTTTCATAAACTAAAATGTAAAATCTAATTTGTTACCTTAGTTACATGGTATTAGCAGTTATACAGTGCTTTAAAAAGAACCATTAGCTACACTCCATTACTATACAGTACATATGCAGTAAGAAATGGATGCTAATTAAGCAAAATATTAAATAATTGTCTCTCTCGGGCATCTTTTTATTAACACTCCCAGAAAACAGTGCATTTCAGTAAGTGCACCCCAGAAAGAAACAGAAAAGCACAAGCCGCATTAAAACTTAACAGAACTTTGGAGGCAAACACACTCATGCAGCCCTGTGAATCCTCAAGGGGCTGCAGCTTGGCTTTGAGGGCGATAGGGGGGGGATTCTGAAAAGCCCAGTTGCATCACTCACATTATGAGTCGTACCTGAGGACATTTTCAACCCCTACACTGGTCTTTGCAGTGTACTGGAAGTTGTAACTGTGATTCATGTGTAATTTATAAAGGCAGATGAGTGAAATGTGAAACATTGCCCCCCCCCACCACGCATGACAAATTTATGATAAAAGGCAGCAGTTGAATTTTTTCCTATTTTAAGTTTTTTTTTATTATTATTATTAAGTAATTTTGTTGAATTTGCAGCACTTTGAAGCAAATCTTTGTCCTATCTGCTTGAATTTCTTTGCAAGGAAGTAGAAGCCTTGCAGCTTATATATGAGCTCCCTTGAAACCTATTAGAATTTGTGCTTGAGGATGCTTCGAAGTTTCTCATTTGATCACCAGGGGAGAAAGGGGCCACACCAAGGGTTTTTCTTCATTTATTCTCTTAGCAGCCCATGCAGTCTTTGTGGCATGAGATGGTACATTGGCTTGCATCAAGAATGACTTTGCTCTGTTGTTCAGTTTGTACCACTGAAGAAAATACATTCAGAAATTGCACATACATTTTAGAGCCCTTTTTTTTTTTTTTTTTTTTTTTTTTTTTTTTTAATATCCTCAGTGATCTGAAATAGGCCGACCATCTCTGTTTGCCTGATTTTCACCCCCCCATACAAAAACTCCACAACTGATGCTACATTGCATCCTTGTTGGGACAAAGGCACCATGCATGGCACCATTCAGTAGTAGGGGTGTGCCATCTTAGGCACCCCACGATTGGATTCGATTACGATTCAGGGTGCTACGATTCGATTATTGAACAATGATCACGGTATTGACGATGATCACGGTTATCACGATTATCAGAGTTATCGATGCATCGTACATTACTAATTAATAAAGTAGCCAAACAAATTTATGTTCATTATTTATTTAAAATATCCTAATGATTCAACAGGAACGATGTAAACATGCCCGTCCAACAAAAAGCAGCCCTTATGCTGCTTTTTTATTTATTTATTTATTATTACAAGTAAGTGCAAAAACATTAGGGCTGCAGCTATCGAATACTTTAGTAGTCAATTAATCGATGGACTAGTTAGTTCGAATAATCGAGTAATCGGATAGGGAACATGAAAAATTAAAAAAACCTGAGCTGAGCCTCAAACGGTATATATATATATATATATATATATATATATATATATATATATATATATATATATATATATATACACATTTTTTAAATGAGGATCTATATAAAACAAAACAATTGGCTAACTTAAATTTAAAAAGTCCGCTAGCTTAAATGCTATAAAATGCTAAAGTTTTTTTTTCAGTGCTCTTAACAAATGGTTCAGACACATATTCTCACAAAAAATGGCTAAATATACCTGTAAACTAAATTATGAATGCATTAAAAAACATTAGCTCAAACAAAAACTTAGCTTATGTTTGTTCTTAACAGGGAGCAGTTGGATTGAGCCATGTAAAAAGAGGCAGACCAGAGGGCAGTGTATCCACCCTAATCAATAAAACTAAATGCAAACACTTCCAAAATAAACCATTACAATGCCACTTTAATTAAACGAATACTCGAAGCAACAAAATTTAATTTGAATATCTTTTTTCTAATCGAATACTCGAGTTAATCGATTAATCGTTGCAGCACTAAAAAACATTAAATATTTTAAAGGGAGCACTTATTTCTCTCAACAATACAATAGAATTTACACAGGTGGAATGAATTCCAATTTTCTGGAAACAAAGTGTCTTTAGAATTAAGACTCCTTTTAACCAATATACTTTGTTTCCACAGATTTCTGTACTATTTCGCATGTTTGTAGTGTTGCCGCTGTACTTAATCATGGTTTTAAACGTTCTGCATCTGAAATACATGTTAGCGAATTAGCTAATTAGCTTAGCGCTCGCCGCTAACTATTAACATCTCAAAAACAACAATAAAGGCTAAACAGTACAAGAGTACAACTACAACAAACTCACCTCTTATAGACGCACACGGGTCTTAGCAACACACTCAGGACATTTTTCAATTGACATGACTTGAAACTACTGCTGCACAACTGAAAGACAAGGAGCAACGAACCTCCCCTCTTGCTCTAAAAAATAACTTGCGAACAGTAGCGCGACCGCCTGTCTCATACACAAACTTATTTTCCAGTCTTTTGAAAAGGAGTAAATCTCTCGCTCAGTAACCGGCAGCATTCATCATAATGTTGTGCGTGCGTCCGTTAAAGGTGTCCGGGCGGCAGACGTGTCTTGAATTTCGTTCCGCTACGAGTGGCTGTCATAAAGTTATGAGGGAAAATCATCGTTTTTGAACCTTTATGAATCGTAATCAAATCGTCACGTGTCGAATCGTGATGCGCTTAAAAATCGATTTTTTGGAACTCCCTTATTCAGTAAGGTGACCAAACGCCCATTTTTACCTGGACTTGTCCACTTTTCACATCCTGTCCGGGGTGTCCGGCAGGGTTTTATAAATTCATGAAAATGTCCGGTTTTCATTATTTTTCACCGGACCAATGGCGTACCGTAAGCAACACGTCACTTTTGCTCATATTCATGACGTTAGCGATTGTTGCTAGGCGGGTCAACCTCCCGTTTGTCCCTAATAATAAATGCATGAAAATAGTGTACGAACGAGATGTTTACTGAGCTAAACCTACCAATTCCGTCCGAAAAAGATGTCCCTGGTGCCAAATTTACTGGTAAGGATGTGGAAGAACATACAAATGTTCAGTTAAAGAGATGGCTTGAGTGTTGAGGGCTGAAAAAGAGCCGACCTGATCCAGAGGTAGCTTTTTTATCGACACCTTTTTCTTGTGCGTCTTACCCCACCGACAATGACATTGCCCTGTTTCAACAATCTATCCTTTACCACCATATGCCCTGTCTTTCTTATATATAATATCCTCTGGGTGTCTTATGTCGCTGACTGTTCTTGGGGGTAATTTACATTGCTTTTTTTGTGTAGCGATCGCAACTGCTACTCAGTGACAGCCAACGAACACTTTCAATTGTTTCATTAATAACAAATACTAATTCTATAATTTATTTACACTTCCCCCTTACTAAAGTTGTTTTTTACAACAGCAAAGGTAACAACAGTGGCAGTCAGAAACCATTTTATTTTCTTTCTGGTCATTCATTGTCAGACAGATGCAAAATGCCACGCTAAAAAATAAGTAAAAATATCAAAATGGTGTACCTCTTCATCCTCTGTAGGACCATGGCCCCCAACAAAATATTTACTGCTTATGAAATGCGAATGGCTTCACCTTGCTGGCATTAAACTGGTCTTTTGGACGTCCGCGCAAGTTGATCCATTCTTCAAATTTTTGGTTTCGGGAAACGTATGAAGAAAACATCCTTCATATGTTGTAGTGTTTAGAGTCGATTTTACAAGTTCCATAGCAGCAGTGTTTACTTGGCATGTTCTTTTTTCGAAAGATTACTGGAGAAAACAAGCAGAAATAACATGGATTGTATACGAGGGCGTGTCTATATTGACCCACTTCTGCATTACGATGGTGACGTTACGGTCTAAAAATAACATTCGTGCGGTATTAGCGCAAAGGTCAGGAACCTATGGCTCGCGAACCAGATATGGCTCTCTATGCATCTGGCTCACAGATAAATCTCTAAATATTCCACACAAAAAAAAGTTGCGGTATACTCCTTTGCGCATTGCGCGAGACGGCAACAGTCACCGGTCATATGCTGATGTTGTGCAGTAATGTGCAGAAGTGACTTTTGCGGCACACGTTAACTTTTTTAATGCTCCAACAACACTCGCACACTTCACACAGGATATCATCAAATAGTAACCTAGATGTGCTACGTTAGATCTCCCCCAAGTCCCATGCCATTGGCTGCGTGAGCCCAGGGTGATCATGGGACACATAGTCCATTTACTACGGACCCGAGTCTGTTCAGCCTCGCGCACCAGCTCCCCACAGACTAACATACAGTCAGTGAGTTTTCCCATTGGCAGTGTATCAAAATACTTGTTCTCCCCACTGTATATCCCTGATTTCCTAAGACCTTCTCTCTCCTCAGCTCAACGTGAGCAGCATGTCGTGTCATACCGCAGCTTAACGGGCTACAAGCGGCCAGTGACAGATGCGAATCGGGCTTTGGTCACTGTGATCGCGAATGTAAACGTTCAGTGTTAGCGGCTGTTGTTCATTTATTTGCAGAAAAAGAAAAAATATACATATATATTTGAAATATTTAATATGTTAAAGTTTTTAAGTATATATCGAGTAGAACATAATATTTAATGAGACAATGATTTGAATAAAAAAGAAATGTGGAATGTAAAGTAAAATAAATTAAGGGGGATTCAGGGGCCCCTATGGTCCTGAGTTGCCCCCCGCTGTTGACGGGCTTGGTTGTGTACACACTTGCCACATGGGTAATTCAAAACCCCTGCAAATGGTTCCTGAGCCTTTATAAAGTCTAATATATAAAATAAAATTATAGATAGTACCCCAAAATGGTTACCCCACACAGAACCACTCTTCTTCCGTGCCTCCGTTTTTAAGTTATTTGGGGAAAATTCATGTTTAATTCATCTTTACAAGTGTGAAGTTGCCCAACTCGTTTCTAATGAGGCTTAAATTTGAATTATGTAAGGCAAGCACATTAGTTAACTCCTATGCTAATAGGTGGATATAAAAATTAAAATATATATTTTTTGCATTTAAAAAGAAATGCCACCTACCTCAAGTTTACTATTGACAGCATGCGATTAAAAATTCATCGTTTGACCCCCTAAATTAGAGTGTGTTGAAACTGACTGACGCTTTGCACATAATACTACGGTACAGTGCTGCCTGTGACGTGTTCCGTGGGAGCCTGCCCAGTTTTTAAGACTTTTATTATGATCAATGCGTATATAATAAAATGCTCATGTACCCAAAAGATTAATTAACTCGAAAACACCTTTATTCTACCCTGGATACTAATTTGCACATGTGTGCGTAGTCACAGACTTGCTTTATCATTACCTGTCATTTCTCATTCACAAACAAAGCTTCATCCTGACAGGTGCTCACAGGCTAACGGTATATACTCTTGGTAAACTTACTTTACGGCAACTTTTGGCTTCTGTCGGAGCTTTGCGCCGGTGTGTTCTGTAAAATCCCGTTTGGTGTCGCATCGTTGCGCTGCCGATAATTGTAAATTTTTATAGCAATGTTTGTTTTTGCCTCGGCTACCGATGCTCGGGTAGCTGTCAGTGAGAGTTAAGCCGCGCTAGGCGTTATGGGAAATGTAGTTTTGAACAGCTGTGTTTGGAAACATGCTGGTTGAATTGTTTGTCAGTGTATTTTGGTTGTTTGCGTGCAATCTAGAACATTCAATGAGAATAACAATTGAGTGGGAATAACAATTTGTAAACGACAATTGGCGTGATAGTAATTTATAAAAATGTTAGAGTTTGCACGTAGCCTACTGTGTCTGTTTATTGACTGGACTACATGTCCATGGGTCTGCATTATATTATTAATATTTGTCAATATTTAATTCGTTTTTGTTTTGTTTTTTTTGTTTGTTTGTTTGTTTGTTTTTTGCGTTTTTATTGTTTATTTTTAAGGAATAATAAAGCCAATTGAGTGACCTCTGAAAATTTGAATTTTGTCTTTGGGAATATACCATATGGCTACATACATATTTTATAGGGCTGTCAAACAATTAAATTTTTTAATCAAGTTAATCACAGCTTAAAAATTAATCGTAATTAATCGCAATTCAAACCCTCTCTAAAATGTGCCATATTTTTCTGTAAATTATTATTGGAATGGAAATATAAGACACAAGATGGATATATACATACAACATACTGTACATAAGTATAATTTATTATAACAATAAATCCACAAGATGGCATTAACATTATTAACATTATTTCTGTTGAAGGGATCCACGGCTAGAAACTCTTGTAGTTCTTAAAAGATAAATGTTATAGTTACAAGTTATAGTAATTTTATATTAAAACCCCTCGTAACGTTTTCGTTTTATTAAAATTTGTAAAAATTTCAATCAAAACTAGGGTTAATATAATAATAATAAGAATAAAAATAACAATAATAAGAATAGAGTGACCAATGTCTGAGTAAGTTTTATGTGTATTTTGCAACGCTATTTTGATTGGGAATGCCAGTTCTCTTTGCATAGTTGTTTAACTGTGTGAGAATAGGGCCTCATTAATACAGATTGAACTGCTTTTCTTTTTGTGAACATTTTTTTTTTTTTTTGAGAGAGAGAGATAGGAATATTATTTTTGTTGTGCTTTCACTAAATGATACTTATGTTTGTTGCGAAGGAGTTGCCAAAGCTTATGCCAATAAACAGCGCGGTCCAATGAACGCCTGTGTCCACTCGCCTTTATAACATATATATATATCTGTACATATCTTACTCAAAATACAACAAGAGGCACATATATGCACTAAAAGAAAGTAAACTTACAGAAATATGTGTGGAGCACAATGCAACAGCATAAATGTCTCACAACTACTAATTCTCCCACTATTAGGAGGAATAACATTAGTATGGAAGGGCGCTGCCCCTAAGCGGCCGGTGGCATTCTCTTCACTCTCAATGTGCATAAACGGCGTCATTGTAATCTGTTCGAGGCAATGCGTGAGCAGGTCACTGCGTCCATGCGTTAATTGCGTCAAATATTTTAACGTGATCAATTTTAAAAATTCATTACCGCCCGTTAACACGATAAATTTGACAGCCCTAATATTTTTTTTTTATTTTTATGAATATATATATATATTTAAATTATTATTTAAAAATACGGCAAAGGTATGTTAATTTTTTTTCTGTTATTAATTTCCAATAAAGTTAACTTCTTTTTTCAAGCTCTATCAGTTTAATTCTGTTTAAAATGTGTCCTATAATGGACCCTGGTTGTCCGCGTCGCAGCCGTATACCTGCGACAATTCTGCATATGTTTTAATTATATACCTCCCTCAATGAGTATTGGAGACACATATGTACAGGTAGTCCCTGGATTATGAACGAGTTCCGTTCTTAAACTGGTGACGTAACCCGAATTTCAGCATAAATCGGAATTAACCCTTTAAATATCCCCCAAATTTCAAAATAACTGTCCAAAAACATGTACAGTGCTACCTCCATCGCTTCGACACACGATCTTTTCGACATCCGACGTAAAATTTAACTCGCCATTTGTTTCTACATCCGACGACATGCTCGAAATACAATGATTTATGACAGCACCGCAGGTTCTTCTGTTTTCCCGCAAGACGGACCCATAGCGGATTTTCTTGTGAGAGAAATCAACGTGGGTTCCAAGAAGGTTAGTGCATGTGGTGAAAAAAGGAAAAAGGTGACTTACCATTGAAATGAAGATGGAAATAATAGGAAAATATGAGCGCGGTGTGCGCATCCGTGAACTGGCTCGACAATATGGCCATAGAATGTCTACGATCTTGACGGTGCTCCTTCAACCTCCGTTCGCCAGTCTTTATAAGTTGAGGTGACAATTATTATTGTGGTAACATCGCCAGCTTTGTCAGGTTTTAAATCATTTGTTTCAGAACTTGTGCAACACAACACGCCTACTGTCCACCGCAGTTGACGCCAACAACAAAACACGGTCCTGGAACGAATTAACTTCGTATGTAGAGGTACCACTGTGGATTTTAGGTGGCATAAATACAATATGGTCGTGCTTTACAGTCCCAGAAAATATGGACAGACAACCAAATTGTTTGTAACTATCTACCCATGCATCAATACTTGGCAATGACAACATAAAACCAAAAAATGCATATTTAAAAATACAGCAATATTAAGCATTACAGAACATTCACTTGGCCTGGGCTGACTCTCTTTACCGATCTGATGATATGGTTCCATGCCAAGTGTTCATTTCTATTTACACTGCCATGCAAGATGTTTAAACTTGCATTTGATAGCCAAAATATTGAACTCTGCCACCAAAAAATGAAATGTAAATCCATCAAAGTGTGCATGTTAAACTAAACTCAAAAGACATTGTGACTACATTCTTTTTTTTTCTGATGTTGGCCTCATTCGGAGGCGCTACAAGTTGATTTCTGATGAGGCAGGCCAACCAGCGCTTTGGTGAAGTGTTGCTCTCTTTGCTCTGAGTGGGTGGCACCGAAAGTCTATCGATCTCTGGGGATGAGCTTTTGACCTGTGGGCTGAGCTCCAAGCAAACAATGGCAGTCTGCTTTTTTAGTTTTGTAGAAAAGTAACCTAGCAATGTGCATGTATGCGTGTCTGTGCAAGGGTGTGTCGGCGTTCATTTAAAACATTTAAACATGGATTTGAATGTCTTATGCAAAAAAAGCATGCAGAACAATGCCTTCTTCGGTAAATAGGTGCTTTCACTATAAGTATAGTATGTAACCGCACGTGTGCTGTGCCCTAGAAGATTAATCATTGATTTTTATTTTTGAAGAGGCACAAAAGTCATTTTCCAATATTTTAAACTGTGTCATGCATGCATGCTGAAATGGAAGTATACACTGGTTGAAAAGTTTTATGTGTGTTGGTTTTTTTTTGACTGGAATTGTGTTTGCAGGTTAAATCGTTCTGCACACGGTATGTTTTGTAATTGGTCACGGTGTGATGTCACTTATTATGAAAGTACCTTTTCGCTCTTCCTCTATGCCCACTAATTTTAGGAGCGCTGAACACTGAGAAATCTGTCTGGAGATTATTACTTCCTGGTTCTAAAATGTACTGCGCTAAGCATACAATATATAAATAAAGCAATATGTAAATCCATACATGTGCATTTCCTGTGATTTAGTGCAAAATTTTGCTACACGAGCAGTTCTTCTGTCACTTTTTTCCGTCCTTTTCTAGGCTTGTGCTCCAGCAAGTTTGGCCTCCTCGCCTGGTCCATGGACATCAACATTATTGATGGGTCAGCTCGGCCATGGACTGCACAACTCCTTTAAGCAGGGGGCCGCCCACATCAGGATGAGCTATTCACAAACACGCCCGCAGCGAACTAACGCTCGATTTCAGTTCAAAAACTACGAAAGCTGTACCAAATACAAACAGGAAGGATTGCCTCAGGAGTGATTTGTTCGAGGATTCAAGGAAATATTTTTTAATACATTTTATAAAATAATATAATATAATATAGAGGTGTGCATCGGCACTGCCCTCACGATTCGATTCGATTATGATTCGGAGGGCCACGATTCGATTCGATTCAGAGGGTCATGATTCGATTCGGTTCGATTCAGCAATGCATCGCGATGCCTTAAAGCATGGGATGCATTAAAATTCTAAAGCAAAGCATATTTTTCGTGAATCAAGAGGCAACACAAGCGGTCAGACATTAAACAACTTTTTATTGGCTCTTGTGTCACTCCTGGTTGAAGTCAAATAAAAATACTTTCAGATATACAGTATGTATTAAAAAAAAAAAAAAAAAAAGATCACAGCATTTAATTTGTGCTTTGAAAGAGACCAGGGCTTTCTCTTTTTTTTTTTACACACAGTAGCAGCCTTTCACACAGTGCAACATCTGAACTCCCGTGCAAAATCAGTAATCACAGTCACTGTATTTTAGTCACAATGACCCATCAATAAAAATATTCAAGTAAATATTAAAACGACAAAGAAAATATTGTAGTGCAGCAGCATCTTTATAGCAGTATCAATCCAGGGATCAGTTCAGTTGCAAACAAAACATCAACTAAATTGCAATGTAGAACAAAAGTAAAATGTAGGCCTAGCCCACTATATATGTGCAATCAACTTTGAAATGCAATCAGTAACTACCACATAACAATAAAAAATAATGAATTAAAATGAAGTGCAGCAGCATTTTAGCAGCCATAACAATCTGTTTCAACATGAGGAAATATCAGTTTTTTGCAATCGAGAGAGCAGAGAGATAGTAGAGGTTAGATCGGGCCTAAAAAATCCAGCCCGACCCGAAAAAAAGCTCTTTGTTGTGGACTTGTGGTAAGGCGGCGCCACAGTGAACTTAAAGACGAGCCGCACATTAAACATATTTTCTTATAATAAATGCTATCTGCATGTTTTTTTGTTTTTTTTTTGCTTTTCAGCAAGAATAGAGACTTTTACATCCATATCTATAAAGAATTCAGGGATCTAAGCATTTATTCACAAGATTTTCAACGTAAAAAGCTCCACTCGGTCACCTTTGACGCCCTCGCCAACAATGCAGGCCCCCTATTTATCGGCCCCGTGTCCCGTCAATTACATTATGATGTTCATGCCTGGTCCTTGAAGGACTTTTTTTCCCTTCTATCTCCTGTTCTTTGCCTCCAGACAACTACAAGACGATGATGACTTGTAGCCTTGACACACCGCGTGAGTGTGTTGGCGTCAAGTGAATGAATATTTTTAAATTAATAAAGAAATATCTAAGCATTTTGGAATAAGGAAGTCGATAGGGGAAAAAAAAAAAAAACTGGTCTTGCGAGCAGAGGTGGGTAGAGTAGCCAAAATTTTACTCAAGTAAGAGTAGCGTCACTTCAAAATAATATTACTCAAGTAGAAGTAAAAATAATCGTACAAAAAATGTACTTAAGTACAAGTAAAAAAGTATTTGGTGAAAAGAATACTCCAGTAATAAGTAACATTGTGAGTAACCGCTTATATTTTTGTTGGATTTTTATTCTTTTTTTAAACAATGGTATTTTTTTTCCTGAGCTCAAAGTTATCTATATGGACTAATGTTATAATGATATAGTTGAATAACCTATTACATAACCATATTTAGCCAAAGAAATACAAAAAAAAAAAACATTGAATTGCAGTTGATGTGGCAGTCTAGTGCACTGGGGTTCTTTTTATACACACCTGAGAGTTAATTGATCCATTATTGGTCATAGGTGAAGCTCTAATCTAGGATTATTTGCATCATTTGACAAGGCGACAAGAGTTGTGGTCAAAAGTTTACATACACTTGTGAAGAACATAATGTCATGGCTCTGACAGCGGTGATAGCTTGCGTTTTCTTCCTGATCGTGGCAGTGACAAAACAGTGCCATGCACGTTATACTTAAAAAAAATTGTTTGCACTGTTGCTCTTGAGACCTGGAGCTGCTTTGAAATGGCTCCAAGTGACTTTCCTGACTTGTTCAAGTCAATGATTCGCTTTTTCAGATCCATGTATGTATATTTTTGACCCAGCAGATTTGATCACTTTTTCTGTTAACCCATAATAAAGTCATAAAAGAACCAAACTTCATGAATGTTTTTTGTGACAAAGAAATATCTGTTCCAATCACTCTATCGGAGAAAAATCTGAATTGTAGAAATAACTGAAAACTCAAGAGAGCCATGACATTATGTTCTTCACAAGTGTATGTAAACTTTTTACCACAACTGTATGTCTTTGCAAAAAATGACTCAATGGGCTTTACCAAGCTGTAAACATCAGAACACTTTTCAGCAGTTTTGTTTGGCACCGAAATGTTATTCCAAAACCTGTTAGGATTGAAATGATCCATTTCTTGTAAGAAAATATTGATTAAAAATATATTACAGGGACACTTCAGGTCCATGTGTATGCAAGCGACAAGTGACTTTTGTCAGGTACTGTAGAGCGCTGCCTTCAACATGACTCGAAAGCCCGGATTTTAACCTCTTGACCAAGGAAACCCAGAGATATGATTCTTTTAGTTTCATAATAGGAAATACGTTTTCTCCACTAGAGGGCACTCATAATCATTGGATGAATAATGCTTCATTTCTGTAGATGTTTTTCTCTCGCCAGAATTCAATGATGATTTTGTACTTCTTCGGCTTAATATGGTTAAGTTATACGTAGAGATGTCCCAATTGATCGGTCCGATCGCGTCATTTTCAAAGTATCGGAATCAGCAAAAAAAATATCGGCCATGACTTCTTTTAATTTTTATTTATTTATTTATTTTTATTAAATCATTTTCTAATTGCATTTAACGTTACAGACATAATATGTTACACTCATCCAGAGTCTTTAGTTTAGGCTTAAGTTAGGGTTATCAAATTTATCCCGATAACGACGGTAATTTTTTTTTTTTTTAATGCATCACGTTAAAATATTTAAGGCAATTAATGCATGCGTTGCACGACCCACGCATTGTCGCGCTAAATCTGTAATGGCGCCGTTTTACCTATATAGAGAGATAAAAGGCAGCATAAAATGAGTAGAGTGAATTTTGGCTGCCTTTGGAGCCTTTTTTTAATTGGCTAAAGCCTTACAATCCCTCTCCCTACGATTAGAAATATCATGGGAAGCAATGTGGGGAAGCAAGGTAGCAATTGATCTTTTTCTTAACATCTTATGTTATTTCCCAACGCAGAGAAGATATATCAATTGGTAGCACTACGCACAGTCATGGTTCCACTTCCCATCATGCATTTGGGCATGGCTACAGTATCATTTACTGAAAGCTCAACAAATACACTAGATGGCAATATTTAGTCACAATGGACAAAGTCACAAGTCTTTCTATCCATGGATCCCTCTCACAGAAAGAATGTTAATAATGTAAATGCCATCTTGAGGATTTATTGTCATGATAAACAAATACAGTACTTATGTACTGTATGTTGAATGTATATATTCGTCCGAGTTTTATTCATTTTTTTCTTGATGCATTGCCAAAATGTATATGATCGGGAAAAATTATCAGGAATGATTGGAATTGAATCGGGAGCAAAAAAAAAGCAATCGGATCGGGAAATATCGGGATCGGCAGATACTCAAACTAAAACGATCGGGATCGGATCGGGAGCAAAAAAACATGATCGGAACAACCCTAGTTGTAGGTTATACTACAGTATAATAATAACAGTTCATATAGATAACTTATGAGAAAAAAATTGACATTGTCTGAAAAAATAAATAAAATCTAACATCATAAGCAGTTACTCATAATGTTACTCATTACTTGAGTATTCTTTTCACCAAATACTTTTTTACTTATACTCCAGTACATTTTCTGGATGACTACTTTTACATATACTTGAGTAATATCATTTTGAAGTAACGCTACTCTTGAGTAAAATTTTTGGTTACTCTACCAACCTCTGCTAGTACTACTCGTGACAAATTCTACGGCTTAACATCCAAAAGGATGAGTCGCACATGATGTGAATTTCTGCACAGTTTTACTAGTAAGTTCCTCTACTAGTGTGCCTTGCTTATTCTGCTAATGCCAACTAGTCTGTTACCTTAACCTGCCAAATGTCATGCGGGCAGTAGTGAAGAAACATCACTTGGACATTCGCTTTATTAGGGCACCCTGGTCTTGTGAGCACCCTACTCAATCTACTAGTGCGCTAAATTGTCTTACTTGTAGGACAAAGAGCGTAATAGTACAATGAAAATTCTTCACATGCAATTGGGATATTGGATAAATCATTCATCGTCTTCCCGTATCAGTATACGGTTATTTGTGATACTAATTATGTACGGCAAGTACTAAAACAATTTGGATCAATTACATTTTAAAGACTTAAATCATACTTATATCATAAAAAGCCTATCATTTATCATATGGTATTTTAAGAGGAGAGGTGGTGAGCCAGAGAATGAAATATCACAGTGTTCATTAAGTTTGATCAGATTAATCTCATCAAGTCTGTGCAGTTCATAGTTAGACATCAGGTAAAATGGAATTCTCAGCCGTCCATGAGCGTGACTGGGGTAGCTGTTTGTTTGATGGTGCAGTGTCACCATGTGGGGAAACTGAAAACAACAAGCATTCGACCTAAATTAGAATAGTAAAAAATCACAGGTAGGTATGCGTTGATTAAAAAGCTTGATCCTTTTTGTACCGTGTATAGTATCTAGTTCAGGAGAAGTAAAAACCTCAAAATCTACAGATACAGTTGATAGTGCAATTGCTAATTATTAGAGCAAGCAAATCTGTGTAATTATCAGGATAACTGTGATGATAAACATCTGTTGGCAGTGAGACAGCCAAACAGTCATTAAATGTTATCTTGAGGGAAAATGTGTGACACAGATACAGAAGAGTCATCCCCAATCCCCCGTGCCTGATTTGGCCTGTCGAAATGGTACATTTTAATAAGGAGGGTGTACCGCTGGGTAATTCAAAGGCTCATTTGAGGCACAATGAGGCAGCAGTAGAGCAGGATCCACAGCAACAGGAGCATTTCCAACTCTAATGGGTTTATGTCACAAGAGAAAGCCGAAAATTGAAGAAAGAATCCTCCTTTTCTGTTGGAGAAACACACACGTGTTGGTTTCAGGCTGAGAAATAGAAAATGCAAAAAGTCAATAATAGCAAGTATGGAATAAAAACGAAGATACAGTCCCTAACAAAAGTCTTGACGCTTATCCATTTTATAGAAACAATTGCTAATACCCTGAGTTTTAATTATTCAATTGGTTTCAGAAATGGCTCACATGAAAGCTAAGACCTTCCCAAATGATGTTGAATGTACAAAAATATATTTGTTTCACTGAAAAAAGATTTATCATTTAATGAAGACATTAAGGTCAAATTTGGGCAAGACAAAAGTTTTGTCACCTACAGAAAGTAGTGTGAAAACTGAACAAAAAATGTACTTCAAATACAAAAATATGTTACATAAGCGAATTAAGTAGTGGTGCTGAGAGATCCAAATTTAATAGTTTGTATGACTTCCATGGGCTTGAAGGACTGCATCCATGCGGTTTGGCAAGGATTCATACAATTTTTTGATCAAGTCATAACGAACATCAAAGAAAGCAGTCTTGCATGCCTCCCAGAGTTCATCAACATTCTTGGGTTTCGTCTTCCATGCTTCCTCTTTCATCCTACCCCAGACATGCTCAATGATGTTCATGTCTGATGATGACTGGGCTGGCCAGTCCGGGAGGACCTTGATCGTCTTTGCCTTGAGGAACTTTGAGGTAGAGATTGAAGTATGCGATGAGGCACCATCCTGCTGCAGAGTTTGTCCCTTTTTATGGTTAGGAATGTAAGAGGCAGCTAAGATTTGTTAATATTTCAGACTATATATGTTGCTTTCCACCCTGCAGATCTCTCGCACACCCCCATACTGCATACATGCAGGCTCCAGTAGGTGCCCTGCAATATTTGCGGCGACTGTGGTGTAATTCAATGGAAGATCAATCTGAAAAATCCACCTTTTGCCACTTTTCCAGCGTCCATCCTTTTGACTGGCTGTGGGCCTTGGCAAATGCCACACTGTTTTTTTAATTGTCAGCACCTGAGAGATCTGCAGGGTGGAAGGCAACATAAATAGTCCTAAATATCAACTAATCTTGCTGCCTTTTACATTCCTAACCATAAAAAGGGACAAATTCTGCAGCAGTGTGGTGCTCCATCGCATACTTCAATCTCTACGTCAAAGTTCCTCAAGGCAAAGAAGATCAAGATCCTCCAGGACTGGCCAACCCAGTCAACAGACATGAACATCATTGAGCATGTCTGGGGTAGGATGAGAGGAAGCATGGAAGACGAAACCCAAGAATGTTGATGAACTCTGGGAGGTTTTTGTGCGTTTACTATTGTTTTGACTATTTAATCATCATATAACACCGCCCTAAAATTAATGCTATGCTAACTCTGATGCAGGTCTGACTTTTAGTAACAAAATTAGTGGTGTTTCCCCCACCTCCTCAACAATGACGTATTTTTACCTTACTTACAGTGGCTTGTGCTGGCCCATAAAAACTTATATCTCTCCTCTTCGAAGGGGCTGGAGGAGGTGGCACGTTGTATTTCTGTTGTGTAAATGTGCGTGTGCATCTGTGTTGCGGGAGGAGGAGGCGGTCATCAACCAATGAAACATGGGTTTGGGGGGGGGGGGGGGCGGCACATTCAGCAATTGAAAAGGGATAAATGTAAGTCTGAACATAATAAAAATATTTAACTTAATAATGATAGGGTCTATTCTATCCTTACAACATCAGGGAAGACAGTCTACATTACCCATATAACTGAAGTCATTATATAATGCAAACGAGGTGCCTCAAAAGTTGGTGGGGACAATTTGAGCATCCTGAAAAGTTGGTAGTGTTACTGTTACTGTACCCCTATCCAGCTTGTTTTCCATGTCTCCCTCCTTTAACACACCTGAATCAAATGATCAGATTATCAGCAAGTTCTGCAAGAGCCTGATAACAATCCTGATTATTTAATTCAGGTTTGTTGGAGGACGTGGAAAAGAAGTTGGATAGGGGCTCTCAAGGACCAGACTGGGGCACCCCAAGTGTACACCCTTGAACTCCTATTCAGTGAACCTAATGTTCATAATTTTAGATGATATTAGGGAAGATCAGAATGTCTCACTATGTTTATTCTAAAATAATTACGTACCTGAAACATGAGCTTTTAAGGCCTCCACTGTTGTCATCTTTTAATTTAGCGGTTTCCATTTTATGTTTCTCTTTTGCTTCTTCACTGTAATTGGTCACTTCATTATTTAGTCCTATAAGTCTTTCCAATTCACTATCATGAGCTAAAGACACCAGGAAATCAGAAGCTTTCAGATGTTTGCACTTCTCTCCATCCGGGATTATTATTGTTTCCTCTTCAACTCTTGGCTCTCCTTTTCTGAGCTCTGTGTATGGAAGAAAAACGTCAATGCTCAAGTCTATCATGTAACTGTAGTCATCCTCCTCTTCTGAGTCCGGTGCTGACAAGCTATAAATCCCTTCCTCAGAGCTCATGGAGAAATGACTCTCTTCTACCCGGGTTTTGCTGCATCCATGATCCTTGGAGCCTTTTTCCATCCATGATCGGATCTCCTGATTGATGCCTCCTGCTTCCAGCAAATACTGGGGCTGTAAATTCAGTCGGACTTTCTTTCCGATTAATTGCGAGGCTTCCTGTGGTGGGCGTTTGTCGACATTACAGCCGTGACATGATGAGACTGCGGAGATGTCAGAAGCCGCTCTGTTGGAAGAGTGATTACAAATGGCTTCCTGAAGATTTCCGGGCCCAACGTCTCCAAAGTTCCTGCTCACTGTTCTTTTCGAGACATTCAAACAAACTTTGGGCTGCAGGATCCATGGTCCTGCCAAAGGTGGATGACTTAAATGATCCAAAATTTGGGATCTGAGGAACACTTTCATCAATTGGTGAAATTTGATCCTGTCAAAAATAAATAAATATGGAACGCTATGCAGCACTGAATTTAGACAGATTTTGGTTTGTAATATAGCCAAAGGTGCCTTAACTCTTGTGTGGTTTCATTATTTTTTTTAAATAGAAAATACGCACAGGTAGTCCCCACTCCCCAGGTTACGAATGAGTTCGACAACATAACCCGAATTTCCGCGTAAATCAGAATTAACCTTTTAAATACCCCCTAAATCTCTATCCAAAAACATGTATTATACGTCCTTGTACTGTCCTCGCCAAAACGTTGGTGCTTAGTCCAAGCTAGCGAGCTAAACTGTTATTTTTCCCCATTTCTCGCTCACTCCGCTGCGCGACTTCTTCGTGGGAGCTAATGCGCTCTTCCTGATGTGTAGTGTTGTCACAGATTACTTGAAAAAGTAACTTAATTACTGATTACGACTCAAAAAAGTAAACTAGTTACTTTACTGATCATTTTATTGCCAAAGTAACTAAGTTACTTTAAAATTAATTTATCTGTTACTTTTTACCAATTTTTCTCCCGTTGCCACCTGAAATTAAGAATGACGACAGAAAAATGTCATCTCATGTAATTGACTTTCTGATAATTGAATTTAATGGGGTAGATCAGAATTTTTCACGAGTTAGCAGAGGTTTAATTAGTCAATGGAGTTGATTTCAACCACCATTGACTCACGCTAGCTTAGCCACTCCGGAGCCCTGAAACCAACAAATAACTGACAAACCGCATGGAATTGGTTGAAATCTACTCCACCGACTAATTAAACCCCTTAACTTGAAGATTAAGCCTAATGTCAAAAATTCTGAACTTCGGAGTAGGGTTTAGGGGTTAACAGCATATCAGTAATGTAAAACAATGCAAATTGACGACACAATAATCAACAACACACAAATGAATTGCACAGTGCAATAAACACAAAGGTGGGGGCGGGCACAGATGCGCGTGCACATCCCGAAAGCACACCGTACACACACGCAGTCAATTTGGCCACAAAACGTGGTGGAGATGCTAGAGGGACACGTGACCTCTCAGCATAAATGTGCAACACGAATATGATGTAAACAATGGTCGCTGAGCAAAGCTATGAAACGGCCATGCATGTAGCGGCTCCAACCTATCCCTGGAACCCTCCAGCATGAATGAAAAACACTCACATTCATTCATGTACGCACACAGACCAACATTCTCTCACACATCCCAACCGGTAGCCCATAGACTTCACTATCAGTTGACGGGACACAGCGCTCGGGGCCGATTCGTAGGGGGCCTATTTTCAAAAACATAAAAGTCAAATATTTTCAAAACCAAAGCCGCTAGCGACCTAAAACCAAAACAGGCACCTCCCTAAGGCATATCTGAGTCTCCATGAGCAGCGACATAAAAAAAGAGATCATAGTAAAATCTAATAAAATCCCGATTATCTTTCTCTATAAGTATAACAAATAATAAAATGGCTAAAAAAATCTCAAATTTTATGCTAGAGGCACACAAATCCCCAAATGCAGAGATAATCACCTATATTTTCAGGATCAATAGCAATATTAAACATAAAAGGTTTTGCATAAAATAGCAACTTAATTTTTTTTTTCAAATACTTATTTTCCACTCTAATTTGGAAAGAAATTCTTTAAAGGGTATTACAACACCTAGGGAAATGCTAATATTCCATCATTTATCCATAAACACATGCCTTTTGGATTCATATCATGCCACTTCGTGTAATTACACACATCACAACACCAAGAAAATGATAGAAATTTGGATCGATTGTCAAGCTAAAACGACCGGCGCCCGAGATCCCGGAAATCAACATATTGTGTGCTTGACGTCACAGCAAGGAAACAACCAGCTCAGTGGTTAGTATTGAATGGCGGCGATGATGGCGGACAATTTTGTTTCTAGTTGCAGCGACGAATCCGACGTAATGAACGTTCTTCTAGCGGTGACGAGGAGAGTTATGAACCTTTCTTTGGTGTTTTGGGTTATCAATTTGAGCCCAAACGAAAGCCAATACAGCCTAATGAAAGGATCATTGAGGGGAGCAATCACACTGATGAAACACCGGCAACAGATCGTGTGGGAAACACCGAATGGTTTGTTTTGCATTTCTTTTTGTGAAGCTGATACACCGTGACCGCAAAATAATGTATAGAATAATTAGCATTTATTGTGCTATCATGGGTTTTCGCTCTGCCAACAGACACAAATATGAATGGGATTAGAGGATTTGTTCTATATATTTTACGAGCGATAGTTTATACATGTGTCCAGTCCTATATCTAATGCGTGATATGTTTTTTTATTATAAAAGAGGACTCACTCTGGCCATTTCGAGCTTGCCTGCTCCGCTCCTTTGGTTAGCCTGGGGTGGTGGGGTGGTCTCATCAGAGCCAATCATCGTCCTCTTTCTTGATATCTCAGGACATTTAGGTGGCTGCGCGTGTATGGTGGGCACCGCATCTGCTTTCAGCAGCAATTTCTGAGCAAAACCTGATTTCATTTGTCTATAGTTCGAATAGCTTTCAGGTATAAAATGCGCACCACACAAAACCGTGCCGGAGGCTGGGTCTGCAAAATTAGCCCTCTTAGCACGGACAAACTTTACTCATTGTCTGCGTAGTACAGCTGTTTTGCTCAATTTCTCGTGTTCGGGAACTCATGGATACTACATTGCGACAAATGGCTATTTGTACACCACATAGCATGACAGGTTTAAACCGTTTTAACGATTTTTTGACAAAACACGAACGCAACTCTCTCGTCGATAAACAACGATGGCACCTGCCTCGACCTTTTGTTTCCTTGTTGTGACGTCTCCGCCCCATTCGGCAGTTTCCGGAATACTTTCGGAAATGTTCGTAATTTTCGATCTATTTTCGATAATTGCTCATGAATGTGATTTATTTTTTTGTTAACTTTATTAATATTTGTTATCTTACCACATAACGGTTCTATTGATATCTCACAGCCCCTTAGTATTATAATACCCTTTAAGAATCAAACAATGTGATTTTCTGTTTTTTTTTCCCACATTCTGTCTCTCATGGTTGAGGTTTACCCATGTTGACAATTACAGGCCTCTAATCTTTTCAAGTAGGAGAACTTGCACAATTGGTGGTTGACTAAATACTTATTTGCCCCACTAATAAGTACAATGTGTTAATATTGAGTTACAGGTGGTACCAGGTTAGCTGAACCCTCATTTTCCCTGACTTTTTGGCCCTGTGCTTTACCGAAATGGACAGTTATACTTGTAATAGTTCCATCTATATTTGATATATTTTGCACAAATACAAACCTTAACTATGTCTGAATAATGACCCATGAACATGGACACATAGGTGATAATGGACTGCTCATCTGGGGATATGCATGCCAGATCAATAGGAGAAAGGACATTTGATGTTAATCCAATGCTGGCTTCTGAGAAGTAAACAATGCCTAAACAAGAAATTATGACAAATAACTGGTGCTGTATACAATTGAGATGACAAGCATAAAGGATGTCACATTATCTGATGCTGTCGCTCATGCTGAACACAAAAATTGACAAATGCATGCAGATTTATTGTGCTAGAGAAATTACCAGTCTCCATTTAATGATTGAGTGGTTGACTGGACAATTTTAGTAGGAACAGTGACAGTCTCACAAAATACTAATACTGGACCATATTGGACTATTCTCTGTTTTTCAGCTCAGGTTTAAGTGTTTAAAGTATTGTTTTAGCGCCATCTAGCGGAATTTTTATTTTGGTATTAGGTTCAATTTATTAAAATCGGTTTTTTCTGCCTTCAGGCTGTCCTGTTTTGTTGTTGGTCCTTGAATACACCTTGTTTGCCATCAAAAAGAGAAATTTGTTCATTCCCCAACATGTATTCTTGTTTGTGAATGCCAAAAGTTGAGTTTAATGACTTTCTATTGTTTGTGTGGTGGGCTTTTGTATTTTTCTTATAGAATAGAATAGAAGAGAATAGAATAGAATATCTATTGTTTGTGTGGTGGGCTTTTGTATTTTTCTTATACAATAGAATAGAATGGAATAGTTTATTGTCACTATAAACATTGTTGGTTTCATCCATATTTGAGCTATACAGCTTGACTTTTCTAAATATACATTTATTTTCAAGTAGTTTTATCATTTTAATCTGGGCATACCATAATTTTCAGACTATAAACTGCTACTTTTGAATTTTCAATCCTGCGGGTTGTAGTCCAGTGCTGCTTATTTGTTGATTTATTTCGGTTGACAGGTAACACTTTGACAGCGGTGTCATAAAACTGTCATAATTATGACATGACACTGTCATGGGCATTAATGAATGCTTATGTCAAATGTCATTAAGTGTCATCCGGCAAATTATGTAACTCCATTTGTGTCCAGCTCGGACCTTTTACATCCATTCAAAAGTGAGATCATTTGGCACAAAATGACATCTATCATACGCATTCATTAATGCTCATGGCAGTTGAAGAGGATAGTTCCCTTTCTCGCAGACACCGTATAACTGTTTACATTTGTCCAACACATTCATTATAGTAAAGTATTAAGGAGACGTTACTCCATGCCATTTGACACAGTAAAGTTGACCGGCTTATCAGCCCTCGCCTGATAAGCAAAGGAAAGGACGTCAGCATCTTTTCGGTGGGGTCGGAGAGCCCTTGCCCTGCCAGGGCAACAATTTGATAGCGCGGCGCCTTAGATGTCAAGACATGCCTCAGTTGCCGTGGCAACCACATCCCAGCCACGAAAGATGACACACGAACTTGACCGCTCAAACCTGCCACAGAAGGATTATCCCAAGACAACACCCAGGCACGCCTTCCGCCCAGCCACTCAGTGACGCCACCACGGGGTGGCCAGGGGTGGCCACAGCCACCCCTATAAATTGCTTGGCCACCCCACTGGCCACCCCGCTTGCCAGTATATCGTTAGATTGTTGTAGCATCAGTTATGCATTTCATCCCAAATGAATGCATTTATTTTGTTTTGTTAAATGTATGGCTGTCAAATTTATCGCGTTAATGGGCGGTAATGAAATTTTTTTAATTAATCACGTGAAAATATTTATCACAATTAACGCATTCGCAGTACGACTCATTCACGCATTGCCGCAAACAGCCTACAACGGCGCCATTTTACTTATATACAGAAATAAGAGGCAGAGTGGAGTAGATACAAGCATTCATTGGGGCCATGCTTTTAATTGGCAAAATCTTTGTCATCTCTCCTACAGCAATTATAAATATTGTGGGAAGCGACGTGGGGAAGAATGACAGTTGATCTTTTTCTTATCACCCTGTAGTGTACCCAACGCAGAGAAGATATAGCATTTGAAGCCACCACACACAGTAATGCACCACTTCCCATCATGCATTTGGGCAGAACCGTTAAGTCGCTACAGTATCATTTACTGAAAACTCAACAAATACACTACATGGCAATATTTAGTCACAATATACAAACTCACATTTATCCTTTAAGAATTACAAGCCTTTCTATCCGTGGATCCCTTTCATCGAAAGAATGTTAATAATGTTGATGCCATCTTGTAGATTTATTGTTATAAAAAACAAATACAGTACTTATGTACAGTATGTTGAATGTATATATCCGTCTTGTCTTATCTTTCCATTCCAACAATAATTTACAGAAAAATATGGCATATTTTAGAGATGGTTTGAATTGCGATTAATTACGATTAATTCATTTATAAGCTGTGATTAACTCGATTAAAAATTTTAATCGTTTGACAGCCCTAGTTAAATGTACGCCTTGTGCTAAATATATACATAGCACAATAAAAGAGAATTGTTGTGCAACTCAAAATGTTGACTGGACAGTTATGGACCATGCACATTAAATCATTAGTAACATCAAATATTACACAATACACCAAAGTATATCAGTAGCCGTGTCCTTAAGTCTTTCTGATAGTTTACCCCTGACCTTTTTACTGCAATAATATAATGAAAACCTGAAATTATGGCTTTTAGTTTTGGCCACCCCAAGATTTTAAGTGGCCCCTCCTATGAAAAATTTCTGGAGGCGCCAATGAGCCCACTCCACCGCAGCTTTCAAAAGACTGAACATTTTAGCTAACAACGGTTGCTTCTCGGGAACAGTCCGATGTATCCGTTGTTTGGCGGACCACGGATCTAGCATTGCCTCTCCGTCGTCTGTTTTTGCCTCATTTTTGATCACTGTCGACGAATAAATTGTCAACTTGTTCCAGGTGTGCTTTCTTTAAACCGATCAAAATGGAGTCAGTACAAAGGGTTAGCGCCGGAGTGAACGCGCAGGATTTGGTCTTCGCGGCCGACTTGCTGGAGCTGCGCCAGCGGGACGCCTACGTGTTCGGCTGTCGCTGTTCTGGCGGCTTGGCCGGGAGGCCGAATTCCTTCACAGTGTCATGTCATGATCATAATGGTCTTATCACAGTCCTATGGTGCCTCTGTCAAATAAAGTGTTACCAAATAGCATAACTAATAAATAATGAAACAACTGGAACAGTAACTGAATAATTAGAGCAGAACATCAATTTTGATTGTTATTTACATCTGTAGCGCTACAATGCATGCTAGGAGGCATATTGGACGACAACAGTGTTTAAAGCAGGTGGCAGCAGAGGTTGGCTATCTCCCCCAAGGGAGTAGTGATGGTCAAATGAAGTTTTTTGAAGCAATGAAGCTTTGCAGCCATGATGGTTCATTTGGTTTTATGACAGTTTTATTATGCCGATGTCAAATAAAGTGTTGCCGGTTCATATCTTTTTGTGTAAAAATATCCCATAACACAATGAGCACCGCTGCGGCGTATACTCTGGTGCAGTTAATCTATGAACAAATGCCAGTTTGGTGTCAAATTTGGTGGGTGGCGGCTTATAGTAAGGGGCACCTTAAAGACTGAAAATTACGATAATTTATTTGATTCCGTGTACACTGTCAGCATTCATTTTTTTATAAACTCAAACACATGGTAAAAGTTTGGGGTTGGTGCCTTTTAGATGTACATACTTTTCTACCATTTATGCCTTGTGCCATTTACAGACAATTTCAACAGACCTTTTTGGGGATGGGATGTTGCCCCTTGGTCAGAATTCCCCACAGGTATGACATTTAGACTGATGACCATTGTGTTAATGCTGCCTGTTGATTGAAATGTCACCTCCCCAATGATTGCAGTAACACTGATAAGAAATCACTGTACAGTCTGATCATGCATTAAAGCAATACAGAGTAGTGGAAAAATATGACAGACTGAACCGGAAGATTTTAAAATGTCAGCAGAAGCTTTTGTTTGGTTACCCTGTTGAAGATTAGCTATTTTACATAAGGATTAGAGACACTCTTTACCTTGAGGGTCAAGTAAAGATGGTATATTTAAATGGTCAGATGCTAATGAAAAAGCCTGCTGAAGGCACTCAAATGGCTGCATGGATAGACTCTCCTTCAGGTTAAGCAAAGTTGGGTTTATGGACTTTATTAAAAGCTAAGAAGTCCACTTCTCCAACTCTTCCCAAAATTCTGCACCTCGACCCCATATCTGTCAGTGTACAAAAGCATATCAGAAAAGTTCCAATTGGGTGTTTTGCACGTGGATGAATTATCATGATACATATTGGAAATCTGACTCACTTTGAGGTGCATCTTTGTACCCAAAGCAAGACTGATTTGATTGCTTTTCTCTTGTACTTTGGGTCTTCAAAAGTGGTTCCATATTTTCCTGGAAGAGTGTCGCTAGATGTCATCGTCATTTAAACAGGGTGAAAGGGGTAATTGCTAGCAGATATTGAAGATCGGTTCAGGGACAAATCCCTCTGGAGTCCTGCCGACAACTGTTTAACCTACAGTGAAGAAAATTAAGTATTTAAACATCTTGCTATTTTGTAAGTTCTCCCACTTAGAAATCATGGAGAAGTTAGAATACACAATATTCTAATTTCCTGACTGTCTCAGGAAATTAGAATATTGTGTATTCTAATTTCCTGAGACAGTCCTGTATATATACACAGGACTGTCTCAAAAAATGAGAATATTGTGTATTCTAATTTCCTGAGACAGTCCAGTATATGTAATTTTTATTTATTTTTTTTTTTTTTTTCAAACTGCATTTTTCCATCCAGAGTGAGGGGCACACTTTAAATATATTAAAGTGATATAGGCATCTTTGAGTGAACTTGAGTAAAATTCAAGTATCTTGAGGCCGGGCTGAGTGTCCTCTTTTTTGGAAATCAAAATATGGTCACCCTAAGTTAGGCAATACTGTATAAATCGACTCTTACATCACAACTCAGCAAAATTCAAAGAACCTGGTTAAGGCACATTTCCCGAAAAAGAAAGCAAACAGATGTGCTTGTTTGTGTGATTTAATTTCACAGTTGATTGGTCAGCAGCACTCCAGAGACCAAACAGTTTATTGACAAGCAATTAAACTCACCTTCAAATTGCGCAGTTTAGTTGTTAACTGCAAGGCAGTATACCACAATAAACCAGCAGACTCACATCAAATGAGACATTACACATCTATCTTGACCTATAGATATGACAATTTACAGCTACAATATCATTCACTTAGTAAGTTGTTGACAAAGAATTGAGTCAGTCATGCACAATACATCTGTATGCTGAAATGTTAAAAACACATGGAGACAGAGTGCCGCATGTCATGCGTACCTTGAAGATGATGCACATCTTTAATCCCACAAGGCTGGTTTCCTGTTGTCCTTGTCCTGCATTCTCATTAAATGAAGGTTCAGCAGTACAACGGGATCCATCGTGATGATAAGAATAAAGAACCCTTCAAATACTAGGCGCAAGTTGGAGAAAGGTGTGTTTGAAAAGTTGATGAAGACAAAGAAGAGGCAGGAAATCTTGCCCGTGCTTGCCTTCAGAAATATTTATCAAATATTGCACCACACTTTCAAAACTACACAATACAAATCATGTAGCCGGTCGGTTGGTGATAACCTTCTTGATGTTTGTGTGGTTGAATGATTTAAAAAATAAAAAAAATTTTTTTAAAAAGGTTATGATGATTGATTGAAATGTTTTGATTGAAATGATTATAAGTATGATTAATAACAAATATATTTTTTTAAAACTATTAAAAATAGGGGTGTCAAACGATTAAAATTTTTAATCGAGTTAATTACAGCTTAAAAATTAATTAATCGTACTTAATCACAATTAATCGCAATTCAAACCATCTGTAAAATATGCCATATTTTTCTGTAAATTATTGTTGGAATGGAAAGATAAGACACAATATGGATATATACATTCAACATATGGTACATAAGTACTGTATTTCTTTATTATAACAATAAATCAACAAGATGGCATTACCATTATTAACATTCTGTTAAAGCGATCCATGGATAGAAAGACTTGTAGTCCTTAAAAGACAAGTTATAGAAATTTTATATCAAAACCCCTCTTCATGTTTTCGTTTTAATAAAATTTGTAAAATTTTCAATCAAAAAATAAACTAGTAGCCCGCCATTGTTGATGTCAATAATTACTTACACACTGCTCATGGGTGCTGAAGCCTATAAAATCAGTCGCACCCAAGCGTCAGCAGAGGGCGGCAAAACTCAGAAAAACACAACAAGTACACCTCTCACTGTGGTCTCATTTTAATCTGTTTGAGCGGGCCTTAATTGCGTCAAATATTTTAACAGGATTAATTAAAAAAATTAATTACTGCTCGTTAACGCGATAGTTTTGACAGCAGCCCTAATTAAAAAGTGAACCAATGGTCATTCCAAGACTAATTGTAACATTAGTTTAGTGAGCTTGATATGGACTTTAAAAAATAATAATTAGCATTACCTTGGGTTGGTCAACAAACAAAACTCAATGTTGATTAACATTTAGCACTGTGACTACATTTCAAACTTACAAGTTGAGCCCTAGAGAAGGATAAAGCACTTTCAACTGTTATAGCCATACTGTTACGAAGTCATATGTTGTTGTTTAGCCACAACTCGAGTCATTACTTTATTACTATTCATCCTTCATACAGCCGCTGGAAATAGAAATGTCGTTCAATCCATTTGCCGGTGACCGGGAGACTGATTTTTGATTGGTCATTTTACGACACTGTGTGGGTAAGCGCTGATCCTCATGGGAAACACAGTCTTCCTTAAGGCAAAAGACTACCGCTTTTGTCCACCAGGGTTGCTAAAATCGACCAAAACTGAAAAGTTACATAATGTTGCTTTAAGACAGGGGTCGGGAACCTATGGCTCACGAGCCAGATGTGGCTCTTTTGACGGCTGCACCTGGCTTGCAGAAAAATCTTTAATTATTTACCAAAAAAAATGTTTCATTAGACATCATTGCGCATGCGCGAACCGACGACAGTCACCAGTGACTAGAAAGCCGGTTCGCAGCAATTTTGGTGTGAAACTGGCAAACATACATGTCGTTGTGCCTATCTATCTATCGCATAGGTGACACAGATGAGGCAGTGACACTGTTCAAGTGGGGTTGCCGTATTTTTCTGTCGAAAATAGCGGCCGATGTGCGCATGTGTGTGAGATCAGGACGTAACTTCCCTCGTTTTAATCACGTTGTCAGCTAATTTTAGAAACCGTTTTGAGAAGATGGCTAAAAGAAAAAAAAAGACAAGGCGTATCAAACTTTTCAGCAGGAATGGACAGAGGAATTCGCCTTTGTGTAGACAGCAGGTTCTGCAGTGTGTCTAATATGCAGTGATAAAGTTGCATCTATGAAAAGTTCAAATATAAAGCAGCACTTCGATACCTGCCATACTACATTTGCATCGAAATATCCAGCAAGGGACAGCAACTACGTGTTTGGACCCAACAAGGTGACTGGAATTCAGCTTGCTTTGCTGGCGCTTTAGAAATTGTGAGAAATGGAAAGCCATTCACAGATGGGGAGTATGCCAAAGCATTCATACTTGATCGTGCCAACTTTGTGACGACCTTTCGGATAAAGACAAGATAATTAAACGGATAAAAGACATGCCTCTGTCGGCAAGAACTGTTCACGATTGTCCCATCATGATGTCAAATCAAATTGAGGCAACGCAAGTGAAGGAAATAAATGCGGCACCGTTGTTTGCTCTCGATTTGGATGAGTCAACAGACATAAGCAATTTATCCCAGTTCAGCGTGATTGCAAGGTATGTTGTCCGTGACACACTACATGAGGAAAGTCTTGCAGTTTTGAATATGAAAGGGACAACAATAAGGGAGGATTTATTCAAGTCTCCGTGCATGATAGGGGAAAAACAGTGGTTTAACGGATGGAAGTCTCAACACCAGCATGAAGCTTAACTTCACCAAGTATCAACCAGACTACAAGCCATCAGCAAAACCATGCAACACCAGGAGTCGCATTAATGTTAAAAAAAAATACTCATCATTGATTAGCAACAGCATAACAATGATATTAAAAAGAATTCAGACTTATTGTACTTTAAAAGTGTTAAAATTACATAAAATGCACATATTACTTGTATTTTTAGTTTCAAACATATTGTGTGGCTCTTATAGAATTACATTTAAAAATATGTGGTGTTTATGGCTCTCTCAGCCAAGAAGGTTCCCGACCTCTGCTTTACCTTTTCTGTTTACCTGCTCAAGGTCTTGCAGTGAGGCCACTTGCTCATGTCCACACTTCAAAAATTCCCGTTTTTTTCAACAGCGGTCATCAGCACAGTTCAAGAATGCATTTGTACAGTAGTACCCCTTCTAAAGCACGATTTTGAGGGAAAAAAAAAAGAAAATCCCATAATTGTATTTTTTTAAATAGCATTTTTAAGGTTTCATTTACTGGGAATTAATGTTTTTCTTCCATCAGTCTTTGTGTTTTATTGGAGTGCTTACTTTAAAAAAAAATTAAATGAGGTTAAATGAAGACACTAACTTGCCCATAGGTGTGTGTGAAAATGTGTAGTATGCCATGTCTCCCCTCCCTTTTTTCCTAACACCCCATTTCAATGTCACATACTGCGAATAAAACCAGATGTTCCATTATTCATGAGTTGGATAGAAAAAAAAAATTCCACCGCAATAGCGCAACATTAATTTATTTTCATAAGAAGCACGTTCCCATTTCATCTGCCGCCAATACCTTTTGGGATAATTCTGCTCAAAGGCACAGCTGTGAAGAACTCAATGAACAATTCAGATGGTCTTCTTCCGACTGCATTTGCTTCAACTGCATTCATATCTGTGACAACCAGTAGTGTCAAACAGGTAGTGCTTCACCTGATTTTGACAATATCTGGCTGCCAATGTTTTTTTCTCTACCTGCCTCAAGAAAGGTGATGTGCACAGAATAGCAATCACCGCCGTGGGAAGCAGGAGTTTTGTGCAAAGAACATCGCACGTGATGCTTCTGAGCCTCCAGAAGTCACGCCTTTTTACTCTTTGAGTTGCTGTTTGCAACCTTGTTGTGTTCCACTAGCAACAGACATATGCAAGGGACTATGTCACAAGGCTGCTGAAGGTCACACTGTGACTGGAAAGCAGTCTGAGCATTTGACATCATGTCAAGGTCATGTACTACTCTTTGTCCTCAAAAATAAGACAATCAAGGAAAGATTTTCCATAGCTGTGTTGAGAGGAGACTTTTGGATTTTCGCTGACAATTTGCATTTGTTAAGACACTAATGAGGCAAAACTGTGCACTACTTGACTACTTGCTGCATGATACTAGTACTAGATGCCAACATTTTAGGGCTGCAGCTATCAATTATTTTAGAAGAACCTTGCAAAAGTATTCGGCCCCCTTGAATCTTGCAACCTTTCGCCACATTTCAGGCTTCAAACACAAAGATATGAAATTTAATTTTTTTGTCAAGAATCAACAACAAGTGGGACACAATCGTGAAGTGGAACAACATTTATTGGATAATTTAAACTTTTCTAACAAATAGAAAACTGAAAAGTGGGGCGTGCAATATTATTCAGCCCCTTTACTTTCAGTGCAGCAAACTCACTCCAGAAGTTCAGTGAGGATCTCTGAATGATCCAATGTTGTCCTAAATGACCGATGATAAATAGAATCCACCTGTGTGTAATCAAGTCTCCGTATAAATTCACCTGCTCTGTGATAGTCTCAGGGTTCTGTTTAAAGTGCAGAGAGCATTATGAAAACCAAGGAACACACCAGGCAGGTCCGAGATACTGTTGTGGAGAAGTTTAAAGCCGGATTTGGATACAAAAAGATTTCCCAAGCTTTAAACATCTCAAGGAGCACTGTGCAAGCCATCATATTGAAATGGAAGGAGCATCAGACCACTGCAAATCTACCAAGACCCGGCCGTCCTTCCAAACTTTCTTCTCAAACAAGGAGAAAACTGATCAGAGATGCAGCCAAGAGGCCCATGATTACTCTGGATGAACTGCAGAGATCTACAGCTGAGGTGGGAGAGTCTGTCCATAGGACAACAATCAGTCGTACACTGCACAAATCTGGCCTTTATGGAAGAGTGGCAAGAAGAAAGCCATTTCTCAAAGATATCCATAAAAAGTCTCGTTTAAAGTTTGCCACAAGCCACCTGGGAGACACACCAAACATGTGGAAGAAGGTGCTCTGGTCAGATGAAACCAAAATTGAACTTTTTGGCCGCAATGCAAAACGATATGTTTGGCGTAAAAGCAACACAGCTCATCACCCTGAACACACCATCCCCACTGTCAAACATGGTGGTGGCAGCATCATGGTTTGGGCCTGCTTTTCTTCAGCAGGGACAGGGAAGATGGTTAAAATTGACGGGAAGATGGATGCAGCCAAATACAGGAACATTCTGGAAGAAAACCTGTTGGTATCTGCACAAGACCTGAGACTTGGGACGGAGATTTATCTTCCAACAGGACAGTGATCCAAAACATAAAGCCAAATCTACAATGGAATGGTTAAAAAATAAACGTATCCAGGTGTTAGAATGGCCAAGTCAAAGTCCAGACCTGAATCCAATCGAAAATCTGTGGAAAGAGCTGAAGACTGCTGTTCACAAACACTCTCCATCCAACCTCACTGAGCTCGAGCTGTTTTGCAAGGAAGAATGGGCAAGAATGTCAGTCTCTTGATGTGCAAAACTGATAGAAACATACCCCAAGCGACTTGCAGCTGTAATTGGAGCAAAAGGTGGCGCTACAAAGTATTAACGCAAGGGGCCCGAATAATATTGCACGCCCCACTTTTCAGTTTTTTGTTAAAAAAGTTTAAATTATCCAATAAATTTTGTTCCACTTCACGATTGTGTCCCACTTGTTGTTGATTCTTGACATAAAAATTAAAATTTTATATCTTTATGTTTGAAGCCTGAAATGTGGCGAAAGGTTGCAAGGTTCAAGGGGGTCGAATACTTTTGCAAGGCACTGTAGTTAGTTCGAATAATCAAGTAATCGGAACATTAATAATTAAAACACTTTAGTTAAGCCTCAAACGGTATTTAAAAAATGAGGATCGAAGTACGACAAAAGAACAATTAGCTAACTTACATTGCAATAGTCCACTATCTTAAATGCTATAAAATGCAAAAAAAAAAAAAAATATTTACAATGTTCTTAATAAATGTTCAAACACATATTCCCACAATAAAACTAAAACTAAATTACGAATGCATTAAAAAAAAAAAAAACTGGCTCAAACAAAAACTTATCTTAAGTTGGTCTTAACAGGGAGCAGCTGAATTCAACCATACGCAATGTGTGATGTCATATTAACTGCTGCCACTAGAAGGCAGTGTATCCACTCAAATCAATAAAACTAAATGCAAACAATTTCAAAACAAACCATTACAACGCCATTTTAATTAAACGAATACCCGAAGCGGCAAAATTGAATTGGAATCTTATTTTCTAATCGACTTACTCGAGTTAATCGATTAATTGGTGCAGCACTACAACATTTGGATTTTCTAAGTAATATAAGGCATGCAGTTGCCAAGATTTACTTTATAAGTAATTAGTAATAGTTGTCCTGCGGTAGTTTACAAGTTACTACGATTGAAGACCAAAAGCGTACATGAACATGAAAACTCGATGTCAAGGATATTGTTTCAAACTGCTTTTAAAGGGGATTTGGGGAAAAAAACTACTTAACACTGTGAATTACCTTTTTTTTCTTCTTTTTTTTTTTTTTTTATTAACAAAATTTACAAATGAGAGTGAAACTGATTATTTTCATAACTCAAGAGTGCATATGAGATTTCTTGACACAATGCAAAGCTAACGTCTGCACTATGAAAAGGGTCATCACTAGCTTTATGGCTAGTTAATCACGCAGAGTAGTCAAAACTTGCTTTTTAAAAAATATGTGACCAGTCATATTTTCTAGAGGTCCATATCCACTCCTTCGTTAGCCAAAAACGGCAACGAATAGTTTCCAATAAGTGTCCGTTGCAAAAGGGACTACTTTTTCCCCATAATGAAGCTAGGAACCTCAGCATCATCTTCAGCTTCTTTTTCCACCTCCTCGTTCTTCTTTTCGTCCTCACTGCTGTCTGTGCTTTTCTCTGCATCACTATTTTTTTGGTCTTGTTTGGATTTCTTTGCCAAAAGTTTCTTCTGCTTGAGTTTTTCCCGCTTCTTCCTCCGCTTTGCCGTCCTCTCTTCTGCCTCGCGTTGGTTTTGTTCCACTTTATCCAAATAGGCCTGCTCCTTGGTTTGCTTTACAGCCATTTTGTCCAGAAAGTCTTGTCTCTGGTATTCTCGGCGTCGAAGGTGCCGATAGACGTGGAACTCACCGCTGCCTGCGCCAGCGCTGGAACCCATCACGTCTCGGACGAACTCCGGCGGAGCCCGGGGGTTCCACTCTTTTGGTCGATCCGGGATTGCAGCGGGTTTATCGGGGTTCCGCATCAGTCTCTCCAATTTAAGGCGTTGTTCTTCCGCGGGAGACTTGGCAATTACCAGCGGCTGGTCGCCTTTTCGTCCTGGTTTCGCCGCTTTGTTGTTTTTTGTGTCGTGCGCCGCCATCTTGGTCAACAACATGCGCGGGTTAAAATGCTTCCGCTATGCTAAGGGCGACCCGGAAGTTGTTTATATTTCTGTGTGGGAGGGTTGAGTCTTTAGACAGTTTTCATTAGTAGTTTTTGTTTAATTTATTGTCCAGTGAATTTTCTATTCAAGATTCAACATAAGTGTAGGCTCTGTAAAATAATATGTTTAAAAGTAACGCCTTGGCTGTTGTTGTTAGTCGATGGTTTTCAGCCTCACTGGAGAGCTCGTAAACTTGAGGGGTTTTTTGTTTTTTTTGCATGTTTGTAATTTTATTTTATTTATTTATTTACATAATTTCATTTGTCGTATTACACATGCAATATGTTATGTGGTTAAATAAAATAACGACTTCGATCGATAAATATCGCGTATACAATATGATGCTAGATGTACAAAGCGCGCTGTTGGCCAACGGTGACCAGCGTCGTCCCTTGTCGGCCATTTTAAATTGGTCCCGTTGATATCATTTACTGTATTCAATGATGCGTGTACTTTGAAATAGATATCGATTGCTCAATTTTTAACCGTTTTTTGAAATGGTTTGGTTTGTCATAAACGTCAGAAATGCAATAATTATATTGCATACTTAAAATTTTTTATATAAATTTCTCAAAATCCAGCATATATCAATGTCATATTAATTCGGTTAGTTATAAATTAAGCACTAGGTAAATCAATCAAGAATTCAAGCGAGTTAAGAATATTTTGGTGGAGAAAATCACTAACCTTACTTCCGCGACATTGGAGCCTGTCAGAAGATAATGACACCCCCGTCACGATCGGGTAATGACAATCTTTCTCACTTTCACAATGAAACGGTGTGCCACATAAATCTGTTGGAAAAAAAAAAAAAAAAAATCAAAGAATAGGAAAGCAGAAAAAAAAAAGATATTTGTGCACTTTTTTGTGCTATTTTGTTGCTTGTTCATTCTTTTTTTCTTCTCTAATGTGCAATGTTTGGTATGTTTATACTCCCTGGCATATTTGTGTTGGTATTCTTTTGTTTTTTTGGTTTGTATAATTATTTTTTTGTTTATTTTTGTGTTTGTATTGTTTATTCTGTCGTGTTGTTGTTGTTAATAATAAAAAAAATAAAAAATCGGGTAATGACACGCAAGATGGCGGTTAGTTACGTTTAGACACCCACCCTTTTGTATGTGATATCTACTCTTCCGTCGTGTGCTTCCGCTTTACCGGGATGAACCGGAAATTTTTATTTCTTTTTTTAGTCACTGTAGTTTAACGCGATTGGATTTTCTATCTAACTTAAATCACGTATATTTTTAACTATTATTTCCAACTGAATATTTTGTCAACGCTGTAAACATCGATATTGTAGTAAGGTCTTATGTATTGTGTCATAAATACGATTGACGTATCTCTCAACCAATAACATACTCGATTACATTTTAGTTAGGTGCCGCTGACCAATGGGCATTAGGTTCCGCCTATCCGTAACATGCTTGAGGTTTCAGTTTTTTTTTTTAGAGTGGCTAAACTCTACTGTAGTGTAGAAGCTAGGTGCGCACACAGGAAGTTTTCGTCTAAAGAACTAAGCAGCATGAATAGCTTAATAAGAAACACTTCTAGGTGTCTGAGGCTAGGAGCGGCTTGCTCTCTACCCCGACAAGCCGAAGGACGCGTGTGGGTCGCCTCTACCCGGCGTTTCTGCGCTGCGTCGGACCTCCAAAAAGACCTTGGCGACATGGTGAAGAAGGACAAGGTGGTGGTTTTTATGAAAGGGACACCGGCTCAGCCCATGTGTGGTTTTAGTAACGCCGTGGTCCAGATTCTACGAATGCACGGGGTGGACGATTACGCAGCGTACAACGTCTTGGCGGACGAGGCGCTCAGAGAAGGTCAGCAAATTAAGACAACAGGAGCAACAAGTTGTCACCTGATGTAAAATTGATTACTTTGCCACGAATCAATCAGCTAATGACTCAGCGTTATTTTATAGTGTTGTTTCCTGTTCCACTGTAGTGTAAAAACGACGCGTCGACATCATAAACGTTCCAGGCTAGCTTAACCCAGTGTCACTTTATCAGTTTTTTGCAGATGCACAGTAGGGTGTGGTGCTTCGAACCAGCCTTTCCAGAGGATTTAGTAAAGTCCACATTCTAGTATTTGCTTACGTACATCTGGCCTGGCGTTACGTGTAGAAATGATTAGAACATTCAGAACTCATGATGATGATCATGGTCTCAGCAACAGCTATTTGACCAGAGCAGCATGACTCAGGTGGCAAGAGTGTTTACCCATACACTTCGAGGGGTTTTAGGTCAAGATAAATTTAGCATTTATCTTTATTTTTAAAATATTTATGTATCATTATTAGGTATGTGCCAGTATGATAACCTTAAGCCAAAATATCACGGTTTCACAGCATTGCAATTACAGCTCTAAATGTGTTAGAGATAGTATCTGGGTTAAAAAAAAAAAATCCATTGAACAGGATTTTCATTTTTCAAACCTTATTATCAAATTGGAACATAAGTATAATGTTAAGTTAAAATAAATTACAATACATTAGGGTTGTGACAAAATATCGAAATGGTGATATATCGTGATACGTTGTATCCCAAAAGGTTATCGATATGCTCCTGTCCAGAATCGAGATATCGTTTTAAAAAGGTGTCAATTTTTTAGCTGCCATTGACGGTGCTCGACGCCCAATCCATTTAGACTGGGACAATTCGTTCATTCAAAACCAGAGCATTCACAGTCATTCGGTCCGATTTTCAGGGCATTTACAGGTCACTTTCTGTTGAGTTTGAGTCATTCCCTATTCATTTGGGGGATTCCCAGGTCACTTCCTGTTCTGTAACGCAAAATAAACAGGAAGTGACCCATAAAATACCCCAAAATCAACAGGAAGTAACTGAAATTCAACAGATAATGACCTTAAATGGCCCAGAATTACCTCATTGTCTGGCATTGGCTGCCACTCACGGCCATAGACGTTCAATCCGTTTGAACTGGGAGGGAGGCAGCGAATGAACGTGTTCATTCGCTGCCTCCCTCCCAGTTCAAATGGATTGGACGTCTACTAGTGATAAACTCATTCCAATTCACAGCAGAGGCTTGTTTTCCTGTTTATCAATTTATTGTAGAATATCCTAGAATGATTTCTTGACCAATGTATCAATAATCGTTGTATCGTCAGATCATCGTTATCGTGAGCTTTGTATCGCAAATCGTATTGTATCGTGAGGTACCAAGAGGTTTCCACCTCTAATATATTTATATATATATATATATATATATATATATATATATATATATATATATATATATGTTAGCCCACGGTTCGGTTTGAACCTCAGTTTTGGGATAACTGTTTCAGTTCGGTTTCGATTTGTGTTTTGCTTTTTTTTTTTTTTTAAACTGCCTTTATTTTCCTTTTTAAAAAAAAAAATGAAATAAACACTTAAAATGTAAACATTTTCGACTGTTAAAATGCCTCTTAGCTCTTTGGCTAGTGTAGTGACTGACTACTGAAATACACACACAGTAGTAAAAAAGTTACTTGGAAAAGGGGTGATACCTTTCATGTTTTTTGTTTTTCATTAAAAAAAAAAAAAAAATAGTAACCTATGCTATGTTTGGAGGTCATTTAATGTTGTGAATCAACCATTAAAGTTGATAAAATTGCTCCCGTTTTTGCATTAGTTCCCTTGTCTACTTTCGACATGTGAAAATTTTATAACTGTTTCATCCTTTAAAGATAGACTCAAGTCAAGATTTTGCCGATTTAGGAGTATTTTAGATAAAAAGTTGCTTAGGTTTGCTCGTAAGGTTTACTACAACAGAGCCTTTCTGAGAAGTTTACTGCTCTAAAATGGCGGCTGTTTACTAACGCTACTGAGTGTCATTTCAAAAGCATGTAGTTCCATATGCATGAGACATCTAGGCGTAGATTGTATGTTGTCGGCTAAGTCAGGTAATATTGGAGCCACCTAGCCTAGCATCGCGTTTGCTACAGCGTCTCAACAAACACTCTTCCCTCTCCGAGTCTCTGACTTTTCTCGCGTCATTCAAGCAACTCATTGTCTCGTTGCAGAAACGGTGACCGAATCCGAACGGATTAAAAAAAAGCGTAATGCACGAAAAACGTGCAGATTTTGAACGTAATGTACGGCGTACACATTCAAAAATGAGTGCTCACTTGTACAAATTACGACGAGACCGTACAATTTGACAGGTATGAATTATAGTGGACTGTCACAGTTAGGTAGTAGCACTCTGTAGCACGGGACGTCCAACTTCCAACTATCAGTGGTCAGGGCGAAACTATGTGCTTTAGCGAAATCATCTTCAATGGCTTTGCGTGCCATTTCATAAATGTCGGGGATTATGTTGTTGGAGAAATATGTCCGCGAGGGAACAAAGTAACGCGGGTCAAGCGTTGATCTGTGGGTGATGCTGGCTGAGGTGCCGGAGTCATGTTATAAAAGTGTTGCCATTAGCATGGGGAACAAGCGCTGAGCAATGCTTGCAATTTTTTTTTCTATATTTTCTCTCCCTCCGTATTGTAATCCACGGGGAAACCAAAATGTTGCCACACGGCAGATTTGAAAGAAGCCGGTGCTTCCTCAAAATTCTGTCTCTCCAATCCTCCGCTCGCCATAGCTATTTGTTTTCTTTCTTGTTTCACTTTCACTTCGCTCGTAAGCGAGAGAGGGCGTTACTCGGCTTCTGTTACACAGGTGCTTGACAGCGATCCGACATTTACTTGCGGGGCGGGAATTTCTCCACAGCGATGCTTCACGTCACACACAGGCACACAGAGCTCGATGAATTCATTCCATAAGCGTTCGGAATACATTAATTGCAAAACCGAAAAGGCGCGGTTCATAAAGGCGTATTGAACCGTGCAGGGCGAACCGAACGGTTCGGCTTTGAACCGCAAACCGTTGCACCGCTAATATATACACATAGTATATATATTATGCAGTCCTTTAGGTGAGCCTAAACCCACAGTCACAGCCCAACATTATTACCCTCAGAACAAAAATTATTATTTTCCATAAAAAGCATGCGTGTATGACTCGTATCATGTTTACATTGTACACACTCTTTCTCAACACAGACAGTTGCCATAGAGGGAAAAAATGTTTTACCACCGCTAGACACACTAAACACACTGGAGTTAACTCTCGTAGCTGGTGGGAAAATTTCTTGAGTGTTTACTAACCTTTAATTTTGTATAAATGCGAAATCATCTAGGCCTGCACAATATATCATTTGAACATCACCATCGCAATGTGCACATGCGCAATAGTCCTATTGCAAGACATGCAATTGTTTTCAGTTGTTTTTTTTTTTGTGCTTCATAAAAGCAGCAAGTGTGCAAAGACGTGGCCTCCTGGAGCTGGGTAGAGTAGCAAAACAATTGTACTGAAGCAGGAGTAGTGTTACTTCAAAACCTAAACCTTCAAACCTTCAAAAAACCTATTTCTCAAGTAGTCGTCATCATCCAAAAAATGTACTCAAGTACAAGTAAAAAAAAAAAAAAAAAGTATTTGATGAAAATATTACTTAAGTAATGAGTAACATTGGGAATAACTGCTTACAATGTTTGATTTATTTATTTATTATTATTATTATTTTTTTTTTTGTTAGTATGGTATTTTTTTTTCTCAGCACATTCAGCAAATAATTTTTTACGGTGCTTTAAAGACGTGATTGAACAGGCTGGCGTGGAAGAAGTACAGCAAGCTTGAGTCTGATTGGTAAAACGGGGTCATGTGATTATTGTTGCGACATCTCATTGGTGAAACTGGTGGAGCTACTGTTGTTATCGCTGAAAAAAAAAAAGTCAATTTAGAATGAAGAGGAAAAATGTAATGACTAGTGTAGCTCTAAGTAGCAGAGTAAGAGTAGTGTTTATTCTTCACGAATCTACTCAAGTAAAAAGTACATTTTTCTCAAAAAGTTACTCAAGTAAATGTAACGGAGTAAATATAACGCGTTACACCCTACCTCTGCCTTTTGTATACAGCAATCTTTATCATTAAAAAATTAACCCCCTTAGCCTGGAATAAACAATATTATATGAATACAATGTGGTCATGGTGAGTCAACCAAAATACATACTTAGCCAAATTCTTCTAGTTTTAATATCGCAGTATATATTGCACCATATCGCAAACCCCAAAAAAGTCGCAATGTCAGTTTTTTCCAGTATTGTTCAGCCTTAATTGGAGGTATTGCCTCCTCGCCAGCCACCCTCCACCAACATGTTTTACATGTCGGTTGGCCCCCCTACTTTAAGCTAGGGCCATCTAACTTTTGTGTAGCAGGAGTAGTTCCGTACCAGCAATTTCGTTTTCTTCGATGGGGGGGAAAAGTTCAGGAGTTTCATCTCCTCCAGCCATCGTGTAGCACAGCTAACTCACTGAGACTGAGCAACAACTGGTGAGGGAGGGTTGAGCCTTGCAGCTGCAAGCGATGGATTTCTCCATGCATTTTTGGGACACAAAAAAATAGCTAATACCTTTGGGACCGAATGACAGAAAATTTTTGCAGTTTTGAAACCTTAACGTTTTCTTAGCACAGTATACCTTGAAACCGGTAATCGGCACATGTCTAATCATTTATTGACAACTTATTTATTTAATATTTTAATCAGTGTTGTTTTTGGCAGCCCTATTAATTTTCATCTTAGTCTTTTGGACGATAATGCTTATTAGTCTTAGTCATATATTAGCCATCTCAAAATCTGTCTTAGTCTAGTTTTTGTTGACGAAAACTCTAGACTGATTTCGTCTAGTTTTAGTCGACGTTCACTAAAAATGTTTTGGTCAAAAAAAAAACAAATAAAGCTTTCCAACTAAGTCTGTGGCTATTGATTATTTAAGTAATCAACCAATCAATTGATCAGTTAGTTGGAATAATCGAGTAATCAGACTATGTACATTTAATGCGTTGCAGAATAAATTTTAGGAAATGTAAAACAAGTGTTTATGCTTGCAATAATATTTTGGCTTGCTAAGATTACTTTCAAACGAGCATTAAATGCAAATACAAAATGAACAAACTATGCAGAATTTCACTTCATTTCACAAGAGCAATAAAAGAATTTAAAACTCAATTAAAATACCTTAGCCTAGCCTCAAATGGTATAAAAAAGGAAATTAAAATCTAAGTACAACAAAAGAACAATTGGCTAACTTGCATAGCAAAAGTCCGCTAGCTTAAAAAAAGTTAGCACTTTATAGCATTTAACAAAGCTCTTAGAAAATAGATCATTTTCCCACAAAAAAAAAACAAAACTGCTAAATGTACTCCTAAATAAAGAATGCATAAAAAAAAAAAAAAACATTAAATCAAACAAAAACTTACCTTAAGTTGGTCTTAACAGGGAGCAGCTGGACTCAGCCATGTAAAATGATTTAGGTCATATTCACTGTTGCCACTAGAGGGCAGTATATCCAGCCAAATCAATAAAACTAAATGCCAACGCTTTCCAAACAAGCCATTACAACGCCACTAATTAAACAAACCCTCAAAGCAGCAAAATTTGATTTGAAGCTTTTTCCCCAATCGAATTACTTGAGTTAATTAATAGTTTGCAGCACTATTTCGAATGAACATTGACAGACAAGCTCATATATTAGCGTCTACAAGCAAAACGCCAACTAGGTGCTGAGACACACTCAACAGAAAAACGGTACATTATTTTCCAATTAATTACACCCACAATGTCAATATTGTGGCCTACATGTTGCAAAATTTCATGTCCAAGTATGTTGACGCCAGGTAATAATAATAATAATAAGTGATTTATTTTTTATTTTTTAATATCGTTTATTTTACCAATTTTATACATAAAAAAAACAAACTTGGTTATGGCTCCCAATAAGGCTAAAGTTAATAACTAAGAACATTTTCAAATTCCTTTTTAAAAAAAAAAAAAAAAAAAAAGGTACGAATTTGATTTTTTTTCCCCTTTCAGTTTAAGCTAGTTTAAAGAATACTTGTCCCCATTTTTTTAATGTTAAAAATGTAAAAACAAAGCTTAAAATAAAAATAAGATATTTACAATTTTGAGTGCCTTATTAAGTGTTAGAAATGCAAATACTAATTTAAACCCTCAATAGTAAAATACCTTAATCTCAACCAGCATCTTTTGCTTGTCACAGGAGTGAAGGTGTTCTCCAACTGGCCGACGATCCCTCAGGTGTACTTCAACGGAGAGTTTGTGGGCGGCTGCGACATCCTCCTCCAGATGCACCAGAATGGGGATCTTGTGGAGGAGTTAAAGAAGCTGGGTGTCCAGTCTGCACTACTGGACGATGAGAAAGACTCCAAGTAGACAGGATGAAGATGAACTTCAATATGCTTAAAAAAAAAAAACAGGACACATTTACTCGGTTGCATTTTACACGTTGCACTCTCTAGACAAAATTGACTCTTCTGCCAATGTAGATGTGATCAAGGGCCGCAAGTACGAGCAGTTTAGGAGACAGCGCAATGCACTAACGTCTGAGCTTTCCTGACGTCAGACCTGGATTTATATTTTTTTTCCAAAAGAAAAGAGCACATGACATCAGTTTCCTGAGAGTCATCTACACTGTGCGATTCTCCTCTGCCATTGTAGCTGTAATACTTAAATGACTCCTCAGGATGACTTCACACTTTTCAAGTTGGACCAGAATGCAATGTTATTGCAGTAAACAACATCCATATACACCTGTAGAAGGCTCAATTCTGTCTTGAATTGTTGTATTAAATAAAGTCCATATGGCTAAGTAGGTTTTACAATGTCAGTGCTTGGGACAATGTTGATGTGACCTAAGTCTTGTGTTTTTTTTCTTGTTTTTTTATACACATGAAATGGGCAGTTTTTAAAGTGGGGGCGCTGAAATGCATTTTTTAAAAATACAATCCATAGTATAATCTTTGAACACATTCAGTGCCATTGACGGCAATAGACGTCCATTTTAACTGAGGGAGTAGCAGCAATCCAGATCGGACATCTATTGCCTTTAATAGAAGCCATTGAGTTAATAATTTGGGGTATTTTCAAACATTGATGTTTGTCAGCTAAATGCTTAGAATTTGTCGACTGTCAATCACTGTAGCTTATTTTCTGCCCAACACCTGTATTATCACAGCAAATGTACATTGTAATATATTGTACATTCATAAAAATGAATAAATGTATTTTAGTTGCATGCTCACTGAGTGACAAATAAAATATCAAGTGACAAAATTGGATCTTTTTTTTTTTACAAGAATTGCATAACAGAACACAAGCTTATAAAAAAAGCTACCTTTAATACAAAATACTATTTTACAAAATGGTCTTTCTTTTACTGCAAATTTCCAGTGTCACATCAAAGAGCAACAGTTCAGATTTTCTGCAAAAAGCGCAGCACCAGATCTCGCAATGTCGTGCGCAGTGGCTCATTGTTGTCACACACGATATGTGTGCCGTCCTCCTCCAGCTGAATTAGCGTGTCCTCCGCTTGCAGGTGTAGGATGTGTCCGTCTGCAGTCTCCTCCACTTTTACTTCTGTGATTCCATGCTGTAAATTACAAGTGCCCAAATCATTTTATATCTGTACATAGAGTAACACCATTAAACTCTAGCATTCCTACGGCAAATAAGGTAAATCAAAAATTAAAATCTGACCTTCTGTAGAGTGATAAGAAAAGCTTCTAGGGGTACGGCTCCACTGAGCAGGGGTTTGGGCGCTTGACCTGCTGGGGGCTCCTCCATCACTCGTTTTCTTTTCTTGGTCGGAGGGGCTGGAGGAGGCTTGGGAACAGACTGGTAGTACAAATGAGGAAAATATTCCCCTTAAACATAATGCTCACACAAGGGCGTAGGTTTGGTCTCAAAATTGGTAGGGACAATATAACAGCAAAACCTGCATATACACTTTTTACTGGGGACGGGACATAAGACCAAACATTGGGTGAACGGGGGTCAGGGCTACATTTCTCACGAATATAAATCTAATTCATTTATAGGCTAAATGATCAATGCAAAATAAATGTATTTACTTTTACACAATGAAAATTTATTATGTTACGGCAATCTGATCATTTTTCTTAAAAGTAGTCGAATAATTTTTGTCCATCTTGTTTTGAGTGTTAAACAGATCAATACATCAGATTATTACACTTAAGTAAATAATATTATTTGTTCTTATTAAGCCCATACATCTAAAAAGTTGTCATTTTTCACCAAAATCCAGAAAAAAAAATGCTTTCAAATAGTGTTTTGAACAATATCTATCTTGAATTAAGAACATTTCAGACAAACAACCTTTTTTTTTTTTTTTTTAGATTAAATATACTAACTTTTTGCTTAAAATAAGTCAAACTTATTTTCAGCTAGCCATTTTTTTATTTCAAGAGATCTGACAAAATTTACTTGAAGCACTGGCAGATCATGTCACTTATTTCTAGATTTACACTGAAAACAAAGGAATTTAACAAGTTTTAAGGCGGTGTGTTTTTTGCAGTGCATACAGTATGTGTTGGTTCAGGTGATACACCGTTCGATTCAAACCTTTGTTTTCAAAAACTACTAAAACATTTTGAAAACTTCCAGAATAAATGTCTGGATTTTATGAGCAAATTTAAATATTAATATCAATATTTGAACATAAATTTCATTAACATACACAATAAATACAAGCCTGTTAATAATCTCTGAACTATCCAGGAATGCAAAAAAAACCAAAAAACATTTGTCTTATGACCACTCAACATTGTCTAAATAAATAAAGTAAACATACTGGTAACTGAAAAAACATCTTAGCGTATAACAAAAATAAAAATGGGGCCTTCCATCAGGTAAAAACATTACTGCTTTTGTCCACAAGCACAGCCAAACTTAACAAAAAACATGAAAGCTTCTTTAGTCTGCTAAGACCACATAAATAAAATAAAAATGAAAATATAGGAGAAGGGGGTAAACCTCAGTTCACTACATTTCTCACAGTTTAATTAACGCTAACAGTAGAAAACACATACAGGAGGATATTTGTCTCAAAGCAGCTTCCTACTTGAGTTCAGGAAATTCAGACAGATTAATGTTATGCTAACCCTGTTGCTGGTCGGACTTGCAGCAGCAATATAGTGGTGGTCTCCAGCTCAACAAAAACATCAACAGTCTTTTTACATTACTTACAGTAGCTGGTGCTAGCAGAAAAAAACTTCTAATATTCCTCATTTTCGAAGGGGGCAGCATGTTGTATTTGTGTTTTTTGGACTAGCACATTCAGCAAGTGAAAAGGGGTCAGTGTAAGTCCAAACATAATTAAAGTAATTCACTTAATAGTCGGGTCAATTCTATCCTTACAACATGGGAAGACAATCTAAATTACCTATATAACTGAAGTCATTATATAATGCAAATAAGGTTGCTTAAAAGTTGGTGGGGACAATTTGAGCATCCTGAAAAGTTGGGAGTGTTATGCCCCTACAGTCCCTATGCCCTTGTGCTTACATATTTTATTAAATATGGCTTTATTAGTTTTTCTAACTAAACAACATAAAATGGTCAACATATTAGTATTTGGACATCATAGCATTGCTAGAACATCAAATTTAGTAGTATACTCACCGACAGTGTGTGCTTGTTGTCTTTGGATTGCAAAATGGCGGAGACAGTCGCCACGGAGATGCCAGGTTTGACCTCAGAAGGCACCAGGGAGTTGGCCAGCTGACATGATGTTAAAATATTAAAACTTCCCACTTGTATATTGACAGGACTTTTAATACAGTGAATCTATAATGGTATGTTGACTTTTACCAGAACTAAAAGGTAATGACTAAGAAATTTGTAATCACATTCTACACCTGAATAAAAGGTTCAGTTGGAGAAGTAGCCTTGCTCACCTCAGGCATAATATAGACACGCTCGAAACGTCTTCTGAAGGGAAGGCTGAGCACGGAGCACCGTCTGTATGGCATGGGAGGAGGCTGCAGCTCCAACATCAGGTCAGAGCGATGAGACTGGGTCATTGGAGGCTGGGTGTACTGCTCGGGACATACCACATGGACAGGCTGCGGGGAGATTGGGATGTATAGTTATTAACCAGCAGGCCAGTAAAGAAGAAAGGATTTTTCCTGCATACAAAATTTGGAGGGAGTCATGTTTGGGCTCTTGGGTCAAGAAAACATTATCCAACCTGTATTTTCAACAGCAATTGCAGTCCAGTGTTAAATGTACTACCGGCTATATTGAATTTATAGTGCTTCCTGCCCATAATTAGCCAGGATAGGCTCCAGCACCCCACAAACCTCATGAAGATAAGCAGGTTCTTGTCTTTCATTTCAAGATATAGTTTCCATATAGAGTGTAGGAATACATTTTCGATCAATAAAAAGACACAACTGAACCGTCAAATGTCCGTTTGACTGTCAGCCACTTTACCCATACGTTTGTAAAATATTGTGTATAGCATTATTTGCACGTGTCCATACATTTGAAATAACATATCCACATTACCAGTTGATTTGCACTGTAAATACTACACATATTGCTGCAAGTTATGTTTGAACTGCAATGTGTCATTTTTATATCACTCTGAACTGTAAGAATTTTTTTTTTTTTTTTTTTTTTAAACATTGCTGAACTAAACTTCTGTTGAAAGCATCTTAAAACAAAATTGTCATTTTCAGTAAATCTTTATTTATTTATTTTTAAATAGTGCAGTACTAGCAAAGTCTGTTTACAATTTGCATTATGTTACCTGGACCTCCTTGAGCAGCTTTGACACTTGGTGGAAGTTAAGACGTGTGTCAATAGGACAGTAAACACACTTCATGGCCAGCGGCTGATAGGGAGCCAAAGCATCCAAGTAGGAGAAGTCTGGTTCTGTCAGCACAAAAGAATGAAAATTTGAATGACTTTTTTCTGCTTACACTAATGGCTTTTGTATTTTCAAGCTTTAACTAGTTTCGGACCAGTGAAGATGATGGTGTTCAGGCTGGATTTGCCCCACAGCTCCATGAAGTGGACGACGTCCCCAAAACGTAGTGAGGGGTGGCCTGTGAACACCACACACGGTTGGCGGAAGTCACTGCTGAAGTCACCGTGAATGCTGGGGTAGTGCTTCAGCTTATTGCTTTGGATCAACTGAAACAATAGAGCAGGACGTACACATCAGCCAACAACCAACTGTTAGAGACCAGTTTTGTCCATTTTGACTCATGGTCAATCCCCACATGAGTCTGTCATTTTAATTGTTTTTGTTGATTGGTTCATACATAACATAAGTCAAAATGCTTTTGAGACCTAATTGATGTTTGTCACTTGATATTTGATTGCAATCGCTTTTATAAGTCAAACCGCTCTGCAAACGAGCAGATTTCAAATCGGTCACTGTGTAACATTGCACCACGTCTTATTATGTATGTTTCCTAAGCATCCACTCGCCCGTTGCCATGTGAGGTCTTAATATACTGGTAAAGAACTTGCTTGAGTTTAAATGTAAATATCAAATATTACAATTCAAGTCATTCAGCTACATAAGTAAAGCAGAAAGGGATAACTGAAATAGCTGGAAAAGGACATTTGGCATTTTTTCAATTTAAGTTATCCAGCAAACCTGATAAAATGAGATCAAAGATTATAAATAAATATATATGGGATGTCCCAATCACATATTTTTGCACCCGAGTCCGTTTCAACTGATTTTGAGACTCTGCAGAGTCCCGATCCGCTACCGACAAAAAAGTTTGGGTATATTTATATTCTTTTTTTTAACAAAAGTGAGAGAGAGCGAGAACGAAAAGTGGTATTTGGTTGGTATATGTCAAAATGGCTTTTGACATGTGGCATTTGTTTGTTTGGTATGTGGCAAAATGGCTTTTGGAATATGGCATTTTTATTTGGTATGTGGCATTTTTTTATTGGTATCTGGCTAAATGGATTTTGGTATGTGGCATTTATTTTTAGGTATGTGGTAAAATGGATTTTGGATTTTTGGCTTTTTGGTATATGGCTTTTTTATGTGTATAGCAATTTTTTGGGACGTGCATCGCTGTCAATGGCAGAGACGTGCATGGCTCGCAAAATATGCCATATACCAAAAAAATGGTATATAAAAAAATGCTATATACCGAAATCAATTTTGCCACATATCAAATAAAAATGCCATATATCAAAATCCATTTGGCCACACACCCCAAAAAAATGCCACATACCAAATCATAATGCCATATACCAAAATCCATTTTGCCACATACCAAATACCACTTTTCATTCTCGGCCCTGCTGACAATAGTTCCAATCATGTTACTGTTGTAACGTTCATAATGTGAAATATTTTTAAACAAAAATAACATAGAAAAATGCTTGTCTTTATAAAATATTCATCGAGTGAGTCCACTCAAATCCACTCATGGTTTGACGCTCATGCTGCTGAGAACAGCCTCTCACTTACACAATGAGTTGCCACAGCAGACTTATGCAAGTTGAACAATGATTGACATATCTGTGCCTTTGATCGTAGCGCTACAAAGCTTCTCTGGCAAGAGCAAAGCTACAAACCTGTCAACCATCATTAACTTTAAGTACCAAACACAAGCTGCGCTGCTTAGAAGGAGGTAGGGTGAGAGGCTTTACGATCATGAAGCAGAAAAACACATATTTTTTAAATTAAAAACCCTATCCTTTTCACCTAATTCCGATCCTTCGAAAAATGGCACAATCGGCACGATTTCCGATCACGTGATCAGATCAGGACATCCCTTACATATAAACGTATGGTCACATTTCACCAATTTAAAGTGGTGAAAAAAGCTTGAAACCTTACAAAAGAATGTTTAAAAACTTAAATCGTTAATTTCACTTCTTTTTTTAAAATTTCTTAAATTGTCATCATTTTTACGAGCTGTGAAGGTTTAACTCAACGGTAACAAAATAAAACAGATGCATTTTATTTATGGTCTAATGCAGGGGTCCCCAAACTATTCCAGATCGAGCCACAGTGGGTGCTGGATTTCTTTCCAACAATACAGGACAACATCTTTGCACCAATCTTTTGTCATACAAGCGTAATCAGTTGACTGTCGTCAGGTGCTGCTTGTTTTAGCAGAAGCCTCACTGGTTAAATGGTCTGTGCTCGATCGGTAGGAACAAAAGCCGGGACCCGCAGCTGCCCTTGGGGACCGGTTTGGACACGCCTGGTCTACGGTATGGTAATTTTGTGCCTGTTCAGAGTAGATATTTGACTGGTGTTTTGGAAAAGTGAACATCTTGGCAAGATCTTTATTGTTCCTCTCAAAAAGGTATCTAAAAGTGTCCCCTTTCTACAGAACATACATTATTGTGTTGCATGAACCATACCTCTGCATGGGGGAATGGAGGTTCTGGAAGATACACCTTTGACTGCTTGTTGTGACAGAGCCTTAAATTATAATTACAATGAAAGTGAGCTTATTTGACGTCCAGTAAATGTATCAACAGAATAACCACCTCCTCACCATTCAGCAAAGATCTGTGAGAACTCCAAGGAACTGTTGGCCACAGGGGAGATGAAGTAGAAGGGGGTAGTACCCAGGTTGGCACTATCAATGAACTGGTATAGACATTCCAGTAGGTCATAAATCACACCGGAAGAGTAGCATGGGACAAGCACGTTGCCTCCAGCACGAATTGTCATAGCTACAAGAGACATGTGACGAACATTTACAAGATACATCATTGGTTGCTTACGCTCATTACGTAGCCAGTCTCCACATTTTAGCCTACCTAGATTGCTACAGAATTCTCCCAGCATGCCATCTGGGTTGGCAGTAGGCATCTGGGTGAGGCCTGTGAGGATGAGAACATCACTGTTCTTCAGAGAGCTTTGATCCATAGGCTGGAAAAAACAGAAAACTTCAAATGTGAAACTTGAAGTGAAAAATTAACCCTGTATAACTTTTGACCACTCTGAGACATTCAATACCTGTGGATGGGTGGTGAGGAGTGATGACCCTGAAACATAGGAAACTTTCTCATGATGAGACTGGATGATCCAGTTGGAGCTACCTAATGAGTAGCCGGAGCTTAATGGAGAGATTTGTACAGCTCCAAACAACTCCTACAGAAAAAGAAACGGGAAAATAAAAACATTGCTTTAGCAATTTTTGTCATTTCCAGAAGATGTGTATGTCTGTGAAAAATTGACTGTTCATTTAGTTTACCATACTGCCTCAACTTCTAGAAAAAAAAAAAGACTAATTTTCGTACTATAAGGGTCACCTGACTCTATGCCACACCCACCAAATTTTATACAAGAAAACTGTACTTCGTGTATCAGCCGCGGGTGCCCACATTGTATAATGGGATATTTACAACACATTAGCCACATTAGCACTATCTCTTCAATACCAAGCTTGCATATCACGCCAGCACGGCGGCCATGAATGAACATGTAAAGCGTCGTTAGTGACTCGTTACCCAGTTGTAATTTTGGAAGACGACAAGAGACAACAAGCTGGCAGATTGTAAGTCCATATAAATAACTCACGATATTTTTTATTCAAGTTGCTAAGCCTGTCGCGATATGCAATAAGTCCATACATCGCACGGTAAATAAAAATGAGGGCGGTAATTTTCACGACTGCGTTTTATCGCCGCGTGCATGCGTGCATACATTTGTGCGTGCGTGTACACGCGCCTGTTGATGGCATAGGAGACTCCAGTTCCTTTCACAGATGTTTATTGGTCATCAAAACGGCATAGAATTAAAGTTCAGGAAACACATCTATATTAAACAATGTAAAACGTTAGCATTGCTACATTTGGGCTAATGGGGAAAAAGGACTACGTACTAACCACTTTAGAAAATATTAATAATAATAATAAATATTGGCAGTCTTCTCCAAAACGCAAACTTGCAGTTAAAAGGTGACACTTCAAATATGAAAAATCCCTGGTTAACAGCATTTGCAAACGAAAAAAAAAAAATGTATTATTGACACAACATGCAATGACTAGAAGAGAAGTTTACTTTTTTGCGGAGTGTAAAGCTTACGGTTAGCGGTTTAGCGAGCACACTTCCGGTGAACATTTCAAAATAAAAGCACATGTGTTCAACATGTACTGTAAATAACGATTTCTGGAGTTAATCTCACATACTTCAGGATTCAGATTCTACTCTATGTAAAGCTTTAAAATGACAACCTTTATGAAAAATCTAATTGGCAATGAATAATTATATAGTCATAATTATTATAATTATTATATATAGTAGTATACTATAATATTAATGGTATCTCATTGTCTTTTTTTTAATCATGTTGGAAAGGCGAAGTCAGTGTTCTGAGTCTGTTTACATTCCATTCTTTTGGACTAGTTAATGCCATCAGCATTTGACCTCATTGTTTATTTGTGATTTATTATTGCTACTTACATGTTTATTTGTACTTTTGTAAAGAATTTAAATGTTCCAAAATGTTTTTGTAAATTAATAAGTGTCAACAAAAACTAAATTGCTAGGTTAGTTATATATTACCGTAGATCAGTCAACTAATCATTAAAAAAGTCTGCTGACTAATCGAGAGAAAAATTGTCGTTTGGGACAGCCCTACTGACATTCATAAATGTTGTTTTTGTTTTTTTCAATATATCTATTTGTCAAATCATTAATGACTTGATTTTATAGAGTCCAATCACCAAGTGTGTGTACAGACTATCCACGTCTTTCTACCATCATTAAATCATTGTAAAAATATATCGCAGGGTTTTGCATTCATGAAAAACACACGAAAATGAGGAAAACGTCTTACCACTTTCTGTGAATAACCCACAAGCTGCACTTTGCTGAGGGCAGAGTTGACCTCTTGCATACCATAACATCTTTTCCAAGTCCAAACATCAACTGCATCCTTCAGTGGTCCAGGAAGCAACCTTGTGAATAAAAAAATGAATCAAATTTCAACATGCATCCATATTCAGCTAAATTAATACGCCACACTTAGTTTTGTTTGTTATAATAAATTATTTTTTATAATTGAAAAAAAAAAAAAAAAAAATCAGGTAAGAAGGAAGTCCAAAGTAATCCATTTTTGTACTACTTGTCAATAGGTTCAAGGGTGTCCCTCCTGATTGATTAGAATTAGAAACATGACACACAAGAAGCAGCACAGTGGAAGACCGTCACATAGGCAGCTGTGCTTATACAGGGGTTGGACAAAATAATGGAAACACCTTAAAAATCACCAAAAATTAATTTAATACGGTGTAGGTCCGCCTTTTGCGGCAATTGCAGCCTCAATTGTCTGAGGGATTGATTCATATAACTTGTGAATTGTTTCAAAAGGAATTTTAAGCCATTCTTCAGTTAGCATACCCTTAACTCTTTTAGAGACTGTGGCGGTGGAAATCGACATCTTAATTGAATCTCTAAAACTGACCATAAATGTTCAATAATGTTGAGGTCTGGGGATTGTGTCGGCCCTACGAGACACTCAAATTCCTCAAGCCATTCTTAAACAATTATGTTCAATGATTATGATGCCAAAAGGTTAGGTGTTTCCAATATTTTGTCCAACCCATAAAGCTTTTCTATCCACAGTATCCACCCATCCATCTTCAGTATGTTGTCTCAACCAGTTTGGATACCTTTGTATTTCATTCTTCTTCCAGATGGTGGCAGTCTGAGCCTTGGGAACTCTCTCCATGAAATTCACTAGTTCCTCCATCAGCAGCCTTAACCGGAAAACAAGAAATTATTTTTACGTCCAGACAACCACAAAGGAATTTCACAGGGTTAACCTGAGGCACATTTTTCACACTTGTACAAATACTCCAATTAAATTTCGATTTGCTAAAATTGAAAAAATCCCAATCTCTATACCTTCCAATCTGCAGAGTGGGCTCTGTGGCGTACACTGTGCCAGTGAAGCCTGTGTTTTCTGTGATGTAGGGCAGGGCCATCATACAGTGGTAGTTGGAGATTAGGATGACATCGATGGTTGAAAGATCCAGCAGTTCCCGCTGTCGTAAATGTACATTGTATTTTTTATAAAGAAATAAACTTAAAATTTACATGCAGTTCCGGAACGTTACCTCAGGGAGACAGAACTCTGGCTGTGAGTCCACAAATACTCTGCCTGCACATTCTTTCAGCTCCTGGAAATATTAATGAGTACAAGAACTATTTCACAATTGACAGTCACCTACACACACACAAAAAAAAAATCCACCAAAATAAGCATCTTGTACCTTTTCCAAGTTTAACGTTCCATCTTTAGCACTCCAACCAGGTAGCTTTGAGAGTCTTGAGCTGGAAAAGAAAAAATATATCTAGTGTATGCATGACCTTAAAGGGTACCAAGGATAGAAAGACATGTAGTTCTTAAAAGATAAATGTTAGTTATAACTTGATATTAAAACCCCTCTTAATGTTTTCGTTTTGATAAAATTTGTTAACATTTTTTTTTTTAAACAGCAAAACCCTATCTGGAGGTGAGAGCCCACGAGAGCAGAATTACAGACGCCATGACTTTAATGAGATATTATCACAGTCTAACATTGTTTCTATCAAAAAAAAATCCATGTTGCACGTATCACTGAGTGTCAAGACACAGCTGTGAATGGCCACAGCTAGATTTTTTTGGGATTTTATGGGTGAAACATGGTAATATAACAAGGGTTGCGATGCAGAAATCACAGACATCGAGGAGTCAAGATTTTCTTTTTTATATATTTACACTTTTAAAGGTTTTTTTTTTTTTTCTGGATTGAATACCATCTAACATATCGAAGAAAATGTGACAGTAACAAAAAAATGTAATTAAGCGATAGTTATGAGGTAGATTTCCGTAACTTTTTTACAGACACCATTTTTTTCATTGTGACCTCATTTGTTTAAAAGTTTAAAATATGCGAGTGAATAATTTTTTAAAGTCGTTCTTTTTTTTTTTTTTTTTTTTTTTTTTAAACGAAATATTAGACATCAATTAATGATTCTAAGCTAAAAATGACAGACATTTTGAATAATAAATATAAGTACCTTCATTTTATGGCTGGGTTGAAACAAAAGTGGTTGCGCGACGTCTGTAAACGGGGGTTTTCAGGGTAAAACGGACACATTAAAAATAGTTCGGGGGCTTAATGTGCCATGAATCTGCTATGGCAGCATATAGACATATTGTTCTATCAAACACAACAGTTGTTTTGGCTTAAAATACAGCAGTTTCTTTTAAAGAGGAGTGCAAGAGCAGAAACTGCTTTTTCAGTCTTGTCTGTGTTTTCCGCCATATGCAAAATACACATACAACTTACTCAGACTTTGGTCAAACTCTAAACATTGTGACAACTCGTTTAGCTCAACAAATACACTGGATGGCAATATTCAGTCACAATATACAAACTATAATGATGGAGCCATTATCAGGAGTCTATGTTGTGAAGACAACATACAAAATTAACACAAGGCAAAACGGACCTACCGTAAAAAGGCAACTATGGCGTCGGTGAAAGGACAAAACGCACTGATTGGCTGGAGCTCCTAATCAATTTCAAACTTTCCATTGACACCTTGTGGTGTATTTAAATCACTACCTTATTTTGTTAAAGAGTTACACTGTGGAAGTACGGCAGGGTACCCATGTGACGTCACTGCCTGCTACTCATCTCATCCAGTCTTTCCTGTTCATTTTGCTTTTGCTGCCCTTCTCATTAATGTTTAAATTGGAAGGGCAGACCCGATGACATGTTTATGCCGTTAAAGAGTGACACTGTGAAGTCCGGCATTGTACCCATGTGACGTCGCCAAGCCCGTTGACGGGGGAAGAGGGTCAAATGGGATATGCTGTCCTGGGCCTCTGGACCATAGGGGCCACTGAATGACGCTTAAATTATTTTACTTTCTTTTTTTATTTCTTTTTTATTTAAATCATTGTCTAATTAAACATTATGTTCTACTCAATATGTACTTGAAAAAAACCTTAGCATATTAAATATTTCAAACATATATTTTTCCTTTTTGAGCACAACACCTCACAACCTCCATCTTAGCAGAGAATGGTTTGACCGCACTCTGGTGCACTCAAGGCTACACTACGTACATGCCCTGAAGCGGGAACATGGCAAGTCGTCATAAATCGGGTGCGCAGAAAAGAAAAAAAAGGAAAAGAGATGAAGAACACATGGGTAAACAAGAAAAAATGATGAAGTCTTTAAAAGGGGGAAATCTAGGCGAATCACTGAGGCTTTGATAACCCCAGGGGTGTGGGTGGGAAGACACAGGATATAAAGTTATACTGTTTTGTTGCTTAGCATGCAGGCATAGCACTCTCAGTTGTATTGTATTGGAGCCTATATGTGACAATAAATGGAAATTGTTTGTTTACATTGTGTCACATCACATTGCGGTCTGTTAAATTTAACTGTCCATCTCAAATTAAATAATTTGAAATTTTACACTGTCATTGCTTGGAAAGCGTTAAAAGTACTGCGTATGTTGTCGTGACAAGTCGGTGGCAGGGGTGGGGTGGACCTATAGTGGTCTCTTGTCCCCGGGCCCTTGCAAGACTGTTGACAGCCCTGGACGTCACCGCCCTGCGATGTCAACAACAATGGCGACCAACTAGTTAAAATAATTAAAACATTAAGAAGGGTTTAATATCAAATTAGAAACTGCAATTTCAGGAGAAATTACTTCTGGTCTTTGCCATGTGGAGATACAGATCTTAGCCCCAGCCTAGGTTGGTTTGGGGACAAAAATTATGATAACTCGTACTAACCTTTATCTTTTGAGAACTACATATCTATCTATCCGTGATTTAAAAGGAGTGTAGAACGATCGTATGAAACTCAGTGGACAATATAATCAACAATGACATTATAGCCTGACATCATCACTTACCTGTGCACGAGAGGAAGGGGTAAGAAGTTAAGGACAGAAGTCGTGTCCAGTCCACAATCCAGCATGATAGTGGTCGATTTAAATTTGAGGACATTGCAAGGTAATGTGGGATGGCCAGATAGGCAGTACTAACGGAGAGCAACCAGTAGAAACATATCATCAGTTGTCAAAAAAAAAACAAAACAATGAAAATAGACATTAAACATCAACAATGGATCAAAACATATGTGAATGCTAACACGTTGACTCCATGACAGACGAGAATGCCAATTGCCAACATAACAACTGAGATGATATTCCACAATCTCGAGTCGTCAAGTCATCGAATAAGCACAGATAACACGCACTTACCAATTTCATTTTTCTTTTACAAATGTATCCAAAAAGAACGTCAGAGTGAAACTTGTATTGCTAATGTTTCATCCTATCATTTTCTTCTTCGCTGGCTTATTCGGTAGGTTTACCGTTACACAAACGCTATAAACCTACAGCGCTATCTGTCGAGTGCATGTTCATATAACAAAATAGATTTCCGGTGGCTCATGGTTACGTGACGTTGGCATAACCGTTTACGTACTCGGACAAACTAAAGCGTACAAGGAAACACTGAAAGTCATGCTAAATGCCCGAAACTGTAGTGGGCGTGCCGCGTAGAATTCGAAACGTATGCCATATTTATAACGATACTCCGCTGTACGGCCGATATTAGTTCCAAAACGTTGAGTTCCTAACTTTGTAGGAAGGACTGCGATGCTAGGTAACTGGAAGTGTCACCTTTCGAACCTGAAAAACCCCTACCAATTTGACATTTTTGTTGGAGTTAGAGAAAGTGAGTCACTTGAATGTTTCGCAATGCGTTGCGGAAACTTTGCCCGGTGCTAGACTTCGAGCAGTATCCACCTACCCAGGTAAGCAGTAGTTTTTGTTTTAAGATCGTTGTTCTCTTTGCCTTTTCCCTTCACTAACATCTAATCAAACTAAGCTTAAACCCAGGAACATACACATAATTATCGATTGTTTAATATTATTAAATTGTTATTCCCTGAGTTTACATAAGCGCCTCACCATGGGCACTAATAGTCGATCAAGTGGATTCTACTGTATGTAATGGTAGCTACAGCTCAAAACTGTACATCTTTTTTCTTAATTTAGATTTGACAGTTGACACAACCTATGTTCCCCTTTTGTCCACAGATTAGAGGTGTTAAGTGTAGTTTCTCCGCTATGGGAAACGTGTCCTGTAACAACCTTCACATCCCTTCACCCAAGGGCCCACATGCTGCAGGATGCACTGACTTTATGATGGATCACACAGTACAGGTGAAGCTCAGGATGAGTACTAACAAGTGTGATTGCTTTAAGTGACAGTTGACTACATTTGTGTCTCCAACAGGGCAGCTTTTTCCGCCTTTACTATCCTTGCGAAAAGATGGCCAACGAAGAGATGCCAGACTGGATCCCGAGCAGAGAGTACTTTAACGGGCTGGCAGACTTTATGAAAATCAACAGGACTTTTAGTGAACGAATCTTCAACTGCCTTTTTGGTAATTCAATTTGGCATACTCGTAAATGTGGACCTCTATACTGTACACCATTATCCTCCTAATTTTCTTGTTAGTGTTTTCTTTTAAAAATTTGGTCATAAATACCGTAATTTTCAGACTACAAGCCACACCTGACTATAAGCCGCACCCCACAAATTTGACACAAAAACGGCATTTGGTCATAGACAAGCAGGGTCGCTGCCAGGGATTTTGGGCCCTACCACCAGTGCTGGGACACAGACACACATTTAGAGTATCAACTACGTAATTTCCTGCATTCTTGTGAATCTTTACACACTAATTTGTGCATTTTCTGCATTAATTTAAGATGAAAATATATAAACATACAGGGTATATAGCAATAATGAATAGACTGATATCATCTATAAGAAATGTACTGAAGGCCATCTTTTACAATCTAAATATATTTTTAATAGAAATATTCTCAAAGCAAATACCATAATGAATGACTTAGAATAAATGTGTTGTTTTAACTATATTACAGTATACATTACAATATACAGTATACAACTGTTTTAGTATGAAGAGCTTGCTAAGGGTTTGCCTGCTGTACTGATTAAATGTAAGCTAAAAGTGGAGCAAACCCTAGCTAGCAAACAATTACAGTATTTCATTATGGAGTAGGCTTAGCCTCATCTGGAAACTCGCGATCTCCACTATAGGCTACAGCTCCGAAGCGAGGTCCCTTGTTAACAAACTAAATTCAATTGATGACAAACTAAATTCAATAAATTCTTGACAAACTGGATTCAAGCCGATTTTAAAAAAGAAAATTTCCACACCAACTTTCAACATCTGTGGAATCCCAAAAAATGCTGTCATTATTTGGAATCCATGTTTTTGAATAGGTGAATATCGCTCATTGAGGCCGGGAAAATCCCGTATTTCTTACGGCGTGAGCTGGGACCTCGCTTCGGAGCTTTAAAATAGACATTCGCGTTTTTTTAAAACACATTTTTGAAAACACTTCAAGGAGCCTCTAGGGCAATGCTAAAGAGCCACATGCAGCTCTAGAGCCACGGGTTGCTGATCCCCTGCACTAGACAATGTTAGCCGTCCAGTCTTGTGGCTCATGAAAAATTAAAATACTTTAAAAGATTTTATGACTACTAGATGCCCAATCCATGGGTGGCAGTGAATGAATGTTTGTTCCCTAGCAACCCTCCCACTTCAAATAGATTGGACGTCAAGCGCAGTCAATGAGTTAACAAGAAAAATGCAAAAATATCCTCCCTTACGATCAGGAGTTGTGCAGAATCAAATTTAACCCATGACAACAAAATTCTCTTAACCTTTGGTAGCACAAAAACCAATAGAAAACTAAGTAATCGCCCAGCAAAATCCCTATATACTGTAGGATGCACTGGACTATAAGCCGCAGGGTTCAAAGCGTAGGGAAAAAGTAACAGTTTATAATCCAAAAATTACAGTAAGATTTTATGTTCCCCAAAATCCTTAAAGCTTATTGTGATTAGACATAGTATCCAGAGCAGGGGTTTCAACTATCCGAAAACTCATGCTTTCACAGGGGAAAGAATGTAGTAGCCCCTTTAGCATATAACCCACATTCCATGGCATCTAGCTTTTATTGACATTCATGACTGGGGTCCGATCTAATTTTTGAACGAGTCATAACAAGGGCTGTCCCGAGCCGATCACCTGAACGAAAATCGAGCTGATTGCTAGTTAAAGTTAACAATGATTGACAGGTTTGTAGCTTTGATCTAGCAAGTGAAGGCTCGGTAGCGCTACGATCAAAGGCAAAAATATGTCAATCATCGTTTAGTCTAGAGCAGTGGTTCTTAACCTTGCTAAATGTACCAAACCCCACAGGTTTCACACGAGCAGTCACCGAACCTTTCGGAATTTCATAATAAGGCCATCCTTCCTAAAAAAAAAAAAAAAAAAAAAAAAAAACGTAGCAAGCTAACATCTTGGTGAATTCCTGTTCAAATTTCTCCCGGATTTCAAATTTACTACAAATAATTTTGCCTTTTTTTTTTCATCCTTACGTTCTCATTTTATTGTCGCATCCTTGAATCACATACTATTTTCACAGCGTAAAATGATGCCTTTTTTTTTTTATTTTTTTTATTATTATCCACACAGTTCATTATGTCTGTCTGTCTGTTATACATCCTCATACCAAGTGCCTGTCAATCTTCCACTGAGCAAACAGATTTCTCCTCCCATTAGATAGAGGGCGAGCAGTTGAAACAGATGGAATAAAGCCTGCAAATCGAGGGCAAACCACTCCGAAGCCTGGTCTAAAAAGCCACTTTGCCTAGATTTAATCAGTGTACGAAAATATGGCTCTGCGTTTAATTATCTTCGCCGAACCCCTGAGACTTACTCACCGAACCCAGGTTAACAACCACTAGTCTAGAGGCTGTTCTCAGCAGCGTAAGTGAATTTGAGTGGACTTACTCATATGAATTATATGAATGTTCCTTACGCTAAAGGTGATGCTATGAAACATGTGGGTGTGCCTACATTTTGTGTTGGTGCACCTTAAAAAAAAAAGTAAGCGCACCGGTGCAACCAATGCAAAAAGTGAGTGTGTAGCTTTGGTAATTTATATCGCAATGTTAATTTTCTTTTTTTTTTCTAAATATCCTTAAGGCCTAATTTATTTATTTTTTTACTTTTTAAGGGCTAAAATGGAACAAAATAATCCAGAAATACAATGGCATTGCCAAAAGATACAAAAATATATAGGCGTGCGCGTTTACTCTGCAACACTCCTGGAAAAAGTGGAGGAGGAAGTACTGTAAAAAGTACAGTACTGTAACATGTTGGAACATTTCTTGGAATAAACCCCCCCACCCATTTTTTTTTTTTGTCGGTATCGGATCGGGACTCGGTATTGGCAGATTCTCAAAATCAGGTGACTCGGGTGCAATTCATGTGATTGGGACATCCCTAGTCACAACTAGTGTTACATTTCTTCCCCCAGATGTCATAACATTATGACACTATATACTAAGAGAGAGCTGAGTTTGAGAGGACCAAAAATTGTTAAAGTACACTACACTGTAAAACCATTTAATTGATGCCAACACAATTGTTATAATACTGCAGTATACATTTTTTACCCCACAGGACAGTCAGTGGTACACTCTTTTGAGGTTTAACTTTTGTTTCCTTATTTAGAATATTATGAGACAGGCACTTAAAAAAGTACAATGATCTGACATATTTTATTTTTTAATTTGTCTTTTTAATTTTTTAGGGTCCTTCAAGATCCCAGCCTACTTAGATGCTCCATTTGACTCAACAAAAAAATGCCCAGTTGTTATCTTCTCGCATGGCTTGGGGGCCTTCAGGTACACAGCAATAACCATGTTCATTTTTTATTTTTTTCTAGAATTCGACTGAGCTGTGTTGTTTTTTCCCCTTTAGGACTTTGTATTCAGCAATATGTACAGAACTAGCATCTCAGGGATTCATCGTAGCCTCTATGGAACACAGGTACTGTATGTGTGTGTGTGTACTACAAACTAATATAGTACTGTGATACTGTACAAAAATTGTTTCTAAAACTTTTACTAAATCAAATATTTTCATGTGGTTAAATCAGATGAAACAACATTTGATTTTTTTTTAAATTAAAATACTAACTTGTTCCTTAAGAACCTAAACACTGTCCTTTCCGTATGCTGATATGCCACAGGTATTTACCATACATTGCCTAAGTAATTCTTGCTCTAACAGCATTCATCAAAATATACAGTGCTGTGAGTTCTGTTTGTAGGACACCGTGGGAACTAGCCCAAGTCATTAACTTAGGCTAACACAGTAAGATGGAGCCTAGCTCAATTTGCGCAAGATGTGAGGTCATCCCTTAACTGGAAGACGGACAGTAGAGGGCACATATACTCAAGAAACAAATGTTTTTAAATGTCAATTCGCATACCTGAACAATTTGGTCATCATTCACTTTAAAAACATAATTTTGAAATCCAGGAGAAATTAAATCAACAAACTGTTAATGGATAAACAACCTTGCAAATAAAAATGGATTAATGTCTATAACAGTCAGTGGCAGTGAAAGAGTTACAGGACTGAGAGTGGATTAGAAGGATTGTTCAACTATGGCAGAGGTCAACTGTGATCCGCAAGTTATCAAGGCAGAATTAAAGTTTTTAAATTCAATAATGTATCTTTGGTGTTTCCTGACGCTTTTCTTGGTCAGGCAGTGCACTGCAGTTGCTGATTAAAGTTAACAATGATTGACAGACTGTTAAGGTTTGATCTTGCGCTTACTTCAAAGCACCGCATGCGTCAATCATCTGCTGTGGCAACTCATTGTGTGTAAGTGAGGAGCTTGAACGGATTTGAGTAGACTCAATCAATGAAGCATTTAATAATGAAAAGCATTTTTCTACTTTATCCTTGTTTAAAAAATAATTGGAGGGACAGTAACATGTTTAAAACATATTACATTTGAAGTGCTAAAAAACCATTTAAATATATATGGCGGAAAACACAAACAAGACTGAAAAAGCAGTTTCTGCTCTTGCACACCTCTTTAAAAGAAACTGCTGTATTTCAAGCCAAAACAACTGTTGTGTTTGATAGAACAATGTCTATATGCTGCCATAGCAGATTCATGGCACATTAAGCCCCCGAACTATTTTTAATTTGTCCGTTTTACCCAGAAAACCCATTTACAGACGTCGCACAACCGCTTTTGTTTCAACCCTGCCATAAAACGAAGTAATTAATTATATTTATTATTCAAAATGTCTGTCGTTTTGAGCTTAGAATCATTAATTGATGTCTCATATTTCATTAAAAAAGAAAAAAACGACTTAAAAAAATTGTTCACTCACATATTTTAACTTTAAACTTTTAAACAAATTATGTCACAATGAAAAAAATGGCGTCTGTAAAAAAGTCACGGATATCTACCTCATACCTATCGCTTAATTGTATTTTTTTTTGTTACCGTAGCATTTTCTCCGATATGTTAGATGGTAAATAATTGATTCAAACAAAGAAAAATTGGAAAAAAAGTTTAAAAGCTTAAATTTATGCAAAAGAACATTTCTACCACTCCTTGATGTCTGTGATTTCTGTATCGCGCCCCTTGTTATATCACATGCATATCGGACAGTTTTGAAAGTTGGCCAAATTGGGGGTCTCAGAGCGGAACTTCAAATCACCTGAGTGTTTTCCACCATATATGAATGAATAGTTTTTAATTATTATACTTGGGGGGGGGGTTGAAAAAACATGTCTTATGTGTATCTCTTTCCAGTGCCAATTCTGAATAAATACATTGAACATTGAGTGGGGGGCTGGGGGGCGCTACTTTGCGTTTTTTCTCATCGCGGCAGGTTCTGGTCCCCAATTAACCGCGAAAAACGAGGGATCACTGTACTTGAGTGCAAATCATGCCATGTGTTGAACTCGACAAATTAACACAGCGGCGTATACAGTATATTGTACAGAATATGTGTAATCGTCTTAGTTCAGTTAAAGAAAGCCAGAAAAGCCTTCCACATTATTTCTTCTGAAATATTGTGTAGAAGGTTGATCTGGTGTCTACTCCCAAATATGATATGATCTCTACACAGGACATTCATAGACCAACCACGTGCATAATAACTTCAGACACATGACCTAAATCAGCAATATGACCACTGTTGTCGTAATGTTGTGTAATATAACTGTTTAGAAAACCTATTTTTAGGAGCACATTTGCAGACATAGCCCACACTTGTTCTGTCACATGCATACTGAGCATGTGCCCTAGTTATCCTGTCTGTATGTAGTTGACAAAATTTCACTGGGTTACTCATTTGGCTTGTGCTCATGAACAAAATGGCAAATACACATTTTCTTAATGAACATAATTTGATTGGCAGCAATATAATCGAGGCAAGGTGTTAAGAGAGAACATATCGAAACTGGTTCCCCTTGAAACAGGAATACCTTCATTCACAGTACATCAGGAAGTATCTCACTAAGACGACAAGTCATTGTCTAACCATTTGAATTGTGACCATTCATGCTCCTGATGGGGCATATGAAGTCACTCGCATTAAACATGCAACTCTTTGATAAAGATGCAGTCTATCCTCATTCCAAGGTTATCAGCCTTGAACGTTGGCACAGTGCTTTCTGCCAAAGTTGAAGAAGCCAGTCATTCTCCGAACAGTACTTTGTTGGCTTTGACAACACTGATATCTCAATGTAGATATTTTGTTTTTTACATGGACTGAAGATACATATGGCTAAAATTAGAACTATTTGAACTATGAAACTGATTACAGAACATTTGCAGTAGAAATTAATACAGAAGTACCAGTTACCACAAAATTCATAAAACTACAACAAATTTTATATGTATCACCTTGGATAAACAGTTTTGAATCTCGCCTTCAACTTTCCTTCGTGCATTTCTCCATGTGTTACAGCTTCCTTCTGCATTCCAAAAAATATGCATGTTAACATGATTACAAACTCACGCAATAGACAATGACCTTCATGTAAGACACATGCACAAAGCAAGCACGCAAACCACACATTTCTTAGACCTCTGGTAATGGAGAAAATTTTTAACAAAGACACTTTATGAGCATCAGTCACGCCACGTGCTTAGAACACATAAATGCTAAAAAGAAAAGACAACAACAACAACCTCAAAACAGGTAAAAAGTCGTTAAGAAAATAGGCACACGCCTTATTGTTTCTGTACCTGTTTAATCTGTCGCTGTCTTTCTCCATCTGAGACTCAGACGAATCCCACTTCTCTTCCTGGGTCCATTAATACTTATTTCTCCAAGAGCCACGCGTGACACAGTGGGCAGCCAATGTGTGACGAGCAGGTGGGATAATTTAAGATACTCGCATTGATTGGCTGAAATATTATTAGCAATTAAAAATGTTTCACAATGGCTATTTTGCCAACTTCTGGGAAATATACAGTGCCTTGCAAAAGTATTGAATCTTGCAACCTTTCGCCACATTTCAGGCTTCAAACATAAAGATATGAAATTTAATTTTTTTGTCAAGAATCAACAACAAGTGGGACACAATCGTGAAGTGGAACAACATTTATTGGATAATTTAAACTTTTTTAACAAATAAAAAACTGAAAAGTGGGGCGTGCAATATTATTCGGCCCCTTTACTTTCAGTGCAGCAAACTCACTCCAGAAGTTCAGTGAGGATCTCTGAATGATCCAATGTTGTCCTAAATGACCGATGATGATAAATAGAATCCACCTGTGTGTAATCAAGTCTCCGTATAAATGCACCTGCTCTGTGATAGTCTCAGGGTTCTGTTTAAAGTGCAGAGAGCATTATGAAAACCAAGGAACACACCAGGCAGGTCCGAGATACTATTGTGGAGAAGTTTAAAAACGGATTTGGATACAAAAAGATTTCCCAAGCTTTAAACATCTCAAGGACCACTGTGCAAGCCATCATATTGAAATGGAAGGAGTATCAGACCACTGCAAATCTACCAAGACCCGGCCGTCCTTCCAAACTTTCTTCTCAAACAAGGAGAAAACTGATCAGAGATGCAGCCAAGAGGCCCATGATCACTCTGGATGAACTGCAGAGATCTACAGCTGAGGTGGGAGAGTCTGTCCATAGGACAACAATCAGTCGTCCACTGCACAAATCTGGCCTTTATGGAAGAGTGGCAAGAAGAAAGCCATTTCTCAAAGATATCCATAAAAAGTCTCGTTTAAAGTTTGCCACAAGCCACCTGGGAGACACACCAAACATGTGGAAGAAGGTGCTCTGGTCAGATGAAACCAAAATTGAACTTTTTGCCCACAATGCAAAACGATATGTTTGGCGTTAAAGCAACACAGCTCATCACCCTGAACACACCATCCCCACTGTCAAACATGGTGGTGGCAGCATCATGGTTTGGGCCTGCTTTTCTTCAGCAGGGACAGGGTAGATGGTTAAAATTGACGGGAAGATGGATGCAGCCAAATACAGGAACATTCTGGAAGAAAACCTGTTGGTATCTGCACAAGACCTGAGACTGGGACGGAGATTTATCTTCCAACGGGACAATGTTCCAAAACATAAAGCCAAATCTACAATGGAATGGTTCAAAAATAAACGTATCCAGGTGTTAGAATGGCCAAGTCAAAGTCCAGACCTGAATCCAATCGAGAATCTGTGGAAAGAGCTGAAGACTGCTGTTCACAAACACTCTCCATCCAACCTCACTGAGCTCGAGCTGTTTTGCAAGGAAGAATGGGCAAGAATGTCAGTCTCTCGATGTGCAAAACTGATAGAAACATACCCCAAGCGACTTGCAGCTGTAATTGGAGCAAAAGGTGGCGCTACAAAGTATTAACGCAAGGGGGCCGAATAATATTGCACGCCCCACTTTTCAGTTTTTTATTTGTTAAAAAAGTTTAAATTATCCAATAAATTTTGTTCCACTTCACGATTGTGTCCCACTTGTTGTTGATTCTTGACAAAAAATTAAAATTTTATATCTTTGTTTGAAGCCTGAAATGTGGCGAAAGGTTGCAAGGTTCAAGGGGGCCGAATACTTTTGCAAGGCACTGTATATATAACGGTAAACACTCAGACTTGAAGTTCCGCTCTGAGACCCCCAATTGGCCAACTTTCAAAATTGTCCGATATGCATGTGTGATACATCATTGGGAACCTAAAACCTCAATTTTCTGGGGGAAGAAAAGTTTTGAAAAGGAGGGCATTTTTAAAAATAAATGTTTTTTAAACAGCAAAACCCTATCTGGAGGTGAGAGCATGCGATAGCAGAATTACAGACGTCATGACTTTAACGAGATATTATCGCGTACTTACCTTGTTTTGATCCAAAAACTCCATGTAGCATGTGTGTCAAGACACAGATGTGAAGGACTACAGCTGGATTTTGGGGGGATTTTATGGGTGAAACATGGTAATATAACAAGGGTCGCGATGCAGAAATCGCAGATGTCAAGGAGTGGTCGAGATTTTCTTTTTCATATATATTCCCTTTTAAACATTTTTTTTTTTCAATTTTTCTTTGTTTTGATCGATTATCATCTAACATCTCGGAGAAAATGTGACAGTAACAAAAAAATAAATAAATACAATTAAGCGATAATTATGAGGTAGATATCGGACTTTTTTACAGACACCATTTTGTTCATTGTGACGTCATTTGTTTAAAAGTTTAAAATATGTGAATAATTTCTTAAAGTCGTTTTGCTTTTTAAAACGAAATATGAGACATCAATTAAAGATTCTAAGCTAAAAACGACATTTTGAATAATAAATGTAATTAATAACCTTCGTTTTATGGCAGGGTTGAAACAAAAGCGGTTGCGCGACGTCTGTAAACTGGGGTTTTCAAGGTAAATGGACAAATTAAAAATAGTTCGGGGGCTTAATGCGCCATGAATCTGCTAATGCAGCATATAGACATACTGCTCCGTCAAACACAACAGTTGTTTTGGCTTAAAATACTGCAGTTTCTTTTAAAGAAGGGTGCAAGAGCAGAAACTGCTTTTTCAGTCTTGTTTGTGTTTTCCGCCATATATATATATTTTTTTGCATTTTCATCATAAAAACAAAAGTCTGTATGTTCACTTTATTAAAGAGGATTATTTCCGCTGGGATGTAAACTCTCAGGGTGTTTTCTATCCCTTTAAGTTATTCACTGGCGTGAATATGAATTTGAATGTTTGTTCTCTGTGCTTGACCATCTTTAGAACAAAGTCAGCAGAGATAAGTTTGAGATCTGCAACACCATGAGAGCGTGCTGTAAAACTGAGAATAACTCTTACCCGTAAGACCCAAGTTATACCATTCTTGAATGGTTCAACTTCGGTTTTAAGTGTATTTCGCTAATAAAAATTGGAAATATGAAGTTGGGCCTTTTATGTTTCAATTAGGACATTTCAGACCTCAGAACACTCTCAAATGTAGTATCAAAGTGCATTTTGCCCTAAAACATGCACTTCTGACTCTTGCAGAGACCTGTCTGCATCAGCCACGTATCATTTTCGACTGAAGAGTGAATTGGACACAGCCAACAAGAATTCCTCACAAAATTCACTAAAAGACACCCTAGTGAGGGAATGGATGTACTACAGGAGACTGCAACAAGGGGAGAAAGAATTCCCCCTCAGAAACCAGCAAGTATGAGTAGCATTGTTTCACTATACTACTAGTACTATAACGGGAGATAACTTAAGGTATGTCAGGCAATCCTAAATCTCAGACCTTTAGAGTTCTGATATACAGTATTATACAAAGTTGTCTTTACATTAAAAAAAAAAAAAAAAAAAAGATTGAGAATGTGTCCAGTTTTGAAGCAAAATCTTCTATCATTTTTTCCAGGTGCAACAGAGGGCAGAAGAATGCATCCATGCACTTCATAAACTAATGGACATAAACTCGGGGGTGCCAGTTCAAAATGTTTTAAATACGAAATTTGACTGGAAGACTTTGAAGGTAATGCAATTAATTTTGAGCATTGTTTTTTATGTATTTTCAGTAGCGTCCAGATTACATTAAGTTCTTGAATATTTGATTGCATATAAATTTCCTTAGTATGAATTAAAAGTACCATATCTGCCGCGTTTTAAGGCGCCCCTAAAAGCCTTCCATTTTTTTCAAAAGCCGACAGTGCGCCTTTTAATCTGACTCGCCTTATATACGGATCAATATTCAATATTAGTTAATCATGACATGACATTCCTTTAGCGTAGCTCTATCTGGTGGATGCATAAAGCTACTACAACTACAACACAGTGACCCAAAACAAGTTAACAATCCAATAACATCAAGAGTGATGAATGTTTATTCATAGAAATTGGAACCTGAAAACATGCCATTTAATAATTATGGAATTTTCATTCAAAAATTGAATTTAAAAAAACATATTAGCAAATTGTAATATAAGTATAATAAGTGAAAATTAAATAACTGAAATATTCTAAATAAAATTAAAATAAATTCAGTCCTTAAGGTGAGCCTAAACCCACAGCCAAGGCTCAACATTTTTACCATCAGAAAAAAAATAATGAATTATTTTCCGTAGAAAGCACAACACAGTTGCCAGAGAGAAAAAAACACGTTTTACCACCGTTAGACACGCTAAACACGCTGGTTAACTCTCGTAGTAGGGAAACGTTCTTGACAGTGTTTACTAGCCTTTAATTTTGTATAAATGCGAAATCATATTGGAGGTATTTCCTCCTCAGCAGCCACCCTCCGCACACATTTTACATTTCGGTTGGCCCTCCTCTAAGCTGCGGACGTCTAACTTTTCTGTGGCCGAAGTATTCCCATACCATCTATTTCATTTTCTTTGATGAGGGGAAAAAGTTCAGGAGTTTCACCTCTTCCAGCCATTATGTAGCATATCTGACTCACTGACACTGAGCAACAACCGGTGGGGGAGGATTGAGCCTTGCAGCTGCAAGCGAGGGATTTCTCCCTGCATTTTTGGGATGTAAAAATGGCTAATACCGTAGGGACGGTATGACAGAATTTTTTTGCGGTGTTAAGACAATAACATTTTCAGACCACAGTATACCTTGAAACCGGTAATCGGCACGTCTAGTGGAATCTCAACAGATTTCAAGAATGCAGTAGTACAGGGGGACGCTATTTAAAGCACTTTAAAAAAAAAAAAAAAAAAAAAAAAAAGGGAAAAATTCCATCATAGTTTTTAAATTGGTATGTTTTAAGGTTTTAATTCCTACATTTTTTTTCTTAAATCACTCTTGGTTTGATTGGATTGTTAAAAAGTTGCTTTTTGAGGGTGGGAGGATATGTTCAGTGGGGCAAATAAGTATTTAGTCAACCACTAATTGTGCAAGTTCTCCCACTTGAAAATATTAGAGAGGCCTGTAATTGCCAACATGGGTAAACCTCAACCATGAGAGACAGAATACGGGGGGAAAAAAACAGAATTGAAAAGAATTTATTTGCAAATCATGCTGGAAAATAAGTATTTGGTCAATACCAAAAGTTCATCTCAATACTTTGTTATGTACCCTTTGTTTGCGATAAAGGAGGCCAAACGTTTTCTGTAACTCTTCACAAGCTTTTCACACACTGTTGCTGGTATTTTGGCCCATTCCTCCATGCAGATCTCCTCTAGAGCAGTGATGTTTTGGGGCTGTCGTTGGGCAACAAACTTTCAACTCCCTCCACAGATTTTCTATGTGGTTGAGATCTGGAGACTGGCTAGGCCACTCCAGGACATTGAAATGCTTCTTACGAAGCCACTCCTTTGTTGCCCTGGCTGTGTGTTTGGGATCATTGTCATGCTGAAAGACCCAGCCACGTCTCATCTTCAATGCCCTTGCTGATGGAAGGAGATTTTTACTCAATCTCTCGATACATGTCCCCATTCATTCTTTCCTTTACACAGATCAGTTGTTCTGGTCCCTTTGCAGAAAAACAGCCCCAAAGCATGATGTTTCCACCCCCATGCGTCACAGTGGGTATGGTGTTCTTCAGATGCAATTCAGTATTCTTTCTCCTCCAAACATGAGAACCTGTGTTTCTACCAAAAAGTTCCATTTTGGTTTCATGTGACCATAACACATTCTCCCAGTCCTCTTCTGGATCATCCAAATGCTCTCTAGCGAACCGCTGACGGGCCTGGACGTGTACTTTCTTCAGCAGGGGGACACGTCTGGCAGTGCAGTATTGGAATCCCTGGCGGCGCATTGTGTTACTGATAGTAGCCTTTGTTACTGTGGTCCCAGCTCTCTGTAGGTCATTCACTAGGTTCCACCCATGTGGTTCTGGGATTTTTGCTAACCGTTCTTGTTACCATTTTCACACCAAGGGGTGAGATCTTGCATGGAGCCCCAGATCGAGGGAGATTATCAGTGGTCTTGTATGTCTTCCACTTTCTAATAATTGCTCCCACAGTTGATTTCTTTACATTTTACCTATTGCAGATTGAGTCTTCCCAGCCTGGTGCAGGTCTACAATTTTGTCTCTGGTGTCCTTCGACAGCTCTTTGGTCTTGGCCATAGTGGAGTTTGGAGTGTGACTGACTGAGGTTGTGGACAGGTGTCTTTTATACCGATAGTTAAAACAGGTGGCATTAATACAGGTAACGAGTGGAGCCTCGTTAGACCTCGTTAGAAGAAGTTAGACCTCTTTGACAGCCAGAAATCTTGTTTGTAGGTGACCAAATACTTATTTTCCACTCTAATTGGGAAATAAATTCTTTAAAAATGAAACAATGTGATTTTCAGGTTTTTTCCCCCACATTCTGTCTCTCATGGTTGAGGTTTACCCATGTTGACAATTACAGGCCTCTATAATCTTTTCAAGTATGAGAACTTGCACAATTGGTGATTGACTAAATACTTATTAGCCCCACTGTATATGGATCAATATTGGTTACTCATGGCATGCGCCATCTAGTGGATGCATCACGCAACCACTACTACTACTACTACTGCTCCTTTATATTGCTGTTTCCCCCTATGAGAAAGTTTTAAAATAGGCCATTCGTTGAAGGTGCGTCTTATACTGCGATGCGCCTTATAGTGCAGGAAATACGGTGTCGAAAAACTGCAATTTCTGATGTTTTAAAGGAAACAAATTTTTATTTTCTACAACCACTGCCCTTTAAATACCTTCTATGTTCAATTCATGTTGGTGGTTCATACACTACACTGTGGATGTGGCCCATCGATATCAGTTGGAATAAAATTCAACAGTATTCCTCCTTTATAACTGCTATGTATTTTTAATTTTCAAGCCTTGTATACATACCCTTTCTTTTTTAAGAACGTGGTTTACAGTTGTGTATTGGTAATGGAACCTCTTATCAAAAGTATTTCTTGATATAGGACTCCATAGATCTTGACCAAGTAGCTGTGATGGGTCATTCCTTTGGGGGAGCAACAGCAATAGAAGTGCTAGCCAAAGAGGTGAAATTTAAGTAAGTGCACATTTTCATATCGCTCCTCTATATCACCTTTCCTTGCTAAGGTCAAAGGTGACACCCTGCACTGATTGCTATGGAATCACATGACACACAGTACAAACAACCCTTTAGGTGTAAACCCTTCTATTAACACTTATTGGACACAATTTGTTTACAATCTAAAAATAATCCAACAAACATAGAAGCAGTAATCCCCCCAAAAATCTTGTGTTGTACAGTGGTGTGTCTACTTACGAACGTCTCTACATTAGGAATTTTCAGGTTAAGACATGTCTCAACAGGAAAATACTGCCTCATTACATAAGAAATTTCAGGATAGGAAAGGTAGAAATACAGTATGAACTGTGACTCGCGGCACCCAGTTTACTGAATGTAACATACTTCTAGCTGCTCTGCCATTGGCTATTGCCTAGCTGAGCATCTTCCTGGCATCCAATTGGCTAAGAGGGACCTCTCCTGTATGGGTGTATCCCAGCAGCCTTTTCATTTGCCCCTCGTGTTCCGACAGCTTTACGTGAATGTATACTTTGATTCTTTATTACATTATGCACAACTCTCATTGTATTGTTATTGTGCAATAATCTAATAGTAACATGTATTTGTTACATGTTTTGTGCCTTTTTTTTTTTCCTTTGGAGGGGTTGGAACAGATTATTAGGACATTTACATGGAAAACGTGTCTCTACCTCAATTGAATTTTCAGTTTACGAAACTACTTCCAGAACCAAGTAATTTTGTAAGTAGAGGTACCACTGTATTTATGATAGAGATGGATCTCACAAACTCTGTAGGAGGTCATTGTGTTGTCCTCATATAGAAAGTACAGTGATCCCTCGTTTTTCGCAGTTAATGGGGACGAGAACCCGCCACGATAAGTGAAAAACCGCGAACAAGCCCCCCCCACCCCAATAAACATGAAAAATTGTGAGTTCAATTTATTCATTCAGATAGGTTTCTCTTTCCAATGCTATAAGACATTTTTTTCCACTTTTTTCCCCAAAACAAATTTTAAAAACTTATGAATATACCATATTGTCCCGAATATAAGACGGCCCTGATTACAAGACGACCCCCTCTTTTTCGAGACTCAAGTTTGAAAAAAAGACTTTTTGAACACCAAATTAATTTTTACAGAAAATAATTACAGTACATCTGAAACAAATGATTATAACAATATATTTGAGAGAAAAAGCATGTTATTTTGCCTCATTCTAATCTTAATATCTGGACATTTAAATATGTAAACTAAAGTGCAATCACATTCGTAAATGAATGGCTTCTGGTTTTTGAATTGTAAATAAACCAATCTATTGTGATAAAACAGCAAAATTGCAATAACTGCATTAACCATCAAAGTGAGGTTTAACTGTAACTGTAGTCTTGAAACAAATCTGAATAAGGAAAAATATTGCAATAAAATAATGCAAACTGGTTAGACCTGAGAGTAGCCGAGATCTATCATGACAGAACATTACTCAAGCATTTGCTTGATATATATCTGGAGCCATCTAGCGTCTTGAATGAGTATAATGTCTAGACCCCGAATATAAGAAGACTCCCACTTTTTCAGTCTTATTTCAATGCAAAAAACACAGTCTTATATTCGGGCCAATATGGTCCATATATTTTAATAAATGATTTTAAGCACTTCAAGTGTAATAATTATGTTAAGTTTTAAACATGTTAAGTGTCCCACCGGCTTTATTAAATGCTTCGAGTCACTCAAATCCGCTCACTTACACACAATGAGTTGCCACAGCAACTGTTTAACAAGTTAAACCTTGATTGACGCATGCAGGCGCTTTGAAGTTCGCGTCACTGGCAAGATTAAACCCAATCCTCTGACAATCATCGTTAACTTTAATAAGCAACTCCAGTGCGCTGCCTGACCAACAAAGAGCAGGGAGAGTGAGACTACGCAATCGGCTCGGGACAGCTTATCTGTATTTTTTTTTTTTTTTTTAATTGAAAAACATCTGCGGTGGACTGAGGGCTTGAAGTTTGAAGCGAAGTAGCGAAGGATCACTGTAGATCCAAAAGGAGACACTTACTGTACTTATCCATTGGTGTAAGCTTGGATATTTTCTGCCTCAGGTGTGCTGTCGCACTCGACGCATGGATGTTCCCATTAAAAGATGAAACATTTCCTCAAGTGAGTCAACCCATCTTCTTTGTCAACTCGGAAAGGTTCCAGTGGCCGGAGAACATAAAACGCATCAAAATGTTGGACTCGTCGGACATAGAGAGGAAAATGATTACAATCAGGTATGATCAATACTGATCTACATTTAGTGTTGACTTTCTCTCTTGATGAATTTTGTTCCCTCGGCTCTCCTAGAGGAACCGTGCATCAGTCTTTCCCAGACTTCACCTTTTTGACAGGAGACTTTATTGGAAAGTTGATGAAGCTGAAAGGTGACCTTGACCCAGAAGTTGGGATAGACCTCTCAAACAAAGCATCGCTTGCATTTCTGCAACGACATCTTGGTAAAGCGAATCTTAACTCGAACCATTGTATTTTTAAATGCATTTTTAAGTCTTTTTTTGTTTGTTTTTTAGGTTTGGAAAATAACTTCGACCAGTGGGACCCTCTGATTGAAGGGAATGATGAAAACCTCATTCCAGGAACTAATGTCACATTACTTCAGTCAGCCATCTGAACTGAAATTAAGCAAGAGGAATACAGGGTTTCTCCCAGTGCTTTATTGCCTTGCAGGCTACCTCACGAGGCTAAAACAGTGCTACAAAACAATGTATAAAAAGTATATTGCACTCGCATTTTAATCCCACCAGATGATAGCTGGCAACATCTTCTGGTCCATCTGCCAGTGCATTGTATTTTTGTTTGTTAAAACTGCCTTTGTGTAACTTTGCGTTTAAGTGTTGCTAATGAATGATTTATAAATGGCACAATAATCATTATCTCAAAATTCCTGTCTACATTTTTTTTTCTACAAAAACACGCTGGTGTTCTCTACCACCGGGCTTTGCAAGTTTCCTTGCGAGAAACCCTGTCCCTCTGCAACCTCGCACCATACACTTGAGATGACACAATGTTGTTTTTACAACATTTTTAGTTCAGCTAGTTTTATTTGAACATTTGTTTTTAGCACATAACTGACCAATTTAAAGTAATTCAATACTGTTCCTATTCATCAGTATTTGTTTTTAATCAAAATATGTCCTGCATGATTGTTTGTTTGTTACCAAAACCTTTGTAAAGTTAATGTGCTCTATTAATTTAGCATCATGAGCCAAATTAGTACGCTAACATTACGAGCTATAATGGTTGGATCAAAAGTAAAGAAATATAAGTACAGGATTATTCAAAAAGAATGGCTACTATTATGCATCTTTAATGTGAAAAATATCAGCCATATCATAAGTATTATACCTCGAATCGACTTTTTCCCGCCTTACAAGTGTTCATTTTGGCCATAACTTTCAGCACACTCCTCCCAAACGCCTATCAACATTTCACCATCCATTATCCATCCAAGATCATTACTATGAGCCAATCTGTTATTCAATGTTAAATATGCTTAGGCTTGATAGGTAGAAATGGAATATTAATAAATTCCTTGCCTATCCCCACCAGAAAAACAACATGGTGAGGTCCAACAATCTCACAAGCAAACCAAGCAGCACTGAGTGCCCTGATGCAGCCACCCAAAACCTTTGCAAATGGTCAAACATATTCCATGATGCTTGAAAACAGAGGAGTCGTGAAATTAGTTCATTCTTTTTGTATAACCCTGTACATGTGAACACATATACATGTGGGATACTGTGTGTGCCTTCATTATCAATATGTCAGTAAAGTGTTATGTACGTATACAGTGTAATGTTTAAATCTTGGCATATAGTGTACATTATGAACTTGTTTATTTTTTCATGCATTTTGCAATAAATCAGGTCTGTTCCTTAAGTGAAAAGGAAAAATACAAACAGTACTGAACACTTGTGCCTTTGTAACTCAAAAGTACACACTCGGAACAGGACAAGCTAACACCACTTAACCAAATCTAACTGTGGGCGCTGTCACTTCTCTGTTGATCCATCATCATCTAAAAAGAAAAAATAGATATGATCACTGGAAATAACAATATGTCAGAGGGTCTCCTCCAAATCCTTTAAATAAGTTGAAAACATTTTTCCCCAAAACATTACAAATGATCCATCTTTGTTACCGTTTAACCAGTTCAGAGAGAACATTAGGGAATCCCAGCTAGCTGTGGGCAAAAGATAATCTTAACCTGAACTAGTCATTCAGTTTGAACTGAACCCACTTTGCCAGTATGAAAGTTAATGAACATGTTAATGACCCATCTTAAAAGGTGACATTTTTTTTTTTTTACAATTCAAAGATCCCTTATGCTTGTAATATGGCGGAAAACACAGACAAGACTGAAAAAGCCGTTTCTGCTCTTGCACTCCTCTTTAAAAGAAACTGCTGTAATTTAAGACAAAACAGTTGTTGTGTTTGATAGAACTATATGTCTATATGCTGTCATAGCAGATTCATGGCCTATTAAGCCCCCGAACTATTTTTAATTTGCCCGTTTTACCCTGAAAACCCAAATTTACAGACGTCGCGATACCGCTTTTGTTTCAACCCAGCCATAAAACGAAGGTAATTATATTTATTATTCAAAATGTATGTCATTTTTAGCTTAGAAGCATTAATTGATGTCTAATACTTCGTTTAAAAAAAAAAAAAAAGACTTTAAAAAATTACTCACATACATACAGTAATTTAAACTTTTAAACAAATTACGTCACAATGAAAAAAATGGTGTTTGTAAAAAAGTTACGGATATTTACCTCATAACTATCGCTTAATTGTATTTTTTTTGGTTTGTTTGTCGCATTTTTCAAATATGTTAAATGATAAATAATCGATCCAAACAAAGAAAAATTGGGGGGAAAAAAACGTTCAAAAAGGCAAACATTAGGGCTGTCAAAATTATCGCGTTAACAGGCGGTAATTAATTTTCTAAATTAATCACGTTAAAATATTTGACGCAATTAACGCACATGCCCCGCTCAAACAGACTAAAACGAGAGTACAGTGTAATGTCCGCTTGTTACTTTTTTGGTGTTTGGCGCCATCTGATGGCTTTTGGGTCCAACTGATTTTATGGGTTAGTACCATGAGTGAGCATGGTGTAATTATTGACATCAACAATGGCGAGCTACTAGTTTATTTTTTGATTGAAAATTTTACAAATTTTAATAAAACGAAAACACTAAGAGGGGTTTTAATATAAAATTCAAAATGTTTCTTCCCCCAGAAAATTGAGATTTTAAGCTTTCCAATGATGTATCACACGTGCATATCGGACAATTTTGAAAGTTGGCTAAACTGAGGGACTCAGAGCAGAACTTTCAGTCACCTGAGTTTTTTTCCGCCATATGCTTTCATCAAGATATTCCATTCATCAATAATGACATCACACTTTAGAAAAAAAAAAAAATCTTAACATTTACCAAGGCAGACGTTGTCAGAGGGAAAAAAATCTGCACGCACCAAATCGTTGTCATCCTTTGGAACATGAGGAAAAGCAAGCATAGAAGACGTTTTTACCAAAATAATTACAATATGATCATTAAAAATACAAAATACATGCTCACTTCATTAAATTGTGGTGTCAAATAGGCAGTGAATATATCATTGAATTAAACAAGGTTTCTACGATTATCAGAAAATCTCATTTAATGGCACTTTAAATGCCACTTTTAGCTAATTCAATGCTCATTCCCAACTGCAGATTGTTTTCAATTTGTGTGTGTGAAACCGAATTGGCCCATAATGGCTTTTTAACGAATAACCGATATTGTCCAACTCCAAAAATCCGATACCGATATCAAACTGATACTAATATATGCGGACGTGGACTTAACATATTATGGCTATTGTATTGAGATGCCCCACTGGATACTTTAATAATGATAAAAGTAACAACTTCAAGGTTTTCCAATAAACATTCTGTTAAAAATAAGACAGCAACTTCAATAGAAGTTATGGGGGGAAAGTGCCTATATCGCACTATATGTTGAAACCAAAATAGTGCAAACCTCAGTCTTTTGGATGAAGTGCAAAGTGCCAATGTGGCACTGCCATACCACGTACGGCTCACACAGTGCTTCTGGCTCAATAACAACTAAGGTATACCGCTTCAGGACAGTGAATGAGGTATGTAATGAATTTACTATTCATTAGTTTTCAATAATTTATTGTTTATTCAAATTTTGCACCATGCATGCAATTGGTCTGCTCATGTTTAAAATTCAAAGCATCTTAGTTTGGAGACATCTAATGGTCAATAAGCATAACTGCTGTGTCAAGCTGTGAGCAGCCCTTGTAAAAAGGCAGAACGCTTCCGCATTCACTTTTTAAGGCATCACTCAAATGGGCCCAAAACCGATCGTGAAAAATCAATGTCAATATTATCTGATATCATTTTAAAATGCCTTTACTAGTCGATATTATCGGTTACCCGATAATATCAGAAAATTAAGAAATTATGTAAAGGTTTTTTTTTTTTTTAAACCGTCAAGTAAGTTTAAATAATTTTTAATGCCTTGAACATTAATGCTTTTTAACCCCTGAATTTTGACAAAATCCATTTAATGACTTTTAATGCTTTTTAACGACCTGCATAAACCCTGTTAAAGGGGCAGTTTACATGGTGACTCTGCAACACAAAGACGCAATGACTGAGTAGCGGAATGGCCTCGTGTGCATACGGTGTCGGCGAAGACGACAAATTTTGACTCCTGCCTCCAAAGTGGAAGAATTCGATTGCGGGGGATTGAGGGGGGCTTGCTCCGCATGCATATCAAAGGCTCCCGCGGCGCGAGACCGCTGATGTCAGCACTCGTACACATCACATTGGGCGTGCACAGCGGTGCTATTAAACATTATAAACAGCAAATATGGCGGAATGTCGGCTTTAATTTACTGTTTTAATAATATTATCATATTAAATGTGTTGAATGTTTTCATTTTTGTGCCTTTTTGAATAAAAGAAAAATGCCATTGCTTCGAGTGGGCGGGTATATTTTTTTCCGGGTTAAGGACCTTGGTGGGGTCAATGTATATCATTCGCTGTCACCTTGTAAATCTGCACTGCCCCCTAGGGCTTGGCATGAATACTACATCGTTTTCATGCGGCATTGCGACACTGTTCGAATGGAGATGGGCCCATATAAATGCAAATTTGAAATTTTTCGTATTCTCGGAAAGTCACCATGTAAATGGCCTCATAATTAGTGTCTGATTTTACCTTGGCGTAATCCCCTCTGTCAGTCTCCTCGTCCTCCTTTTGGTCTACAAAAGGAACTGCAAGTCAGCCTCACAAACTAGTACCATGTAAATCTTGTCAATCTTCAAACCACAAAGTTAAACTTTTAAATAGAGAATAAGAATTTTTTTTTTACCATGCATTGCAGCCTCCTTTTCTTGATCTATGTCATCTTTGTCTGTCAAAGACAATGCTCTGACAAGACCGATCACTTCTTCAACACGACACTGTAAAGGAGTAACGTCAGCATGAACTAGACTAGTATAACCCCTGGCAAAAATTACGGAATCACCAGTCTTCGAGGATGTTCATACAGTTTAATTTTGGAGAAGAAAAGCAGATCGCAGACATGACACAAAACTAGTCATTTTAAATGGTAACTTTCTGGCTTAAAAAAAAAAAAACACTAAGAGAAATCAAGAAGATGTAGTACTTCGTAACAGTTGGTAAATTATGGAATCACTCAGTTTTGAGGAAAAAATTAGGGAATCTCCTTGCAAATTTTTATTATTAAACTTTTAAAAGAAAGTAAAACATTACGCCGTATTGCAAAAGATGTTACAGACAGCTGTCGTTAAAATGTAGCGCTGCAACGATTAATCGATTAACTGAAGTAACTCGAGGAAAAAGCTTTGAATCAAATTTTGCTGCTTTTTTCCATTTAGTTTAATTGCCTTGGTTGGATACACTGCCCTCTAGTGTCAAAAGAGAATACGGCATAACTCATTTAACATAGCTGGATGCAGCTGCTCCTTGTTAAGACCAACATAAGTTTGTAAGTTTTTAAGTTATTATTTGGCAAAAAACAATTAAGTTTATCAGTTTTAACATTAAATATGTTGTCTTTGTAGTGTATTCAATTGAATATAGGTTGAGAAGGATTTTCAAATGTTGTATTTTGTTTTTATTTACATCTTACACAATTTCCCAACTTAAAACCGAATCCGGTTTTCTTTTTTGGTGCCAATATGTGTTGGTACGATTTGTCAAGAGCATTGTTAAAAAAAAAAAAATAATAAAAAAGTTAGCATTTTATAGCATTTAAGCTAGCAGATATTTGCTATGCAAGTTAGCCAAATGTTAGTTTGTAGTACTTCGATCCCCATTTATTGTTTTTTAAGATCAAGTATTCTAATATATTATTAAATGCATTTATTGCTCTTGGGAAATGAAAGTTCTGCATTAGTTTGGAAAAAACACCCCAGGACCTTTAGTTTGAAGTCATATTTAATGCTCTTTTGAAAGTGCAATCTTAGCAAGTCTTTGTTTTACATCTCCTGAGATTGATTCTGCAACGCTTTAAATGTTCCTAATCTGATTTTAACCCTTTAACACCTAAGCCTATTTTGGCCGACTTTGCATGCATTTGATGTTGCCTTTATATTTCAAAGAAAAAAATTCTCCACAATGGCCAAATTGGGTCCCTTTTTTAAGGACACCTTGAACTTCATGTCCAAACTGTTGTTTTCTTCACTGACCAATTATAATCCACATTTTGGACCCAAAAAGACAAAAAAATCCCAAAATATTTTTTCAAAATTTGTAATGTTGACGTCCCATTGACAACCAAACATGCTCGACCAACTGTTTTGAAGCTTGATAATATTTATTCTACTTGTTAGGATAAACATTCAGTAGAAAAAAAATAAGATTGAATAGTTTTATGTTTGGCAACTCAACACAAACAGCAAGTATGGTCATAGGCGTTTTTGGCCTTTACACATACTATGGTCAAAACGGGTTAAATACAGTGCAAAATAGTTAGAAAAAACAATAATATATATCATCTAACACAAAAAGGGTTTGGAGGATATCTCTTTGTGAAGTTAGGTATTATACCCATCACCTTATCTAAAGTATATACGTACATGCAATCAAGCTTCTCGGACACTCATCTTTATAAAAATTGAAGAGATTATAGTGAAGAAAAAATATATATAACATTGAAAAATAGTATTTTCAAAAATATTGACAAGTAGTTCAGTTCAATCAAAACTTTTCTGGCATACGACCCAATAGTTTTTTTTTTTTTGCGAACTCAATAAAGCTTCTGCATGAACAGGTCACGGAGCTGCGTCACACACAACGTCACACAGCCTACTCTTTGGCCGTTTGCGTGCTGCTGTCTGTCAGCCTGTCACTTCTACTCGCCGAGACGCCGACTCATCCCAGGAAAACAACGACAAAAACGGCTCATCTTCTTCCTTGAGTGAATGAAATAATGCATTAGCTTGCGCTAAATTTAGTCTTAGATTCATTCTGCATGTTTCAAAGTCGCTGGCTCAAACCAACCAGCCGTTGCTTGCTTCGCATGCCTCCTTTTCCTTAGTTGGCGCCTCGCTCGGAAATGTATTAAAAATGTCCAAATTCGGGCCGTCCTTTTTGACATCACAACGGCTCTTGGTATATGTAATCTTTTGTGCTGCTTTCGGTTTTGTAAAAGGACAAGAAATGATGGAAATATGGAGATAGATACATGGTCCATGCATCGTTTTAATGCATATATATGAGTGCAATAAAACTATAAAACTCAAATGACATTATCTCCCGTTTTTCTTGGTCGATTGACTTAAAATAAAAACTGGTGTGGACATCAACTTCCGTACGTTCAAATGAAACCAACCAGCGGCATGTGGGTGACGTAATTTCAGCGTGACGAAGCTTCAAAGACGACATGCGTAAACGTGTCGCTGCCGACACGTTCGGTGTTAAAGGGTTAATATTCGATAGCTGCAGCCTTATTAGAATCAGGACCAAATACAAACTACATGGAAAGGTTGTCAAAGGTAAGCATACTGGTGAAGCGTCAAGACAGAAAACTCAAAGCAATATGTCTTGAAAACAGGAAAAGCACAACAACAACAAAAATCAACAAATGGGCGGAAACTGGAGTCGAGATTGATGGAGATGTGAAATCCATGCCTCTGAGACCGCAAGCTGTTATAAAAGTACTAGTGGTGTGTTTAGTGTTCTGTTGTTGTGGTTTTTACGTGATTTCTTATTTTTCTCCCCTCAGAATTGAGTGATTACATAACCTGTTACCTTTGGCTTGGTTTAAAAAGGTAACTTAAACAACCACAACTTTTTTCTTGATTTCTTTTCGTGTTTCTTAAAGCCAGAAAGTTGCCATTCAAAATGACTTTAGTTTTGTTTCTTATGTATGATCAGATCTTTTTTTCGACAAAATTAAACTACTTCATGAACATCTGGTGATTCCAAAATTTTCGCCAGGGGTTTTAGAGGATGGTTTTGTTAATCGAATTATATTACCTACCTCATCTGGACTGAGGGGTATGAGAGATCTTGCCTCTGTGTCACACAGCACTGAATCCTCACTTTCAGGAAAATCTGACTTCTCATCTTCTGCCATAGTGTAACACTATAAACACACAAAACATCATTGACTGCTTATAACTATACATGGCGGTAAAAAATAATAATGGAAAAAAAACTTAGGGGTCTGTGAGATCTTACCTCTGTGTCACAAGGCACAGAATCCTCACTTTCAGGAAAATATGAATTCTCGTCTTCTGCCATAGTGTTACACTATAAACCCAAAAAAAAACACTCTTGACTGCTTGAAACTATACTTGGCGGTAAAACAAAAACAAATAAATATATATATATATATATATATATATATATATATATATATATATTAGAGGTGTGCATCGGCACTGCCCTCACGATTCGATTCGATTACGATTCGGAGGGCCACGATTCGATTCGATTCGATTCGATTCAGAGGGCCACGATTCGATTCGGTTCGATTCGGCCATGCATCACGATGCATTAAAGCCTGGGATGCATTAAAATGCTAAACCAAAGCATATTTTTCGTGAATCATGAGGCAACACAAGCGGTCAGACATTAAACAACTTTTTATAGGCTCTTGTGTCATTCCTGGTTGTAGTCAAATGAAAATAGTAATATATATATAAAAAAAAAATTTTTTTTTTAAAACATCACAGCATTTAATTGGTGCTTTGAATGAGACCAGGGCTTTCTTTTTTTTTTTACACACACCGCATAAGTTTGGTCAAGTTTCCCACCAAGCTGCGTCACCAGTAGGTGGATGGCGAGATAGTGTAAAGCGCTTTGAGCGCCTTGAAAGGTGGAAAAGCGCTATATAAGTATAACACCAACACCAACCTCATAGAAGCCAAAATGTCTCCATATGCTTGCTTTCAATGTCTTTGGTGCGTCAATAATCTTTCGCACTCCCTCTTCTCTCTTGCTTCTCTCTGCTTTCTCGATTGGCACTGCGCAATTGCGCATGTCTGTGACGTTACTCCCGTGAGGAAGCAAAATTGGGTTGCTCGTCCCCCCTGCATTTCTTGTACAATAGCTCCCTCTACAGGTAAACATGAGAATAATAATACAAATGGGGAAACCAAATCCATTGCATCACTGCATCACTGGAAGATTTTTGAACGGACTTATATATTTTAATATGTGCTGAATCGATTCGGCTTGTTACCCGCATCGAATCGCATCGTCCATGGCCCGCATCGGGATGCATCGCCGAATCGATTATTGTTGACACCAGTAATATATATATATATATATATATTTTTTTTATTTTTTTTTTTTTTTAACTGATGGAAAGAGGAAAAAAAACAACTTGTCTGCTTGTGTACATTATAATGTATTTACTAGACGCCACTACACACCACCACCACCAATTTGAACCCTGAGCGTTTTGGTATTTTTTAATGTGATATCATCATGCTTCCTTGTGGTAAGGTATACGTTTCATTCATTAACAGTGTTCTCAACATATGAAGATTCTTTAGAGTTACTGTGTGTGTTTATAGTGTTTCCTACAGGGCAGAAGCATCAAATGGGCAGCCCCCAAGGGGGTCTAATCCGGACCACAGTATTTTTTGCCTCACAAGTAGCTAATTTAGGCTTCATCTACACTAGGCCTTATACTGTATAATGGCCTTAACCCTTTAACACCTAAGCCTATTTTGGCCGAATTTGCATGCATTTGATGTTGCCTTTATATTTCATAGAAAAAATTGTTCACAATGGCCAAGTTGGGTCCCTTTTTTCAGGACACCTTGAACTTCATGTCCAAACTGTTGTTTTCTTCACTGAGCAATTATAATCCACATTTCGGACCCAAAAACAAAAAAAAAAGCCGAAAATATTTTTTCAAAATTTGTAATGTTGGTGTCCCATTGACAACCAAACTTGCTCGACCAATCGTTTTGAAGCTTGATAATATTTATTCAACTTGTTATGATAAACATTTAATAGAAAAAAATTGAATAGTTTAATGTTTGACTATTCGACACAAACAGCGGGTATGGTCATTGGCGTTTTTGGCCTTTACACATACTATGGTCAAAACAGGTTATATACAGTGCAAAATAGTGAGAGAAAAAAATTATATATATCATCTAACACAAAAAGGGTTTGAAGAATATCTCTTTGTGAAGTTAGGTATTATACCCATCTCCTTATCGAAAGTATACGCACATGCAATCAAGCTTTTCGAACACACATCTATATAAAAATTGAAAAGATTCATAGTGAAGAAAAAATATATATAACATTGGAAAAACTTTTTTCAAAAATATTGACAAGTAGTTCAGTTCAATTCAATTTTTTCAGGCATGCGACTCGATAAAGTTTTTTTTTTTTGCGCACTCAATAAAGTTTGTTTTTGAACAGGTCACTGAGCTGCGTCACATAGAACGTCACACAGCCTACTCTTCTGCCGTTTGAGCTGTCACTTCTACTCGCCGAGACGCCGACTAATCCGAGGAAAACGACAAATACAGCTCATCCTATTCCTTGAGTTGATGAAAAAATGCATTAGCTTGCGCTAAATTTAGTTTTCGATTCATTCTGCACGTTTCAAAGTCGCTCGCGCAATCCAACCGGTGTTCATGCCTCCTTTTCCTTAGTTGGCGCCTAGCTCGGCAATTTATTAAAAATGTTCACATTCGGTTCATCCTTCTTGACATCACAATGGATCTTGGGATATGTAGTCTTTTGTGCTGCTTTCGGTTTTGAAAAAGGACAAGAAATGATGGAAATATGGAGATTGATACATGGTACATGCAGCGTTTTAATGCATATTTATGAGTACAATAAAACTATAAAACTCAAATGACATTATCTCCCGTTTTTCTTGGTCGATTGACTTCAAATAAAAACTGGTGTGGACATCAACTTCCGCACTTTCAAATGAGACCAACCAGCGGCACGTGGGTGACCTAATTACAGCGTGACGAAGCTTCAAAGACGACATGCATAAACGCGTCGCTCCCGACACGTTCGGTGTTAAAGGGTTAAACTTGTAATTAGATAGACTATACGGCATGTCGGCCACACTAGTAGACCACAAGTCCGGATCAGTTGTTACATGGATAATGTAGGCGAGTAATATTACCAGCCACTTAATATAGACTCGTGTGTCTGCACAACAATCTGATACTAAGGAAGTGACGTCATTCCATCGCCATTTTTAGTGCTGCGTGACGGCATCGTAAACAATGGAGGCGGACTATCACGACGTGGCATTCCTACTCATTTACTTTACTTTTCTTTTCCACACATTTTTCTTGAACCTTCAAACTTCGTTGCAAAAATATGCTTCAATTCAGCGCCAATTTGTGGTCCTCCCATCGCAGATGATGCAGAGATAAGCGTTTCTCCCGCGTTAAGTCTCCGATCAGCCAGCTACTCCAAACTCAATGCTGACCGAACATGAGTATATAAAAATATAAAATATACAATATAAAAACGCGTAGAGGAAAATTAAACCCCGAAAAGTGACCTGTATGGTACCCCCAGTCAAAGAGGCGGGCGATCAGTTTTTTTCATGACATTTCCGCCTGTCAAAACTGTCGCCACTTCCAGGATCACCACTGTTATGCACAAGCACTCCTGGTTGCGGCTTCCAGGAAATATACGCAGCGCCACACCATATGTTTCTATTTGTTATTTTCCAAGTGGAGAGAGCTCAACTGAGCATCGATTGTAACATCCCAAGTAACGATGTCAGGCTTTTATTGTTTTTTTTAAAGATTTATTTCAATCACAACTCGGCGACTGCTCGTAAAAGCTGCGCGTTCTCTTCCTTCACTGTCGCTCCCACATGATGCGTTCAATTGCGTTCACGAAAAAAAAACAGTGGTCACAAAACAGAGTTCCCAACTCCTGGTCTAAAAGGTGTAGTAATTTCGAAATTTCCCACTGGCGAGTAATGAGTTTCCAGTTCAGAGGTAAACCCCGCGGGTGATGACGTAACACGTAACATATGAGGCTTCTCCTTTCTACGCATGCAAGAAACCCTAACCCTTGTAGAAGTGGGGGGGGGGGGGCTTTAACACACCTTAAACAAAGTGCAGACAGGTATAAAAATAGTCAGCAAAATACCCTGGGGAAAATTATCTGTCCTCGTGTAGATGTAGCCACAAAATCACATGCTATTATTTTGATATTGATGCACTTGGCTCACTTTCATGTCCGCAGTTACATTCGTTCATTCGTCCCTTTCAAGTCAAAATGGATTGGACGTCAAGCACCGTCAATGGCACCTAATACAGACATGATATATACCATATTTTAACCCAATACCAGTTTAACTTTTTTAGTCCTTCGCATAGTTCAATATATTTTTGTGACATTAGCTTGTTATACTTGCCTGATTTTCAAATCTTGGAGCACTTTGGCAGAAGTGCAGTACAGCAAATGTCACCGTTTCCGTATTGTTGGCGTTCAATGTCCCCAAATTTAATGTTTCATTACTTTCGGGTTCGCTATCCATGCTCCAGAAAGGAGCTGGATAATAAATTTCACTACAAGTGATCTTTATAAAACAGCAAATGATCTAAAGACCTTGTGTGTCACGCCTACTCAAGCACAGTATAGGAAAAAACAGCCAACATGTACACAAGTTTAGTGTGTTGCAAAATACCATTTCCTCTCCTGTCGCGCTGATGCTACAATGGTGGCTCGTGGCAATTACGCCATCACTCTCCTCATTTAGATCTGCAATGAAAATGTTGTGTAAGCTATTCTATTTTTAAAGCAGAAATGATTATTACATCTCTTTATGTTAAGGCATTTGATAGTATTGTTAGATAATTTTTAATTCCAAAGTTCGAAACACTTAGAAAAATAATTCTCTCTGGTATATGGATTTGCTCAACACTAACAACTTGATAATGATTTTAGGTAGTCTATCATTACAGTGTATTACAATACATGAGAACTGGAGTAGATACCTTCTGACACGTCAACAGAGTGAATCATCCCCTCAGCCATTGCTCCCTAGAAAACAACAAAATATGAATACTTTCTCATCACTAAAGACAATTTTGTGTATTACGCTCTTACCACAGTTGTAGAAGAAACTGTATGTGACCCGCTGGATACGGTTCCAATTTCAGACGGACGATCTAGGTGGGCAGTAAATTAAACATCTTAAGGATACTAATAAACCAGGAGTTTTCATTATCACATATTAATATCCAAGATCCCAAAAAAAAAAAAAAAAACCTAAACAGTCGTTTGTTGTCAAAGACTCAGTCTCATCCTCAGTCACTGTATCGTTCTATAAGAGAAGAGATTCCTGCATAAGCAATCAACATTTACAAGACAATATATAAAAGCACATTATAAAGTAATTATGGATAAAACACTGTACAGGTGGTCTTACAGCTGCGACATAACCCTAATTTTTGTGTCAAAATCAGAATGCATCAGAACACACCATTGCACAGCAGTAATTTGATGTCATTATGTACAGTTGGTATTTGATGTACAGTTGTATCATTACGGTACAGTATACTGTAGGAAAATACACAAAACTATAGTAACAATTGACCTTTTGCAAACTCCACCTCCTTAAAGTCTATCAACCAATCATATGTCCTTCAGACCGTTGTTAAAAAGCAAGCTCCATCAAGCTTTCGGATGCCCTATTGCCTAATCGATTGATTTGGTGGTTTTGTGTTCGCCAACTTTTATAAAACAAGGTGCGGACGTCCAAAATGGAAAGCGATGCACCTATGGAATATTGAAATCGGACATGAGAGACTCTAGGAGTATATCAGTATAAATGTGGTTCTTTCCCTTCCCCAAACCGAAAAAAATGGAGACCAATGGTTTAAGAAGTCAGGACGTACAGCGTCACTCCCAGCAAAATGTCTAAAATAAACACGCATACAGGCATGTTCTTTTAACATTAAGCTAACGGCACAGCCTAACTAGCAAGCGGTCTTCTCAAAATGCTTTAGTAGAGGCAAGAATATTCATAAAACGATATCAATGTGAGTTGTCGTTACTGTTATCACATATTGTCTTTCAAGCTATGTTGTTAAGAACGGCGTGAGTATAACGGTGTTTCTAACTGCGTTATTTTTTTTCAACAGTGAGTAACCTAATTAATTAATTAATAAGTGAATGAGGTGCGAGTTGTCTGATTGGGGGGGGGGGGCGTTTGTGAAAGGTCAACTGTCTGTGTCATGCTCAGTTTGTGACCTAGAGATGTCATTTTAGGACCGTCATACACACGGGATGCCCTGAATTGTATTTAGGTACAAATTCTTTTACATGTATTTTCTCAAGCTGTGAGATGACATCTTCAGCTTCATTTTGCTGCTCTGTGGGATCTGGACAATCCATTGCGAGGTCACCTGGAATTATATTTTGCATTTTAGAATCCAGCCACAGTTCATGTCAAGAATTAAGAATATATTAAGAGTATGCGAACTCTAATGATGATATTGTAATTTATAAGGGTGTAACGGTACATGTGTTTGTATTGAACAGTTTCGGTACGTGGTGCTCGGTTCGGAACGGAGGCGTACCGAACGAGTTTCTGACATAATGTAACCCTTACTTTTCGAGGCTGTGAGTCGATCGGATTACAGTTTCTTTGTGTAGATTATATTTACTCAGTCTTCTCTACTATAATGAGGACCAACACGGTAAAACACAGAAACGTCAACAGCGTGACAATGTGGCCGCCGCGAGAACTCAGTGACACGCGGGCGTTAAAGTCAATCAGCCAATGCACACCAGTCACAGTGCGGCCGCGTGTTAGACACGTCCCAGAAGCGGCTCAACACAACGAAATGAACGGCAGAGTTTATTTGACGCGAGACGCGACCCTCCTGCGTCAATGCTACTACCGGTAGCTAGGATCGGGCAGACCGGAAGTCACTCGTGTAAAAATACGGTGGATCCGGTCTATTTTCAAACTAATATGCAATCGTAACCCACTTTTTGAGTCCATCATCTCTTGAGTGGTAGATCGGGGCACAGTTGACTTGTCTTTGTTTACTGCTGTCTTCTCTGCTATAATAATAATAAGCAAGTAGGAACAAGGAGGAACTAATATTCACATAGGAACTAAAGTTATATATATGTACATAAAATACACAATATAAATGAATACTACGTCACATTTGTAAAACACATAATAAAATAATAGCCCATTTAAATATAATAAATTGAAATGAGCTAAAACATCTGTAATTAAATAATAAGAATAATACACAAATCCTGCTTACACAATTAAATGTATTAATTTCTGTGTGGCGCTTTAGCTTGAGAAAATCCACCAATAAAGCTTTTGAAAACCGTTGATAAGAAAAAAAATGATTCATTGAGGCATTTCACTTGTAAAATACATGTTAACATCTTTGTCATTGGGCTTGCTTTTCTCTTAAAGCACAGTACTTCTTTTTTCGTCTTTCTTTCAGAGAGAAAGCTGACCAATATGCAGGGTCTGAAAGGCAAATTGTTGCTGGATTATTAAATACCCACTACTTTTTGAGCAGAATTCTAGCTTTGTATAGGCTAATGTTCCTATTGTTGAAAGCACAAATGTGTGTAATAAACAACTAGCGCATTTATGTTTTGCATTTTGTTTTCTTACTGTACCAAAAATGAACCAACAGTGACCTCAAAACCGAGGTACGTACCGAACCGAGATTTTTGTGTACCGTTACACCCCTAGTAATTTACATACTCTATATATTTAGGAAAAAAGCTCACCATGTAACTGCTGTTCAACAGGCACAAGAGAAGGCAGCACTGATTCTTCTGGAATCTACAAGACAATATAAATATGTAGGAGCGGCTGTGGCGCAGTTGGGAGCTCGAGTTGTCCTTGGACCGAAAGGTCAGCGGATCGATTTCCGGCTACGACTATCCACTGTTGAAGTGCCCTTGGGCAAGGTGTTGAACCCTAATTTGCCCCTAATACATTGGCAGCGCCTGGCATGACAGCAGCACCATCGGTGTGTGAATGTGTGCATGAAAGGGTAAATGTGTGCTAATGTAAAGTGCTTTGGGCATAGTAAACATGTAGATACAGGGGTATGAAAAATATCAACCTTTTGGAATTTCTCACATTTCTGCATAAAATCATCATCAAATGTGTTCCGATTTTTTTCTCAAAATCACACAGATGAAAATATAGTGCTTTAACTAAAACCACCCAAACATTTATAGGTTTTCATATTTTAATGAGGATAGCTTGCAAACAATGACAGAAGGGGGAAAATAAGTACCGTAATTTCGGAATATAACGCGCACTTTTTTTCCCCAATATCAACTTGTGAAATCATGGTGCGCATTATAAACGGGTACATGGATGGAGACAGGAATATTAATGTATTATATATATAAACCGATTTTTTTTCATTGACACGGCCACGTTGTGTTGAAGAAATGTATGAGGCAATTCGTTGCCGACCATTACGGTACGTGACGTCACCATTTTGTTTCGGTAATACTTCACTCTTATCGGCCGAATGATTTCGTCCACGTTAAATTCTGCTTTTTTCACTCTTCATAAAGCACAGAATTTAGTTTGAGTCAAGTCATTTGAGTCAACGTTATTGCATCTCCGCAACTCGGACCATAACAAACGTAAGCACACAGACTTCCTGTGTCCGTCAACTATATCTGTCCCTCGGGAAACTCAAACCCAAATAACAATAGTTCCTATTGTTACTGTCGTGTCGACAGCGGTGAGCTCTCACGGATTTCCGACTTAACGTTCTCACTTTCATTTTACCGCATCAATCCATGGAAGAAACATTTATTCATCATGATGAAACGAGCAAGTTATACAGCAGCCTTTAAAAGAAAAGTCACATCTGTTTTGTTTTCTCATAGATTCTGGTAAGTTGGAGAAGTTGTCAAATCATATTATTACCGTAAATATTGTCAGTTTATGGTAATGTTTTGAACTACCAATGCGCTATGCTTGTGCTGAGTTTCACCAGTCAGTAAAATGACATTTCTGTATCCGTACACGAGCTCTGTTTTCTTGTATTCTTCTATTTATTGGTGCTAAAATTAGGGTGCGCGTTATAAACGGGTACAATAATTTCCCCAAGATTTTACAAGTAAATTTGGGGTGCGCATTATACACGGGTGTCCCTTATATTCGGGAAATTACGGTAAGTGAACTCTCTGCTGAAGGAAAGAGCAATTAAACTAATTTTTACCAAACATTTGAAGTCAGGTGTGTGTGCAATCACTGATGAGTGGTTTAAAGCTGCCCTGCCCACTATAAAACACACACCTGGGAAGAAATGTCTTGATCAGAAGCATTGTCTGATGTGCATCATGGATCGGTCAAAAGAGCTGTCTGAAGACCTGCGATCAAGGATTGTTGATTTCTATAAAACTGGGAAAGGATACAAAACCATCTCTAATGGATGTTCATCAATCGACTGTCAGAGTTGTCGTCTATAAATGGATAGTTTGGCACTTTTGCTTCTCTCTCAAGGAGTGGCCGTCCACCAAAGATGACGCCAAGAGTTCAGCGCAGAATACTCAGAGAGGTAAAATAGAATCCTAAAATATCTGCTAAAGACTTACAGAAATCACTGGCACAGTCCAATATCTCACACATCAACTATATGTAAAACTATGGCCAAGAATGGTGTTCATGGGAGGACTCCATGGAAGAAGCCACTACTGTCTAAAATAAACATTGATGCCCATTTAATGTTCGGAAAAAGGCACTTGGACACTCCAAAGAAGTTTTGCAAAATATTTTGTGGACTGATCAAACCAAAGTTGAATTTTCTGGGAGTAACACACAACGTCATGTGTGGAGGAAAAATGGAAAACCTCACCGACATCAACACCTCAACCCCATCATGAATCATGGTGGAGGGAGCCTCGTGATTTGGGAATGTTTTGCTACCTCAGGGCCTGGACAACTTGCAGTCATTAATGGAAGAATGAATTTAAAAGTTTGTCAGGATGTTTTGCAGGAAAACCTGTCTGTCAGACAGTTGAAGCTAAAAAGAGGATGGATGCTGCAACAGACAATGATCCAAACACAGAAGTAAATCAAATTCAGAATGGTTTCAGATGAACACAATACACGTTCTGGAGTGGCAAGTCAAAGTCCAGACTTGAACCCCATTGAGATGCTGTGACATGACATAAAGACAGTGATTTATGCCAGACATCCCAGGAATCTGACTGAACTACAGCAGTTGTGTAGAGAAGAATGGCCCAAGATTAGTCCTGATCGATGTGCCAGACTGATCGGCAGCTACAGGAAGCGTCTGTTTGGAGTTATTGCTGCCATAGGGGAGGGGGGGGCACAAAATATTAAATGTAATGGTTCACTTATTTTCATACCATCCTCATTAAAATATGAAAACTTAAAAATGTTTGGGTTGTTTTAGTTAAACTAGACACTTTCTACATCTGTGTGATTTTGACAAAGATCAGATCACATTTGATGGGGATTTTATAAAGAAATTTCAAAAGGTTCAGATACTTTTTCATACAAGTGTAAATGCACTATATCAGTACTCTACCACTTACCACAAATATGCGGCAGTGCAAAAGATGAATGAGTGCCTATCTCAATAATGTGGCCTGGGATATACGACAACTGACTTTTAAGAAAATTATTTGTTTTCATGAGGGAAAAAAAGTTGCAAATCTTTAAAAGTGTGTAAGGAATAATAAGATAATGGAAGGACACTCATATTTTCTTTGTACTGGAAAAAAAAAAAAAAAACTAAACAACAAATCGCAATATGCCCATATTTGATGAAGAGAATTCTGTAAAATGCCATCAACGAGTTTTGGTTTGAAACCAATCACTGAAATTAACCTGTTTGAACTAAGTCGTGTAAATAACACTGATAGTTAATCAGAGCAAATGTCAGCAATCTCTAGCTGTCCATGTGTTTTTCAATACTTCTTAAAGACTGTCAGCATTTATTTAAAAAGTAGATAGAATTACCATTTTCACTTTTGTCCCATTCATATCTGCAGCCAAATCTGCATCCTTGTCGTCATCAGAAGCAACATTTGGATCTAGAAAGAGAATATAACACTTCATGAACTGTAATAATGACAGGCATTCCAAACCTGAAAAACTTACCAGGGAAATAACTCTGGACTTGAAAGCAATCTTCAATGGTACAGGTATCCAGCACTTCAAATGGGGTCAACTGGATCCCGGACTTTTCCATGGTCTTTTCTGGTGGAGAGTTGTTCTCATCGGACAAAGATGCATCTGTTATGTACACCTCTTCATCGTCAAGGATTTTACTATTCTTGGCCACATTTTGAAAAGGCAACACATTTACTTCTATTCCACTATCAATCTGTGAAACACTAGTTTCCATGTGAGGAATCAAAACTGCAGGGACAGTGCTTATCACTTCACTTGGGCTGTGGCTCTCTTCTTGTAAGTTTTCGGTAGGACTTGAAATTTGAAGAAAATCCAAAAGGCTCTCAATGTTCTTTGGTGTGCTTGCTACTATATTGTGAAATTCCGCATCATTCCATTGGCTTTCAGTGTCTGCACCAGGAAAGTGTCTTGCATCTTCAGTGTCAGTAGGTTCATTTTCTGGCTTTCTTTCGGATTCATCAATTGGGTCTTGGTGTTTATCCAGTACGAGCTGTGTGACGTCGGGACTTGTTTTCAGTGTTGAAGTCACCCACCAGCTTTTCATAGTCTCATTTAAGAGCTGCCCTTCACATTCCAGCTGTACAAGATGCATGTTCTGTTTATTATCTCGAGATGGCTTGGTGACAGTCATCTGTAATAATTTGTCCTCAGTAACTGAAGCCAGTGCATCAAAAGCACCTTCACACCATGATCCATTTGGGTCATCAAACCCTTCAAGCTTACACAGAAATGCTTGTTTTGGAGTTTCTAACAGGTCACTTGATATCTCCCTCACATCTGTAATGGTAATTTCAGATGTGTTTCCATAGTCCACAAAGACAACTGACAGCACATCTCCATTTTTATTCAGTACTTCAGCACGGCACCAAAGCTGATCATCTGCAAAAAATGCAATGCAAGGCATGCCAGGCGACTGAGCGCTTATGCTGACATTTGTATTATGAGCTGCCTTTCCGATTTCTGAGAGACTTTCAGATAAGTTATCAAGAGCAACTGAATCAGCAGGCTGACACCAAAAGGTATGCGCATCACATACAGCTGAGATGTAAACATCTAGCCGTTGTCCCTCTGTAAAATCTATTTGGTGGTAAGAGCGCGAACACACATTTGGTGAAGGTTTTGTGTTCTGTTCACTTCTTCCCTCTTCTGTGTCAGATGGGATTTCAGGACATGCTGCAGGTGTTTCACATGTGATCTGAACACCATTATCCTCAAGAGTGACTTGCCACACTCCTTCTGCTTCCTGTACAAAATGGCATTTCAGTTTTTTCTCAGGATTTGAGCCAATATCTTTCTTCAGAGTCGACACCACTTCTGCATCAAGAACTTCAAGAGATTCAGCTTCGCTTAGCATGCAGTGTGTGCTGTACCTAGGCAACAGCTCAAAAGCCTGATGGAGTTTTGCTAGTTTGGAAAGTGGCAATTGTGCTGTGTTGCCAAAATCAACAAACTCAACAAGAACCATCGAGTCAGAGAACACTTCTTTTACACCTGCCCGGTACCATAAGGAATCGTCAGCGAATTCTGCTACAACTAGGTCACCTACATCTACTTCAGGGATGCTGATTTTGGGAGTGGCGTCATTAAGCTTGTCACCTAGGGAGAATATTTTATCCTCCTCGCTGACAAGCTGCACATAGAAACTTGCTGGACTGTTGTAATGTGAAACATAGACATCTGCTGCCATACCCATTGTGATTACATTTTTGTGCAAGTCTTCGAGTGTGGATCGTTTTGGATGTTTAGTTTGGTGAAGCACATTGCCAGAATCTTTAATAGGTGATTTGGAATCGTTTGTGATTGTGACATTTTCTTCTTTTTCAATTTCCTTGGGCTTGATCTCATGCTGCCTTCGGTATGGTGGTTGGTACAGCTCTCCTAATGGGGTTTTAGCCCTCAGATTGGTGTCCAAATTCCATCTTGAATATTGTGTCGCTTGTCTTACTTGAAATTCAGGTTTTCCGTTAAGCTGTTTATTGGTATGGGGGCCAACAGACATTGCCTCCTTTTCCTTCTTGAACTCGGGTGCTTTCCGATGCTGGTAGAGAACCTGACCTTCAGTATGCCCTTTAAGATGAAAGATGTTTTTTATCTGGGAATTGATTTGAATGTTTTTGTGATAAAGTTCAACCTGCAGACTCCCACTGGGTTCTTTGGCTACAACAAGTGCTTGGTATTTGCCATCTGTCACAGATGTTTGAAACCAGTCATTCACTTCACGGGGAACATCTGTTGGGACATCGGAGAGACAACAGACGACTGCTTGCACAGGGACAGACATTATGTTGGTGGCTTCTTTGGGGACTGGAAGTAAGTCTGACTCATCCACTTGAGCTGTATCACCATAATCAACAAAATGAACAAGGATTTTTGGCTTAATGGCCTTGATTTGACCCCTGTACCACAGCCCATCAACGTACTTTGCAAAGCACAATGTTCCAAATACTTTTGGAGGTTTCACATTGCCAAGCTGAAGACAGAGCCTGTTGACATTCACATTCAGGTCCTTGAGCATATCACCATTCCTCTCAAGTTGGCAGTAGAACTGACTGACACTGTTCACGCATGTGACTTTGACTTGTTCTTCATTTCCGATTTTGATGTTGTATGCTGAGTAGTAGTATGCATTCAAGTGAAAAGAGGGTTTCTGGACTGTGCTGTGGGGCATACTATGAACACATTTTGCCATAGTAGTGCAGATACTCTCAAATGGAGTTTCTAGATCCACAATGTTGAAGACAATTTTTTGTTCATTGTACATGACTGCATAAACAGTGCACTTCAATTCACCAAAGTCAGAAGAAGCAGTTTCCACAAAGTTGACAAACTTTTCTTTTTCGTCGTCATTCCAGTCATTTGAAGCTGACATGACCTCGGAAGGGTTGAACAGACTGCACCGAAACGCTTGACTGTGCAGCTCAAGAAATTCATGGGAGATGGCCCTCAGGTCGTAGAGAGAGACTGTTTTTGTTTGGCCGTAGTCAACAAACAGAACTGTTACTCGAGTTTGTTCATGTTTCTGAACTACAAGACCCCTATACCACTTTCCATTGTCAGGGTGGCGGACAACACAAGCACTTTCTGTAAAAGGTTCATAAATGCTGCCTGCGTAGTGTGCTTGTATGTTATGCATCATCAAATTCAGCTGCCGTGAGTTTGTATTTAGTTGACACCAAAAATCATTTGGGCTTGTGATGTATGACACATTGACATCCAGGACACTACCAATGGGAAACATAGTTTCCGGGAACTTCCCAGGTTTTGATTCTTTGGTAAAAGGATTGATCAGGGCCTGAGGAGGAACATTTTTGAAATCACACAAGATTCCAGCTTTCGATTGCTCAGTGGAGATTTGGGAGGCTTTTTTAATATCATTCCGTTCAGCAAGGCCAGAAGAGCACAGCAGTGAACCAATATCCCTTTGTTCACGTGACTTGGGATCCATCAGTGTCACAACATGGGTAAGGTCATGTTTTTTCATCACCTCTACATTTAGCAGTTTGTTTGTGGTAACTTTGATGAAAAAGTCGGTCGCACAGCGACTCCATCTGGAATCTTTTGGCCCGATGCCCGCTAATGAACATTTCAGAGCAAGTTTTGGTGTTTCTTGTAACCTATCAGGAAGAGTCCTGATGTCACTCCTGTCAACTTCCTCAGTGCCTCCATAATCCACAAAGAACACCTTGATTTTATCTTCACCAATTCCTGACACAACACCTCTGTAGAAATCCCCATCAGCTGCTTTAGCTGCACAGTTGGCACCAAGTGTTGGCGTTTCCATCACATATTTGTTGTCTGTATATTTGTACAAGTGGGAAATATTCCCCATTAATTCATCAAGCTCATTTGTATGGTTTTGTGTTTGGATCCAAAACTCGTGAGGGTTGGTTACGTGAGAGACACGTGCCACATATAAAGTGCCAGGAAAGACATTCTCCACTGGAAATCTGTCCGTTTGCTCCACTTTTTCTTCAACTACCGCCGTCTGCCCGAAAGGTAAGATCGTACCTTGGTTTTGAAACTGGGACGGGTGCTGGATCCTGGACACCATGTTTCCAGTTGCATAATCAGCAGGTGTTTGTTCACTCTCCAGCAAGCGGTTGTCTTTGGAACAAAACATGTTGTTGAGGTTTTTATTTTCATCACCATAGAGAGTAACATAATAAACACCCTCTGTGACACTTTGGTACTGGAATTTGGCAATGAGGGTCTTGTGCAAGAGTAAGGACTTTAGATAGTTAATCTGTGTGCTTGTCCATCCAACCCCTTTGTCAATAACTCCATGGAGTGAGCACACATAGGTCACAACAGGCATTCTGAAGAACTCCGGAGCCAGTGGTCTAACATTTTCCATTTGAACCAATTGTTTTGTGCCATAGTCAACGTTAAGTACTTCCAGCAGTTTGTTTGATGGAAATACCTGTTGCAGAACAGAGCGGTACCAATTGCCGTCATTTCCTCTTGCAGCACAAGGAAATCCTATCATTTCGGGATCGACACTGCATCTGACCATTCTTCCCTGACAGCACTTTGTGATTTGCTGGGAGATTTTATTCAACTCTTGAGAAAAAATCTTCAACTGACAGAAAATGCGCTGTGGATTGGTTACTTCTGTGACTACAACAGTCTCCACAGCTCCTTTTGTCAGCTCTGGATACATGTACAAGTCCTTCTTGTTTAGTTGTTCAACTTCACCCACTGAGTTTTGATCAAACTTCTCAGCTTCAGTTCTAGGCTCTTGTGCCTTGAGAACAACATCCAGGAACATGCTTGGCTCCAGTTTCTTTGTTAACCCCATTTGTTGCATGCACTTGGTTATGCAAGGGATGTCCAAAATAAGCTTTCTTTGATGTACTAGTACATCTTGCACATATGCTCTAACTGTCTTCCCTTGAAAAGACTTCACAAATTCAAGTGCACTAGGAGACCATATATTTTCAGGAGAGAGCGGCACTACATTGGCAAGCAAACAAAACTCCACTTCAGGTGGCAAGTGGAAGTATTCCCTGTTACCCCAAGCCAATAACTTTGTGGTAGTGATGCATGTGATCCCTTTATCAATGAGGAAGACTTTGCAGTTACATCCACTTCTTGTCACAATGCGGGACCTATACCATCTACCATCAATCTCGTTCTGAACTAAGCACAAGTCACCAGGATTTCCTTCAAATTCCTGAAATAAATTTGCAGGGGACTGAATATTTTTGGTCAGGGATTCATAATCCACTGCCCTCGCTTGTCCAAAATTTGCCCAGAATTCAATGAACAGACAACGGGGATGTACATCAACCCAGGTAATCAAAATTGTTACATTTGAGCCTTGTGTCGGAAGTCCAAAGATTGATGACATTGTGCCAGGTTCAGTTGCTCAAACTCTCCATGTCTGTCCACTTCAAATGTGAAGGAACTGCAAGACACAAATGCAAAAAATATTACAGCCAGCGATAGAGCAATGATTTTTTTTTAGGGCTGATTTTTAGGGCCAATGGGATTAGCTTGATCGTAACGTTCATTATAGTTTCACTTAATCCTGACCTAATTTACAAGTTCCTAGTGGGTCAATCAGGATATTGGTGACGACAGGGTTTCCCCTACTCATTAAAGATCGTGGCGCACCGCCACACCGAAATATAAGCCGCCATCGATTGCCTATTAGATTGTTGTTTTCTTTTTAAGATTGAAGGATCCATTGTAATTTATAATTTGTATAATTTAACATGTCTAAATGAATAAATGTCACTCATTTTTACGCACTATTTGCCATAACTCGTCTGAAATAGCACGTCGAATACAAATTTTTCCTTTACACGCTTTATTTTGAAAAGCGCATCAGGCGAAGTGAGTACGTCGGTTGTCGGCACAGAGATGGGATATCGGGAGAAAAATCCACAGAAAGACATTTGAAGTTAATGAATGTACTTCTGGTTTAAGATCTTTTTTTTTCTTATTCCTGTGTAGATGAAGACAGACTTAAGGAATAGGGGGATCATCTTGCAGCATGCCCAACATTGACTATAAATGGACCAACTATTGCTTATTTCCCTTATTTATTTATTTTTTTAGTCCAGGAAAATCAAGTATTCCCAGACAGGATGCGAACTTTGCAAATATATCTTTGTTATGGTTCTTGGGAAAATAATGTTGTTTAAAAAAAAATGCTATTTGTCATTTAATGAAACAAATTCGCCGTGGCACAACATGATGGGGTTGTCCGACTCCGACGCAGCCCACCACCACCACAACTTCAAAAAATCCGAATGGAAACCCTGGACGAAATACCACACCAAACTTAAAATTTAGTCCAATAATGTTTGCTAAGTGCTGAGACATTTGACGTTTTCATTGAGTGGAAATCAGATCACAAAATGTTTCCCTTTGTCCATAGTTGTCAACGGACCACTGAATGCACCAGAAAATTTGATCAACTCTAAAGCGGATTGATCTATTTGTACAAAGGTGGTACAATTTTCTTCGGAAATTTCATCTCCTTTGCGCTTTGCACTGCGCACTTACAGCCACGCATACTGTTTTGTACTGGTATTGTATTGTACAGGGTGACCCAAAAAAAAGTTTACACTCAGTTGACTGCTTGTTTAAAAGCCATTGAAACATATCTAAATAGGTTGTCATGCTTAAGTGATTCATTAAGGTCACTCAATGCAGCTGGTAATCTCTCGTCTCTACAATTCCTGTGCTTCTGCTGAAAATGAAGAAAACTTTAGCTGTACCTGAATTGCTGTGTGCCGGTCTGACACCTACTGAGATTGCAGCAAATCTGAGAATATCCAGATGTGCAGTCTACAAAGTTAAAAAGAAGCTGAAAGATACTGGAACAGCCTCACGAAAACCTGGGTCTGGAAGTGCCCGATCTGTGGGGACCAAAAAGTTGATTGACAAGGTGATATGTGGCCACCCAGAGTCCAGATCTCAATCCCCTGGATTATAGCATATGGGCAACTGTGGAGGACAGTGCCTGTAAGAAGCCATAAACTTCTGTGGCAGCCTTGGAGAGGTCCATTGTTAGATCTTGGGAAAAGATGACAGCATCCTACATATAGAAGCGTTCTGCAGGCACCTGGAGGCTGCTGTGACACTTTGGAGGACACATTGAAAAATAGAGTGTACTGTACATGTTCTTTACAATAATGTATAATTTGTGATTAAATTCTAATTCTAAACTGAATAAACATGGCATTTAAGTTGTGTTATGGCAGTGTAAACTTTTTTTTGGGTCACCCTGTATTGTTTTGTTCCACTTTATGATTTCAACTCTGATTGCCCTCTTGTGGCATGTTTTGGAACTATCCACACAGGAAGTTGGTTGTCAAAGGGCCAGAGCTTTTGTTTTAAAGCTAACGACAACATAATGGTGCCACCACTGCTAAATTCAAGGCCACTTTGGTTAGATCAGTTCACTTGTTGATGATTTTCAAAATGGAGACTTTTCAAAGTCACGATGATTGATGAATAGATTTTGAGCTTTACCCGTTAGGTTTTTGCTGACATCTTGTATTACTTGTATGTGAAATTTGGAGTTGCTCTAATAATGCCATATAGTGCCACACCTTGCCATATTGGCTAGTATTAATACAATTAATTAAAACAAAAATGCAGATACATATTGACACACTCATGCAAGGACTGTGCCCATATTTTGTCAAAGGTTAAGTTGTCGGGTGAAATATCAAGTGGATGAAGTACTAGAGCCTAGTTCGGGCCTAAAAAATCCAGCCCAACCCGACCCGGCCCGTGTGTATTAAAGCCCGACCCGGCCCGAGCCCAAGCAATTAACTTAACTTGCAGGCCCAAACCCGAAAAACCCCAAAATTTTATTTTTTATTTGCATGCCCCAGCCCGAACCCCCCCCCGAAATTTCACGTTGTATTTGTAGGCCCGAGCCCGAAACCCCCCCGAAAATGTACGTTTTATTTGTAGGCCCAAGCCCGTTTTATTTGTGATTACTCAGGAGGAGGAGGGAATGCGGGATGCGATGCGTGGTTGCGTTTTGTGTGATCACATTTTTGACGATGCCTATGTTCATAATGATAACAAATTAAAGCCTGTCTTTTGTAACAAATTCTCCCAGTTAAACAAGACTGTAAGATGCATATTCAATAAACATTTATATCTTTTATTTCTGTGTGTCCGTTCAATCAGTTGGATAGTTCACGCGTCATTTCCTTGGCAAAATGCAATAGACATTTATTTTAATTTCTTCAAGTTGGCAGAAAAAAAACACTTTTCTTAATGTTTAAATAGTCTACATATTTTTAAGATCATTATAAATGCATTTACACAACGCTGGAAAGGTTTGTTAAATATATTTCTGTGTGGGATATTGTGCTCACTATGCACCTCTCTGACAAGGAGAGGAACAGCAGCATATACAAAAATAAACTAAAATACTTTTAAATAACATTAAATAACAATTTAGTATTTTAATGACTCGCATCAGAACACACACAAGAACAACCTGCCTTAAGGAGCACTGAAACTAAATAATAACCTTTTAAAGTGATCCTCTAGTTTTAAGACAAGTAATTCTTAAAAGATACATCTTAGTATGAGTTATAATAATTTGATAGTAAATCCCTCTTAATGTTTTCGTTTTAATAACATTTGTCAAATTATTTTAACTGATTGTTCGCCATGGTTGTTGACGTCGCAGTGCTGTGACGTTAAGCTGTGAAGTCCCGCTGCCGGACTTCAGCGTGTCATTCATTAGCAACATGTCGTCGGTTCGTCCCTTCCAATTTGAACCAGAGCGGAAAAGTGAAGAGCAGGACAGCACTCTCGGTCGTTCACAAGACGAGCAGCAAAGGCGAAATGCAGAGCAAGAAATACCTGATGAGGCAAGAGTTGGGCTAAACTTCTGGTGTACTTGTGGCAGGTGCATCTCGATGACAACGGAGCGAGAGAGCGTATGTTGTCGAGAACTCAGGTTTTTGTCAGCAGATCTTCAAGGTGAGTTATTGCGTCATCAAACTCATTCCAATATAATTGTGTAGATTGTTAGCATCCAGAGCTGTCGTATGCTTTACATACAGTACAGGCCAAAACACCTTGGCATTCGTGCCTTTTTATTTTCTTGACCATTGACATTATAAACTCTCACTGAAGGCAATAAAACTATGAATGTGTGGCGAGCTAGGGAAGGAGGCGGAGTATCAAACCACGGAGCTAATCCGCGTTGTTTTATTGACATTTAGGCTGCAAGAAATAGCAATGTCTGTCTGGCATGCGACCCGCGGAAGGTAACGTTATTTCCAGCTGTTCCCTTCACAAAGTACCCCCCCACCAACCACACAACATGCCAACATAATTTCCGCCGGTGAATTCTGTTATAACTTGCTACAAATGCACACGTGTGTATTGTGTACTTAGAAAAAAGGTGAAAGAACTAAAAACGTGTAATATTCTAGTATCTTCAAAGTAGCCACCCTTTTCTCTGATAACTGTTTGGCACTCTTGCCATTCTTGCGATGAGCTTTCAGAGGGAGTCCCCTAAAATGGATTTTGACTTCACATGTATGCCATTCCGGCGATGAGAATTTATTGCTTTATCAATGGGGTTGGGACATTTGTGTTGCATTGAATGAATTGCATTGGACGTGCTTTGATCAGTTTGAGTGGCAGCATCACTCATATTAGCTGAATACTGAACACACACACTTACTGCCTGATGAACTGACAGTAGAGGTGAATTATTAGCTTCCTCTGTGACTAGCAGTACGCCCGAAGGTTCGCCTCCCGCTGTAGCGACAGGAGCGGCTTGGGTGCTTAAGAGGGCGGCCAGAGTGAGTCTTCACTGTCTCGCTTCATTGCGCGCATTTCACTCGATATCCGAGCAGGCTGAGGCTTCTTGTGCGGGAAAATAGTTGGAACAGCATTTGGTTTTAGTCTGCGCTTATATCTAGCCGCTCCGGTGAGATCTTTCATTAGTTGTCATCTAAAATCTAAAATCCTCAAACGCGGTAGGAGAAAAATGGCGACAACAAAGCCTTGGTTGTTTGGGAAGATTTGCTTGTCTACAGGCATTTTCCCAAACCTTTCTCCTCTTCTTGTCAACAGGAAATTTGTGGAGACTCGCATCACTCTCCTTGTTTCCATTTGACTCGAAATTGCATCCATAAGCACCACATCGTGGCATTTTACTTCGCGAGTTAAGCCAGTAATACACAGTTGTTGTACACACGCTACACGATTGGAAAAATATCATCTAGGTCATCACTCCGCGCCCGCAGAACATGGCGCCAACTATCGGTCAAAATATGCACTAAATATTGTAAAATATTTCCATTGATTTAACATTTTATGTGTTTCTAACGACATATTTTAATACAAGAGAACAATTGTGGTTTATTAGAGCCTACATGTCTTTAAAATCGAGGATCACTTTAAGGAACACCGCGAACGTCACGATGTCCTGCTTAGCACGAAGAGGTGCAGCCCTCGAAACAAATGATAATAACGATGTTTGACTAATATCTTTTAGGCCAGTACAGTTTTTAAAATGCCTGCTCAGCGTCAATGTGCCAGTCTTTCTGCTCTCGTACGTGAGCAAAGCGCCACATTTGTTGCATTCGGCAAGGCCGACCGTTTTCTGTAGCATCTTCCACTATCAATTTAAATCCTCCACCACTCGTGGATTCTTGCCTTTTCAATCCCTCCGTCTTTAGTTTGCTTTTCACCTCTTGCTGCTCTATATCGAAATTCGAAAAGGAAATACCAGATACCGTTGCAGACTCGCGGAGAGCGCTAGAGCTCGTGGGGAAGATTAAAAGGAGAGCGGGGCCACAACGTTCATGTGCGCAAACAATGCACTGGCTCATGTTTGTGATTATCAAAGCGCCTTCTCTCTTTTTTAACCAATTTATTTATTTTATAACAATTATTCCTTAGTTTAACATCCATACATTGTTTTAGTATAGAAATATATATTTATTTTTAAAAAATTAGCGAGAGAGAAGTCCGACCCGGCCCAAAATTCGGGTCGGGTCGGGTCCGGGCTCAAGATCTAGGCTCTATGAAGTACATGTATTTAACAGTTCATTTAAAAAGGAAATAAAATTGATTTAGATGTATGGAACCCCAAAAGGGTCGAAATTAAATAAAAAACATTATGAAATTAATACCATTTTGTTAAATAACAGACAAGTTGTGTAATATGGCCCTTAAATTGTAATATAAGGTAAGGGTTCCCCCAACATACAAGAGATTGTGGCACACCGCCACACCAAAATAAAAGCCACCTTGCCTTGCAAATGAGATGGGGTTTTTTTGTTTTTATTTTTTTAAGGTCGTTTCAAACCTGCAGCAGCAGAGCTTGAAGGGTTCAGCGGCAACCTATTCATTGTGTATTGTAATGTCCATAAGCACGGCCTCCTTAAGAGACGATCGGACTGGGGAGGTGAGATGCAGGGGGAAGCGAGCGGGAAGAATGGGAGAACAGGCGAGATAGCGATAGATAGCGGTCACATGTCGCGGCACAATAAAGTGGGTAAGCCAATACCTCCTCTCCTTCTTCCCCATATCCGGGAAATTACATTAGTTTGGATCAGACTATTCGGCAAAAGTGAGCGGTGGACGGCCGTCTTGGATGGAAAGCCAAGTTTGAATGAATTTGCTCCGAGAGGCGGGGCCCAAAATAGAGCCTTGCTTTATTTTCAGAGCGCCGCCACGCTAACGTCAACAATGAGGGGGCAGACATACTTATATCTGTGCTATCAGACAGTTTCAGTAGACGGATATACACAATCACGAGTCACGACTGACGAAACCTTCATAGACGCACTTTTTTTCTAAGTTTCCCGAGCTCTGGGACACTTGAAAAATGACTTTCATACCTCTCCTTGCTCAGTTAATAGTACCTCGATGTGCATTTGTGTGGAAATGTAGTTCACAAACAACAACAACAAAAAATATTCACCGAAACTAGTAAAACTCTTTACACGGCTATTAGAATTTCCCCCTACTCCTTGAAGTGGGTCAGTTAACAGAAGGACGATTATTGTTGTGGTAAGGTAGCACGTATTAGGGCCAAATAAAAGGAAAAAGAAAAACTACAACGGAGGTCTGCAACCCGCGGCTTGAGTGCGCTGCCCTACTGGCTCCCTGGAGCTTATTCAAAGATTTTTGAAAATTGAAAAAGATGAGGGAAATATATGTTTTGTTTTAATATGGTTTCTGTAGGAGGACAAACATGACACAAATATTATTTCAATTCATTAATATTGTAATGAAGTTAAACTTGAGGGGGCATCGTACAACAGAGTAGTCACGTGGTGCGTTATTCTCTATAGGATCCCCTGCAGGGAAAATACTGCAAACATTTAATCATGAAGGCTAATTATGTATTTGTAGCCAACTTGGTCATTTTGATAGTAGGCTAATAGGCCTATAGCTAATATCGATACATACAGCCGGTGTTTCTTTCATTATAAGTAGGGATGGGAATTGATAGGATTTTTACGATTCCGATTCCATTATCGATATTGCTGAACGATTCTTTATCGATTCTCTTATCGATTCTAATTTGGGGAAAAAGAAGAACAAACGTTTTGATTGGCATCGAGTTTGTTTAATCAGAAGTCACAACCTTACAAACTCACAACGAGATCAAAAGAGGCCCAAAGCCTCAATGTTAACTGTGACAATAAGTGGCAAATACACAAGAATGTGTAACATTTTATTGAAACATTTATCTAATAGAAATAAAAAATATTGGTATATATTGGCAGATAGGTTGTTGTTCTGCCTTTGGCAATATGTGTTAAAGCAGGGGCCCCCAAACTTTTTCCTATGAGGGCCACATAACTTTTCCCTTCTCTGATGAGGGGCCGGGGTCAGTTTGTAACAGAAAAAGTGTGACAATTGCAGAACTGCATAAATATAAAAAATTATTGTTTTTCAGAAAGCCACAATCAAATAACCCTTTCTGGATTCTTCACGGAATGAAAGTACATAAAATAAAAATAATAATATAATATAATAATAATAATTAATAATAAAAACACTATTAATTAAATAGATGATAACCAAATAACCCTCTCTAAATTCTTCAAGAAAACGGCCAGGAAATAAATAACACGATTGAGAAAAAAAACAATTTAAAAATGGCCGGACCAAATGTGGAGGCGGGCCGTATTTGGGCCGTGGGCCGCAGTTTGGGGACTACTGGGTTAACGTGTATTATTTATTGAAATGCATGCCTTTTAGTTTTTGTGGCGCTTACATGCTCAAGTGGGGGCGCCCCTGCGCTTCCTCACACGAAGAAGAACGCGCTCACGTGAAGAAGAGCGCGCTTACACCCGAAGAAGAAATGCCGCATCCAAGCGAGTGAGCGAGTTAGTGAGGGGGGAACACTTATACGAGCCTACGTTCTTTGTTAATGTTAATATCTACAGAGGCGACGCCTGTATGTATCATTTTTTGTGTTGTTGTTGTTGTGTTTCCACTCGCGATCGGACACTTAAATCCAGTTGTGTTGTGGTTTGAACGATGTGCTAATGCTAGCGAACGAATGCTAACCATTTGTTATTACTGTTATTAGCAGCTAATCATCGCTGATTTACGTTGATGCAAACCTGTTTGTTATTGGGGACAAAATTGATTTGTTTCATTTCTATTCTTAGTTTCACTCTTCAAGTGATGGCTGAATAAAGTCAGCAAATTATACTAACGTCTTCTGCATCGTCATTTGGGAGTTTAGCTAGCTGTATAGCCAGGACTGAGCCTTAGCCTCTCTGTGAGGATAGCGTAGTCGTATTCCCTCCCGATGCAGTTATCTCCACCTTGCAATGACTGCAAGTCGCTTTGTTGTAATTTTTCCTCGTGAAGTGAAGACACACTTTCGAGCGTTTGAACCTACGTGCTGTCATTGTTATTTTTATGGCTGCAATGCTCTTGCTTACCCGTCGTAACCTTTCATTTTCACACTCTTTCCTGGTGAAGTGTAGTCAAACTTTGGAGTGAGTGGTTCTTGGCGCCATGCTAGTTTGATGCGTCTGGACAACAAGACACGTCACGACGCATTACGCGTCTTTAGGAATCGTTAAAGGGATCGTTAAGGCTTTTTCATTGTGATGTCTAGGCCTCGAAACACTCGGAACCGGTTCCGAATTGGAATCGGATTTCGATTCCCATCCCTAATTATAAGCCGTATGCAAAGCTTTTAATTTTTTGGGGCTCCAGACATACTGTATCAGTTTGTTTTTTTGGACAAGTATAGCTCTTTCAACATTTTGGATTGCCAACCACCGTCTTAGGGGAAACCCTGGAATTATAATGTATTCTTATTGGAAAAACCTGCTCGACATACATCCATTTCGACTTACAAACAAGGTCCTGGAACGAATAGACTTAGAGGTACCACTGTACTGCATCCATCTGCCATCACTGGGGACACAACAAAACTCCATAACAACCATTTACTAGAAGTAAATTAAATTGATAGTAGGGGGTGTAACAAAATATAAAACAAAATAAAATAGTGATGTCGTGATACTTTGTATCCTGAAAGGTTATCGAAATGCTCCTGCCAAGAATCGAGATATTGTTCTAAAAAGGTGTCAATGTCTAAAAAAAATAAATAAAAAGGAACCAACAAGTTGCTACCAAAATCTTCCACCATAATAGTGTCTCAGTTAACTCTAAGGCTGCATTGACGGCGCATGACGCCCAATCCTTTTAGATTGGGAGTTTTCAGGGCATTTACAGGTCACTTGCGGTTCATCTTCGGTAATTTATAGTTCATTTCCTGTTGAGTTTGAGTCGCTGCCTATTCATTTGGGTGATTCCCAGTTCACTTCCTGTTCTGTAACTTAAAATCGACAGGAAGTGACCCATAAAATACCCCAAAATCAACAGGAAGTAACTGAAGATCAACAGGTAAATGACCTTAACCCTTTAACACCGAAGCCTATTTTGGCCGAATTTGCATGCATTTGATGTTGCCTTTATATTTCAAAGAAAAAAATTGTTTACAATGGCCGAGTTGGGTCTCTTTTTTCAGGACACCTTGAACTTAATGTCCAAACTGTTGTTTTCTTCACTGACCAATTATAATCCACATTTTTGACCAAAAAGACAAAAAAATCCCAAAATCTTTTTTCAAAATTTGTAATGTTGATGTCCCATTGACAACCAAACATGCTCGAACAACCATTTTGAAGCTTGATAATATTTATTCAACTTGTTAGGATAAACATTCAATAGAAAAAAATAAGATTGAATAGTTTTATGTTTGACAATTCAACACAAACAGCAGGTATGGTCATAGGCGTTTTTGGTCTTTACACATACTATTGTCAAAACAGGTTATATACAGCGCAAAATAGTGACCAAAAAAAATTATATACAGTATATCATCAACAAAAAGGGTTTGGAGGATATCTCTTTGTGAAGTTAGGTGTTGTACCCATCACCTTATCAAAAGTATATACGTACATGCAATCAAGCTTCTCGAACACACATCTACATAAAAACTGAAAAGATTATAGTGAAGAAAAAATATATATAACATTGAGAAAAAGAATTTTAAAAAATATTGACAAGTAGTTCAGTTCAAATTTTTCAGCCACGCTACCCAATAAAGTTTTTTGGGGTTTTTTTGCACACTCAATAAAGCTTCTTCTTGAACAGGTCACGGAGCTGCGTGTCTCAAACGTCACACAGCCTACTCTTTCGCCGTTTGCGTGCTGCTGTCACTTCTACTCGCCGAGACGCCGACTCATCCAAAGAAAACAACGACAAATACGGCTCATCTTCAACCTTGAGTTAATGGAATAATGCATTAGCTTGCGCTAAATGCAGTTTTGGATTGATTCTCCAAGTTTCAAAGTCGCTCGCTCAAACCAACCGGCCGTTGCTTGCTTCGCATGCCTCCCTTTCATTAGTTGGCGCTAGAGGTTAGATCTTGTGCCCGAACCCGAACCAGACCCGACCCCCAAAATGTTAAGCATTCACGTTCGGGTTGGGTCGGGCTGCCGTGCCGGACTAATGAATTATTCTCTGTATTGCGCTTTTACTTGTGCGCGCACGCACATGAATGCTGTGGCGCCGCCCGCTTTTTCTTCTTGTCCTCCTGCTGTAGCGCTTGCGCACAGCCGAGGCACTGCCCTCTTTTTCATTTTCTCCTGCTCTGGCGCCTTCCGCGTGTACACAACTCCACAACTCCTCATCTTCGTGGTACTTCTTTTTCAACATGGAGCAGCGAGAAGTTGAAAACAAACTGAAGATGGGGAAATGGAAGAGGCAAGAATGCACCAGTAGGAGTGAGGTGTGGAAAGAATTTCAATTGATCGTGGAAGATGCAACAAAAAACTGTGTCGACTTTGTCGAATGCAACAAATATATACCCAAAACTTTCCAAATTGGCAAGAAAAAGTGTTGTGCATCCCTGCAAGCAGCAGCAGCAGCAGCAGTGAGAGAGTTTTCAGCGCTGCAGGCACAATAGATCAGCGGAGAACGCCACTGAAACCTGCCAGTGGACGCAATCTTATTCCTGCACGGCGACGACCAAAAAATATAAACACTGTAAGTAAGCCTTAATATCCTGCTGTTCAAATCGCCATTTTTAGTCAGAGCCGGTCTAATTATTTCCCTTATTTCACAGGAATAAAGAGCAGGACATGATGCCGCAAGTTGCAGACTGCAGTCAAGGCCAGCCCGCAGTTTAAAAGCTTTTATGGAAAATGAATGAATGAATGAATGAATAATTTATTTTTGGTATTGTTGTCATTACAATAAAGAATGTTATTTCAAAGCTTTTTATTATTATTTTTTTTTTTTTTTTCAAAGTTTTTTTTTCCTGCTGCTGTTCCCTCTCCTTGTCAGAGAGGCACGTCCATGTGAAAACAATATCACACAATCAGCAATATATTTAACAAACTTTCCCAGCGTTATTTCGTTGTGTAAATGCTTTTATAATTCTCATAAAAATATGTAGACTATTTAAACATTGAGTAAACTTGCATTTTTTTTCTGACAACTGTGAATTCGTTACGAAAGACACTTTTATTTATGCACACAAAGGCAACACAAATGTGATCCTTTTGAATCTTCTCCTCTGTGTGTCTGCAAAACCGCATATTTTTCTTTAATATTAAACTTTCCCAGCGTTATTTCGTTGTGTAAATGTTTTTATAATGATCATAAAAATATGTAGACTATTTAAACATTAAGAAAAAATTTTTCTGCCAACTCGAAGAAATGAAAATAACTTGCTGCTGGGTTTTTTTTTTCTTTTTTTTTTCGCGTCACTCCAACAAATAAAAAAATTTTGGGGTTTTTCGGGCTCGGGCCTGCAAATCTAGTAAAGATACACGATAATATCGGTCACCGATAATTATCGGCCGATAATGGCAATTATGACGTCACACAGATAATCCAGATAATAAAAAAATTCAACCGATAATGCAATCCGATAATTATACACTTGATTTTGCCTCCAAATGTGCGCAACCAAAGAATTCAGCACACCGCCTCCTCAACCCCTCCCCTCTCTGAAGCCCCTGAGGGAGGAGGGGTTGAGGAGGCGGAGTTACAAGACAAGAAGTAGTTGAATATTATGGCGGCTGTTACTAAAAAAACGACGCTCTCGCCATCTGCGAAACATGTACCGTATAAGTTCCACGAGGCAGAAAGAACGCGTCCTCATTCAAAACCACTAACCCAGCAGCCATTTAAAAATGCATCATAAAGAATTTTGGAACAAATACGAGGCTGCTGCTAGCAGGAATGCTAAAGCTATTGTAAACACTAAGTTAAACTACAGGGCTTGTGACGATACAGAGTCGGGCTGTTTGGGAATGCAGCCCAAGGCGGGTGGTAAATTCGCATCTAAGGCTAAACACCGGCATTACTGGAGACCGATAGTCGGCAAGTAGCCGTCTTCCGACGGAGCCCGCCGCTCTGGCCAGTCCGGCAGGCCGCCGCCGCCTCGCCATAGGCGGGGCGGGCCGAGCCCGGTTCCCCGGCCTCTGGACCTCCGGCGAACACCCCGGTTTCTCGAGCGTTCCCCCACGGCGTGCGAGCAGAGCCAGGACCCGAATACGCCGCGGCGAACCGGCCGGAGCGGGCGGATTATCCGGTACGAATGTAGCTGCCGCCGCCGCCGAGACAAAACACGTTTTTTTTTTTTTTTTACCTTAATGACCCGAGAACCAAAGCCCTGGATAAAAGAAATAATGCAGTTTATACGACCACCATTCTTCATGGAAAAGTGATGTCCGGTAAGCAAGCTTATCATGACGGCACAGTGGTTATAAGATCATTTAAACATGGAGAAAACGAAGTCAGCCAGTCTATAATGCATTCAGAATGTGAAATGACGAGCGTTCAGATGACTTTGTAACGCTGCCTTTATTTTCAGCTTAATAAAACTCAGGCACAAAACAACACGCACGCGGATGCGAGCTCCAACTCCGTCCAAATAGTACTGCCGTGTAGCAGTTTAGCTGCTGTAACGCAAATGTCGTGAAAGCCGCAAATGTAAACAAAGCGCTGCAGAATGGGTACATGATATCTTGCGCTTTTGAGGTAATCATTTTCACAGTGTGCAACAAAGCATATAGCATTAGCAATCACTTTTCAAATTATTTAACTTATTTGTCTGCTCAATTACAGTCACAGTAGATAATCAAATTCTTAGATCAATATTCTGTAGCCACAAATATTATTCAAAATCTTTCCTTCTTCAAGTTTTTTTTTTTAGGATTAAGTATAATAATGTATTGCTTAAAATAAGGCTGTTAAGATTATTTTCAGCTAGCTATTTTTCTTCCAAGAAATCTGAGAGAAATACACTTGAAGCGATCGCAGATAATTTCACTTATTGCCAATAGATTTACACTTAAAACTGACTAGTTTTAAGGAGGTGTGTTTTGCAGCGGATTAATGTTATATATGTTAGGAATGGCTTACTTTTAAACGCATTTTTGTGTAACTTAGGTATTTACTCTGTAATTGTTGCCAAAGGTTTACCATTACACAATGTCAGACGATCTGTCATTATTTAGATGTTTGAATTGACGACTTGTTCATACTTTATGTTGAAAAAAAGAGCAATAAATTATATTTTTGCACAGTAATATTTTCTTTTGTGTATACTTTAAAATTTTACATAAATCTTTTAATAGAATTATCGGCTTGACATTATCGGTTATCGGTTGCAATGAGGAGGAAATTATCGGTTATCGGTATCGGTTGAAAAATGCATTATCGTGCATCACTAAAATCTAGTTAATTGATCGGGCTCAGGCCGGGTCGGGCCTCAATACCAGCGGGCTGTGTCGGGTCGGGCTGGATTTTTTAGGCCCGAACTAGGCTCTAGTTGGCACCTCGCTCTGAAATTTATTAAATATGATCACAATCGGTTCGTCCTTCTTGACAACACAACAGCTCTTGGGATATGTAGTCTTTTGTGCTGCTTTCGGTTTTGAAAAAGGACAAGAAATGATGGAAATATGGAGATAGATACATGGTCCATGCAGCGTTTGAATGCATATATATGAGTGCAATAAAACTATAAACCTCAAATTACATTATCTCCCATTTTTCTTGGTCGATTGATTTCAAATAAAAACTGGTGTGGACATCAACTTCCGCATTTTCAAATTAGACCAACCAGCGGCACGTGGGTGACGTAATTACAGCGTGATGAAGCTTCAAAGACGATAAGCGTAAACGCGGCGCTGCCGACACGTTCGGTGTTAAAGGGTTAAATGGCTCAAAATTACCTCATTGCCTGGCATTGGCTGCCACTGACGGCCATAGACGTTCAATCCGTTTGAAGTGGGAGGGATGGCAGCGAATGAACATTCGTTCATTCGCTGCCACCCTCCCAGTTCAAAAGGATTGGACGTCTATTAGTGAGTAACTCATTCCAATTCACAGCAGAAGCTTGCTTTTCTGTTTATTAGTTGTTGGTCAGAAAATCATTCTAGGATATTCTACAAATCTATCGATAATGGTTGTATCGCCATATTGTCAGATAATCATATCGTATTGTGAGGTGCCAAGAGGTTCCCAGTCCTAACTGATGAAGGATAATTTTGGAGCCTTTCCCCTGGAATTTACAACATTCGTCCATTAACACCAAAAAAGAGTATTTGTTCAGATTTTGTGGAAATACAGCTGAATTTAGACTTTGGACACAAATGGCACCCTATTAAAAAATGAAATTGAAATGGCTAACTTCGAGCTAGATTCTCCTTTGCAAAACAAAGTTTCTTCAAATATTAACGCTGTACAGTGAAACAAATCTCTCGGTCATTTGTATTAGTCTCGAAATTTCTCGAGCACCTACACAATAAATGAGGTTGTTTTTCTTCAAGTGCACGGTTTGATGAGGCCTAAAATGATGTGTTAAAAACACTTTGAACTCGCCTCAAACCGCAATACAATCACAATTTTTCCACATTACGGCTGAAAGGGTACTTAAAACATGAGCGACAAGGTTTTCAAGTGCTTAAAACACGTTTAGTTGTCGTTCAAATCGGAGAAGCTTACTTCTTGTTTCTGGCGCTGTTGCTTGCCTTCGTGCAGATGATGGCGTCAATCCGCCCAAAAAAATCCGCGCAGGTGAAGAGGCCCAAAATGGTATGCAGACGTCCAAAACGTCGCGGAATAATGTTTCTCTCAAAACGATTTTACTTTTTGTTTCAATTTTAGCAATTTTGTTGTGTCTGGTAACAACAAAACGAAATTTCCAAATAAATTTTCGCGTAAGGAAAAATTTTTACAAACGCTGTAACTCGGTGTCGGGTTGTTACTAAGACACGCCCACGAATTGCTTCTGGACCCCGGAACTTGGAAAGCACACTCATTTTTTTATGTTTTTTTTTTTTTTTTTTTTAATATTCTGATTTTTCATTTTCAAATGATCAGAAATTAGTCACATAGCTATTTTCCTGAACAAAAAAAAAGCCCACATATTTAGTTCAAAAGTAAGAACAGACGAAAAACAGTTGATATTAACCCTCTGATGCATGAATTATGAAATGAAAGGTCAAAATTTTTTCCTGATGTGTTTTTATTCTTTTTAGGACATGAAAATAATGTTCTTTTTTTTTTTTATACACACATGTCCAATCTTGTGGACTCCATGCGCCTGCACACGCAACAACAACAACAAAAAAACAATGTAAATTTACGATCATAAATGGATGAATGAATGAAGCTTTTTTATTTCGAGCATGCACAAGGAAACAGAAATACAGTATAACTTAGAATAATTATTTGCACATCGAAAGAGAGTGGAAAGAAGAAAATTTTATTAAATCCCACCACTGATCTCATCGTCCAGCAATCTTATTTTGTGGGATACTCCTGTCCAAGGGCGTAGGCATAGGCGGATCTACTATTCAGGCGAAGTAGACGACCGCCTTAGGCCCCCAACCAGTAGGGGGCCCCCAACCAGCTGCCCTTGCCCCAATGAGCAACGGCTTGGGCCACGGAAGCCAGCAGCACCCCCAACTATTCGTCATGTATAATTATGTCAGCATACCAAACAAACAAATAACAAAACAAAAAAGAAAGCCATTTGAATGCTGCATTTATATTATCTCCCCAGGGGTCGCGTTAACCGAATATTTTCCGTCGTTGACCGGTTTTTTAAAACGGTGACGGAAAAAACTGAAGTCCATCCGTCATTTTGACAAGTTGCAATTCACACCCCAGACCACAGGGTGGCGAGTGAGCATATTAATAAGCTATTGTCTCTCTTGATGCATGACATTGTTGGCCTTACTCGGAAAAATGTCAAGGCAACTGAGCGTCCGAACTAAGGCTACGTTCATACTACAGGTCTTGCACGAATCCGATTTTTTCGTGTTTTTCCGACTCGAGTGAGGCATTAACTTGACAGTCTGAACGTGACAAGTCGCATAGAATGGGACCATTTCAAATCCGATCTGGGTCACTTTCGTATGTGGTCTAAATCCGATCTGGGCCACATTTTTCCAGACTGTCGCGGCGGTCTGTACTGTCCAGTCCCGCAAATCGGATTTAATGCAGCAATTACGTCATCAAAACGCAAGAGACGGTACGGTAGCTACGGTAGCGATACAGCAGTGCGTTATTAGCGCCTAGCTTGCCTTGAACACGGCTTTTTAGGAAGGGTCGGACTTGACAACAGTCATAAAAAAATAAAAATAGGTTTGAGGATAAGCCTGAGAATGATCGGTTTTCTCTCTGCTCCATATAAGCAATATTTCAACATTGCTTACACGGCCGAGAGTCGGGGCAAACTGCCCGTATGTGTGTGTGACATGCACAAACAGTGCGTGCATGCTATCGATTCATTTACTTTGAATATAAGCCTAAACGGGGATATATATGCCTGTTATTTGTGTCCTCTTTTTAACAGCAACAAGCCTATGGCTACGTTCATACTACAGGTCTTAATGCACGAATCCGATTTTTTGTCATATCTGCGCACTAATTCACAGTCCGACATGCGCTGAGCAAGACGACCCGCATGCGCAGAAGCATCAAAACAAATGACCATACAATCACACATGCTGGCTGTCATCCGTCATTCCAGGGATATCATATTTTGCTTATTAAAAAGAGGACACAAATAACAGGCATAAATAATCCCTGTACAGGTTTATATTCAAAGTATATGGATCGATAGCATGCACGCACTGTTCGTGCATGTCACACACACATACGAGCAGTTTGCCCCGACTCTCGGCCGTGTAAGCAATGTTGAAATATTGCTTATATGGAGCAGAGAGAAAACCGATCATTCTCAGGCTCATCCTCAAATCCTTTTTTTTTTTTTTTTTTAATGACTTGTCAAGTCCGACCCTTCCTAAAAAGCCGTGTTCAAGGCAAGCTAGGCGCTAATAACGCACAGCTGCTTGATGTGTGATGGCGCGGTGTGGATTCTCTGTTAACCTTGTTCGGACAGAATATTAACGATGAATGAAAACTAAATACTATTGAATATGTCATTATTAACATTTTAAAAATTTAAGTGACGGGTAAAAATAGATTATGACCGGATTTTTATGACCCTGTCAGTCAAAATGACAGACAACGAAAAAGTCTAGCGCAACCTCTGTCTCCCCCCACACACACGCACTACAATGGACTGTTCCACGACGACGGATTGAGTATCAGTCGCTTAGCTTCATTTAGCGCCATTTAGCATCGCATAGCTTTTTGTTAGCTTCACTTAGCTCTCCCGCGGTTTTCACGCCACTAAGCTCGCTATTTTTACAGCTCACTTGCTACTTTGCACGTCGGCTATCGTTTATTTCGAACACATGAGCGAACGTGCTCTCCATGAGAGCCAAAGTGCAGTGAGGGAGAAGTTGAGAACAGGCCTCTAATGCCTCTTTTAACTTTCTTCTTCTTCACACCGAACATAAAATACACAACAGCACACCCTATGGCGAAACAATGTAGTGCAGTTCCAATCAGTCATACAATAACACTCAACAGCTGGTTAACAGCAAAAGCACGTCATGTTTGTCATATAAAAAATTATTTCTGGAGTTAATCCCACATACTTCATAATTAATATTATAATATGTTGAGTAAATACTACATAATACAGATTCTACACTTAGAATAGCTTTCAAATAACACTCTTCATGACAAATATGATTGGCAATGAATAATTATTATAATTATTACACTATGATTATATATAGTAGTATACTATAATAATATTGCTAGAATTTTTTTAAAGAATTGTTACAGAACGACACTTCTCTCTAATCCGCTTCCTACTCGGGTTTTGCAGGTTAGCAAGTTCACACAGTTTAATGTTATGCTAACTAATGCAGGTCGACCTTTCAGTGGCAAAATTAGTGGTGTTTTTCTCACCGCCACAACATTGGCGTATTTTTAAATTACTAACAGTGGCTGCTGCTGGCCGGAAAAAAACTTGTCACATCCTTTTCTTCGAAAGGGCGGAGGCGGCAGTATGTTGTCGACATGTATTTCTGTCGGGGCTGTGTGCATGTGTGTGGGGGTGTCGGGGGTGGGTCAAGTCATCAGCCAATCAAACGTGCGTTTGGGAGGGGGTGGATCGGCAATTTCAGCAAGTGAAATGGGGTAGATGTAAGTTTGAACATAATGAAAAAAAAATCACTTAATAATTGTAGGGTCAGTTCTATCCTTACAACATATGGGAAGACAATCTAAATGACCTATATAACTAAACTCATTATATAATACATATAAGGTTGATTAAAAGTTGGTGGGGATAATTTCAGCATCCTAAAAAGTTGTGTTATGTCCCTACTGTCCCTATGCAAACCTACGCCCTTGCTCCTGTCCTTGGACTTTAAAGTGCGTATGACACCAAAAAGCATGTTTATTTCATATTTCACTCGTTGTTTTATGTTCCTGAATGAAATGGACCGCTTGGATGTGTGTGGAAACGATCGATTTATATATTCAATTTTTGAATAACGCGCCATGAAAATGAGTGACTTCCGGCTTCCGTCTCGGGTTTAGGACGAATGCAAATGTGACGTCAATATCTCGCAATACAGCATTGTTTAATAGCATGCAGATGGACCGCGTATTCAGCTGATTTTGCGGATTAATATGTTTATTTTTTGCATCATGCCAGCCAAACAGCTGCAGAAAATTGTTGCTGCACCAGGGAGAGGCGTGTGAGCCTTTTTGGGTTTCAAAAGGTTCCCGTTCACCACGGATATATTAGCCAAAACAAGCCCTACTACTGTGGGACCATTGGACTTATGAGGAAGTGACTAGACATTGTATTTTGTATTATATCAAATACTGGGATCATGGCACACATTTTAATACAGAGGTAGCTTGCATTTTGTGGCTGATTTTCCACTGAAAATGCCACTCGGCCGACGACCGGCGGCTTGTCGCACACACTCCCGCCGGGAGAGCGCTATACTCGGCTTATTGCCCTCTTCGTGTGCCCGGTGTTATGTTAGATTTTCAACCCCATCAGAAATTGCAACTTTGTGTTAAAAATGGCCGTGAATTGAGCGATTGGAAAGTAAACACTGCAAACCTTCTTTAAATAAAGGACTATTTACTTACGTTTGATAATGGACAGACAAATAGAAAAGTTCTCCTCAGACAGATCCTGCCATGTTAGCTGCACAACAACTGCACGCCGCTCTCTGTTTACATTGTCGCCGTGTAGTAAAGCATAATTTTACACCATATTGTATTTGTGTTGACCATGTGGCAGCTACGCGTTCCTCAAACGTCGGCCCGTTTGTCCGGCGGTACTCTCCAACTGCTTCCTCGGCGAGCTCTCCTGTCCGTAGCATGGGAAGGAGCTGTAACTTCGACTCAAAAGAAATCTAGACATTCTTTGGAAAAACAGTAGTTGTGAAAAAAGAAAAACCTAAATCTTCTTGCATTTCAATCTAAAAGTCGATTTCCCGTGCTCATGCTAGCAGAAACATGATACGTTCACTCCACAACATGAATGGGAAAGTTACTGTTTGTAAAGTGAGGCGGGGCACACTGTTGATTGCTACAGCTCTCTTAGCAACTAGGTTTACTACATGAGCAAGACATCCTATTTGTGGTCTGAATTCATCTGTGTCACTAACTGAATTAACAATATATGCAATATTATCTATAGTCACTGGTATGGATTGATTTGGCCTTCTTAACTTCCATTCAGTCATGACAGTTTAGAATTCCTCGATGTAGTATATGGACTATGTGTCCCATAATCACTCTGGGCTCACATAGCCAATGGCATGGGACGTAGCACATCTAGTTTGCCATTTCATGATATCTAGTGTGTGCGCGCATTAAAAAAAGTTAGCAAGCCCCGCTGAAGTCACGTCTGCTCATTACTACACAACACCAGCATATGACAATCGACTTTCATAAACAGGACGAGTTTGAAGCACAGCGCTCTTAATTTCATTCAGCTGGTCGTTGTCAAAGCGAGGATGTTCGTAGCAGCCAAGACGGTAAAAATATTTTGGCGGATTTCGTTGTAAATATCCGGCGTTGTGCCAAAAAATAGTCGCCCCGTGTGAAATGTCACTTCTGACGGGACGGCCCACACATCAACAACACCAGCGCGCCGTAGATGGTCCACAGTCACTCCTGAGCACTGATGCGGCCGGTATACGTTGAACAATAGGATATAATGGGAATGATTGGCTCCAGCGCTAGTTTTTGCCGGACCTGCAACGAAGATGCATTTTGCGCAGTTGGGAACGACAAATCTGAACTTTTAACAGCATGTCTGCCGCACGCACGCACGCACGTGCACGCGAGGCGATAAATCGTAGTGGGAAAATTACCGCCTTCATTTTTATTTATCGCGCGATAAATGGAATTTTTGCATATCGCGACAGGCTTATGGGAAAGTTCCCTTATGCGTTAGTTTACATAGTTTTCAGTTGTCGCCTGACCACTCCAAATGTAAAACTAGCACTTACATATACTGTATGTCATAATGCAACGACATAATCAAACAAATACTTAGATACGTGATTTTATCCATTTTTCCCACAAATGTCGCAATTACTTGTGACGCCCTACATTGGGTTGCCACTTTTCAGAAATAGAAATAAGGGACACCCCCCTCACGCCCAAAGCCTTACCGGCGAAAAATAGGGGCATCCCCAAAACTCCTAAAATGCATAGAAATCTATCTATTTTTAAATGCGAAAACTGTATTGTGCACTATGCGGACATGGCAGTTCCCTTGCAGCAGATGGTTTTGTTTTTTTCTGCAGGTTAGTGAAAACGATGTTATGAATATCGTAATTAACATTTGTGTTGTTGGCACTGAATACGGTCTCGTGATCCATTGACAAGCCAAATTTCTGAAGGGAATGTTGCAGGAGAGCTACAACTCCAGCAGCTGACTCGTCTGCATTCTCTATGAAGTCCAGCATTTTGTTGGTGATTCTGGACTGAAGTACCGGACAGCAAGGGGAAACATCTTCCTGCTCAATTTATTCGAGGCATCGGTCTGTATGGAGAATGGGATGGGTGACGTTAAGACAGTGCTTCTCAATTATTTTCTGCTACGCCCCCCCAAGCAAGACGTAAATGTTTCGCGCCCCCCCCAAACTCTCTGCCGCCACTGTAAATAGTATTATTTGTCTATAAAATTACTATTATAAATACGCATCTGCCTAATATTGTGTCCTTTTTTTCTAATAAAGAAAAAAAGTAACAGATCAACTTATAATAAAGTATAACTTTATTAACATTGTTTTGTTTGTAACAGAGAAGACTTGACGTGCATCAATTTGCCTGAATTAAAAAAAAAAAAAAGTCACATTCAAACTGTAAAAATACACTCAAGGTACATTTTTGACCATTTGATACAGAAAAATAAAATGTAATAAAATCAGTAAATAATAACAAATTCAAATTGATTAGAAACATTCACTCATGAGGACAATATGCCAAAAAATTTGACCGAAAAAACAAAAATGAATAAAGGAAAAAAAGAGTGTCCTTGGACAGAAGGACAGTTTTTATTTTTGCTGCTCACACTCAGTATTACCTCCTTTGCAATGGTGTGGAGTCATTTTGCAATGAACATGCTAACAATGCTCACTGGTTTACTGATATAACACTGACAAAGCAGGACAATTGTTGGCAATATTCGGCAGGTTTTCGCTGAAAAACAATCAAGCGGCTTATCAATGAGATTGGGGTCGAATGTCTTTAAGTGGCGTCTTAATTGATTTGGCTTCTGGCGGTCCGCTATAATTATTTTTAGACACAGTAAACAGTCTTTCCTCATCACCCACAGTATTAAAAGTCAAAGCTAAAAGGCAAACGGCATGAACAAAGCGCATTCTCGGCGGCCGAGGTAGAACCGTAGGTGAGGGCGGTCGTCGTGACGATCCCAAGCCGAAAATGGCACTTATCGGGCGGCGGCGTGAGAACCGGACAAGACAGTGGGTCGCTGCGTGAGTGAGTCCGGTCGGAAAACAGCTTTCGAAAATGGCGGCGGCGCACTGCTCTTCATATTTGTTTTCTGTGTGATGAGTGCTCTTCCTTAGTTCAAAAATACTGCACGCACTCTGAAAATGAGAGCGCCACTGCCACCCACTGAGTGGATGCGCAAGTACACTTTATTCCAGTACGGCAGAAAAAAAAAAAAAAAAGCATGTTCCCCGAGGTCACACGCGCCCCCCCTGGCATCGCTCTGCGCCCCCCCAGGGGGGCGCGCCCCACTATTTGAGAAGTACTGTGTTAAGATCTTGAGCACATCACCCACTGCCGTTGAAACCAGGACTTGTTTCAACAATGCCTCTTGCTTTGTTCTCCCCAAAGTCATTTTCTTCACCATTTTAGAATCACATAAAAATTTTCTGATTGAGCCTGTGTCCACAGTCAGCACTATTGTAGCTCTGGCCACGTTTTACTGTGTAGTATACCTGTGTCACCTCAGCTGCAGTAATTTAGAAGGCAGGCGTGCGATGATGTCAAATTATTGCTTTAATTTGGGTATCACTATTAATCGATCAATAGATAGTATATATTCGCAGTACGACTATTTATTCAGTGTTTATTTGCTGTTAATCTATTAGGAATAATTCCAAATGAGGAGCATTAGTTAGCATAACAAAATAAGATGTTCTTTATGGGTACATAAATCCATTCCATGTTGACTGATAATAAATGCATGTTTAAAAAAAAAAAAAAAAATCAACATTCCTGAAAATAATCAACCATAGTGGCAACTGAAATAGCCGAGGTATGCTCCTATCAATGCAAGATGTATGAAGGTAAATATAAATATAGCCTATATGTTATCCATATACAAGAGCATGATAACATACCAAATCAAGCTCAGGGGATGTTTCAGGTACAAAGAATTGTGACGAAGGCTCTTCTGGGATCTTATATTCTGTTTGTGGAGGTCCCCTGCAGCATGCTGTTTTACACGTCCGTGAGACACTGCAAACACTTTCCTGCCTGCCTCGCAGTTCGGTTTATAAACATCATCAGTGACTCTATCGAGCCACGGGTTACCCTCTTCCCAATCCAGTCTATTTTTTGGAGACGTTTCCTCTTTGAGGATGAGGTGGGGTGTCCTGACTCCTGAGCGTCTGCTTTTGAAGACATCTTTGTTTTGAAAACGCATGGGGCGGTGCATTGAGCAGAGCGAGCGAGGTAACTAGGCAACGAACCCGGAAGTGGAGCGCAGTGCTAGGCAGACAGCAGCGGGCAGGCAGATAACCATCTTGCTGTCTTTGATATCTCCTGCCCTTTTTTCATTATTGTTGGCTCGGTGTTCACTCATGAGCGCAGGTATGTATTTGTGTGTGACAGACGTGCATAGGCCGGGCGCACCGCCGCCCAACCCCTCCCCGCCGCCGGAGCCGCGGGTTGCACAGGGTCGCCCCATGGGACAATTGTGAAATACGGAATAAACTGCGTTCCGTATTGGTTCGATACGGAACGCAAATTTTAATTCCCAATTATGGAACGATTCCGTATTTCAAGGGACGGGTGGCAAGCCTAGCCCTACGTGAACCACATGACCACCCGCGGCGAGAACAAAGAGTGTCGTAACTCTCTTTATTCGGCTCTGCTGTACGCCATTGGATTGAACATTTTTTTGTCCTCAATTGTTTATTGTTTTATTCGATATGTAACACATTTATGAGAAATGAAAACAACAAAAATAGTATTACAGCCTTGCATTGAAAATAGGATTTCTTTATTTTAGGACTGGAACCCTAAAAGAGTCATAATTGCATAAATAAAAGTAACATTTTGAAATATATCCCATTTTGATGAATAACAGACATATTATGCAATATGGCACATAACGGTATACTGCAGTCATTCTATCTGATGGGATTTTTTTTCTTCGTCCTGATACCGGAAGTGCGTCACCGACAGGCGACCGTGCCATTTTGACGCGCTTCACATCTTTCTTCCTAGTCTTCTTATTTGTATTTAACTTAATCCATTAAAGGAAAATAAAACTAATTCATCATGGCTATGCAAGCAGCTAAACGCGCGAACGTAAGTGTTTTCTTACTTTTTTGGTATGTGTTTGCACTATTTATGGTAAATGTAACTCACGCATTTATTAGCATTGTTTAGCACGCAGCTAGCTAGCTAGCTAGCTAGTACACCAGCAGTGTTATGTATGTATGTAGCACGCCTGCGAAGTGAACTGGTAAATTTAATGGACGTTATGAATTCCACGCCACTAATTTGACAAATCGTGAGTCATTGGTACTATATTTTTGTCTTAATTCAACAAAGTGAGTTAGGCTAGACGACATCCTACCTCAACTGACATGCCAGGACACATGAGGAACAGAGATAGCTTTGTATATATGTTTTGTGGGTTATCTAGTTATATCGATCAAAAGTTTCAGAGTTAATGAAATTAAAATTAAACTGCACAGATGGAAAGAGCCAATTAAAACGATACCAAGAATGATACCAAGATCATTAACCCTTAAAGACCTAAGCCTATTTTGGCCGAATTTGCTTGTCTTTAGCTTTAAAAAAAAATGTTCACAATGCAATTTCTTGACTCTTGACACCTTGTCTAATTCAGATTCTTGACTCTTGACAAGGTGATGAGGTGACGATACGATAAGATTTGCGATGCAAAGCTCACGATAACGATGGTCTGACGATATGGCCATACAACGATTACTGATAAATTGGTCAGGAAATCATTGTAGGATATTCTACAAACAACTAATAAACAGAAAAACAAGCTTCTGCTGTGAATAGGAATGAGTTTATCACTTGTAGATGTCCAATCCATTTGAACTGGGAGGGTGGCAGCGAATGAACATTTGTTCATTCACTGCCATCCCCCCCACTTCAAACGGATTGAACGTCTATGGCCGTCAGTGGCAGCCAATTAGTTAATTTTGGGCCATTTAAGGTCATTTTCCTGTTGATTTTCAGTGACTTACTGTTGATTTTGGGGTATTTTATGGGTCTCTTACTGTTTATTTTGAGTAACAAAACAGGAAGTGAACTGGGAATCACCCAAATGAAAAGGCAGTGACTCAAACTCAACAGAAAATGACCTGTGAATGCCCTGAAATGAACAGCAAGTGACCTGTAAATGCCCTGAAAATCGGACAGAATGACTGTGAATGCTCTGGTTTCGAATGAACGAATGTTCCCTGTCTAAATGGATTGGGCGTCGAGCACAGTCAATGTAGCCTGAGAGTTAACTGAGACACTATTATGGTGGAAGATTTTGGTCGCAACTTGTTGGTTCATTTTTACTTCTATTTTAGACATTGACACCTTTTTAAAACGATATCTCGATCCTTGGCAGGTGCATATCGATAACCTTTTGGGATACAAAGTATCACAATATATCACCATTTCGATATTTTGTCACACCCCTAGTGATGATGCTGGAACTTTTGTTTGGTGCTGTTCCAGCATAAATGTGCCAGCACGTCAGAGAATAAAGTAGCTGATTCGCTGGTTTCCTGGCAGTAGGTGAGTGAGATCACAGCAATGATCCCCGTTTGGCTATCAAGGGCTATCAATTTTTTCAACAGCACAAACCGTTTAGGAGTTACGGTAGTTCAAAGTATGAATGCAGATATCTGTCGCCGGCGACACATCTGTTGTTAAAGGGTTAATCAATTGGGCAACTCCCCAGTTGCAGTCATATTTACACTAGGTATAAACATAAAATCTTTTTTGTTTTAAATAATTTCTGTATGTGGGTGACGTTGAAAGCACAAGATTTCAGCCAGAAAATTTAACTTCTATAAATTTGTGCAGAAAAAACTTTTTTTGTGGCCTTGTGAACTAAGTTATAAATATTTGAGCTTCGTTTTTCCTTATTTCGAGAGCCGGCTAAACACAGTTTAACGACGATCATCGAAACGTGAAAATGGGGTCTTCGATAACAAAACTGATCCGCATTCCTAGTGTCGAGTCTTGTTCAACTGTCTTTTTTTTTTTTGCAGATACGACTCCCCCCAGAGGTCAACAGAATCCTCTACATTAGGAACCTTCCCTACAAAATCACAGCAGAGGAAATGTATGATATCTTTGGGAAATATGGACCAATACGTCAAATCAGAACGTAAGTAGATCAACTATTTAACAACTATTTGCTCGCACCTAAAAGCACACATTAGATAGCATTGTAATAGATTCAAATTGACTCATTGCACCTTCCGGGGTATCAAAAACTGAATGAAATTTCCAATTTCAATTGTAGGCGTCCTCTTTGTGATCTAACGACTATTTTTTTAAGCTTAGTTCTTGCTGTTATTTTCTTGGAAGAATATTGCTAGGCTTTTATTCATTTTGTCTTTTCAGAGGCAACACACCTGAAACAAGAGGAACGGCCTATGTGGTTTACGAAGATATTTTTGATGCCAAAAATGCTTGCGATCACCTCTCAGGCTTCAACGTCTGCAACCGGTACCTGGTGGTGCTCTACTACAATGCAAACAGGGTATGTGCAAGCCTTCTGTTGGTATGACTTGTTTTGTAATTCATTTGTTTTTTCAAATTTATAATCCTGACAGCGGTTTTGATATTGGCTGCTTTACAATTTTACACTATGTTATTGAATCTTATTATAGGTCTCACTATGTAAAGTGTGTAATACTATCATTTATTATTTTAAGTCGTTTATTTTTCTTTTCTTGTGTTGTTTTTAAAGGCATTCCAGAAAATGGACACCAAAAAGAAGGAAGAACAGTTGAAGCTCCTAAAAGAGAAATATGGCATCAATACAGACCCTCCAAAGTAGCCTTCAACAAACATTTTTCCCCATTTTGTTGTCTTTTTTGCTTTTTCTTTTGGTGGTCAATTTCCTCTATATTTTTCAAAATGGGCCCCTATCCCCCCCATTCTTTTTTGTTAATATGAAAATTATGTGTTCTAATAATTGAATATTTGTAAATGTGAAGGCGCAACATTGTTTCATGTGACAGTGTTGTGTTTATCTTGATTTTTCATCATTAAACTCTGATCTTAATGTTTTCTCTTTTTTTCATCAATCTTAGACCTGAAAATAGCTTAGACAAGAATAATGAGCTCTTTGTAAAATAAATATGCTTTCCATGGATGCCCTTTTCTTCCTCATTTACACATTTTTTACATGCGCGCAGGTTTGCATAGGGACGGTAGGGACATAACACTAGTACCTTTTCAGGATGCTCAGATTGTCCCCACCAACTTTTAAGCAACCTTATTCGCATTATATAATGTGTTCAGTTATCGAGGTCATTTAGATTTTCTACCCATATTTTGTAAGGATAGAATTGAACCTACCATAATTAAGTGAATTACTTTCATTATGTTCAGACTTATATTGACCCAATTTTTTTCCAGCCACAGCCACACGTTTTTCTGCTATTTAAATTGAATGGGAAATTTGGACGTGCATAGCGGTCAATGGCATGGACATGCATGGCCTGCAAAAATGCCATATACCAAAAAAAACAACCCATATACCAAAATCTATTTTACCACATACCAAAAAAGTCACATACCAAAACCCATTTTGCCACATGCTAAAAAAAAAAAGCCACATACCCCCCCCCCCCCAAAAAAATAAAAATAAATAAAGGCATGCCAAAATATTTTAACACACAAAAATGCCACATGGCAAAATCAGATTTGCCACATACCAAAAAAATGACACATGCCAAAATCCATTTTGCCACATGACAAAAAAAATGCCACACGGCAAAATCAATTTGGCCACATACCAAATACCTCTTTTCATTTTCGGCCCTGCTGTGTTTGATTGGCTGATGACTAGTTAAATTCCCTTGTTTTCAGTGTAAATCTACTAGAAATAAGTTAAATTATCTGCCAGTGCTTTGAGTCAATTTTACTCAGATTTCTTGAAATAAGAAAAATAGCTACAACCCCTAACAAAAAATATGAAAGCAACAGTCTTGGACGAGCACTAACTCACCAATTTTATCATGTAGAACAAACTCTGATAAAAAGTCTGAAAAAAATAATTAGTTCAAAAGTGCAACTCGTTAGCATTCAGAAACGCTAAAATGAATTAAAAACATAGTCAGTAAATGTTACTTTTGTAGAGTAAGTGCAGGGCTATATATATGGAATCCCTCCATTCTGAGGAAAAAAATATGGAATCATGAGAAACAAATAACAAAACACATCTCGAGTATTTATTAGCACCACCTCTGGCTTTTATGACAGCTTGCAGTCTCTGAGGAATGGACTCGATGGGTATTCTTCATCAATTTGGTGCCAACTCTCTTTGATTGCAGTTGCCAGATCATCCTTGCCGGTCGCAGCCTTGCTGTGGACCATTTTTTTCAATTTCCACCACAGGTTATCAGTAGGGTTGAGATCTGGGCTATTTGCAGGCCATGACATTGACTGAATGAGTCTTTCTCCAAGGAATGCTTTAACAGTTTTAGCTCTGTGGCATTATGCATTGTCATCTTGGAAAATGACAAGAGTCAAGAATCTGCATTAGACTAGGTGACGATGCCTGAACTTTTGTTTGGTGCTGTTCCAGTGAGATTTACAAAGATGACTGCCTGGAGAAAACATCAACATTCCCTAAGTCCTTGATGATACGGGGCTGCATGGCAGGCAAAGGCACTTGGGAGATGGCTGTGGTTAAATCTTCAATAAATGTACAAGTTTACATTGAAATTTTAGACAGCTTTATTATCCCTTCAGTTGAAAATCTTTGTCATTTTCCAAGATGAGAATGCATCATGCCAGAGCGACAACTGTTAAAGCATTCCTTGGAGAAAGACTCATCCAGTCAATGTCATGGCCTGCAAATAGCCCAGATCTCAACCGTATTGAAAACCTGTGGTGAAATTGAAAAAAATGGTCCACAGTAAGGCTCCAACCTGCAAGGATGATCTGGCAACAGCAATCAAAAAGAGTTGGCACCAAATTGATGAAGAATATTCATCAAGTCCATGCCTAAGAGACTGCAAGCTGTCATAAAAGCCAGAGGTGGTGCTACTAAATACTAGAGATATGTTTTGTTATTTCATTGTTTGTTTCTCATGATTCCATTTTTTTCCCCTCAGAATGGGGTGATTCCATATACATATATTTCCCTGCACTTGCTCTTTAAAAGTAACATTTACTGACCACCACAATGTTTTTATTCATTTCTTTTAGTGTTTCTGAATGCTAAAGAGTTGCACTTTTGAAGTAATTCATTATTTTTTCAAGCTTTTTATCTGAGTTTGTTCTACATGATAAAATGAGTGAGCGAGTGCTTGTCGGAGACTGGTGATTCCATATTTTTTTGCTAGGGGTTGTCTTTGTCATTGTTTTAATCAAATGGCATATTTTGAACATATATAAATTATATAAGGAAAGCATAATTTACATGCAGAAAACATGAAACATCTATGGAAAATATAATTTGCCAAATATTTTCCATAATTACCACATACTGAAGATCAGTTTTACTTGTTTCGTACACAGATCCTTTAAATATTTTGTATGAAAATTATGCAAAAGTGGCCACTTTCAAGAGTAAATCATAGTATCAGACATATAATAAAATGACTACTTAAATCGATGTAATTTCTTGTTTTTTATATTCCTTTTCCATATGGGTATCCCGTCCCCAGCAAAAAGTGTACATGCAGTTTTTACTGTTATATCGTCCCTACCAATGTTGAGTCCAAACCTACGCCTTTGGCAATATGTCATGACATTTTGTAAACTGTAAACCATCTGTGTGTCTTGGTGTGGTAGCAAGAGAGGTGAAACAGCCCAGAGAGTTCCTTTTATTAGATTAAATCACAACACAGGGTGTAGTGCAGCCATGTCGTCAGGAACACAATACATGCTACAAAAGAATCATTGTACACAGTTGCCTTTTGCTTACATTTGGTATCTTGATCTTCGCAATAATAGACTTGTAGTTAGAAACACCCCTTCCCTAAAAAAATAAAGGACAACATAAAGGTTTATGCAAAGAAATTCAAACCTACAAAGACAAGCCACTACTGCTCTGTATTAGCTAATGAACCACTAGGCTGTGTTGAATTTAAGCAGGTCATCATGTATGGAGATCACATAGTTAAGTGGACAAGGTGGGCCAAATTATCGAAATATGGCGATGGACTCCCAGGAGACTGAACTTTCAGTGACCTTCGTGGCTACTTTACATCCATACAATGAGATTTCAGGGGAGTAAAAAAGTACAAAAAGTTTGACGGTGGGTGTATCGTTTAACTTGGATCTACTTGAAGGGTTGCTTTCTTCAAACTGTTTGGCCTACGATAAAACTTGTGTTAATTCTTTGAGTAAGAAAAACAATGAGTTGAAATGCAGGCCTTACTCTCTGCTGGCCATTGATTATATTGATATGCAACCTGCAAAATCTTGATGAAAGTGAGACTATTAGTGAAAGCAACTGATGGATCATAATCAGTTGATAGTTTAGTAAATGGTTTGGAAATTTTAAAACAATTGGGATTTAATGGAGTACACGGCTTAATTCAGTCTAGGATCGACTGGAAAAACTCATCTCAGTCAGCTGTGGAATAACACACTTTTCCAACTTTTTGATCAAGAGTGAAAATTGAAAGAGGGTAAAAGGCAGGGCACACCCAAGAAAGGTTACCAGTAAATCAGCCTTCACTGATCATAACGTGGATGTTTTTTGAATGTGTAAGCATGGGGAGAACATGCACATTTTTTAGCTGCAGTGGTGGAATGTAACGAAGTATTGAAGTACAAATGTATTGGTGTACCAATACGATGTGGTACTTTTTACTTCACTACATTTTACAGCAAGTATCTGTACTCTACGTTTTCATTCCTTCGGCACAATCGAAAAAAACCCTGTGCAACGATACTGAGCACTAGAGGCAGCAACATGAGAACAAGCAAGATTGGCTGGTGAACAAGATATTAACTACTAAACCACCACACTCTTGTACAGTAGGTGGCGGTATACACCTAAGAGTTGCTTGCAGTCCACTCAGTTTTGGAGTTCTTCAGATTGTTAAGCTTCTATTTACAGTGCAGTAGATTTTATTGATTGAGATCTGAGTCAATATTCAAAGAAGGAACCAGAAAATTCATTGACTGCTAAATTTTATTTCAAACTGTGCAGAATGAAAAATAAACAAGCGATAAAATTGACTGCACTGTAAACGGAAGCTTAACGTTATATCAGTGGTTCTTAACTTGACTGCGATAGAACCCCAGGGGTTCGGTGACTAAGTGTAAGGGGTTCGGCAAAAGTTAAGACGGCATGTCCTGGGTCGGCTCCGTGGCCTTCTCCCAGTGGGACATGCCTGGAACACCTCACCGTCCAGGCAGCGTCCAGGAGGCATCTTAATCAGATGCCCAAGTCACCTCATCTGGCTCCTCTCCATGCTAAGGAACAGCTGCTCTACTCCGAGGCCCTCCCAGATGACCAAGCTTCTCACCTTTTTTCTAAGGGAGAGCCCGGACACCATACGGAGGAAACTCAGTTCGGCCGTTTATATCTGGATCTTGTTCTTTTGGTCACGACCCACAGCTCGTGACCATAGGTAAGGGTAGGAATGTAGATCGACCAGTAAATTTTACGCCATGAAGATAATATGTGATGCAAACCCATGACAATAAATTGAGAATTAGACATGAAAATGAAAAACGGGAACAGTTCAAATGTCAACATGAAAATCAAACGCGAAAAGCAAAATTAATTGTAGTAAATTTAAAATTGACAAATTTGAACAAGAATTCACTTAAATAGTAGCTTGCTTGCTTAGCAACAGTATATCACAAAAGTGAGTACACCCCTCGCATTTCTGCAGATATATCTTTTCATGGGACAATCCTGACAAAATGACACTTTGACATAATGAAAAGTAGTCTGTGTGCAGCTTATAGAGTTAATTTATTTTCCCCTCAAAATAACTCAAAATATAGCCATTAATATCTAAACCGCTGGCAACAAAAGTGAGTACACCCCATAGAAACTACATACATCCCTAAATGTCCAAATTGAGTACTGCTTGTCATTTTCCCTCCCAAATGTCATGTGACTCAATACAGGAGTGCTTTCGACATTGCTGCAGAGATTGAAGAGGTGGGGAGTCAGCCTGTTAGTGCTCAGACCATACGCAGTACTCATCATCAAATTGGTGTGCATGGCTGTCACCCCAGGAGGAAGCCTCTTCTGAAGACGGTACACAAGAAAGCCCGCCCATCTCATCAGACCATAGTACATGGTTCCAGTAATCCATGTGCTTTGTTGACATGTCTTCAGCAAACAGTTAAAGAGGGCGTATGGTCTGAGCACTAACATTCTGACCCCCACCTCTTCAATCTCAGCAATACTGACAGTATCGAGTAACGTGTCACATGATGACACTTTGGAGGAAAAATGACAAGCAGTACTCAATTTGGACATTTAGGGATGTACGTAGTTTTTAAGGGGTGTACTCACTTTTGTTGCCAGGGGTTTATATATTAATGGCCAAAGGCGTAGGTTTGGTCTCAATATTGGTAAGGAGGATATAACAGCATAACTTACATGTACACTTTTTGCTGGGGACAGGACATTAATAAGACCAAATATATTTGGTGAACGGGGGTCAGGGCTACACTTCTCACCAATATGAACTGAATTAATTAATAGGCTAATTGATGAATGCAAATAAATCTGTATTGACCTCTGCTAACTTTCACACTGCAAATTTATATGTCTTAATCTGATATTTTTTGTTAAATCTAGTCAAATAATTTTCTCCCATCTTGTTTTGAGTGTTAAAGGCTAGTTAACAGATAAAGTAAGTGGAAGAATCTGACACATTAAAGTAAATATTACTACAGTATTTGTTTTTATCAAGCCCATACATCCAAACGTTGGTCATTTTTCAACTAAATCAAGAAAAAAAATGCTTTCAGATAATGTTTTGAACAATATTCTTGCATTAAGAACATTTCTGACTAACACGTTTTTCTTTTAAGATTAAATATACAAACGTTTTGCTTAAATTAAGTCTGTTCGTCTTATTTTCAGCTAGCTGTTTTTCTTATGTCAAGAAATATAAGTGAGTAAAATTGACTTTAAGCACTGTATCAGATGCAAAATTAGTGGTGTGTTCCCCACCTCCACAATATTGAAGTCTTTTTACATTACTTCTTTTTTCTACATTCTACATTCTAATATCCCTCGTCTTCGAAGTGGGCGGGGGAGGCGGCATGTTGTATTTCTGTCGGGCTGTGAATGCGCGTGTGTGTGTGTGTGGGGGGGTTCAAGTCATGAGCCAATCAAACATGCGTGTGAGGGGAAAAAAATGGACTGGCACATTCAGCGAGTGAAAAGGGGTCAAAATAAGTCTGAACATAATGAAAGTACTGTAATTCGCTTAATAATGGTAGGATCAATTCTATCCTCTCAACATATAGGAAGACAATCTAAATGACCTATATACTGTAACTGAAGTCATAATGGAAATAAAGTGCTTAAAAGTTGGTGGGGATAATTTCAGCATCCTAAAAAGTTGGTAGTGTTATATCCCCACCGTCCCTATGCAAACCTACGCCCTTGTTAATGGCTATATTTTGAGGGGAAAATAAATGAACTCTATTATATAAGCTGCACGAAGACTACTTTTCATTGTGTCATAGTGTCATTTTGTCAGTGTTGTCCCATGAAAAGATATACTTAAATATCTGCAGAAATGCGAGGGGTGTACTCACTTTTGTGATACACTGCAGCTGTGATTCAAACTCTCAACCTCAGAGGGAAGACACGCTAACCTCTAGGACACCCTTTCGTTTGTTCCTTTAATCAGTTGACAACCACCACTTGCCCAACAGGAATCAAAGGAGTGAAGATAAGAAGTTGTCGTAACTCGGCGTCGTATGACCGTGTGATGACATGAGGAAGGATGACACGTAGCTAATTTTGCCGAAGCAAGGTACAATATACGTATTCCTGTGTGAGTGCGCCCTTAGTCAAGAACTTGACAACTTTTACTCTAATTTCACATCCTTCCGATTGGTATTAATTTGTTCCTTTAGATCTCATTTCAAATCAACAGCATGCAATTTTGTAATGGTGTGTTTCAACACGTAAGGTCAAGTGTTGTGTTCTTAGCAACATCTACAACAGCTAAACTACAAGGACACATGCTCCCACAGTTAAAGCAGTCGGGGAAAAAAATTAAAATCACAAACAGGGGCCCACAATATTGTGGTTCCCGCCCTTTTCTGTAAAAATATCGTCCTCACATGTTAACTTTGATAAGGCTTTCTAGTCTTCAATCGCAGGATGCAAAATGACAAGAGTTTAAGGCAGAACCTAAAGGCATGCAAATTAACTACGTTTACATTTTTGAAAAAATTCATAGTTCTATATTTGACAGTACAAGCATGTCTGAGAAGAAACTCCTGACAAACCACCTCTCTGTTTTATTATCTAGAGCTAATATTTGACGGATAGCGGCAGATGCATTACCATAGGAATTTGGTTTTGGGTTGACTTTAGTAAACACGTACAGCTAGCATCAGTGGAACAACAAATACAGTATAGCGGCAAATCCAGTGTAGCACATCGTTGATGCTCCGATAGAATGAAACTGGAGGGGAAAAAAACATTGCACACTTCACATTTTGGCATTTGATCTTTAAATAATTTCAATATATACTTATATATCTTTGTATATTATTTGTGCGTGGTCTTAATATACAGTGGCGTATTGTTGTGTGTGTGCTGTCATGTATGCGTGCGTGTCATTGTGTTTATTTTTTGTTAAAGCAAATCACATTCTCATGCACACGAGTGTTTCAAACACAAGAAGCGAGATCCATTGAAAGGTAGTCCAAGCAATTTTTTTTTCTGTTGTTCAGTGGAAATAGCTGCAAACTGAATGGAACATGAAATGCTTTCTGTGCAGTCCGTGGCGGCAGCGGCGTCTTGTCGGGGTTGCTCCGCTTGCCCTTCACCTTATTTCTGGAGGTCACACTGCAGGAGTAATACAATGGAAGGGTCGCTCTTGGCCGCCTCTTTGAACTCATCCAGTGAGATCTGATCGTCGTTGTTCTTATCCATCTTGGAAAAGATCTTGTCCACCCGCTGCTCGGGCGTCAGCCCGTCCTCGTTCATTTTCATCATGATCACAGTGCCGACCATCTTGTAGATTGCCTGTAAAAGGGTAAACATAAAAGGAAGTAGCCTTTAGGTTAATTCTATTTCTTGTAAAGTTTTTTTAATTTTTTAAAAAATAATCTCCTGTCTGCTGTACAAGTAATTACTGTAATTTTCGGACTATAAGTCGCTACTTTCCCCCCTGAAGGAATAGTATCTTTTCTCGTAATTACTGTTTGACTGTTTGTATTAATGTACCCAATATGAAATAAATACAGTGGGGCAAATAAGTATTTAGTCAACCACCAATTGTGCAAGTTCTCCTACTTAAAAAGATTAGAGAGGCCTGTAATTGTCAACATGGGTAAACCTCAACCATGAGAGACAGAATGTGGAAAAAAAAACAGAAAATCACATTGTTTTAATTTTTAAAGAATTTATTTCCAAATTAGGGTGGAAAATAAGTATATGGTCACCTACAAACAAGCAAGATTTCTGGCTGTCAAAGAGCACTAATTTCTTCTAACGAGGTCTAACGAAGCTCCACTCATTACCTGTATTAATGGCACCTGTTTTAAGTCATTATCGGTATAAAAGACACCTGTCCACAAACTCAGTCAGTCACACTCCAAACTCCTCTATGGCCAAGACCAAAGAGCTGTCGAAGGACACCAGAGACAAAATTGCAAACCTGCACCAGGCTGGGAAGACTGAATCTGCAATAGGTAAAACGCTTGGTGTAAAGAAATCAACTGTGGGAGCAATTATTAGAAAATGGAAGACATACAGTGCCCTCCATAATTATTGGCACCCCTGGTTAAGATGTGCTTTTTAGCTTCTAATACATATATTTTTTAATTCAAATAATATGGGACCTTAATGGAAAAAAGAGAAAAACCCAACCTTAAATACAAGTGCATTTATTCGGTGGGGAAAAAATCCCACATAAAGAAATAATTATTTGACATCAAATAATGTGTGTCACAATTATTAGCACCCCTGGTGTTAATACTTTGTACAACCCCCTTTTGCCAACAAAACAAGGTCTGGGGACTGAGATGGCCATGGGAGGAGCTTGATTTTGTGTCTGGTGAACCATTTCTGTGTAGATTTGGCCATATGTTTAGGGTCACTGTCTTGCTGAAAGACCCAGTGACGACCCATCTTCAGCTTTCGGGCAGAGGGCAACAGATTTTGATTTAAAATGTCCTGGTATTTCAGTTGAAGCCTGGGACCGTGTGCTTTGGTCAGATGAGATCAAGATTGAGCTTTTTGGCAACAAACACTCTAAGTGGGTCTGGCGTGCCACAAAAGATGCGGATGCTGAAAAGCACCTCATACCCACTGTGAAGTATGGGGGTGGCTCAGTGATGCTGTGAGGCTGTTTCGCTTCCAAAGGCCCAGGGAACCTTGTTGTTAGGGTGCATGGCATCATGAATGCTTTGAAATATCAGGACATTTTAAATCAAAATCTGTTGCCCTCTGCCCGAAAGCTGAAGATGGGTCGTCACTGGGTCTTTCAGCATGACAATGACCCTAAACATATAGCCAAATCTACACAGAAATGGTTCACTGACCTACAGAGAGGTGGGACCACAGTAACAGTTTTTTAATTTGCCGTTGTGTTTTGCACTTCAGGGCCACCGTAGAATTGCATCCGAAGAACACCATACCCACTGTGAAGCATGGTGGTGGAAACATCATGCTTTGGGGCTGTTTTTCTGCAATGAGACCAGGATGACTGATCTGTGTAAAGGAAAGAATGAATGGGGCCATGTATGGAGAGATTTTGAGTGAAAATCTCCTTCCATCAGCAAGGGCATTGAAGATGAGACGTGGCTGGGTCTTTCAGCATGACAATGATCCCAAATACACAGCCAGGGCAACAAAGGAGTGGCTTCGTAAGAAGCATTTCAAGGTCCTGGAGTGGCCTAGCTAGTCTCCAGATCTCAACCCCATAGAAAATATGTGGAGCGAGTTGAAAGTCCGTGTTGCCCAACGACAGCCCCAAAACATCACTGCTCTTGAGGAGATCTGCATGGAGGAATGGGCCAAAATTAGGACTGTCAAAGGATTAAAATTTTTAATCGAGTTAATTACAGCTTAAAAATTAATTAATCATAATTAATCGCATTTCAAACCATCTGTAAAATATGCCATATTTTTCTGTAAATTATTGCTGGAATGGAAAGACAAGACAAGACGGATTTGTACATTCAACATACGGCACATAAGTACTGTATTTGTTTATTAAGACAATAAAACAACAAGATGGCATTAACATTATTAACATTCTCTTAAAGCGATCCATGGATAGAAAGACTTGTAGTTCTTAAAAGATAAATGTTAGTACAAGATATAGAAATGTTATATTAAAACCCCTCTTAATCTTTTCGTTTTATTTAGGGCTGTCAAACGATTAAAATTTTTAATCGAGTTAATTACAGCTTAAAATTTAATTAATCGTAATTAATCGCAATTAATCGCAATTCAAACCATCTCTAAAATATGCCATATTTTTCTGTAAATTATTGTTGGAATGGAAAGATAAGACACACGACTGATATATACATACAACATACTCTACATAAGTACTGTATTTGTTTATTGTAACAATAAATCCACAAATGGCATTAACATTCTTTCTGTTAAAGTGATCCAAGGATAGAAAGACTTGTAGTTCTTAAACGATAAATGTTATAGTTACAAGTTATAGTAATTTTATATTAAAACCCCTCTTCATGTTTTCGTTTTAATAAAATTTGTAAAATTTTCAATCAAAAGTAGAGTTAATATAATAATAAGAGGAATAAAAATAACAATAATAAAAATAGAGTGACCAAAGTCTTAAGTTTTACGTGTATTTTGCATAGCTATTTTGATATGGAATGCCAGTTCATTTTTCATTGTTGTTTAACTGTGTGTCAGAATAGGGCCTCATTACTATAGACTGAAGTGCTTTTCTTTTTGTGAACATTATTTTTTTGGGGAGCGATAGGAATATTATTTTTTCTGTGCTTTCACTAAACGATGCTTACAGTGGGGAGAACAAGTATTTGATACACTGCCAGTGGGTTTTCCCATTGGCAGTGTATCAAATACTTGTTCTCCCCACTGTATGTTTGTTGTGAAGGAGTTGCCAATAAACGGCGCGGTCCAAAGAATGCCTGTGTCCACTCGCCTCTACTGTATAACATATATTTGTACATATCTTACCCAAAATACAACAAGAGACACATAATTGCCACTAAAAGAAAGAAAACTTACCGAAATATGTGTGGAGTACAAATAGCAATTTGCATCGCATTGTGAATACAGCATAAACGTCTCACAACTACTAATTCTCCCACGTTTAGAAGAAATAACATGAGTATGGAACGGCGCTGCCCCCAAGCGGCCGGTGGCATTCTCTTCACTCTTAATGTCCATAAACGGCCTCATATGATGTAATCTGTTTGAGGTAATATGCGAGATGGTCATTCACCCAAGCGCCAGCAGAGGGCGGCAAAACTCCATAACAACAAGTGAGCGTTTCAGTGTACTGTCATTTAAATCTGTCTGAGCGGGACATCTGCGTTAATTGCGTCAAATATTTTAACGTGATTAATTAAAAAAATTAATTAACGCCAGTTAACGCGATAATTTTGACAGCCCTAGTTTTATTATAATTTGTAAAATTTTCAATCAAAAAATAAACTAGTAGCTCGCCATTGTTGATGTCAATAATTACACCATGCTCACTCATTGTGCTCATTTGGACCCAAGCGCCAGCAGAGGGCGCCAAACACCAAAAACCAAGTAACAAGCGGATATTACACTACTGTCATTTTAATCTGTTTGAGCGGGGCATGTGCGTTAATTGCGTCAAATATTTTAACGTGATTAATTTAAAAAAATTAATTACCGCCCGTTAACGCGCTAATTTTGACAGCCCTAGCCAAAATACTAGCAACAATGTGTGAAAAGCTTGTGAAGAGTTACAGAAAACGTTTGGGCTCCGTTATTCCCAACAAAGGGTACATAAAAAAGTATTGAGATGAACTTTTGGTATTGACCAAATACTTATTTTCCACCATGATTTGCAAATAAATTCTTTAAAAATCTAACAATGTGATTTTCTGTTTTTTTCCCCATAATCTGTCTCTCATGGTTGAAGTTTACCCATGTTGACAATTACAGGCCTCTCTAATATTTTCAAGTGGGAGAACTTGCACAATTAGTGGTTGACTAAATACTTATTTGCCCCACTGTATCTATTGAGGTACAGTAATCTCTCAATTCTCACAAAATAAAAAATATGCCTTTATAGTTGTTTTTTGGTGTTCATTAATGTTCTGCATTTCGAAGTCTGTACTTAGGACAAGGTCAACTGCTTTTATTGTTTTGGAAGAAAATCAATATTTGAGATGGCCCGCTAGCCAGCAAGACATTGCACAAGTAAACAGCTAAACAAAGCTTTAAAAAGACAAAAAATAGAGTGAAACTTCAAAAGCAACCCCCCTTGGGGCTTTAAAAATAAAAACTAATTGCAAAGGGAAAAATGGCCTCTAGGTCTCATTAAAATGTTCAAACGTGTGATTTCAGCAGAACCAACAGTGACTCAGCATCAAAGCATCGAAGCATGAAAATATATTTTCACATTTGAGAACACGTTGACCATGGTAAGAAGATACGCTACTCTTTAGGGCTTTTCACACTGGCGTCAGACCAGTGTGAAGAGCGGTCCACGGCAAGGGAGGAGCCATGTAGCCTGACGCAGACGCTATAAGGAAGTGAAAAGTGGCAAGCATATTTACTCTAGTCCCGAGCACTATTGCGTTTATTTTTCATTGTTGCACTAGAAAACAGTGACTTTTCCTATATCAACAAATGGGGGGCATTATAATAGCCGTGTAAAGAGTTTTACTAGATTCTGTGAGACGGTGAATAGTTTTTGTTGTTGTTAGTCGTACATCGTAAGCAGTTTCTCACAATGTTACCCATACCTTGAGTACTGGTATTCTTTTCACCAAATACTTTTTACCTGTACTTGAATACATCTGGATGAGTACTTTTATTTGAGTAATATTTCTTTGAAGTAACGCTACTCTTACTTGTGTAAAATTTTTGGCTACTCTACCTCCCTCCCACCACAGTTAATCCTAAAATGGAACCTTGACCTTTAATCAGTGGACATAATGCAAAGGTAATGAGCATTGCAAATGCTTCTCACGTTCAACATCCATTTCTGTCAAGAATTAAATGTCTGTAATAAATATTCTACAATATCAACAGTTTTGCACTAAAATTTTAAAGAATAGTCCAACCATTCTCATTTGATTAAAGACTCAAGATTTAGCCAAGAAACCAAAACACGCTTTTAATTTCATTAATTCTTACAGCCACTCTTAAGCAGGGGTGAAAGTAGGCCGGAACAGCGTTCCGGCATGAAATTTGATGCCGGAACGATGTTCTGGCATTCAGTGCTTTGATCCCAAAAATATGACAGCAACTGTCAAAACCCCATGTTTTACAAAAAACCGTTCCACGCTGCCACACCCGCATCTTCAATAAGAACAATCTACTAATGTCAGATTTACATACATGAGTGTGAACAACAAGCCTAATAAAGAGCTTGTGTAGCGTAATTCGTTTCCACCGATATTTATTATTCATTTACAGTGATACCTCAGCTCACGAACATAATTGGTTCCCAGAAAGTGTGTGTAAGGCGAAAAGTTCGTCTTCCGAACATTTATTTCCCATAAGAAACCATTAAAATGAGAATAATCCGTTCCCAGGTCCCCATAAAACATAATTTTCTACTAAATAAGCCTTAAAACTACACAAAAATATACCTTATTTTCTTTAATGTCTTCTTAGGCTTAACACTAGCCTGTGGTGGGGTGTTTTTCGGTCCCATAATAGCAAAAGTACACTCAATATGGTCCAAAATTTCTATCAAACACAAACCACGTCCGCACTCGACGAAAGGGAGGGGACGAACTGGGACGCCGTGAGCGTGCGTCAGCTTCTCGTGGCACTGTTCGACCGCGTGGTTTGGTTTGTCCGCCGAAAACTAGTTCGTCAGCAGAGACTATATGCTCGCGAATTTAATGTTCTTGAGGCGAAAAGTTCGTGAGCTTAAGCGTTCGTGAGCTGAGGTATCACTGTATTTATTTTACGTAGTTCTTCCCAGTGTCTCTCTGTATCTGACAAGTCGCCCTGCACAAGCGGGCAGCAAAAAAAAAAAAAAAACTGGACTCTGCTGTCCGTTCAATTGACCTGACCTGTGATCAGCATGGATAGTTAGCTCTGATTGGCTCAAATCCAGGTTTTTTGGTGTTTTATTTGGAAGGTTCAGAATATGTTAATGTGCACTTTGGACTTATTTTTGTTCATTTATGTGAGGCTACTTATTTAATTCCTTATAATAAAAAAAGTCAATATTCCATTTCACTGTGCATGATGTAAGTCATTTGTACGTATCTTTTGTTAATGTATGTTACTTATAGCTTTATTATTTAAAAAAAAAAAAAAGGCAATGTTTACATTATCTTCATTTTTTAAATACATACTTTTTTCTTGAATAGTTAGAATTGAGGTTTTGTTTTTAGATTTGAGGAAATGAGGGAAAATAAAAATTAGATGGAGTTTTAGATGGAATTTTTTAAATCAATGAAAAAAATAACAATTTTGAATGGAAATCAGTTTCTCATTTATGTCTTGTTCCAGTGTAATGCAGTAGCCTAATACATGTGTGAAACCTTTCATCCATTAATTTTCATTTTTTAGCCGCTTATCCTCACGAGGGTCAGGGGAGCACTGCAGCCAATCCAAACTAACTATGGGCAGTATGCGGGAAACACTCTGAATCAGTTGCCAGCCAATCACAGGGCACAAGGAGACGACCAACCTTTCGCGCACACACTCATACCTAGTGCCAATTTAGAGCCTGCCATGCATGTTTTTGGGATGTGGGGGGGAAACCGGAGTACCCACAGAAAACCCATGCAGGCATGGGGAGAACATGCAAACTCCACACAGGGAGGCAGGACCCTTGATCTCAGAACTGTGATGGGAAATGCTGACCACTGTGTGTGTAAAACCTGTTCTGTTTTATTGTGTGTTATATTTATAACTGTGCCAAAAGCAGTTTTTGCTTTTCGGTGGTTTTAGAAGGTTTAAGCCCCCCCCCCCCCCCCCCTCAAAAAACAAAACAAAACAAAACAGTAAAAGTAAATAAATTAAGTCTTAAGTCCAACAGCCAGTGTTAAAATAATAGCCCTTCTTGCCCTATTTTCTGCAACATGGTCAACAGCTGTTACGCCTTCGTCCTCTGGGAGGCGTTACAGGACAAAGAAAACTCACACAGTGCGCATAATTCACACCTCCCTGTTTTCCCACTTGCCTGTTTTTGGAGCTCACATACAAAAAGCCCCAGGCTTGGAGGAATTGTGTGAATTGGCCGGTGAGATGCAAGATATGAAGCAGGCGAATGTGACTCATACCGATGGTCTCCATTGTTTATCTTTAGTCTATGTCTCATTTTTTAGTCACTTCATAATTTCACACAATGTCTCAATACGGGTTCATTTAGGAAGATGGGTTAATTGTATTTGTGTTTTGACTTCTGGTACTGAATGATGGCATATTCATTTCAAGTAGGTTTGCATAGCATCATCATTTGTAACCTTAAAATTTAAAGGAACTCGCTATCCGAAGAAACCTGTACTAATCGTATTTCACACTCCTTTTTTATTTTAATGGATTATTTTAGATTAAATTGTATTTAATATGTAGTGCGCATTAGGCTGAAAGCTAGTGGAATAAATTTGCGGGAATCGTCTTCCTACCTCAATGATTTCCAGCATCTCCACCCGGGTTATCTTGCCATCTCCATCCAAGTCATACATGTTAAAGGCCCAGTTGAGCTTCTGCTCAAAACTACCCCGCGATGTGATGGACAATGCACAGATAAACTCTCTGAAGTCGATGGTGCCATCGCCATTCTTGTCAAAAGTCCTGAACGCATGCTGGGCGAACTTTGATGCGTCACCATAAGGGAAGAACTACAAGGAAAAAGGAGAGAAAGAAATGAATGTTAAAAATGCACTGCATCCTATTGCAATATTTTAAATAGTAGTTAGAGGTACACTTTCAATTAAAGATGCACCGATACCAGTATCGGCAGGGGGTACCAATCCGGCCCATAATGGTGGTATCGGTATCGGCGTGTACCAACAAAGTGGGCGCCGATACCATTTACTGTTCCACTATTATAACACTTGACCGCAGCCTCTTTTTCTTCTGACGCTCACTACACTCTCTGTTGTGTGATGACATGTGATCACTTTTCATGCCAAAGCAGCTGTCACTATTGGCCTGCTCCAGACCAATGAGAGCAGGCCAATAGCCACTCTTAACCCTTTAACACCTAAGCCTATTTTGGCCGAATTTGCATGCATTTGATGTTGCCTTTATATTTCAAATAAAAAATTGTTCACAATGGCCAAGTTGGGTCCCTTTTTTAAGGACACCTTGAACTTCATGTCAAAACTGTTGTTTTCTTCACTGACCAATTACAATCCACATTTTGGCCCCAAAAAGACAAAAAAAAATCCCCAAATTTTTTTTCAAAATTTGTAATGTTGATGTCCCATTGACAACCAAACATGCTTGACCAAACTTTTTGAAGCTTGATAATATTTATTCTACTTGTTAGGATAAACATTCAATAGAAAAAAAATAAGATTGATGAACAGGTCACGGAGCTGCGTCACACACAACGTCACACAGCCTACTCTTTCGCCGTTTGCGCGCTGCTGTCAGCCTGTCACTTCTACTCGCCGAGACGCCGACTCATCCCAGGAAAACAACGAGAAATACTGCTCCTCTTCTTCCTTGAGTTAATGAAATAATGCATTAGCTTGCGCTAAATTTAGTTTTAGATTCATTCTGCACGTTTCAAAGTCGCTCGCTCAAACTGGCCGTTGCTTGCTTCAGCATGCCTCCTTTTCCTTAGTTGGCGCCTCGCTCGGAAATTTATTAAAAATGTCCACATTCGGTTCGTCCTTCTTGACATCACAACGGCTCTTGGGATATATGTAGTCTTTTGTGCTGCTTTCGGTTTTGAAAAAGGACAAGAAATGATGGAAATATGGAGATAGATACATGGTCCATGCAGTGTTTTAATGCATATTTATGAATGCAATAAAACTATAAAACAACTTTTTCTTGGTCGATTGACTTCAAATAAAAACTGGTGTGGACATCAACTTCCATACTTTCAAACGAGACCAACCAGCAGCACGTGGGTGACGTAATTACAGCGTGACGATGCTTCAAAGACGACATGCGTAAACGCGTCGCTGCCGACACGTTCGGTGTTAAAGGGTTAACTCATTTGCTCCCAAAAACGTAAAATACGTTCTATTTTTAATTGTTTCAGTGTCCCAAAAACGTATTTATACGTCTTTTACATTTTCTTTAGGTTCTGATGCAACTTTGCTCCAAAGCACAATGGTCAAAATTCATTTTAAAGCAATAAAACTGGCCACTGGAGGGCAGTAGCATATTTGGTAAGAAGTCATATGTCAGGAAACGGAAGTCGGAAAGCGTGAGAAAAATGTGGAGAACGACCCATCTGGAAACGCGCATGGCCAAACCAGTTCCCCCCCAGGAACACAACATGCCCCACACAAGCTCCCCAGGTGAACTCTACCATGAGGCAGCGGTCACCACACTGGTCCGCCCCAGAATCCACCCACACAGGACGCCAGGCGCAACCTGATTTAACGGAACGTACGGTCGGGCCGCACGGCCAGGGCGCCGGTGGAAGACGTCCGAACGGACGACGAGGAGGACGTCTAGGACGCCAGGTGTCGAAAGACCAAGCAGGACGATCGAAAGGACGTTCGGGACTCCAGGCGATGAACAACCAAGCGCGACAACCAGGAGGACGTCCAGGACACCAGGCGGCGGACGACCGAGCAGAACAATCGGGATCACTAGTGTAGCGGATGATGTTGTTGAGTCTGTGTTGCTCGTTGAGTAAAGTTCGCTTTGCCGAGTTTTGCCGCTCATGTATCTCGTGACTCTCTACTGTCTCGTGACTCAGCCGGAAACGCGCACAACAGCGTCATCTCTCAGTTCAATAGTTTAGTTATGTGTAAATAAATTGTTACTTTTCTACCAAAAGCTCTATTTGTCTTGTTGTTTATGTTATTTTGTAGAAGGAAAACATTATTCAGATGTTTGGGATGTCACAAAAGCAAAAAAATAGCTGTGTTAAAGTCAAAGTTATGTTTGAAATGTATGCTTTTACAAAAAGCTCAATTTCTCTGTTTTTTCATCAGAAATTGGAAAATTGCTCAAACTAAGCTATTTTCTAATGCTGATTTCTAAAGAATGGAAAAAGATATGAACTTACTTCTTTTTTTTTTTTGCTGATAGAAGAGAGTCTAATCTTGTTTATATAGCAATAGAACAAAATTTTCTGTGGGCCTTGCAAAATCCGTCAGAATCCAGTAAAACGCCCGGGAGCGAAGGGCCTTGCTCTGGTGAAAATGGCTGGGAGTGAATGAGTTAACCAATCCCAGGGCAGCTTTTTCATATGTAGGAAAAACAAACTAAGAGACAAATGTCGGCGGTCTAGACATATATCAGTTTATAATTTCCGTCAAGTACAATAACTTCATGCAAGATTTGTGGCCTGAAAGTTTCAAGAGGTGGAGTTAAATCTGCCAGTAGTTTGAGGCTACAACAGCAGCAACTGCTACCAAGAGAAAGGTCAGCTCACTTCGTCTACTTTACTTTTTATTGTCTTTTCCTGAAAGAAATGCCGCAGTAATGTGAGACCTGTTTCAAAAGTAGTGTTGCCACCTTTCAGAAATAGAAATAAGGGACACTCCCCTCGCGCCCAAAGCCATACAAAAAAAAAGGGACAACCCCAAAACTCATAAAATGCATAGAAATGTATCTATTTATATATATTCTGTATTGTTTAAATACAGAACAGAACTTATAATTCCCAATTCGGAACGGGTGGCAAGCCTATTCAAAAGTGCTGTAAAAGTAAGCTAAGCTAAGTGGCTAAGTGTGTGTTGCTGCTGGTCCACAGAGAGGGAGGCTAATAGAGGGACAGGATGGGTGGTCAGTTATTATTACTTATACTGTAATTTCATGAAAGTTACACTGTTTGGCCTTTGGCAGCCAAAACTCAGGGTTTAAAAAAGTTTATTCATTATGCATTCATTGTATTTTCACTTTCTTACTGTTGGGCTAGTATTATACAAGTTTTAATTTCACGAATTTAGCACTATTTTGGCTTTTGAGAACCAAAACTCAGGGTTTAAAAAAATGTATTCATTATTCATTCATTGTATTTTTACTTTCTTACTGTTGGGCTAGTATTATGCATGTTTTAATTTGGTATCGGTATGGTATCGCCCGATACCGCACAGCCAGGTATCGGCATTTGGGCCAAAAAATGGTATTGTTGCAACACCACGTTCAATATCTACCATCCAAGACAGTTTACAGGCATCTATTATAATTTAGGGTTGTTTCATTGGACATTTTTCCCACCTTTGAATATCAGTGTTGTTGATACCTCCTACATCCCAAAAACCAGCATGGTAAGGCTGAATGAACACTTCTAATTGTCCATAGGTGTGAGTGTGATAATTTGATCAGAAGATGAATGAACGAATTAATGAATATCAGTGGAAAATGTTTCAAACCACAATTTTAAACAATATTCGACTGACCAGACTATTATTGGTAGGGGTCGGAACCTCTGGGTAGCTCACGATATGATACCATTTGCTATACAATGCTCACGATCACGATTATCTCACGTTATGGCGATATAAAAATTATCTGTATATGGGTCAGGAAATCATTTTACATCATACAAGTAATAAGCAGAAAAACAACCCCTTTCGTCCTTCCGCTGTGAATTGAATTTGGTTTATCACTTATGTCCAAATTCATTAGAGTGGAAAGGTCGCTGCCATCCCTTCCACTCCAAATGGTTTGGATGTCTACGCTGGTCAATGGCAACCAATGAGTTTGATTTTGGGGCATTTCAGGTCATTTGCTGTTGATTTTCAGTCACTTCCTATTGATTTGAGGGCTTTTCTGGGTCACTTCCTGTTGATTTTAGTGCATTTATGGGTCACTTCCTGTTGACTTTAGGGCATTCATAGGTCACTTCCTCTTGATTTTGGGTTACAGAACAGGAAGCGACCAAGGAATCTCCCCTAAATGAATCGGCAGTGACTCAAACTGAACAGGAGGTGACCCATAAATTCCCTAATATCAACAGAAATTGAGCTGTAAATGCCCCGAAGATCGGCCCCTCCCACTATAAATGAATTGGACGTCCACCGCCGTCAATGGTGGTCAATAAGCTAATATAGAAGCTAAGATTTTGGTAGCAAGTGCAACTTTTTGCTTCCTTTTCATTTTAAACAGTGACACCTTTTTAAAACGATATGTCGATTCTTGGCAGGAGCATATCTATAATCTTTTGGGATACAAAGTATCATGGTACATCACAATTTTGATATTTTGTCACACCCCTAATTATTGGTAACATTATACAGTATCAGTGGTCTAGAGTTGCCATCCGGGAATATAGGAAGTTCCCCAATGCCCGGGCCTAAGACTGATACCAGTCCAAGTCTCGTTTAGCACAGAGCTGCACAGAAAGAATAACTTACATTATTTCAGTTGTTTTTATTATCCAAGAGATTAACGGATTTTCTTTGATGCAAAATTGGCCCAAACCACTTGACACGTCATGATACGCGTCTAGGTAAGGTGCATACAGTGCACTCATGGTAACAATAAACCCACAAGCTAGCAAAACAAACTAGCAAAAAAAAAACAAACAAAAAAAAGTCTTAAGAAATGCTTTTCAAAAGGAATGAAAAGACAGACGAGCCTGACTCAGAAAAAGAAACTTGCATATGACAGACATAACAAGGAAACGTATTTAAATATGAATTCATCGCTGTGGGTGATTCCTACGCACCAACACGCTTTGTATAATATGCAGCTACCCAGTGAGGCAATGGAGCCTTCAAAACCACCCTGCTAATAGGAAGCACCCTGCATTAAAAAAAGTCCTAGGACTCTTTTAAAAGAAAAAGCTGCAACAGGAAGGACAGAAGCAATTATAAAATCTAGAAATCCAAGGTGCACTGACAGTATCATATCTGATGCTTGCAATTTACTCTTTGCATGGGTCTGTTATAAGCGCCTAAATCTGTTTTTCTGATACATATGATTAGCAACGATTAATCGATCAACTCAAGTCATTCGATTACAAAAAAGCTTTGAATCAAATTTTGCTGCTTTGAGGATTCGTTTAATTAGAGTGGCATTGTAATGAATTGTTTTAAAGAGTTTTCATTTAGTTTTATTGATTTGGGCGGATACACTGTCCTCTAGTGGCAGTAGTGAAAATGAAGTAACTCATCTCTCTCATGGCTGAATCCAGCTGCTCCCTCTTAAGACCAACATAAGGTTGTAGGTTTTTGTTTGAGCTAATATAATCGATTATGCATTCGTAATTTCGTTTAGAGGTATATATAGCAGTTTTTTTGTGGGAATATGTGATCTGTTGAGAGCATTGTAAAAAAAAAAAAAAAAAAGTTAGGATTTTATAATGTTTAAGATCGCAGACTTTTGCTATGCAAGTTAGCCAATTGTTCTTTTTTCTGTACTTTGATCCTCATTTATGTTTTTTTTTTTTTTTTTTATAATGTTTGATGCTGAGCTCAGGCATTTTAAATTATTTTTAAATGCAATTATTGGTTTTCTGAAATGAAAGCGCAATTCTGCATAGTACAAAAAACCACTTAGGAATTTTATGTTGAATTTTCATTTAATGCTCTTTTGACAGTGCAATCTTAACAAGCCTATGTTTTACATCTCGTAAAATTTATTCAGCAAAACATGAAATGTTACTAATCCGATTATTCTATCTAATTGATAATTAATAGATGAATCGATTACTTAAATAATCGATAGCTGATCCCTACATCTGATAAACAGTATCCTGTTTAAATCAGTGTCAAATTTGCTTTGCTGCTTTGTTGGGAAGGCAACAGACGCAAGGGCGTAGGTTTGCATATGGACAGTAGGGACATAACACTAGCAACTTTTCTGATGATCAAATTGTCCCCACCAACTTTAACGCAACCTTATTTACAGTATATAATGAGTTTAGTTATACAAGCAATTGAGAGAATACAACCCTACAATTACTAAGTGAATCATTTTGATGATAGTCAGATTTATATATTTATTTATTCTGTACATTATTTTATTTACAATTATTTTCATTTACAGCCTATACAGACATTTTCCCCCCATAAAAATACATTAATCATAATCGAGGTAAAAACTTTTCATTTTTTGTTAAGTTTGGCTGTGCTTGTTGACAAAATCAGTAGCGTTTAATTTAATTTCATAATTTGCCGGATAACACTGAATGACATCTGTCATTAGCATGTCATAATTAGGGGTGTGACAAAATATTGAAATGTTGACATATTGTGATATCTTGATACCTATAAGCCGCAGCTGTCCTCACTGTATTATGGGATATTAACACCAAAAGATATTAACCGGTAACACTTTATTTGACAGCGGCATCATAAGACTGTCATAAGACCAAACCACCATGAAACTTTGAACCATTTGTCTGCAAAGCTTCATTGATTCAAGAAGCTTCATTTGGCCATCACTACTCCCATGGGGGAGACAGTCAACTGCTGCCACCTGCTGTCAACACTTTTGTTGTCCAACATGCCCCCTAGCATGCATTGCAGCGCTACAGATGTAAATTACAATCAAAATTCATGTTCTGTGTTAATTATTTCTTCAGTTACTGTTTCAGTATTTTTCAACAATTGCTAGTTATGGTATTTGGTAACACTTCATGAATGCTTATAACAGATGTCATTTAGTGTTATACGGCCGAGTGTCTCACTTTTGAATGGATGTAAAAGATCCAAGCTGGACGTGAATGGAGTTTATGATATAATTTGCCAGCTGACACTTAATTACATAAGCATTCAGTAATTCCCATGATAGTGTCATGTCATAATCGTGACAGCTCTGTCAAATAAAGTGTTCCCTAGTATCCCCAAAAAATTAACAAATAAGCCCTACTGGACTATAAGCCGTAGGATTCAAAATGATGGAAAAAAGTAGCGGTTTATAGTCCGAAAATTACTTACTCATGGTATGTCCCGTAAGGTACTTCGGACGAAAGAGAATCTATTTGCTAGTTTGGTTAACACTTCACTGGTTGTTTTCAACAAGACTGACAGGAACTGACTTTAATCGCTGTTGTAGTTTGGGATGACCAATGAACTATAATAACACTCATTAGAGCGCATAATTCCAATGAGGCTGAACAATCCTTTCCTTCCGACTTGTTTAAAAACTCACACAAGAATCAAGCCTTACATAACAACTAGTGCTTATACAGTGTATCACAAGAGTGAGTACACCCCTTCCATTTCTGCAGATATTTAAGTATATCTTTTCATGGGACAACACTGACAAAATGACAGTCTGTGTGCAGCTTATATAATACAGTTAATTTATTTCCCCCACAAAATAACTCCAAATATAGCCATTAGTATCTAAACCCCTGGCAACAAAAGTGAGTACACCGCATAGAAACTACGTACATCCCTAAATGTCCAAATTGAGTACTGCTTGTCATTTTCCCTCCAAAATGTCATGTGACTAGTTACAGGAGTGCTGTCAGCATTGCTGCAGAGATTAAAAAGGTGGGGGGTAGAGGAGTTCCACAAAATCGATTATTACATGCATCGCGATTCGACACGTGACGATTCGATTACAATTCATAAAGGCTCAAAAACGATGATTTTCCCTCTGCTCGTAGCGGAACGAAATTCAAGACATGTCTACCGCCCGGACACCTTTAACGGACGCACGCACGTTATAATGAATGCTGCCTGTAACTGAGTGAGAGATTTACTCTTTTTCAAAAGATTGGAAAATAAATTTGTGTATGAGGCAGGCAGGGACAGAAGCGCACGTTATTTTTTAGAGCAAGAGGGGAAGAGAGATAGTTCGTTGCTCCTCGTCTTTCAGATGTCTAGCTGTAGTTTCAAGTCATGTCAATTGAAAAATATCCTGAGTGTGTTGCTTAGACCCGTTTGCGTCTACAAGTGGTGAGTACACGAACCCTCTTGTGCTGTTTAGCCTTTATTGTTGTTGTTTTTGAGGTGTTAATAGTTAGCGCTGAGCACTAAGCTAATTAGCTAATTCGCTAACGTGTATTTCATATGCAGAACTGTAAAACCATGATTAAGTACAGCGGTAACACTACAAACATGCAAAATAGTACAGAAATCTGTGAAAACAAAGTATATTGGTGTGACGGCCCCTGGCCGTTTAATGGTTAACTTCTGAGACTCTTCCAGTCAGCTGATCGCCGCCTCCACCAGCTGGCTGTTTCCCCTCCCACTGTGACGACAGCTGATCGACGCAGGACGGACCGACGACGTCACCACCGCTGATTGGCCACGGAAGGAGGCGCCAAGCTTCATAAACCTGCCGCTGTCAACGTTCTATGAGGTCGCAATTTGGCAGTATTCTGTCGCGTTCCTCCTCGCTAGCTGTTTGCTCGCCATTCACGCTCGTTTGCACTTTGATCGCTAGTTTGATACACTCCCGCTTTTTCGGTGAGATCTTTTGTGTTTATTCGTTATTGGATCGTTTTTGTTCACCACTGTAAATAAGAGCACTGAAGCAAGTAAGGGTAAGTCGCCATTTCTGTTCAACCCGTTTTCTCCTGTTTTGTATAGAGTAGGAAGTTAGGTTAGAAGCTGTCTTTTCTTTGTTCCTTTTACATGATCAGGGCTTAGTTAGCGGGTGGGGTTAAGTGTAGTTGCTTTTGTTTGTTGTTTTGGCCTGGGCTTACCCTGAAGTCACGCTTCCTCGGCATTTTGTACATATTCATTGCGAGTTTGATTATTGTGTAAATAAATTTGTGTCCACTTGTCCATTTTGTGTGGATTGTTTTATGTTACGCCTTTCGCGAGCCATCTTTGGCACGTAACAATTGGTTAAAAGACGGTTTATTTCTAAAGCCATTTTGTTTCCAGAAAATGTGGAATTCATTCCACCTGTGTAAATTTTATTGTATTGTTCAGTGAAATACTCCCTTTAAAATGGTTAATGTTTTTGCACTTTCTTGTAAAAAATAAATAAATAAAAAAGCAGCTTAAGGGCAGGTTTTTGTTGTATGGGCATGTTTCCATCGTTCCTGTTGAATCATCAGGATATTTTAAATAATGGACAAAAATCTGTTTGTATACTATATTAATTAGTAATATACGTTGCATCGATAATCGTGATAATTGTGATAACTGTGATCATCGTCAATACCGTGATCATCGTTCAAGAATCTAATCGTTGCCCCCTGAATTGCAATCGAATTGAATCGTGGGGTGCCTAAGATGGCACACCCCTGTGGGGGTCAGCCTGTTACTGCTCAGATCATGCGCCGCACTCTACATCAAATCGGTGTGCATGGCTGTCACCCCAGGAGGAATCCTCATCTAAAGACGATACACAAGAAAGCCCACCAGTAGTTTGCTGAAGACATGTCAACAAAGCACATGGATTACTGGAACCATATCCTATGGTCTGATGAGACGGGCGGGCTTTCTTGTGTACCGTCTTCAGAAGAGGCTTCCTCCTTGGGTGACAGCCATGCATACCAATTTGATGTCGAGTGCGGCGTATGGTCTGAGCACTAACAGGCTGACCCCCACCTCTTCAATCTGCAGCAATGCTGACAGCACTCCTGTAACAAGTCACATGACATTTTGGAGGGAAAATGACAAGCAGTACTCAATTTGGACAATTATGGATGTACGTAGTTTCTAAGGGCTGTATTCACTTTTGTTGCCAGGTGTTTAGATATTAATGGCTATATTTTGAGTTATTTTGAGGGGAAAATAAATTAACTCTATTATATAAACTGCACACAAACTACTTTTCATTGTGTCAAAGTGTCATTTTGTCAGTGTTGTCCCATGAAAAGATATACTTAAATATCTGCAGAAACGCAAAGGGTGTACTCACTTTTGTTATACACTGTCGATATGAATTAAATCAAACTAAAGCTTACTATTCCAATAACGGTTCAGTTTGCTTCACTTCTAGTCATTGAGTAAATGAATTATGTGTACTTTTGATATCAAACTGTTTCACCCTGTGTCCTTGCCGTTGGTGTGCAGCAGACACTCTAATCCTACAAGGAAAAAGACAAGGACGCTAGAATAGTCCCGGTTGAGCACAACTACACCAGCACTGTCTGGAATCATGACAACAGGAAAGGATAGAACTGCAAAATTGAATAACAGCTGTGCTAAAATATGTCTATAAAAAATGATGAGCATTATTATCTTTCTTAAGGCCCAATTTGCAGTTCTTGTCATTCGAACCTTATGTAATGTTACATATCAAAAGTATTTTGTACAAAAGAGCGTGCGAGGGAGTGTGACAGGTCTGTTTAGGAGACTGACATACTGATTTCTAAAGAGCGCAATGAAGGAGTAAGTGACTGTCTCAGTGTTCTCACTACACATGACAAGGACCTGCCTCTTCACATGCTTCCAAACCCCAAAAGAGGCAACTGCAGAAAACGTGAGGTCGGGTTGGCACGAGGACAAAAGTAAAGATGGAGGAAGAAAGAGGAAGCGAACGCAGCCCCTTAAGAATCTGCAAAGTTACGAAACACATTGTGTTATGTAAATCATAAGCGAGAGGGGGGAAAAAATGGGACAAGAGGGTGGGGGTAGCATGAGACTTTTGAGATTTCTGCAACCGGAATACTTACTTTTGGAAGAACACGCCAGCAAATATGTCATTTCAGCCAAGGATTTAACCGCATTTCATTGATAAAAGGGGCAATTAACAATCAAGTCACGGATGAATGACCAGAACAAGAAACCAGTTGAGCTTAAGGTCTCACTGCCTAAGGCCTCCAATTGTGTTCAAAATTATTCAGCCCCCAGAGTAGATAAGTGTTTTTGCAAGTTTGAAATTTATTTTTAATCTTGTTTAGGGCTGCAGCTATCGAATATTTTAGTAATCGAGTAATCGACTGAAAATTCTATCGATTAATCGAGTAATCGGATAAAACAAATATTTTTTTAGGTGAAGAGCAATTATAAATATACATGAGAAAATAAGACATTTCATCTAATCTTGAACCATTTTCAGTCAATCAATGTCTTTATTTTCGATGTATATTGTTGAAAACAGCCAACAATTGCATCTCAGATGTAACTAGAATTAAAAAAAAAAAGACTAATTCACTGCTTTCACTCAAAAAACTTTTAGATCTTATTAAAAAAAAATATATATATATATATATATATATATCTTACCTAAAAATGCCGTTACGCTTGATAACACATATCACTTAAAAGTTAGGATTTTTTCCCACGTGTTTCAATTAAATTTCTCTTTGTGTCAAGCCATTTTTAAGTTCTAGTTAAGTTTTAAGTTAGTCTAAACTGTAAGTCCTGATAGGATTTTGAGTTTTTGCAGTGTTCAAAATAAATGTATGATACAGGCTGTATTGGAGCACATTAGGGACCAGTGCTACCTGGTGTTTTATCCAGCAATGACTACTGAGCTAAAATTGATAGTTAGCATGATTAAGTTTTTATTTTACACCCTCATCACTCCACAATGCTGTGTTATGTTAAAGCCTGTATGTAAGACACGTTAGCCACGCATCGACAGTGGTCATAATTAATTGAAACCTAGCCTTCCGCAGGGCTAACGTTACGTGAGCTAGTAGCGACATTAACGTTAATCTTATTTATTAGCGCTTAGCGCTCTTTATTAGCGCTTAGCGCTCTACTGCTTTAAGATGGCGGCTGTTTACTAAACGCTGCCCAGACGCGGCCGAGTCTGTCATTTCGCATCTAGTTCAACATACGTGATCTCTATGAGACGCATCAGACGCTACCTGTACCAATGTAGCATCGTGCGGGCTAGTATTTAGCAACGTCGGCGTCGTTTGTGGCGGCTGTCGGCTACAGTAAGTTTTTTTTTTTCCCCTTCTTCCTCTCCGCACGTGACAGCGCGTTGTCTCGTATTAAAAGTAGTCCGAGCAAAACGTGATGCTTAGAGCTGTCAAAATAAACGATTACTCGAGGTGAATAAAATTACTCGGATCAGTTTTTAAACTCGAGTTACCCGAGTTGCTCGAGTACTCGTTTCAGGTCTAATCTTGTTTACAATCACAGGTCAAATAGACCAGTGTTTTTCAACTGGTGTGCCACGCAACACTAGTGTGGCGTGAGACATTGTCAGGTGTGCCGCGAGTAATGATCCAATATCGTTTTTTTTTTTTTTAAACGTCATCGGGCGGAGTTGCAGAGGAAGACAGAAGTAGGTAGGTTTCGGTCGTGCGCAGATTAACGAGATATTTCTCGTATCGCGTTCAAGATCTGCTCGGATTTCTAGCCATCAGCCACCTTGCAGTCCGCAACAATTTCGACCCCACCACGTCTTCTGTACATCATTTGATTAGACTCGTCAAGTGTCGATATTCATGACGTGTCCTTTCCATTTTATCCATATGTGACGACCTGTATTTTATTGTAACACACTGTCGAAGACAGCAAGGTGGCTGATGACTAGAAATCCGAGCAGTTCTTGAAAGCGACACGAGCAGCTATCCAACAGCGCCATGGTGCCAAGGAAGCTTAAACGTCATCTCCAAACGAAACACCCATCGTTTCAAAACAAGTCAATGGACTATTTTGTTCGCCTTTGTGAAAACACAGAGAAACATACAACTTTTTTTTTAGAAAAATTACAAAGGTAAATGAGAAAGCCCCCAAAGCCAGCAACCTTGTTGCTGAACTTGTTGCTAAATCCAAAAAAGTCCCACAATGCGGCAGAGACATTAATACTACCTGCCTGCAAAGCCATTGTCAGCGAGATGCTCGGCCCTGATGCGCTTAACTCATTCACTCCCAGCCATTTTCACCGGCGCAATGCCCTTCGCTCCCGGCCGTTTTACTGGATTTTGACTGATTTTGCATTGCCCACAGAAAATTATGTTCTATTGCTATATAAGGAACCCACAAAAATAAAGATCAGACTCTCTTCTTTCAGTAGAAAAAAAAAGTTAGTTCATATTTTTTTCCATTCCTTAGAAATCAGCATTAGAAAATAGCTTAGTTTGAGATATTTCCAATTTCTGATGAAAAAACAGAGAAATTGAGCTTTTTGTAAAATCATACATTTCAGACATAACTTTGACTTTAACACAGCTATTTTTTGCCTTTGTGACATCCCAAACATCTGAATACTGATTTGGTTCTACAAAATAACATAAACAACAAGACAAATAGAGCTTTTGATCGCAAAGTAACAATTTAGTTACACATAACTAAACTATTGAACTGTTGAACTATTTGTGCACATAACAACGGGGAAGGCTCTCGGCTGCTCCCGGTTGAATGAGGTGGCTCCCAGTAATCTGATGAGTCCGGATCAAGATCGGTCTCACTTTTTTCATCATCTTCATCGTTGGTTTCAACCTCGGGCTCAGCAGTAACGCAACGTGAGCTCAGCGTGTGGAACCTGACGCTGTTGTGCTCGTCACCTTCCGTCTCATCAAGATAGATTTTTTTAATCCTTCTTTGACGATGGTTTCGTTTTCTTTTCAAAACACTCCTCCAGTGTCGTTTGCCTTTTTTTTCCGGCCCGTTCTCCACGTTTTTCTCAAATTCTCACGCATCTTCACAAGATCCCTCCAACTTCCATTTCCTGACTATTTTTCTTCACTTCCTCTCATTGCCCGAGATGAGTTCTTACAAAATGCGCTACTGCCCTCCAGTGGCCAGTTTTATTGCTTTAGAATGAGTTTTGAGCATTGTGCATTGCAGTTTAGATGCATCAGAATCTAGAGATGCCTCTTGTCAAAAAAAAAAAAACAAAAACGTATAAGACGTATAAATACGTTTTTGGGACACTGAAACAATTAAAAATATAACGTATTCATACGTTTTTGGAAGCAAATGAGTTAAAGACATTTCTAAAGTCCCTCTGTCTGATAATTCTGAGCTTTTCAAGCCTAACTGCTCTAAAAAAAACAGAGACTGAGAGCTGTTGAAGATTCCTGCCGGGATATCGGCTTTGTGTTCATCTAAACAGGCTCAAGTTTCCCACTGAGTAAGTATACATACTAAGAAATTATTTTACAATTAAATATAGGTCTACTGTACAGAAAGTAATTTTGAAACATTTTTGGTTTGTGGTGTACCGCGAGATTTTTTTCCAATGTGATAAAGTGCAGTGACTCAGTAAAGGTTGAAAAACACTGAAATAGACAAATACAACTGAAATAATAAAAATACGTATTTTTTGGAATGTTCCAATTTATGGCCTTTCTGTGATTACTTCATCGACAAAATTATTCAACCCCTTATGTATGTATAACTCTAGTAAATTAGTACAACATCCTTTGCAATAATAACATCCTTTAGACGTGAAGCATAGCCTGACACAAGTTTCTTGCAGCGATCCACTGAATCCACTGGTGTCTTTGCCCATTCCTCATGGGCCAGTTCATTAACATTTTTGGGCTTGCGTGCTGCAACTGCCTTCTTCAAGTACTACCAGATATTTTCAATGGGATTTAAGTCTGGTGATTGCGATGGCCTCTCCAGAATCTTCCAGCACTTCTTTTGCAACCAAGATGTGGTAGATGTTGAGGTATGCTTCGGATCATTGTCCTGTTGGAAGGTCCAACCTCACCCAAGCTTCAGCTTTGTCAATGACTGCATGACATTTGCATCCAAGATCTCCTGGTATTGAACTGAATTCATAATACATTGCACACGCTGAAGATTCCCTGTACCTAAAGAAGCAAAACAACCCCAGTGCATGGCTGACCCCTAACCGTGCTTCACAGTAGATCATCATTTGTTCTCCTCCACATGTACCGTTGATCCATTGGCCCAAAAAGTTCCAGTTTGGTCTCATCACTCCAGAGAACAGTATCCCAAAACCTTTGTGGTTTGTCCACATGGTTTTCAGCATACGTCTTGTGCTTTGGAGTCAGCAGGGGGGTCTGCCTGGGGGTTCCTGCATGGAAGCCATCATTTTGCAGTGTGTGTCTTATTCTCTGGGATGAAACTTGAATACCTTCCTATGACATGTCCTGTCGTAGTTCCTCAGCTGTCACCCGGGGATTTTTCTCCACCGTTCTCTTCAGGTATCGCACAGCAGTTGCAGACAGTAACCTCTTTCTAACACGCCCAGGTAGCGTTTCCACTCTGCCTTTAGCTTTAAACTTGCAGACTATGCTCCCAATTGTTTTTCTTGAAATTTGTAGTTCTTTTTCTATCTTTTTATATCCATATCCTTGCTCATGAAGTGAAATGACCTCCTCTCTGAACATTTCTGACCATTCCTTGGACTTCACCATGTTGTAAAGATGTCATTAACTGCCAAGAAGAGCCATGTGTTATAGTCCTTTTAAATCTGCTTAATTGCTGCTCATCAGCTGTTTGACAACACCGGATGGAAACCTTTGTTCTTAAAGGCCGAGTTATGCTTCCGCGTCAGACCTGCGCCGTCAAGGAAGACCCGTTTTATGACCCTGCGCCATAACCTGATGTGTGCCAAATGAATTTTCAAACCCTAGCGTCACGTCGACGCATATGACGTGGAGGAAATGGACTGTGATTGGTCTGCTCAGGCTGTTCTTTCCGGTTCAGCGCGAAATCACCGCCATGTTACAATAGAATCAAACATTATTTTTCTACATGCAAAAATGGACCAAGCCGACGGAAGTATAATCGAAGAGCAAGTCTCGTCAAGACATCATAATGATTGCCAAATGGTAAGGTCAGCAATTGAATAAAAAAATGGAGGAACCACAGACATGTGTGTTCGGAATCGAGTGGCCACACGAAGCGGTGACCCAGTCGGCCAAAAACTGCCAGCTTTTTATCACTTTATGTCATATTTTTGGTTGGTGCAGTTAGTCATTTATTCTGTGCATATGTTTGCTGTGAGTCTGTGACTTATTTACGTGCCACACTTCAAGTATCTGAAGAATAAAGCACAGGTTTGATGCTAAAAGAGTTGTTTTGATGTTAAATTTTTAACAACAGACATTTCACACACGATACATCATCACTGATTGAGAGTGCCTCGGTGTTTTTATGACAATGTTAACATCAAGGATTCCAACGCAGTTTGGGAAGTTCCATAGACACCAGAAATCCGCAATGGCTTCTCACTGGCTGGTTGTAGAACACGGCAAACAAATCGGGCTGGAGGGCTTTGCAGACCTCGGACAAAACGCTGGACGCAGTGCTCGATGCCATTTTGAAGCTAGCAGCCACAGCTAGCTGGTTTCCACCCGAGGCTAGAACTCTCTATGCGGCATCAAAAGTTGGACAGACCGCCTCGAAACCGTCTTCTGCATCGCCTGCGCCTCAACATTTGTAGGATCAACATTTTTTCAATGTTGATGAGCTGAAGATCAACATTCAAGCGTTCCATCTTGCACTGTTTATTTTTCCCCTTTAAACCAGAGAAGAGGAAGTCAACAAGCATGCCCAAAAACCTACAAACATAACACCATACCCCTCTAGTGGCTTGGCGGTGAATTACAGAGCAACACGTCACCTGCCCAGAGAACCATCGAGTATCGAATGACGCCGTAGTCGCTGCGCCGTCACCGCAACGCGGCAGCATAACTCAGGCTTAAGAGTGGTGGACTTGGGGCGTTGAATAATTTTGTCAATGAGGTAATCACAGAAATGCTATTAATTGGAATATTCCCCAAAATATTTTTTGTTATTTCAGTTGTGTATGTCTATTTTACATGTCATTATTTGATGGGATTCTAAACAAGATGAAAAATGAATGTCGAACTTGCAAAAACACTTATCCTCTGTGGAGGTTGAATAATTTTGAATACAAAACTACTTATGACAACTGAATGTTCAGTATTGAAAGTTTACCACTGTCAGTGCTGCAATGCAGCACAAGCAAAATTGTCAAATTTTTCAAGAGATCAAATGCACGATCTATGGGACGCATATGGTACTTCTTTTGTATGCCTTAAGTAAGCTAGCAGGATTGTTAGGGGCCTCATGGGTCATTCAAAAGAAGATCACTCTTATTTAAAGAAGTGTAGACAATGTTGTCATTAATGACATACTCACTGATGGAGTTGAAGCTCTAAAATCAGATTCTTGAAGCATCCGCCATGCCTTGAGGAAGTCAAGAATGTTGAATATGACAGGTACTATGCCCATACTCTTCACTCAAACGTCCCTTCGGGTTTAGCGCAACTGCCAGAGCTACCAAACCTTCAACCCAAGTGTCTCCAACACATTTCCAGAGATGGTTGTTTGATGTCTGTTTTTTAGTCATTTTCGCTAACGTGTGGGCCTATTATTACCGGGAACAAATCTGGTGTGCCTACGCCATTATCTAGGCATGCACACATAGATATAAAAAAAATAGATGGTAGATGCTCGCTCCAATGGATTTCAATGATGAATTCCTTTACAGTTTTTTTTATTATTATATCTAATCTGAACAAAATGACTAGATGTACAGTGCCTTGCAAAAGTATTCGGCCCCCTTGAATCTTGCAACCTTTCGCCACATTTCAGGCTTCAAACATAAAGATATGAAATTTAATTTTTTTGTCAAGAATCAACAACAAGTGGGACACAATCGTGAAGTGGAACAAAATTTATTGGATAATTTAAACTTTTTTAACAAATAAAAAACTGAAAAGTTCGGCGTGCAATATTATTCGGCCCCCTTGCGTTAATACTTTGTAGCGCCACCTTTTGCTCCAATTACAGCTGCAAGTCGCTTGGGGTATGTTTCTATCAGTTTTGCACATCGAGAGACTGACATTCTTGCCCATTCTTCCTTGCAAAACAGCTCGAGCTCAGTGAGGTTGGATGGAGAGTGTTTGTGAACAGCAGTCTTCAGCTCTTTCCACAGATTCTCGTTTGGATTCAGGTCTGGACTTTGACTTGGCCATTCTAACACCTGGATACGTTTATTTTTTAACCATTCCATTGTAGATTTGGCTTTATGTTTTGGATCATTGTCCTGTTGGAAGATAAATCTCCGTCCCAGTCTCAGGTCTTGTGCAGATACCAACAGGTTTTCTTCCAGAATGTTCCTGTATTTGGCTGCATCCATCTTCCCGTCAATTTTAACCATCTTCCCTGTCCCTGCTGAAGAAAAGCAGGCCCAAACCATGATGCTGCCACCACCATGTTTGACAGTGGGGATGGTGTGTTCAGGGTGATGAGCTGTGTTGCTTTTGCGCCAAACATATCGTTTTGCATTGTGGCCAAAAAGTTCAATTTTGGTTTCATCTGACCAGAGCACCTTCTTCCACATGTTTGGTGTGTCTCCCAGGTGGCTTGTGGCAAACTTTAAACGAGACTTTTTATGGATATCTTTGAGAAATGGCTTTCTTCTTGCCACTCTTCCATAAAGGCCAGTTTTGTGCAGTGTACGACTGATTGTTGTCCTATGGACAGACTCTCCCACCTCAGCTGTAGATCTCTGCAGTTCATCCAGAGTGATCATGGGCCTCTTGGCTGCATCTCTGATCAGTTTTCTCCTTGTTTGAGAAGAAAGTTTGGAAGGACGGCCGGGTATTGGTAGATTTGCAGTGGTCTGATATTCCTTCCATTTCAATATGATGGCTTGCACAGTGCTCCTTGAGATGTTTAAAGCTTGGGAAATCTTTTTTATCCAAATCCGGCTTTAAGCTTCTCCACAACAGTATCTCGGACCTGCCTGGTGTGTTCCTTGGTTTTCATAATGCTCTCTGCACTTTAAACAGAACCCTGACACTATCACAGAGCAGGTGCATTTATACGGAGACTTGATTACACACAGGTAGATTCTATTTATCATCATCGGTCATTTAGGACAACATTGGATCATTCAGAGATCCTCACTGAACTTCTGGAGTGAGTTTGCTGCACTGAAAGTAAAGGGGCCGAATAATATTGCACGCCCCACTTTTCAGTTTTTTATTTGTTAAAAAAGTTTAAATTATCCAATAAATGTTGTTCCACTTCACGATTGTGTCCCACTTGTTGTTGATTCTTGACAAAAAAATTAAATTTCATATCTTTATGTTTGAAGCCTGAAATGTGGTGAAAGGTTGCAAGATTCAAGGGGGCCGAATACTTTTGCAAGGCACTGTACCTCATCTGCCATTGCTGAGGTGTGCAGCACACCGCCAACAGCAGCTAACGTTACTGTTTACATTGACTGACGCTGGGCTGCTATAGACCCCATTCACGTGACGTCACAACACCGCCCCCCGGACTTTGGCCGCCATATTGTCCGTCAGCTCATCGTGTTTACATATTACCGCTACGTACATTCCTCCTATTAGTTCATGTTTTTTTTGCTTGTCTAAGGAATCACCGCCTAGTAAACGAACCCAAAAACCTTCCTGACAATTGTTAACATTTATTAATCAAAATGGTGAAGCAATGTGTGGCAGTTGGTTGCAGTAACAGAGAAGATAAACGGTCATTTTAGTAGTTACTGTGTGCCCATTGTTAAAAGGGCAAATCTCTAAAGCGGCACGGTTTATCTCGGTCCATGATGCGTTTGTGTCGACAGCCGTCAGACAGCGTCGAAAACATCAATAGTCGTGATGCCAACACAATCGCAGACATCATCAGACGGAAACTACGAAGCTTGTCGCCACGGTTGCGCAGCAAGAAGGTGAGCGCAACAACAGGTGTTGTGCCGAAAAATAGCCGCCCCGCGTGAAATGTCAACCCTGACGGGAGCGCCCACACGGAAACGACTTTGTTGTACCGTGAATATGTGTTATTTTACTCTGCTTGAACTAATAAATCTTGTACTGTGAATATGTATTATTTTACTCAGCTTGAACTAATAAATGTCATACCTGTGTGATTGTAATTGGGATATGGTCGTGAAAACCTGTAGACGATTACATTTCTGTTCAAAGATGGTTATGTGGCCCAGTCCATGATTTGTTACTAAAATACAGTCCTAATATTTTGTGTAATTTAATTATTATTTAAAACTGATTTTACAGTCGTAAATCCATTACTGTAATGCGTCCATGAAAACATTTGATATTTTCACTTCAATAAAACGTTATAAATAAGCGCTCCCGTCAGGGGGGACATTTCACACGGGGCAGCTATTTTTCGGCACACACCGGCCAGTTGTCAAACCGCCGATCAAGTTTCATTTTACAATCGTGACAATGGTGACGCTCAGCTGCCCAAATGTCGGTTTATATTCGGGCCGGTGCCAATTTTGGGTACCCGACTCCTCATCGTGATATAAACTGGAGTAAGACTGGAAATTTTGTGGTCTCAGGACGAAGTCTGACGCACGGGACCGGACGGGAGGAAACATCGATTTGGGCATCAAATATGGATCTGGCGACTGGATCGACCGAAGCTTTTCCAAATAACGGCTTCTATGCAGCTCATCCAATGAGTTTACGGCGTCTGAAAGCACCGGGGCTTCCATAATCTGCAAGTGAATCCACCTTTAGAAACTACGATCATTGACAATATGGAAACACAATGACGGACAATATGGCGGCACAATACAGCGATCACGTGATTGTGTGACGTTGGTGATTGGGTCTATAGGTGTGAAAAACCTTCAGTAATGGCATCCAACCACTAGAGGGTGACGTACACAAATCTCTACTCATTAAAGTAGACAGGTTTATTGATGTGTATAGACCCTACTCACATGACGTCACAACCACGCCCCCGCGCCATATTGTCCGTCAACTCGTCGTTGTTGATGCATTACCGCTACGTAAATTCCTCCTATTGTGGCGTGTTTTTCTGCTCGTTAACATTATTAATCAAAATGGTGAAGGCGTGTGTGGCGGTCGGTTGCAATAACAGAGAAGATAGACGGAGAGACTTGAGGTTCTACCGTATTCCGAGAGACCCGGAGAGGAGAGCGAGATGGACTGCTGCAATTTGATGAGAAAACTGGGCTCCAAACGATTACCACAGATTATGTAGTAGTCATTTTATATCTGGTAAGATGCATTTAATATATATTTAGATGGTTTTGGGCTGACAACCACAATTAAGATCATTGCTAGGCTAACCGCCGACAACATACCGTTTCAAATTCAAGATGCTTATTTCTTCCACCATCTTTATTTTTTTAATAATATTTAGCTGGTAACTAGTGAAAGAAGCTGGCCTCGTCTACGGATCATCGGTTAAACAGGGGTGTCCAAACTTTTTGCAAAGGGGGCCAGATTTGGTGTGGTAAAAATGTGGGGGCCTACCTGGGCTGATTTTTTAGCAAGCCCTTCTGTGTGTCACATTTGCTTTATTATTATTATTTTTAATTCATAATTTCAACAATCTCGCCTTTGTGGCGTTCTCTTTCGATCCTCGGGCTCTTGCGAAATACTGCTGCTGTGAAATTAAATTAGCTTCAAGTTGCTATAATTTCTCGCTGCGTATCTTCCCTGTAATGTTGTCGTACATGTTAGCGTCTCTTGTTCGGTAATATTATCGCGTCACATCGAACTCTTTAAAAACAGCGACTGTCTCTTTGCAAATGAGGCAGACACAGTTGTTGCATGTTTTATTGAAGAAATAGTCCAATATCCACCTATCCTTGAAGCGTCGGCCATCGCAGTCAACTTTTTTTTTTTATTGATTGTCGCCATTTTAGAAAATTGGGTCACACGGGGTAATGTTGCTTAGAGTGCTGCTCTTAAAGCTTTTCAAACTTTCGTGAGAATAGGCTGATTTTGTGTGGACAAGTTAGTTGTAGATATCAGGGTAGCAGATGTCAGGCAGAGAGGGCGAAGACAGCGGGTCGAAAAATATTGATTTAGGCATCAAATATGGATCTGGCGAATGGATAGACTGAAGCTTTTCCACATAACGCCTTTTATGCAACGCATCCAATGAGTTTACAGCGTCTGAAAGCACCGGGGCTTCCATGAATTGCTCTATAAACTGAACGACTAATTGAAACCATTGAGAATAGGGCTAAACAGAGACGGACAATATGGCGGCCGGATACAGCGACACGTCATTCTGTGACGTTGGTGAGTAGGGTCTATAGGCCAGCATATGCCAGATTGCAGTCATTTACAAATTATTTATTATTTCTCTGCGGCCCGGGAGCAAATGCGCCTCGGACTGGTACCAGTCCCAGGCTCAGTGGTTGGGGACTCATGCTCTAAATGATTATCCTGGAATTTTTCCTCTGCTTGATTGTGATGTGAAATACAATGACGGCCATTTATGAAGCGACATGAAGCTCTTGCGTTACGACAAGGTATTACGTAAGTAAAGTTAACGGGTCTTATATTCTCATGAAATGATGATGTCATGTGGTGTGCGGTGTATTGTGTTGGTTTTCCAAAGTGCACCAAAAACCATAAAAATTGTAAATGCACACATGCTGTTTTGTAGTAGTCCTTTGTAGTGTCTATCACAATATAAATAATGATTCATATGTCAAAAATAGATATGCCTTGACTTTGAAGAAATGCTTATCATCTTCATTAAGATTCATTCCTATCCTGAAGTTGTATTTCATTATTGTGGTTGGGTTTACAAGTTGAATGTCAGGCACAGCTGGCTTGATGAGAGCTCACGTCAATGGTTAGTATGAGCCTGGCACGGGCCTATGCTAGTCTGGAGAACACACACAGAACACATACACACACTGTTGTTAAGCAGAACATTAAAGTCTCTCTAATCAGGCTGCAAGCTGGCACTGGTGTTCATCCAAACACTTTGATTGGCAGAGAACGGAAAGGCGGGGAGACACTTGACGAGTCGCACTTCAACGAAAGCCATTTCACACAAACTGGATGCACCAACGGAGAGCAGATGCATAATTCAGTCCATGACAGAGCACACATACTGGTGGTATAGCACAAAGAAGCTCATCAAGAAGTGAGAAAAGGATTTAGCAAGTTTGGGTTGAAAATAACCCCTTTAGCAGCAGCCCCCAGATCCACAGTTTGTGTTTGCTTGCTGCTCTTCAGATAACAGCTAAGCTGGACAGACATCTTGCAGCTTAAAAGCTTCCAGTGATGAGCTTGCAAGGGTCAGGATTTCAAATGGGGCGATTTAGTTATTCTGTGCGCATTCTGTTGCAGTTTGGGGAGTTGCAGATTGCATGTAACTGGATTATATTCGACAGCAGCTATCTGGAAACCCAAACAGATCAAGTAGAGCCAACCCCACGCCCTCAAAAAAAAAAAAAAAAAAAAAAAAAAAAAATCAGTCACAAATGAAGATAATTGGCAATTTTAAATCAAAATTTCCTTCCTTCCTTGAGCTTTTTATTTACTGTACAAATGAATTTATGTTTTGTCTGCCAACTGCTTGCATTAAAAAAATCAATTAAAAAATGTTACGACTCTAGTCCTGAATCTTCGTTGGAGAAAAAAGTGTTTTTTTAAAAAAGTGACGGTTCAGTGCAAGTCAACTTTAATAAAATATTTGATTGGTTCAAAGAAAACAGTGTTGCTCACAAGCCCGCCAAATTTGAATTAATGAAACAATTGCCAACCATATTTAAAATGGCTTCAAAATAGGGAAAAACAAGGCCGGTTCACCAGGTCTCCGATGCTGTTAGCGTGTCCTAGTCATATCAGGTCATTTGGGGACATGTCCTGGTCATATCAGATCATTTGGGGACCTTTGGGGGACATGTCCTGGTCATATCAGGTAATTTAGGGATTTTTGGGGGACATGTCCTGGTCATATCAGGTCATTTGGGGACATTTGGAGGACATGTCCTGGTCATATCAGGTAATTTGGTGGACATTTCCTGGTCATATCAGGTCATTTTGGGACATTTTGGAGACATGTCCTGGTCATATCAGGTCATTTGGGGACATTTGGGGGACATGTCCTGGTCATATCAGGTCATTTGGGGGACATGTTCTGGTCATATCAGGTCAATTGGGGACGTTTGGAGGACATGTCCTGGTCATATCACATAATTTGGGGGACATGTCCTGGTCATATCAGGTCATTTTGGGACATTTCGGAGACATGTCCTGGTCATATCAGATCATTTGGGGACATTTGGGGGACATGACCTGATCATATCAAGTGCCAAATGTCTATTTGTTCCATTGCTTGTTACACCATGGATGGTACTCTGATTAGAGGTTTCCCATGTATACAGATGTATACATTTGTGGACGTAAGGAGAAGGATCTCTCTAGGCTAGGGCTTTGCGAGAGTGAAACAGCCGGCCAGCGACAAGCAGCGACCCCAGAAAACACACAAGCAAGCGAATAGTGCCTCGTTGCGGCAGTTGCTCTCGGTAAATGTGTATTGTCATTGACAATTCGCTTGAAATTTAGCGGGCACTCGGCAGTATTGTAGTTGACTCAATGCATTCACTACTAGCCGGCGCAGAAGGAAGCACCATGGGGATCCCATGTGCTAGCGGTGCCGCTCACATACCCTTTGCCACAATGCATCCAATTTGGTAACCTGTGTGACCTGCCAGCCAAACTGCATCATCGCTTGCTAGCCTTGACAAAGCCCAAATGACATAAAACACATATAAATGCGGGAGATTATGTATTTGGGGGATCGGGAGCTGAAACTTGGCAACACAGCTTGATGGCGAAGTAAATTGGTAGCTGCAATTGTGCCAGGCAGAAAGCCACTGATGGTGCGCTGAGTTTTTTCATAGTGGAAGAGGCAGGCGAAAAAGCAATGATGATCTCAGATGACCCCATTTATCTTCTTCTTCCTGCCTTCGACGGGGGCGTACGTGTTTCACCTCTTCTCCTGAGCTCTTCTATCTTTGCCAGTCTACTTTGTCAGCTTGTTTTCTATTTTTTCTCTGTGGACCAGCTGCTGCTGACTCTCAACTTGAAAAATTGATTTGATTAATTGGTCACTCAGAACTATTGACAAGATTTTTTCAACAAAACACGGCGCTCTAGGAGAGCCGTTCTGCCCGGAGGGGACCTTTGCGGCGGACTATGTGCGGGATTCATGGAACCACTAGCAGCCCTTCTGTCTCACAGTCCTATCCGTGGAAGACGTCGAGGATGTTTGGCTGATTGGCATAATGGTCACGAAGGTCCTCCTGGTTCGCTTGGGAGGTGTCCTACTGTACCGGAAAGTTTCCAAGACAGCAGCTTTCAGGGAAATTGGCAAATTGACCACTGATCAAACGGCGCTATTCAAGACTTTCGAGGACTGGTTGGAAGACCGAATCGGGACCCTATACACGGTCCATCTCGGGGATAGCAGGAGAGAGGAGAATTCCATCGGAAACCAGCTGATGGAGCTGTCTCGTCAGACCGCTAATGTTGGTAAGGAGCTGGGAGACCTGCAATCCAGACTCCGCCTTCATGATTTATTCAAGGCTTTGGAAGACAAGCTGGAAGCCCGGACTGCTTGCACGGCTCCATCCCGACAGACGAGAACATCGCGTTTTCCAACTGGCGGAATTGTCGAGACAAACTGCTTTTGTTGGGAGAGACCTGCGTGAACTGAGGCCTCCCCTTCGCCTTAATGTGAGCAACTGACTGAGGACAACTGAATTTTTTTTGGGACATTCTAAATTCGGATTCGGCTTGATTTCGGCTTAAAATCTCCCTACCTGCTTCCCCTCTGAGCCCTAGGGTTGGTCATCGAGCATCGATGGGAACTGGTTCTAACACTCCGATGCTCTCGGAATCGTTCGAATTTTTAAATTTTGGTTCCTTGTTTCGATGACCTGACCACCGAGTGGAAAAAAAAATTGCTCGAGTTTAAAGACTGATATTTATATACAAGTTATAACTAGCCCTGTGAGAAGTTCATTTAATTAAAAAAAAAAAAACGTTTAGAAGTTAAGACTTTAATATACACTATGCAATTTTTGGACCCTGCATTTTTTTTTTTTGGGACCCTGCCTCTTAAAAGAATCAGAATCGGGAATCGCTCGGAACCGGAATCGAAACATGGAATCGGAATTAGGGTTGTTCCGATCATGTTTTTTTGCTCCCGATACGATCCCGATCGTTTTAGTTTGAGTATCTGCCGATCCCGGTATTGCCCGGTCCGATTGCTTTTTTTTGCTCCCGATTCAATTCCAATCATTCCCGATAATTTTTCCCGATCATATACATTTTGGCAATACATTAAGAAAAAAAATGAATAAAACTCGGACGAATATATACATTCAACATACAGTACATAAGTACTGTATTTGTTTATTATGACAATAAATCCTCAAGATGGCATTTACATTATTAACATTCTTTCTGTGAGAGGGATCCACGGATAGAAAGACTTGTAATTCTTAAAGGACAAATGTGACGTTGTATATTGTGACTAAATATTGCCATCTAGTGGATTTTTATGAGCTTTCAGTGAATGATTATTCAGCCATTTAACTTCTGCCCAAATGCATGATGGGAAGTGCAACCATGACTGTGCGTAATGGTACCAATTGATATATCTTCTCAGCGTTGGGAAATAAACTAGGGTGTTAAGAAAAAGATCAACTACTACCTTTCTTCCCCACATTGCTTCCCACGATATTTCTGATCGTTGAGAGAGGGATTGTAAGACTTTAGCCAATTAAAAAAAGGCTTCAAAGGCTGCCAAAATTCTCTCTACTCATTTTATGTTGCCTTTTAGTTCTATGTATACACAATACGGTGCGATTATAGATTGAACGCGACAATGCGTGAGTGGGTAGTGCAGCGCATGCGTTAATTTCGTTAAATATTTTAATGTTATTTCCACCGCTGACGCGATAAGTTTGACAGCCCCACTTTAAGCCAAAACTAAAGACTCTGGATGAGTGTAAGACATTTTTTCTGTAACGTTAAATACAGTTAGAAAACAATTTAATAAAAAAAAAAAAAAAAAATATATATATATATATATATATATATATATGCACATCCGATCACGTCATTTTCAAAGTATCTGAATCAGCAAAAAAATATCGGACATGCCTTTTTTAATATATATATATTATAAATATATATTATATATTATATATATTTTTATATATTATATATCGGAATCGGCAAAAAAATATCGGACATGCCTTTTTTAAATATATATATTAAAAATATATATAATATATAATTTTTAAAAATTCCGATACTTTGAAAATGACGTGATCGCAACCGATCGATCGGCATATCGATCGGGACAACTCTCATCGGAATCGTTCAATTTCAAACGATGCCCAACCCTACTGAGGCCCCCATAATTTATGTAATAAATGTCACGACAATTAGTTCAAAAGATTAATATTTAACAATAGATGCCACATCAGTAAAGAAATAAACTTAAACTGAACTGAAGCACTCTTGTGTATAAAGTATATATAGTAGTTCCTCTGTTCACTTCAATGTACTTCCAAGATGCCACAAAATGGTGCCAAAATAATATGCCTGAACACTTAAAAGTAAATAGATGTGTTTTGCAGCAATGGAGGATAGATTAATCACCAAATAGCATGTTTAAACATAAAACCAAATGTCTATAGTTTGCTGTTTAAGGAACTTGAGATGTGTACTTTGTCTTTGCTGCTCTGCAAAATGAATCAAGGTCCAACTATCAGTTGTTTCTTCTGCTTTCTGTCAGTCTCGTGTGTAACCAGAAGGCTGTGTAAATAATGCCCTAGTCTCATGCATCACTCTACTAACATTGTCAGGTGCAGTCAAGCCCATTTGGAGCATCCAGCAGGACCTCAGGCTGGCGGCACAGGCAGTTGCTTCTTACACTTGTTCACATTCTATCTTTTCTTCACCAGAGATGCTTACAAGGGAGAGAGCGCGGGAATACAGTACATGCATAATCCATTGCTGTGGTATTTAAAGGGTGTGATTTTGTGTGTGTTTGAGTGGATCCGCGTGAGAGGGACAGTGCATGCGTTCATTCTTACATAAAACCTCAGTGACATGCAAGGCAGAGGCTGAAACTCAGCCAGCACACTGCTATTGTAATGTTGCTGCTGCTTCCAAGGCTTCAAAAACAAAAAACAACAAAAAAAAAACGCTCTGTAGAAAACAGTACATTCTCCAAAATGCTCTTTTTTTTAAGTCATGTTGAAATTCTACTAGGTTGTTCATTAAGTACAGAAATTACTTCCTAAACATAATAAATTTCAATGTATTCACATTTGCAAGGAACATTTTTAAGCAGTCACATCAACAAACACCAGTGAGACCATTTCATTAGCTGTAATACATGCCCGATATTACAACACCTTCAATGTTCTTGGCTCTGACTTATGCTTATTAGTGGCTTAACTATCATAATTAGTCAACATTTTGGCACGAACCCAACAGTGCTTGAATTAATGTGTAACAAGTAGCATGAATGGAGGAAATAGAATGCAGCAAATGCATGCTATTAATCACAGGTGTCAAACTCTAGGTCCACCAGCCAGATCCAGCCTACCACATAATTTTATATGGTCCGTTAAAGCAAATCATGTGCATTGACTTTATGGCTAGGTTCATACTGCAGGTCTTAAAACACAAATTCAATTTCTCCATTTTTTTCCGACTGGAGTGAGGGATTAACTTGACGGTCTGAATGGGAAAAGTTGCATAGAAGTGGACAGTTTCAAATCCGAGCTAGGTCACTTTCATGTGTGGTTTTAAATCCGATCTAGGCCATATTTTTTCAGAATGTGGCGGCATTCTGAACTTCACGCAGCAATTACATCCGCAAAGAGCGAGAGAGGTAGGGAGGACGGCAGCGATGAAGATGTGCATTACTCTCAGTGCTGAGCTTAAACTTGGCTTTTGGGCAGGAGGCGGGCTTGACCACAGTCAGAAAAAAAAAAGAAAAAAAAGGATGAGCCTAAGGATGCTTGGTTTTTGTTCTGTTTCCAAATGAGCAATATTTCAATATTGCTTACGTGGTTGAGAATCGGGGCAAACAGACCATACAGTGTATCACAAAAGTGAGTTCACCCCTCGCATTTCTGCAGATATTTAAGTATATCTTTTCATGGGACAACACTGACAAAATGACACTTTGACACAATGAAAAGTACTCTGTGTGCAGCTTACATAATAGAGTTAATTCATTTTCCCCTCAAAATAACTCCAAATATAGCCATTAATATCCAAACCCTGGCAACAAAAGTGAGTACACCCCATAGAAACTACATACATCCCTAAATGTCCAAATTGAGTACTGCTTGTCATTTTCCCTCCAAAATGTCATGTGACTCGTTACAGGAGTGCTGTCAGTATTGCTGCAGAGATTGAAGAGGTTGGGGGGGGGGGGGGTCAGCCTGTTAGCTCAGAACATACGCCGCACTCTACATCAAATTGGTGTGCATGGCTGTCATCCCAGGAGGAAGCCTCTTCTGAAGACAGTACACAAGAAAGCCCGCCTGTCTCAACAGACCATAGGACATTCCAGTTCCAGTAATCCATGTGCTTTGTTGACATGTCTTCAGCAAACTGTTCGCGTGCTATCTTGTGTACCGTCTTCAGAAGAGGCTTTCTTCACAAATCTACTCAAGTGAAGGTAAAAAGTATGGCTAAGTAAAACTACTCTTAGAAGTACATTTTTCTTAAAAAGTTACTCAGTTAAATGTAATAGAGTACATGTAACGCATTACTACCCACCTCTGCTTCTGAGTTGCGGTGACGACGGACCTACGCCTTTAACGCAGACCCGATTTACGACCTCTGACGTGCACCTCATAAAATCCTGACAACCCATCACGTCAACGCGTCATGACGTGAACGTCAAAGGACTGTGATTGGTCCGCTCAGCACGTTGTTTCCGGTTCAGCACAAAATCACCGCCGTTTTCAAACATTCGCAAACGTCTTCTGTGTCGCCTACGCTTCAACATTTGTATTAACATTTGTTGTTCGATACTGATCAGATGCAGCTGCAAATACAGACGTTCCATCTCTATTGCCATTGCTGTCTGTGACCGGAGGAAAATTAAATGAATTCGACAAGAGTCCCCAAAACCATACAAAGACAAAGCAACATCCCTCTAGTGGCTTGACGGTGAATTACAGAGCAACGCTTTTCCTTGTCGCAGAACTTTGAATGCGTAATGATAACATAAGGTCCACGCCTTAGTGCGCATGGCTAATACTTTAATGGGCTCAATGGAAAAAGGCAGTCTGAACGGGCACGCCAAAAAACCAGATATGACGAAAAATCGGAATTGCGCATCTATTGTGCATCTGAACCTAACCTATGCTTCTTGATAAGATACCAAATTTGCAGATTGTTATCACGCTGGAAAAAAATGTGAAAGCATATTTTGGGACTAATTCCCCTACTTGAAAAAAAAGGGCTATGTCTACACTAGGATGGATAATGGCCTTAAACGTTCAATTTATTATACTATTTGGCATGTTGGCTACACTAATG